>NC_138077.1:58708530-59333530 GCF_964212035.1 Myotis nattereri | reverse complement strand
AATGTGCTCTTCATACTTCTTACTTGGACTCATATTTTGGTCTTCTCAAATCATTTAAATAACATTTGTACAGGAGATAAAGGAAGTGTAAGTTTGGTGATTTTATAGAATGTGAAATATGAAAATTTTTTCATTTTTTTTAACTTGTAGAATTTCAAGAACCCTATGCAGTCGTAGTACTTCTGGAGAAAGATCTCATTGTAGTTGATCTGACACAAAGCAAGTAAGTTATGCATGTTCAGAATACCACTAACTATTTTTAAATCTGTTCATTACAGTTAAAATACTGGAGGGCATTATAAATAATTGACATTAGTATTTTTAGATGGTAAATATTCTTTATGTGGACTGTTGTTTTGCTAGAATTACAGAAATGTAATTTGGTTCAGTAATGAAAACGAAACTGGAAAAGTGAAGAGAACACTGAGAACATCGAAGAGAGTTTAAAGGCAGCACCTAATGTTTAGAGAATCAGAACAAACAAAATGGATCACATTCCTGCTACTTCCCTAAGCAAAAGCAGCTGTTATGAAAAAAATGTATGGTGTACTATGTGGCCATCTGCTAGTCTAAAGGAAAATGGCACATGATAAAAGTATTATTGGACTAGTTCATCAGTCAGTACAGAGAGCAGGATAGGATGTTGGAGGCAGATAAGATGGCGGCCCTCTTTTACTTTTTAAAATAAATTCTCTTTATGTTGTAGGCAATGGGAACAAATAGAAAATATTGCTGTAAGAGTGGTGCTGTCCACTCCTTTAAATGGACAATAAAACATAGACTTGAAATTGATGAACTCTGTCTTCCTTGCTACACATACTCATTATAAATGATGATAGGTATAAATCTGATTTTCCCTCATTCTGTGCTCTGGACCCACAAATCTTCATTTAGCTGCTGCTGCTACTGCTTTTTGTTTTGTTTTGTTAATCCTCACCAAGGATATTTTTCCATTGATTTTTTTTTAAGAGAGAGTGAAAGGAAAGGAGAGACACTAGAGACAGAGAGAGAGAAAAACATTGATGTGAGATACACATCAACTGGTTGCCTCCTGCATGCACCCAGATTAGGGCTGGGGATCGAGGATGGAGCCTGCAGCCAAGGTATGTGTCCTTGACCAGAATCAAACCCAGGAGCCTTCAGTCTGCAGGCCTATATTCTATCCACTGAGCCAAAACAGCAAGGGCTTCATTTAACTTCTTATATTTGCAGAACTTTTGTATATTTCTCACTCCTCTTCATGGAATAATCTCTTTCTTCTTCTCATTATGAATGTCTTATTTATAAGTCTCAAATCAGATATCATTTTCTCAGTAAAAAATCTTTTTTATCTAGATAATTTGGTCAAGTATACTATTAAGGACTTTCATAGTTCCCATGTTTATCTTCTTCATAGCTTTTGACAAAGATGAAATTTTACATTTCTTATTATTTTAAAGACTGTCTCCTGCCAGACGTTGGGCCTCAGAGTGAAGACAGGGCTTTGTCTCCACATGGAGTATGACAAAGGCAAATGAGACTTCTCTTATATCTTAGCAACATTTACATGGAAATCAAATTTAAATGCAGTCCCCTCTGCTTTTGAAGAGGTTTTGGTTCAGCTCCCAAATCTCAATAGCTTGATGTAGTCTCTTATGAGAATACTCAAAAGGTATCTTCTTAAACAACAAACCCATTTTTAGTGGTGGAGCCGCTCTTAGTAGCTGTGTCTGCATGGGACTGATAACCAATCACATCTTTCTTGTATACCCTCCCTATATGTATAACAATCTCTCTGTTTTCACATTTAGTAGTCCATATTGCTGTCTTATCACTGTTAGCTCTAACATTAATAACAGCTCCACATACATCATCACTGTAGTCATCAAAAGATTCTCCAATAAAGCACAGCAGTGATTTGGGTGGGTCCAGAAGTTGGGTGCTGTGAGTCCAAGGGAATCAATAGGGTGGGGGCAGTGTTAGCCAGATTGATGGAGATTCATATATGATGCCCACCTGCACCCACATGGGAAGAACTTAGCAAAGAAGCAATGGCTTCTGCCAGTACTTTTGTCTGGAAAAAAAGTTTCCCCTCTAGCTCTTTCCCTGAAGGCAGACAATTCAATTCCTCCCTGTATGTTCCTGGCATCCTTCGAGTTGCCAATGCACTGCTGGATCTCAGAGCAATTGAACCCATCAGCAATAAGTTTGTGTTTGGGTCCTTTAAGAATAATGCCTGTGACTCCAGGGCATTCACTGGAGTCACTAACTCACTCAGCCACAATCTCTGCTGGTGTTCAGAGCCAGAAGTTATGGGGAACTTCTCTTCCTGGTTGTGGAACCCTGAGCTGGGGAGCCTGATGGGGAGTTTGGACTCCTTGCTTCCAAGGGAGGATCTTCGAGCTCAGATATTCCTGCTGATTTTGAACTGCCACACATCGGTGTGGGACCAGTCCTTTCCACCTCTTCTTCCCTAATACCAGACTCAATGTGGCTTCTTTTGCATATTTCTATTTATAGGACTTCTGTTCAGCTAGACTTTGGGTGGGTCTCCATGATGGTTGTTCTGTTGTTTAGTTGTAATTTTGATGTGGTCATGGGAGGAGGCGAATACTGTATTTACATACTTCGCCATCTGTACTAGAAACCTAGACACCATTTTTTCTTTTTTTAATTCTACACTATGTTTTTTTTATTTTTAAAATTAAATGTATTTTTAGAAGTTTAATTTTTCAGTTACACTTTACTTTCAATATTATTTTGTATTATTTTATAGTGTACAGCATGGTGATTAGACAATCATATACTTTACAAAATGATCCCCCTCGATATTTCCAGTACCCATTAGCACCATACATGGTTATTACAATATTAATAACTATATTTCCTATACTGTACTTTTACACCCTTATCACTATTTTATACTACCAGTTTGTACTAAATCCCCCACTGTTTTAACCCTTCCCCTGAACCCCTTTCCATCTGTCAACCAAAATTTTGTTCTCTGTATCTAGGAATCTGTTTCTCTTTTGTTTGTTCTTTTTTTTTTTTCCTTTAGATTTCACTTATAAGAGCAGTCATATGGTATTTCTCTTTCTCTGTATGACTAATTTCACTTAGCATAACAAATAACTTCTAGATCCACCTATCCTGTCACATTCTTTTTTTACTGCCAAATAATATTTCATTGTATATATACCACAACTTCTTTACCCACTCACCTATGGATGGGTACTTGGGTTACCCACTCATCTATTGATGGGTACTTATCGGGGGTGGGAGCCTGGCTAATGTTCACGGCCAGATTTTATGTGAGCTCCTCTTCCTGGCACTGGTGTTCCAGGCTGGGTAGGCTGGTGTGGGGCTGAAACTCCTCACTCCTCAGGGGAGATATCCCTCTGGATCCTCAATTGCTACATGTAGGAGCAGGGCTGGTTCATTTTGTGTCTCCTCACCTTCTATCAGTCTCTATGTGTCATCTTCTGTATATCTTATATAACTTCTGTCCAACTAGTCTTCAGATGGTAATTCAGGTTGGTTGTGCTATAATTTAGTTATTATTTGATGTGGTAATGGGAGGAAATGAGTGCAGCCTCTATCTTCTCTGCCATCTTCATTGGAACTTCTGGGCTCTCCTTCCTTCCTTCCCTCCACCCCCATATTTAATCTTCTACATAAAAGCAAACATTAGGGCTTACAAATTTTTTTCTTTTCTTGGTTTCTTGGATTTGTAGCTTTGTTTACATTTCTACAGCACCCAATTTACACTTTTACATCTAAATGCCTATAATATACATTTAGTTATTATTTCTTTCTTAAATATCTTTTTCTATGCTCTTTATCAATATACTAAAATATTTTCCCCCAAACATTTTTTACAGTATTGTTCACCTTGTTAGGAGTCTATCATTGTAACCACTTGCTATTATCAGATGCCAAGTTATAGATCTGATCTTTAAGGTGATCCATTCATTTTACTTCCAGTTCTTCCATCTAAGAAATATTGATAATTTCTACTCTGAAAGAGGGGATCTCTGATCCATGCAGTTTAACCTACTTGCCATTTTTTAAACACAGCTTGGTTCTTCCCACCTGATTTTGCATATACTGTTATTCCTATCTGGAAAACTACCTGTAGCACATACACACACACACACACACACACACAAACACACACACACCATATTCTCTCTGTATATTGGACTAAGTTATTTATTAAGTTCTTAACAGTGAGGGGAGGAAATTATTTTTATTTTTTAAATGTATTTTTATTGATTTCAGAGAGGAAGGAAGAGAGAGATAGAAAGATCAATGATGAGAGAGAATCATTGATTGGCTGCCTCCTGCACACCCCCTACTGGGGATTGAGCCCACAATCTGGGCATGTTCCCTTGACTGGAATCGAACCTGGGACCCTTCACTCCGCAGGCTAATGCTCTCTATCCATTGAGCCAAACCAACTAGGGCGGGGAAATTATTTTAATAGCCCCCCAAGCACACATTATATCAGAAGTAACATGATTACACAAACCTGGAACAGATGGAATGTAGAATAATATTTGGTTCCTTCTACTACAGTGCCTGGTACATCTGGTACATAAGAGCTGTACAATATATTGTGGCTATAAGAATTATTAATTTGGTCCTGTACTTATATGCCTCTTAAAATTATAGTAGGCTGAGGATATCAAATTTGCTGAATCCATTAGTCTGCATTCTCACTATGTTCTCTAGTTTGCATAGGAAATTATCTTACACATGCTCTAATCATGCACATCTTTCAATTACTCCTGCAAAAAATACAAAAACAAAAAACTCACTTATATATTACCTTCCTTGAAAAACATGTCAAACTTACTAAGAATATATTTTAATACTTTTAAGTATGTTACATAAATAGATAAAAGTAATATTACTGTGGGACTTTTGAATTATGGCAAGGAAATTCATTATTCAAGTAAAATTCTACCAATATTTATATTTCATTTTATAGATAAGTACTTAAAAATTATTCTTATTCATATGATTCTTGTTTTATGATGCTTAAAAAATAAGTGAAATACATAATTAAAATATAGAATATTTAGGGTGTTTTATAAAAGTTATTTTACTTTTTATCATTGCAAAATGAACTTAATATATTGTGTTTACCTATTAGCTTTCCAATCTTTGAAAATCCGTATCCCATGGACATACACGAGTCACCAGTTACGTGTACAGCATACTTTGCTGATTGCCCACCAGATTTGATACTAGTACTCTACGCTATAGGAGTCAAGCATAAAAAACAAGGATACAGTAATAAGGTAAAAGTAACAACTAAAAATAAATTATCTTGAATTCATATTCATATCATGTGATCACATTTTTTTTGTTATATTATTTTTGGAATTTCCATAAAAAGACTTGAAAATTCTCTTGAGATTACAAGCTGGAATCAATAAAAGACATAACCTCTGGAATTCAAATTTCCTAAATGCTACATAGCTTTAAACCTACAGAAATATAAACTTATATTTTATATATACATATCTATATACTTATCTATTATATATATACTTATCTATTATATATATATACTTATCATATATATATATAAAGTATATATTTAAAGGAACAGATTTGGATTATAAGATGTAACTTTTAGTTATTTTGGGTGAAGGATTATGTTTTAAGAAATTTAAGTCTACTTTTCCTACTTAATCATTTTTTATCAATCAGGATTAACAAGACATAATTATCAAAAGTCATTTGTTAAATAACTTTCTGGAATTTCATCTACAGGATTCAAATACTTACAATTGTAGTAGACCACCTATTATGTTTTATATTATTTGTACAGGTTTTTTGGGGTGGAAAACTCAAGGAGGGCACATTTTACATTGTATTCCGTGTTAAATGGCATGAGAATAGTTTGGCAGTACACAGATTATATGGCAAATGTAACAACACTATATTTTTATAATTGAAAATGCTTTGACTTTTTAATCTTTGTTAAAATCAATATTTTTAAAGGTGATGGAATTATACATTTGAGTGAAAGAATTAAAAGATAGCTACATACATCATCCTCCATTACTTTATAGCTACTGACTTATAAGGAAATATTTTGCTTATAAAATTTTATTTTAAAATATTTTCACTTAAAATGTATAAGTTATTCAAATTTTCAAAGTAAACATAAATTTTTCCTGGATAATATGTTTAGGAGTGGCCAATCACTGGAGGAGCTTGGAACCTTGGGACACAGACATATCCAGAAATTATTATTACTGGGTAAGTGGGATGTGATTTTAAATTTATCAATTTATTAAATATATTTCATTGAATTTTTGCAATTTCTCATAATTATGCTCTAGGCAGATTGACTGTTCAAGTAAAAGTAAATATATAAGACACAAATGCTATCCAAAGATTATAACGTTGGTGGAAGATAGAATGAAACCACTGAAAACATAGACATACAACAAAAATAATTAAGTGTAAATTGTAAGGGTAGGAGAAAGTAAAAGAAAGAAAAATTATGAGAGACTAGTCAAGGAAGAATTCCTGTGGAAATCAGATTATTAGCTTTAGAAAGGCCCTTACAAACATCTCTTACTTCTTACCAAGTCACTGTTCTATAGTCCCATCAGGCAGTTATATAAAGTATGCTTCAAAATTTATAACACCAGAAATGTAACCATTTTCTGTAGCAGCCTACTAAAAGCTCTAATATTCAGGATGAAAATAGAGACATAGCAACAGATAAAGATGAGATTTAAAAGATAATAAGGTGTTCTGCTTATGGGATAGTAGAGTAGATGTACTTTTCCCTATTCTTCCCACTGAATACAACTGAAAACCCTGAATATTATATATTAAACAAACATAGTATGACTCGAAAAGATGGAGAGTCAGACTGGCAAGGCTCCCAAGTTCTAAGGAATGACATGGCGGTAAGTTTCCTGAGTTTTCTTTTTGCCTTATATATTCCAGAATTGGAGCTGAAGAAGCTGGCAACCTAGATCTGCCAGTGGTCACAAACAAACAAACAAACAAACAAACCAAACACCAACAAAAGCTAGTTCTCTCTAGCCAAAGGATGAGCAAAGGGGTAGCCTATTGATACAGAAAACTTTTAGAAAATAATCTCTCTACTCCAGCTAATTGTCACCCCAACTCAGGTTGAAAATCTGGGGAGCCTAGATTTTCAACCTCATTAGGCTGTAAAAAGGTACTTCAGCTTCCTCCTGAGAGGAGTATCTTTTTCTGACACTGAACTAAGGCTGAGTAGGAATCTGGGACTTTTAACTCTGCTTGCTGGTGATGAAACCCATCATCTGTGGGGTTACAGGAGTCATGTGGGAGGCCAAAATTTTCACCACTGTCAAGCAATAATGAGCCACATGTCCTCTACTTTTGTGTCAGTGGAAATCCAGTGAATAAGGAGAGAACAGGACTAAAAAACGTATATAAGGAAATGATTACTGAAATCTTTCCAAATTTGGCAAAAGACATGAGCCTATAGATTTCAGAAACTGAATGAACCCCAAGAAACCCACAAATCACATCATAGTCAAACCTCTGAACATTACACTAAGAAAAAAATATGAAAACAGCAAGAGAAATGACTATAGGGCAAAATTCTGTAGTCACCCTATGAATGATGGTGAATTTCTCATCAGAAACTGTAGAGGCCAGAAGGAAAACTAAATTTCAAACGCTGCTAGAAAAAAAGTGGCAACCCAAAATGCTATACCCAACAAATTATCATTCAGGAAGGAAGGAAATATCAGCAGTTTCTCAGAAGGAAACAGTTTGTCAGCATCAGACCTACCCTAAAAAAGTAGCTGCAGGAAGTTCTTTAAGCAGAAAGCAAATGATAAAAGAAGGAACTCTGGAATATCAAGAAGGAAGGAAAAACACAGTAAGCAAAAATATGGGTAAATACAATAGGCTTTTTTTCTCTTGACTTTTAAAAATTACATTTCATGGTTGAATAAATATTATAGTTACATTGATGTAATTCTACATATGTATAGGGGAAATGTTTAAGACAATTATAAATAGGAGATGGTAAAGTAATGAAGGTGGGGGCTTTATATTCCCCTCGAAATGGTAATATGACACCAGTTGATTGTGATAAGTTGTTATACTTTAAGCAACCATTAAAAACCAGTGCAAACAGATACACTGAAAAACACTGACACACCAAAATGGATGATTAAAATAATTCAGTTAACCCATAGGCAGGCAGGAAAAAAACATGAAAGGAAAAAAAAAAGACAAACTGAAGTCCTAACTTTCCCATGATTAAGTTTAAGTTTAAATGCTCTAAATATACCAATTCAAATTCATAGATTGGCAGAGAGGATTAAAAATTATGACCCAACTTCATGCTATTTACAATACATTCACTTCAAATATAACAGTATGGGCAGGTTGAGAGAAAAGGAATTGAAAAAATACTCTATAAAATAATTATGGAGAGTGACATCAGCAAGATATCAGGATAGCCCTAGACCTTGTTTCCCCATGGAGACACTGACATAACAACAATATGTGGTCCAAAAGTTTTTATGAAGACTTGAGAAACCAGTAAAAAGTTGTAGTGCCCAGGCAAACTCAAAGCCAAGTTCAGCCACATTGAAATGGGGTTAAAATAGCCATTTAATTTTATTTCAACTATGTCAGCTTCTCCACAAAATTGGCACAGCTTGTGTTCAGGAGGAAAGCCCAGCTTGCACCTTCTCTCATCAGAAGGAAAAAGAGAAGTAGAATGTATATGCAATATTCCTGCTTTTCAGGGGTTTTCCCAAGAGATTAGTTTCTGTCTCACCTGAGTCTGAGTACTGATGGAATTTGGTTCCCTGGGGGCTTCAGAGAGCAAAGAGCTCAGTGTTTGTTGAAGTCTCCCCCTCCCCCAAACTTTCAATACTGAAGATAGACAATAGAGGGAGCATGAGACTACAAGCTCCTGAAGAAAACCAGCAAACTTCTCTAATTGGGAATATAAACACAAGTCCATAGAAGACCCATCCCATTAAAGATTTGAGAGTCCCAAAGATTTCTACCTAAGCTGATTGGAAAAGTGTTGTAATGTACCCTGCGAATCACACAAGGACACCTCAAGAAGTCGAATTAAGGAGTCACATTTATTGCAAATCCAGGACTACATGGGGGCATTTTGTTCTCTCAAATCTCGTAGTAATTACCTAGCCCCAACGCCAGATTCATATAGGCAAAAATCACAAAAATCAATAGATTACATCTCAGGGTTTGGAATGAGGAACCTGGTTTGCAAAAAAGCAGTTTACAGAAGCAGAATTGAGCAAGTTAGTTATAGTTTTGGGTCTCCAGATCACTGAATCAACGGAAACACATTGCCTGGAGCCATGGGTCTTGGGACCACTGAGTCAACGGAAACACGTTATCTGTAGCCACTGAGGCAATTTAGGATAATTGTGCTGTCCTTGTTCCCAGGTACAGAAGAATGTGCTTTCTTAAACAAGTAAGATCACAATCAATGGGGTATTCAAACCACCAACAACGGAGCATTCAATCGATTGGGATAGCATATATAAGTTCAGAAAATCAAAGTAACTTTTCTATTGTTAAACAAAGCAAATAAGTATAGAAGCCAAACAGCAGGGTTAAAGTTAAACTACAGTTTCTATCTGAGATAATTGCTACCAAACTTCAAAAGGTCTTCTCCTGTACAAAGCCAGTTCATAAGAGGAGGCTGTATTTTCAAACTACAAATTCCCAACAAGAAATCAGGCACACAAAGAAAAAGGGAGATGTGGCCCAATCAAGGGATAAAATAAACATACAGAAACTGACCCTCAAGAAAGAGAGATCTGTGTCCTGGCTAGTGTTCTCAGTGGTTAGAGCATCAGCCCCGACACTGAAGGGCATTGGATTTGATTCCTGATCAAGGGTAGTACCTGGGTTGTAGATTCATTCCCGGGCCCCAGTTGGGGCACATGCAGGAGGCAACCAATTGATGTGTCTCTCTCACACTGATGTTTCAGTGTCCCTCCCTCCCTCCCTCTCTTCTCTCCCCTCTCTCCCTCACTTCCACTTTATCTAAAAGCAATAGAAAAATATCCTCAGGTAAGGATTAATAACAACAACAAAAAGAAATAGAGATATATGAGTTACCTGACAAATAATAGAGATATGTAAATTACCTGACAAATAATTTTATAAAAATAATTATTTTTATAAAGCTCAGTGCACTATAAGAGAACACAGATAAACAACTAACTTAAATTTTAAAAAATAAGGCATGAATGAAATGGGAATATAAACAAAGAGAAACTATAAAAAGAATGAAAAAAAGTCTGAAGCACAAGAATACAATAATTGAATTGAAAAATTTACCAGAAGGGATCAACTTCAGACTTAATCAGAAGAAAGAAACAGTGAACTAGAAAATAACTAATATGAAATTATTGAGTCAGAAGAAAAAAGGAAAAAAAGGATGAAAAATGTTATGTCTGATAAGGGGTTAATATCAAAAGTATGTGAAGAACGCATAGAATTCAACATTTAAAAGATCAAATTAAAAAATGGGCAGAGCCCTGACTGGTTTGGCTCAGTGGATAGAGCATCGGCCTGCGGACTTAAGGGTCCCAGGTTTGATTCTGGTCAAGGGCATGTACCTTAGTTGCGGGCACATCCCCAGTAGGAGATGTGCAGGAGGCAGCTGATCGATGTTTCTCTCTCATCAATGTTTCTAACTATCCATCTCCCTTCCTCTCTGTAAAAAAAATCAATAAAAATGCCAGCACTGCTGAAACTGGTTTGGCTCAGTAGATAGAGCATCGGCCTGCGGACTGAAAGGTCCCAGGTTTGATTCCGGTCAAGGGCATGTACCTGCGTTGCGGGCACATCCCCAGTAGGAGATGTGCAGGAGGCAGCTGATTGATGTTTCTCTCTCATCGATGTTTCTAACTATCTCTCTCCCTTCCTCTCTGTAAAAAATCAATAAAATATATTTTTAAAAAAATGCCAGCACTGGTTTGACTCAGTGGATAGAGCATCGGCCTGTGGACTGAGGGTCCCGGGTTCGATTCCAGTCAAGGGCATGTACCTTGGTTGTGGGCACATCCCCAGTGCGGGGTGTGCAGGAGGCAGCTGACCGATGTTTCTCTCTCATCGATGTTTCTAACTCTCTATTCCTCTCCCTCTCTGTAAAAAATCAATAAAATATATATTTAAAAAAATCAATAAAATATATTTTAAAAAAATGGGCAGAGGATCTAAATAGACATTTCTCTAGAGAGGACTTATAGATGGCCAACAGACACATGAAAAGATGCTCAGCATTACTAATCATCAGATAAATGTAAATCCAAGCTACAATGAGATATCACCTCATATTGAGATATTGAGAAAAGGGAACCCTTGTGTAGTTTTTGGTGGGAATTTAAATTAATGAGCTAATATGGACAACAGAATGTAGATTCTTCAGAAAATTAAAGCTAGAATTACCATATGGTCCTGGAATTTCACTTCTGGGTATTTATCCAAAGAAAATGAAAACAATTTGAAAAGATATATAGCACCCCTGTGTTCATTGCAGCATTATTTACAATAGCCAGGATATGGAAGCAACCTGGGTGTCTATCAACAGATGAATGAATAAAGAAGATGTAGCACATATATACAATGGAATATTACTCAGCCATAAAAAAGAATGAAATCTTGCCATTTGCAACAACATGGATGGACCTGGAGAATATTATCTTAGGTGAAATAAGTCAGGCAGAGAAAGACAGATACCATATGACTTCATTTATAGGAGGAATCTGAGGGTTGTTCCTAGATGCTCTTTAGCAGGTTGAAGAAGTTCCTGTTTCTAGTTTGTTGAGGGGTGTGTGCTTTGTTTTCATGAATGAACGGTTATTTTTGTCAAATGCTTTTTCTGCATTTATTGAGATGATCATGTGTCTTTTCTTTTTTAATCTTTTAGTATCATGAATTACAATATGATTTTTTTAAATGTTTCACTGGCTTTGAGTTCCTGGGAAAAATCCTACCTAGTTATGATGTATGATCCTTTTTATTTATTCCTTCACTTGGTTTGCTAATATTTTATTGAAAGTTTTTATGCCCATGCTTGAGGAATATTAATTTGTAATTTTCTTGTAATATTTTTTCCTGGTTTTGGTATCAGGATAAAACTGACCTCATAAAATGTGTTGGAAAGTATTTTATCCTATTTTATTTTCTTGGTAAGTTTTTATAGGATTGCTATTATTAACATATAATGATAAAAATCTAGTTAGGTTTAAGAATTTGATTTTTATAATTTGAAACTTTAATTTCGCCATGATATTCATTTCAAAATTATTTCAACATAATGAAAATTGCCCCAACTATCTTTTTTTATTGAGTGTAAACAATTTTATATTAAAAAATATTTTTTCCCATATATCCATTTTCATTGCTCTCTTATTACACACAAAATCTTCTTAGAGTAAAATCTAAGTAATTATTGTTCTTTCTTCAGTTTAAATTTTAATGTATTGTTTTAAATGTAAACCATTTTCTTGAGCTTATAAATGATTTAGTGTACTCTAGTTTTCATTGGAACAGTATTTTTAATTGAATTTTAACAGTAACTCAAGTTTTATAGTTTTAAATAAATAAAAAAATGATTATTTTCATTTAATATACTTTAATTAATGCTAATTTATTTTTCATCTAGTCATGCAGATGGATCAGTAAAATTTTGGGATGCTTCTGCAAGTAAGTTTTAAGTTTTTTTCCCCTCTATAACAGGAAGCACTTGGTTAATATGTACTCATTAATTATTTGAATAATATTTCAGATACATTTTTAGCATAATTACATAGTTGTGTTACAAAAACTTATTTCCTATAGTATTATGGCAGTTTACCAGTAGAGTATCTCTACTGTGCATTACTTCCATAATATAAACAGACAGGACCGAAGTCACTCATTATTACCAACCATCCTATATAATAAAAGCCTAATATGCAAGTCGACTAAAGGGCAGACAACTGGTAGGCGCGGGGGGTGGGGGCCGGGCCTGGCGAGCAGGCAGCGCCAGGCCAGCCAAGGCTGGTGCCAGTAGGCAGAGGGAGGGGACTGCGATTGGGGGCGGTGGTGACTGCTGATCACCTCCCACAAAGGGAGGCCAGACTGCAGCTTAGGCCCACTTTCCACAGGAAGCGGGCCTAAGCCATCAATCGGACATCCTCTGAGGGCTCGTGGACTGCTAGAGAGTGCAGGCTGGGCTGAGGGACCCCCCGCTCAAGTGCACAAATTTTCGTGCACCAGGCCTCTAGTCTACACTAATAAAAGAGAAAGATGCAAATTGACCATACCCCCAAACTCTTCCCATTGGCTAATCAGCCGGATATGAAAATTAACTGCCAACCAAGATGGCGACCGGCAGCCAGGCAGCTGAAGCGAACAGGAGGCTTGCTTGCTCCAGTGACGAAGGAAGCCAAGGTTCCCCGCCTGCCGCCGCCTAGCTCTGAGCTCCGGATGCAACAATGTTGCAATTATAGAAGCTAAACAAAGCCCAGATAACCTGCTTTCAGCAGCCGAGGCCTCAAGCTGGAGCTGGCCTCAGAGCTAAAGCTGGCTCTCAGCTCAGGTGACAGCCATAGAAGGTAAATAAATCCCAGAATAAAAAAAAAAAGAAAAAAAGGAGAGGTTGGGAGCTTCAGTCACCCGCCAGCCTGAAAATGGCCTTCAGCCCCTCATCCAGACTGACCAGGCACCCCAGTGGGGACCTCCACCCTAAAGGGAGTGCGGGCAGCCTAAAAACAGCCCTCAGCCCCTCACCCAGACTGGCCAGGCATTCCAGTGGGGACCGCCCCCAAAAGCCCCAGCAGTGGGTCTTGCCTTGCGGCCTGGGAGCCGCCCATCAGCAGGTTGGGGCTGCAAGGCTAGGCCCTCCCCCAGCAGGAAGTCTTGCCTTGAGGCCCAGGAACCGCCCATCAGTGGGTCCTGGCTGCAAGGCAAGGCCCACCCCCAGAAGCCCCTGCAGCGACTCTTGCCTTGGGGCCCGGGATCCTCTCATCAGCGGGTCCAGGCTGCAAGGCAAGGCCTTCCCCCA
This sequence comes from Myotis nattereri, assembly GCF_964212035.1. Taxonomy (NCBI): domain Eukaryota; kingdom Metazoa; phylum Chordata; class Mammalia; order Chiroptera; family Vespertilionidae; genus Myotis; species Myotis nattereri. The sequence continues at coordinate 59,319,468 of NC_138077.1, read as the reverse complement.
GAAGCCCCAGCTACTTTAAAAATAGAAGGATCTCCTTTTGAACCAATCTGTTTAGATTCGGGATTAGTAAAACAGTATGGAACTAATGAAATACAGTGATAGGAATTAGGAAGTGTGACACTGATGGTTCTGGGCATGTGAAGGGTGAGGGACAGAAGGGTACACACGGTCTTCCCTTCAGTTCTGCTGGAGAGATGAGCTCTGAGGGCCGGAGCTGCTCCATGCCCAGAGAAGGTGGGTGTGGTCAGTGGCTCTGTTACAGAACTTCTTGCCAAGCAGAGACCTTACCCGACCCACAGGAACCTTTTTACTCCAGAAAACAGAAACAGCCAGTTCCCAATGTGCATGGGAAAACCAGTGTCCCCTCCACTCCAGAAAACAGAAACAGCCAGTTCCCAGTGTGCATGGGAAAACCAGTGTCCCCTCCTGTCACGGTGTCCTGATGGAGTGACGGGGGAGGTGGGCGAGGGGAGCAGTGCAGAGTTGTTAGGCAGCTGGAGTGGGAGTGGAAATGCCATGAAATGTCCACAGTCCTGGCTGTGCCCACGGCCTGGGCGGCTCCTCCAGGCACTGGCTGAGGGATTAGGGCTGATTCTCTCGGGAAGGGAATATTCCATGGGTGGAAGATTTACAGGCTCAGGGTGGGCCGTGTGTTAGTTTGGGGCAAATCCCTCAGCATTCCTGCTGCCAAGCCCTCAAAGGAATGAGGCAGAGGCACCCCTCACCCCCAAGACCCCTTTGTGGACATTTTAGCATCTACGTGATTTTTAATCCCTTCAGGGAGACTTTCTATCCTGCAGTCCCATCCCATCCCACCCCACTGTTGCTGTTTGTCTGCCAGCTGGGTCGAGCATCAAGAAGAAAGGGGGTTAATACTCACTGAAAGACTACTGATCCTACCAGGAAACCAACCTATCTACTGTACTGTTGTAAATATCATACCCTTTATATCCTGTATATTGGCTTCTTTTAAATAAATTGAAATGTCTTAGAAAAAAAGAAGAAAAAAAGGCAAGGCAGGGTGGGACCCAGAAGACCCAGAAGCCACCTGATATGGTAGTAACTCTATCAGTAAGCACTCTGAAAGTCAGTGGCATAAATGCACCAATTAAAGGACAGATTATGAGGGTGAATCAAAAACAAAACCCACTTTAAATATAAAGACACATATAGATTAAAAGTAAATGAATTAAGCCGCAGCCTGTTTTGCTCAGTGGATAGAGCATTAGCCCGTGGACTGAAGGGTCCCAGGTTCGATTCCAGTCAAGAGCATGTACCTCAGTTGCTGGCTTGATCCCCAGTCCCTATCAAAGCATGTGCAGGAGGCAACCAATCAATGTGTCTCTCCCTTTCCCTTCACTCTCTCTAAAATTCAATGGAAAAATAACCTTGGGTGAAGATTAACAAAAACAAAGTAAATGGATTAAGTAACATTAAAGAGATTATAAGAAAAATATATTCCAAATTCTGTTAGTTGTATAATGGTTATGTTTAAATTATTAACACCTAAGAAACTGGGTGAAGGGTACATATAATATTTTATAGTTTTCTTAGATGTATGAGATTATTTCAAATTAAAATATTAAAAAATTTAAAAATTAATAAAATATTAATTGAAATATATTTGCATTACAGGAAAAATCTTCTAATTGCTTCTAGCATAACATTAAATTGCGCTAAAATTTACAAGGGTTCAATTAAAAATATCTTAATTCTAAATGATATAATAGAAAATATATAATAGTGCAGTTATAAGCACTTATCTGAAAATACAAATTTAAAGAAGTGAATTTAAAGAAGGGATTAGCCAAAGAAAATATATGCACAACCCATGGACACAGACAACAGTATGGTGATGGCCAGAGAGAAGTGGGGGACAAGAGCTGGGTAGAGGGGGCAAAAGGGGGGAAATAGGGACATCCTATATAATAATAATAAAAGGCTAATATGCACATTGACTGAATGGCAGAATGACCGGTTGCTATGATGCGCACGGCCACCACGGGGCAGATGCTCAATGCAGGAGCTGCCCCCTGGTGGTCAGTGCACTTCCATATGGGTTGCCACTCAGCCAGAAGCTGGCTCATGGCTGGCCAGCGCAGTGATGGTGCCAGGAGCCTCTCCCACCTCCGTGGCAGCATTAAGAATGTCCAACTAACGGTTTAGACCTGATCCCTTGGGGGTCTAAGCCTTTAGTTGGACATCCCCAAGGGCTCCCTGGCTGCTAGAAGGATGTCCGACTGCAAGCTTAGACCTGATCCCCTAGAGAGTGGGCCTAAGTTGACAGGTGGACATCCCCCAAGGGGTCCTGGACTGTGAATGGGTGCAGGCTGGGCTGAGGGGACCCCCTCTCCCCCCGAGTGCACAATTTTTGTGCACCGGGCCTCTAGTTATATTTATAAAAGGCAAACTACATTGGAAAATGTACCAAACTTTGTCAGATGAATTCTGTTCAAGGAATAGCCTACACCTCCTAACTCTGTGGTTTGGAAAAGTGTTTTTATCCCACTAGTCTTCACTTTTCTTTTTAATTATTGTTGAAAGTATTACATATGAGTTTCACTTTTCTTTACCTCTTGTTTACCAAGTCCTGTGAAAATAAAAATAAATTACTTGGTAAATGTAAAAAAATTTTTTTTAATTTGAGAAGTACATAATTTAAAAGAAATAAGGTACTCTGCTCAACTGATGGGCATGTACATAAAGAAAGATATTTGAGACTTTATTATAACATACATACCTTTCAGAAAATGTAATCACTACAACAGATAAATGCACATATGTAACTACAGGGCAAACAACATAAGAACCTGAAAGGTAATACAACCTCAATTTGTTATACAGAATGGGAGGTTTATTTGAGCCAGGTTGATCAAGGAAAGGTATTTTGATGGAGTAACTTTTAACATGAGTTTTGGAAGATTGTTAAGATTTTGATAGTCAGGAATAGGAGTGTCTGAGGATGAGAAACCAGCAAGATGTAGGTAACTATTTTAGAAATAAGGAATACAGGAGAGTTGTAGAAGGCTCCCAGACTGCGAGAGGGTGCAGGCCAGGCTGAGGGACCCTGAGTGCACGAATTTTGTGCACTGGGTCTCTGGTTAATTTTAAAAACAAATCTCCAATTTCATGGATGTCATTGAAGAAATATCACTTAGTTTGCCAATTTTGTATAATACTGTCCAGTACAGGAAGTAAGGTTATACTGCATTTGAATAATTGTTTATGTTATTGTGTGTATTAGTTTTCAACTGCTGAGTAATAAAATTGCCACAATTTATCATCTGAAAACATTACCTATTTATTATCTCACAGTCTGTGTCAGGAATCTAGGTATGGTTTAGCTGTTCAGTGATGGCGAACCTTTTGAGCTTGGCATGCCAGCATTTTGAAAAATCCTAACTTAACTCAGGTGCCGTGTCACATAGAGAAATTTTTGATATTTGCAACCATAGTAAAACAAAGACTTATATTTTTGATATTTATTTTATATATTTAAATGCCATTTAACAAAGAAAAATCAACCAAAAAAATGAGTTCACCTGTCACCTCTGACACGCGTGTCATAGGTTCGCCATCACTGAGCTGGGTTCTTTGCTCAGGGTCTCCTGAGACTGCAATCAAGGTATTTAGCTAGGGTTGCAATTTCATCTGAGGTTCAGGATCTTCCAAACTCATGCGGATGTTGGTGGAATTTATTTCCTTACAACTTTAGAACTCATGATTAATTGTTTCTTCAAGGCCAGCAAAGGAGTATCTTTCTAATCTCAGGGGGTCTCTCTTTTAAAGGCCGCACCTAAGTATGTCAGCCCCATCAAGGACAATCTCTGTTGATTAAGTCAGTTAACTAATTAGGTGCCTTAATTATGTCTGCAATATCCTTTTACTATTGCCATGTTACATAAAATAATCATGAGTGATAATTCCTCTGACCTAAAGTCAAGGATATAGCACCTAATATTAATGCCTGTCCTATTTTGAAAACTATTTTAGTTTTACATAATTTCAGGCTTACCAAAAAAATTGCAAAAAGAAAAAATAGTATGAAGTGTTGTACAGCCTTCATCCCAATTCCAAAATGTCAATGAATACATTTCTCCTATGTTTGTGAGCATGCACGTGCTCTCCCCCGGCGCCTGACTCCTTTCTCTCTCTCTCTCTCTCTCTCTCTCTCTCTCTCTCTCTCTCTCTCTCTCTCTCTCTCTCTCTCCTTTCTATATTCACACACACATATGCATGTACTAGTAAATATGTACAGACATAACTTTTGTAAACACTTAAGAGTAAGATGAAGATAAAATGCTCCACTGACACTAAATGCCCTTAAATACTTCAGTGTGTATTTCCTACAAATACAATCATTCTTTTACATAATTATAGTTATTAAAATCAGGAAATTAACATTTATATAATACTGTTATCTAACCTCCAGATCTTACTCAGTTTTTGCCAATTGTCCCAATAATATCTTTTATAAAAAATGAAAATCTAGGATCAATGATGGCATTTAGTTATATTGTTTGAGCTTTCTTGAATCTGGTATGGTTCCCAAGTCTTTATTTTGTGAAAATGACATTTGTGAGGAGTTCAAGCCAGTTATTTTGTAAAATCTTCAATTAGAGTTCAACTGATTAGGTTCAGATTATACACCTTTGGCATAACTCCTAGATTTTTAGAATTCTCAGAGAACCTTTGTAGAATTAGAGCTTTCTTATTGAGGAGGCATCATCATGGTCTGAAATTGAAAAAATATTTCCCAAAATAAAATTTCTGAAAATTCACAAATCCCAAGTTTCTTAATATTATAACTTACCCTTTCCTAACAATGAGCCATTCAGAAAAGATTCTTTCTAAAATAATCACAAATTATTGGATTTCCAGTATTGCTGGAATATTACAAAGTTTCTCATCTGAAGGAGTGTCTAAAGAGTTGCTGAGAGGTGTAAAACCTCTACGAATAGCACCAGCCTCTCATCAAAGGGGAAAATTGTAAAAAAGAATTGAGGGGGGATCTCCCTTAGGAGAATTAGATTTGGTATTTCCATTGTAAACTTTCTGAACTCTGACATTTTTGTCAAATACATGAGGATAAAAATACTCACTTAATGGGGCGTTTTTCTGAGGATAACATGAGTCAATGCATACAAAGGACCTACATATTTGTTGTGATATAGTATATGTTTAGTACATGCTTATTTTTTCCCTGTAGTCTCCCTTCAGCTAAACTGTACTGAGAAGAGAGCATGACATTGAATACTTACTAGTTAAAACTTAATTTATTTTGTCTATTTGCATTTTACTTTTGTTATTTAACAAATATATTGAAAAAAACTTCAACAACATTTAAGAATTAAGTTTAAATTAGAAGGTAATTATGCTTCAATATCTTACAGTAACTCTACAGATGCTGTACAAGCTAAAAACTTCAAAAGTGTTTGAAAAACAGAAAATAGGAGACGGAAAACAAACATGTGAAATTGTAGAGGAAGATCCATATGCCATTCAGATGATTTACTGGTGTCCAGAGAGCAGAATATTCTGTGTTTCAGGAGTCTCTGCATATGTAATAATTTATAAATTCAGCAGACATGAAATTACAACAGAAATAGTGGTAAGTCATTGAAAATTTAACTTTCACAATTAAAAGAAAGAAATTATCATAGATTTTGGTTAGTAATTGGTATGGTTTTAAGCCACTAAGACTGCAGTATGTGGCCAATAATCCAGTTCATAGGATTTTTAATTATTCTTTTTGCATAGTATATTTTAAAAGTTTGGCTTAAAACGACAAAAACAATTCTTTATAAAATCTTGGCATTATTAAATAGGATGAATTATGCCTACAGGTTTTATGCAGATTGTTACTGATTTTATGTATGTCAAATGAATGCATTCTATACCTTTAATTTTTTTAAAGTTAACTTGTCCTTTTTGTCACTTAATTGATTATGATTTGGAATTAGAGCTCTCACTAGAGGTTTTTTATAGTTTTAAGATAATTATGACAATCATTTTGCAATATTCACCATGCCGTAATGACATTTGTGTAAACAGTTATTTTCATTCTCAAAAATGCTGATTTTTACATGGTAAAGAAAATGTTTGCTATAAAATCAATTTTAATAAAGCATTAAATGCAATAATAAAGTACTTAATTTTAAAACATTTTTAATTTAAAAATGGATCACATTTTTATTTTAATATAAATTATCATGATTTTCATTAAGCAACTCTGACCATTCTAATGAAATTAAATAAGGAAGAGCAAAGCTAATGAAACAAATAGAAAAATGGAATTTATTTTGGAAAATTTTTATTGAGTTAAAATAAAAATTGAAGGAAGCTTTTTTTTTTTTTTTTTTAAAGCAAAAAGCCTTGTACAAATAACAGTTTGTAAACACACACCTACACACATCCATTTTAATCTTTTACTCTGGCATAAAAATGAATTTTTACATTTATTTGATCATATAAAGAATTGCAATTTATACTTTATCTTAAGGAATATTTATTATATAAAAATGTATCTCCACTCATGTATTTTTTTTACAATTCTGAAGAATGAAAAAGTATTTTAAATTTTTTGTGGATGCCATTTATTTCATATAATTCACTGTTTAATTCAGTTTGGAATATCTCAGCTTTACTATAAAATTGAAATTAAATTTATCCATCAGAAAAAATAATGATTGCTTACCAAAAATTATAGCTATTTTAATGTGATTATTTATTATCATGACAAATTAACTTAAATTTGTTTTTTTAAAAGTCATTAGAGGTACGACTTCAGTATGATGTTGAAGATATTATTACCCCGGAACCAGAAACAAGTCCTCCATTTCCAGATCTTTCATCTCAGCTTCCTTCTTCAAGGAGTCTTTCCGGGAGCACTAACACTGTGGGTAGTGAAGGAGTAACAAAGGACAGTATCCCATGTCTCAAGTAAGAGTTGCTACCAAATTTTAAAACAATTTTACATATGAATCATATAATTCTTTAAAACTGTGCCAAATAAAATCATTCTTCTATTAAGTTGTTGTCAAGTGATCTACAGTCCCCAGAGGATACCCTGGTCTTGTCTTTGAATATCCCTGAAGAGGACATAGTATTTTCATCCTTCAGTTACTAGTTCATATATTTCCTTCCCAGAAGAACCCTAAAGAAAACATGGTTTTGATAGAATGGGAAAACTTTGTCAGGGCACAAACATGGCCCTGAAAAGTATGTCACAGGAAGGGAAAGAAACCAAGTTTACTACCTACTATAAGAATACTGTGTTAGAAAAAAGATTTTCTCTCTTGTGATTGGTAGAATACTGTATGTCTTTCTCTTTTCTAACTGATGCTATTTGACAGTAAACTATGTTTTCTCAGTATATCTAAACAAAGTTTAGTGTCATAATTAAAGAAAACTTAGTCAAGCCCATAGAAATATTTATCTTAATTGCTTTTATGCTTTTTAGTAGTCAGATATAAAAGAATGCAGTTTCCTTAAATTACTACTCACTGCTTCTTCATTAAACCAAATGTTTTCTGCATTAGCTAATTAGAGTATTGAGCCTAAGCAAAGAGTTTCTTTAAGCATCATATGAAGATACCCGAATCTGCTACTAAAGGAACTTTAGAGAACTAGCTTCCTCATCTATCTACACTAATAAAAGAGAAAAATGGTAATTGGCGTATGGCGATACCGTTTTCATTGGCTAATCAGGGCTATATGCAAATTAACTGCCAACTAAGATTGGCAGTTAACTTCCAACTAAGATTGGCAGTTAACTGCCAACAAGATGGCGGCTAATTTGCATATGTAGGCACAATGCAGGGAGGCGAAAGGGAAAGCAGGAAGAAGCCCCCTGCCACTGACAGTGATCTGAAACCCAGGGGGGAGCTAAGAGCTGGGGGGCCCTGGGGCCGCCTTTGCCCTGCCCCCCAGCCATGATCAGAGAATCAGGCACCTTTGCCGCCCTGGCCAGTGATAGCAGGAAGTAGGGGTGGAGCCAGCGATGGGAGCTGGGCACGGTCGAAGCTGGCAGTCCCAGGAGCTAGGGGTCCCTTGCCTGGGCCTAAAGCGAAGCCCACGATCGTGGCGCCCCCCGCTGCCACTGCAGGTCCCCGCTGCCCGGGCCAGACGCCTAGGCCAGAGGTGTCAGGCCTGGGCAGGGGCGGAGCCTGCAACCGCGGGGAGCTGGGGGTCCCCTGCCCAGGCCTGACACCTCTGCCGGAGGCCTCAGGCCTGGTCAAGGGGCCGATCCGGTGATTGGTGATCGGAGGGTGATGAGGGTCAACTCCTCTGGCTGAGGCATCAGGCCTGGGTGGGGGGCGGAGCCGGGGATTGGGGGGATATGATGGTCCCCTTGCCCAGGCCTGAAGCCTGGGTCAGAGGCGTCAGGCTTGAGCGGGGGGTGGAGCAAGCGATCAGAGGGAGATGGGGGTCCCCTGCCCCGGCATGATTCCTGGGCCAGAGGCCTCAGGCCTGGGAGGGGGCCAGAGCCAGTGATCGGGGGGAGATGGGGGTCCCCTGTCCAAGCCTGACACCTCTGGCGGTGGTGTCAGGCCTGGGCAAGAGGCCGATCAGGCGATCGGAGGGTGATGGGGGTCAACGCCTGAGGGCTCCCAGTATGTGAGAGGGGGCAGGCTGGGCTGAGGGACACTCTCCCCCCCCCCCCCCAGTGCACGAATTTCGTGCACCGGGCCCCTAGTATATATATAAAAGCCTAAGTGACTGTCTGACCATTGGACCATCTGACTGGTAGCTATGATGCACAGTGACCACCAGGGGGCAGATGCTCAACGCAGGAGCTGCTGAGCTGTGGTGACTTGGCAGCCGTGGTTCATGGGTGACACACCCAGAACCAGAGAGGAAGGAGCCCGATTCTGGGGTGCGTCACCTGAGAACTGCTCTCTCGCAATCTGGGACCCCTTGGGGGATGTCAGAGAGCCGGTTTTGGCCTGATCCCTGCAGGCCAGGCTGAGTTACCCCGCCTGCCAAAGGGACCCCGCTCACTCCACAGATGCTGCCCCAGGGGCGGCGGCCAGGGAGGGACCACGGGAGGTTGGATCCAGGGCATGTCGGCCTGTCTTGCCCAGTCCCGCCCCCCCCCCACCCCCCAGCCACCTTCTAATTAATTACCTTTCAATGTGCATGAACCTGTGCATTGGGGCACTAGTTTCTTATAAAAATACTTATGGAAAATTTAAAGGTAAGATTTCAGAAGCAAAATTAGTTTACCACACATTAGAAGTTTCTATACTTTTATAATTATTGTTTTTCCTCCAAAACTTTTTCTTGCGAAGTACAAAAAGGAAATATAAACAGGAATTATGGGAGGAAAAATCTGCACAGAGGAAACAACATAAAATTTTAGCAAATGGAAAACATTCATAATATATTCAGTTTTCCCCTCATAGCACTTTGGTTCATTTACTTGATTTTCTTTTTTCATTTTCTATTAAAATGAAATCTGAAAAGAGAAGAAAAAACTCAATAAAGCTCAAGAAAGCAATGTAGACTGATTTGTTTATTAACTAACAAGACCCATCATTAAGTGTGGGTCCTCCAATGATTTAAATACTTTTATATAAAATTTTAAAAAATTAAGGTAGGGATAAGAGCGAAAACAACAAAAATTTTGTAGGAAAGATGATGTAAGCATTAACAGTATGGAAGCATAATAAAAGAATTTAATGTTGACTTGAAGTAATACAGTTTTGAGGATAATCAAGAGAACCAAAGTGAAAAAAAAGTGCAGTCCTATATAATGTATATAAATAAGGTCTTAGGAACCAGGCAGCAGAACTGATCTAAGAATACTGTTCTTTGAATTATATTATATTTATTACACATGGTTTTTTAGTTGCATATAATCTATGATAAATTATATGTTGGCCTCTATCCCTAAATCACTTTTTCTTTGGTGGATTAGATTACCATATACATTAGCTGATAAATAAGCATTTCAACAAACAACACTTAATTTTTAACAATGTTATAATTCTTATCAATATACACATATTTGTGAATTCGTTATTTTTAATTTTTTTTGCCTTTGTGCTTCCTAATGTGTAAATTGGGTAGTCATCCTAGGCCTCTCACTAAGGGGATGAGATTTAAATGAAAAGTAGATGAGAGAGTTGGCTGAAGAAGACAAGGTGGAAGAGTGTTCCAGGCAAGTGGAACAGCTAACAGTGGTCGGCAAACTCATTAGTCAACAGAGCCAAACATCAATAGTACAACGATTAAAATTTCTTTTGAGAGCCAGATTTTTTAAACTTAAACTATATAGGTAGGTACATTGTTATTAACTTAATTAGGGTACTCCTAAGGCTTAGGAAGAGCCACACTCAAGGGGCCAAAGAGCCGCATGTGGCTCGTGAGCCGCAGTTTGCCGACCACGGAGCTAAAGAAATGGCCTTAAAGTGCCTGGCATATAAGGTCGGTGTAGCTAGAACAAAGGGAACGATGTTAGCAGAGAGGGCAGTAGGAGATGAAGTCAAATAGGCAATAGAGAGCAATTGTAATGGAGTTGGCTTTTATTCCTATAAAATGGGGAGTCATAGGGTTTTGAAGAGAGAAATGACATGATCAGATCTAACTTTTAAATTAATCACTTTGATGGCTATGTTGAAAATCAATTTTGAGATGGAAGATAAGAATAGAAGTCAGGAGACCAGTAAGAAGGTTGTTTGTATCTAACTAGACTTAATGTTGAGGGCTTGCAGATTTGGCAATAAAAAATACAGAATGCCCATTTAAATATGAATTTCAGATAAACAATGAACATTTTTTAGTTTCAGTATATCTCAAATATTGCATGGGACATACAGTAAAAACAAACAAACAAACAAAAAAACCCCAACAGCGCAAAACCTATTTATTGTTATTTGAAATTCAGGCTTTAATGGATATCCAGTATTTTTATTTGTCAGCTGTAACTAGGATAGTAGCAGTAGAGAAGTAAAAAGGGGTCATATTCCAAATACATTTTTAAAATAACACCATCAGCATTTAAAAATGGATTGGGATTGAGGTATGAGAGAAGGATATTAGTCAAGAGTGATTTTAAAGGTTTTTTGTTTGTTTGTTTTTTTAACTAGACAACTACAAGGATAGGAGTTGCTATCAACTGGAATAGAGAAGAGTGCAGGTGGAGCCAGTTTAGTAGGAAAGCAGGAATTAAGGTTTTGGATATGTTGAAATCTTATGTTGAGTGGTAGATTATTGGTTATTCTTTTTTATTTTTATGCTTTATAACTTAAAATGTGTAACAAATATTTCATAAGGAAAATCCTGTATAATAAAAGGCTAATATGCAAATTGACCAAACGGCAGAATGACTGGCCGCTATGATGCACACTGATCACCAGGGGACAGACGCGCAACACAGAAGCAGCCCTTTGGTGGTCATTGCGCTCCCACAGGGGAAGCGCCACTCAGCCAGAAGCCGTGCTCATGGCTGGTGAGTGCAGTTGCAGTGGTGGGAGCCTCTCCCGCCTCTATGGCAGCGCTAAGGATGTCCAACTAACTGTCAGTCAGATAGCCCCTGAGGGCTCCTGGGCTGCAAGAGGGTGCAGGCTGGGCTGAGGGACCCCTCAGAGTGCACAAATTTCATGCACTGGGCCTCTAGTAAATAATAAAATAATTAAAAATACTATTCTCAGAAGAAAAAAAGGAAGTAAAAAAGACCAGTTGAAACTACAGACCTGACTGAACAGCTACTTAAAGAAAAACTAAGCCGTCACAGGTGGCTTTTATTTTGAGAAAGCTAGAAGACATTGTCCAGTTGCATACTACCCTTAATGCTGTTGTCTATTTCTGTAGGAATATTCTATGTAAATTATGAAGATAAGCATGAACATACTTATTTAAACTGTATTAATAGAACTACTTTCTCTCTCTCTCTTTTTTTTTTCTAGTGTTAAGACACGGCCAGTGCGGATGCCACCAGGTTATCAAGCAGAACTTGTTATTCAGTTGGTGTGGGTGGATGGTGAACCCCCCCAACAGATTACTAGTCTTGCTGTAAGCTCAGCATATGGAATGTGAGTAGCTAAACATTCTTTCTGATTTGTGTTATTTATCTAATATGTTTGATATATTTAGATATTTCCTTTTAAATACTTAAGTGGAGTTCTAAAGATGGAAAGAAAATCCTTACTTGGATTTTTCTTAGATAAAACATGGTATAAGAAAAATAATAATCTATATATATATATAAAAGCCCAGTGACTGGAACAGCAGAACAACTGGAACAATTGGTGGCTATGAAGTGTACTGCGGAAGCTAACCAGTGTGATCTGGGTCCTGATCAGCCCAGCTGGCTCAGGCCCCAATCAGCCCCCAACACCCCTATCAGGGGCGGGGCCAGCTGGTCAACCACCCACCCACCACCAGCCCAGCCCAATGGGCCCAAAATCGGTGCCGGCCAGCCAGATACCACCCTGCATGAATTCGTGCACTGGGCCTCTAGTTTAAATATGAAATGTGATTATTAGTGATGTCAAATTTGTGGTATTTTCATTATTAATGTTGTTAGCAAGTTGTTAGGATGTTATTACACTTATACTTTTGTTTGTATACTTCTTTCTCTTGGATTTGTATGTATATTTTATTATTTTTCTCCTTGTGTTTTTTATTTTTTTATTTTATTTTTATTTATATATTGTCTAAAGTTTTACATATGTCTTTTTCCCTGATTGAACCCCGCCCCCAGCCATTCCCACCCCAGGCAAACCCTCATCGCCCCAGTGTCTGTGTCCATTGGTTATGCTAATATGCATGCATACAAATCCTTTGGTTGCTCTCTAACCGCCCCTTCCCCTGCCATTTGTCTCTGGATCTATTCTTGTTCATCAAATTATGTTGATCATTATATCCCACATATGAATGAGATCAGGTGATATTTCTCTTTCTCCGACTGGCTTATTTCACTTAGCATAATCCTCTCCAGTTTCATCCATGCTGTTGCAAATGATAAAAGTTCCTTCTTTTTTATAGCGGCATAATATTCCATTGTGTAGATGTACCACCATTTTTTAATCCACTCATCTGCTGATGGGTGCTTAGGCTGTTTGCAAATCTTAGCTATTGTAAATTGTGCTGCTATGAACATAGGGGTGCATATATCCTTTTTGATTGGTGTTTCTGGTTTCTTGGGATATAGTCCTAGAAGTGGATTACTCGGTCAAATAGGAGTTCCATTTTTAATTTTTTGAGGGAACTCCATACTGTTTTCCACAGTGGCTGCACCATCTGCATTCCCACCAGCAGTGAACGAGGGTTCCTTTTTCTACACATCTTCCTCAGCACTTACCATTTGTTGATTTGTTGATGATATCCATTCTGACAGGTGTGAGATGATACCTCATTGTCATTTTGATTTGCATCTCTCATATGATTAGTGACTTTGAGCATGTTTTCATATGTCTCTTGGCCTTCTATATGTCCTCTTTGAAAAAGGTCTAATTAGGTCCTTTGCCCATTTTTTGATTGGATTGTTTATCTTTTGGTATGAGTTCCCTGTAAATTTTGGAGATTAAACCCTTATGGGAGATAACTTTGGCAAATATGTTCTCCCATGCAGTGGGCTTTCTTATTTTGTTGATGGTTTCTTTTGCTGTGCAGAAGCTTTTTATTTTGATGTAGTCCCATTTGTTTATTTTCTCCTTAGTCTCCATTGCCCTAGGAGCTGTGTCAGTAAAGATATTGTTATGACATATGTCTGCTATTTTGCTGCCTATGGAGTCTTATAGGATTTTTATGGTTTCCCATCTTACATTTAAGTCCTTTGGCCATTTTGAGTTTGGTATTGTGTATGGTGTAAGCTGGTGATCTAGTTTCATTTTTTTGCATGTATCTGACCAAATTTCCCAGCACCATTTATTGAAGAGACTGTCTTGACTCCATTCTATGCTCTTGCGTCCTTTGTCAAATATTAATTGAGCATAATGGCTTGGGTCAATTTCTGGGTTCTCTGTTCTGTTCCATTGGTCTATATGTCTGTTCTTGTGCCAGTACCTGGCAGTTTTGAGAACGATGACTTGGTAATATAGCTTGATATCTGGTATTGTGACCCCTCCAACTTTGTTCTTCTTTCTCAGGGGTCTTTTTTTATCCCAGATGAATTTTTGAAGAGTTTGCTCTAGATATTTGAAATATGCCATTGGTATTTTAATGGGGATTGCATTGAATTTATGGATTGCATTGAATTTATAGATTGCTTTGGGTAATATGGACATTTTAATGTTGATTCTACCAATCCATGAACATGATATGTTCTCCCATTTGTTTATGTCTTCCTTTATCTCTTTTTTCAATGTCCTGTAGTTTTCTAAGTACAGGTATTTTACCTCTTTAGTTTATTCATTGGTATCTTAATTTTTTTGGTGCAATGGTAAATGGGATTTTTTTTTTTTTCATTTCTCTTTCTGTGAGTTCATTATTGGTGTATAAAAAGGCCATAGATTTCTGGGTGTTAATTTTGTATCCTGCTACATTGCCGAATTTATTTATTAGGTGTAGTAGTTTTTTCATGAGGTCTTTGGGGTTTTCTATGTATAGTATCATGTCATCTACAAATAAGTACAGTTTTACTTCTTTTTTTCCAATTTGGATACCTTTTATTTCTTCTTCTTGTCTTATCACTATGACTAGCACTTCCAGTACTATATCAAACAGGAGTGGTGAAAGTGGGCATCCCTGTTTGTTGCCGTTCTTAGTGGAAATGAGTTTAGTTTTTTTCCCACTGAGTATGATGTTGGTTGTGGGTTTGTCATATATGGCTTTAATTATGTTGAGGTATAATCCCTCTATTCCCATTTGGCTGAGAGTTTTTAATCAAGAAAGGCTGTTGGGCCTTAGCTGATTTGGCTCAGTGGATAGAGCTTCAGCCTGAAGATTGAAGGATCCCAGGTTCAATACGGGTCAAGGGCACATGCCTGGGTTGCAGGCTCGTTCCCCAGTAGGGAATGTGTAGGAGGCAGCCAATCAATGACTCTCTCTCATCATTGATGTTTCTATCTATCTCTCCCTCTCCCTTCTCTAAAATCAATAAAAATATATATTGAAGAAAGGCTGTTGTATTTTTTCAAATGCTTTTTCTACATTGACTGATGATTATGTGATTTTTGTCTCTCAATATGTTTATGTGATGTATCACATTTATTGATTGAGAATATTGTACCATTCTTGCATCCCCGGAATAAATCCCACTTGGTCATGGTGTATTATCTTTTTTTTTTTTTTTTTTTTTTTAGAATGGCTTCTTTTTTTTAAATTAAATCTTTATTGTTCAGATTATTACATTTGTTCCTCTTTTTTCCCCCCATAACTCCCCTCCTCCCAGTTCCCGCCCCACCCTCCGCCCTCACTCCCCACCCACTGTCCTCATCCATAGGTGCACGATTTTTGTCCAGTCTCTTCCCGCATCTCCCAAACCCCTTCCCCCCCCCCCCCAAGAATAGTCAGTCCATTCCCTTTCTATATCCCTGATTCTATTATAATCACCAGTTCATTCTGTTCATCAGATTATTTATTCACTTGATTATTAGATTCACTTGTTGATAGATGCATATTTGTTGTTCATAATTTGTATCTTTACCTTTTTCTTCCTCTTCCTCTTCTTAAAGGATACCTTTCAGCATTTCATATAATCCTGGTTTGGTGGTGATGAACTCCTTTAGCTTTTCCTTATCTGTGAAGCTGTTTATCTGACCTTCAATTCTGAATGATAGCTTTGCTGGATAGAGTAATCTTGGTTGTAGGTTCTTGGTATTCATCACTTTGAATATTTCTTGCCACTCCCTTCTGGCCTGCAAAGTTTCTGTTGAGAAATCAGCTGACAGTCGTATGGGTATTCCCTTGTAGGTAACTGAGTTTCTTTCTCTTGCTGTTTTTAAGATTCTCTCTTTATCTTTTGCACTTGGCATTTTAATTATGATGTGTCTTGGTGTGGTCCTCTTTGGATTCCTTTTGTTTGGAGTTCTCCGTGCTTCTTGGACCTGTAAGTCCATTTCTTTCACCAGGTGGGGGAAGTTTTCTGTCATTATTTCTTCAAATAGGATTTCAATATCTTGCTCTCTCTCATCTTCTGGCACCCCTATAATTTTGATGTTGGTACGCTTGAAGCTGTCCCAGAGGCTCCTTACACTATCCTCGCATTTTTGGATTTTTTCATTTTGCTTTTCCGGTTGGGTGTTTTTTGCTTCCTCGCATTTCAAATCATTGACTTGATTCTTGTGCTCCTCTGGTCTGCTGTCGGGAGTCTGTATAATATTCGTTATTTCAGTCCGTGTATGCTTAATTTCTAGTTGGTTCCCCAATATAAGATCGAGGGTCTCATTAGTTTTCTTGTAGATCTCATTAAGTTTATCGGCGGCTTCTAAACAGTTCTTGAGAGACCTTAAAAGTGTGGTTCTGAACTCTATATCTTCCATTGACAATTTTGTCCTGTTTCTTTGTCTCCGCATTTTGTTATGCTTCCTTGGTGCACCCCCTAGTGGTCTTTGTGCGCAGTCTTATAGTTAAACCTTGATTGTTGTAGCTAATACCAGGGAGGGTTTGACCTCCAGGCCAAGTGGCTATGAGAATCAGCTGTGTCTGCAGTGAGAGAACTTCTGTCCTCGAGGGAGGTGCTAATCTAGCCTTTGCCTGAGGCTATCCGGCAAATGCCTCTGTGCAGGGCTTGGGCGGGGTGGGTCGCACAGGATCAACAGGGTGGGCTGGAGAGAGCAGTTATGGCGGCTCTCAGTCCTGTCCCCCAGGGGCTCTGCCTCTCTGAGTCCCAGCACCCGCTGCAAACCTCGGAGAGAAAGCTGCACTCGCTCTGACCGAAGCCAGACAGTCCCGCTTCTCCCGTTTGAGTCTGGGTCCCTAAGGACTCGCCTGTATCTGGAGCTCAGAGTCTGCGACTCCCTCCCGATTGAAAATGCCAACAGCGCCCTCCGCCGCCAGCCTGCTCCGCGCACTCTGCACCTCAGAATTTGACTTCAGCACTGCGCCTCCTCTGAGTGTCCGTATGCGTTTCTCTTTCCTCCTAGTTGTAGGACTTCCACTCAGCCAGCGTTCCTGTGGTTCTGGGTGATGTCCGTTCCGTTTTTTAGTTTCACTTTTGAAGTAGTTGTTCAAGGCAGCAAACTCCAGCGTTAACCTATGCCGCCATCTTGGTTCTCACCCTATCTTTCTAATGTAATGCAGAATCTGATTTGCTAGAATTTTGTTGAGGGTTTTAGCATTTATGCTCATCAAGGATATTGGCCTGTAGTTCTCTTTCTTTGTGGTGTATTTATCTGGTTTTGAAAATAGGGTAATGCTGGCTTCATAGAAAGAGCTTGGAAGTGTGCTTTCTTCTTGAATTTTTTTGGAATAGTCTGAGGAGGATAGGTTTTAGTTCTTCTTTGAATGCTTGGTAGAACTTCCCTGCAAAGCCGTCTGGACAAGGGCTTTTGTTTGCTGGAAGATTTTTGATCACTGATTCAATTTCTTCAGTAGTTATTGACCTATTCAGGTTTTTTGGTTCTTCCTGATTGACTTTTGGGAGCTTGTATTTTTCTAAGAATATGTCCATTTCATCTAGGTTGTGAATTTTGTTGGAATAGAGTTGTTCCTAGTATTTTTTCATAATCCTTTGTATTTCTGTGGGATCAGTTGTTACTTCATCTCTTTCATTTTTGATTTTGTTTATTTGGGTCCTCTCTCTTTGCTTCTTGGTGAGCCTTGGCTAGAGGTTCATCAATCGTTTTTATCCTTTCAACGAACCAGCTCTTGGTTTTGTTGATCTTTTTGGGGTTTTTTTGGCCTCTATGTCATTTATTTCCGTCCTGATCTTTATTATTTCCTTCCTTCTGCTTATGCTGGGCATTTTTGTTGCTCTCTAACTATTTTGAGTTGTAGGGTTAGATAATTTATTACCATTTTTTTCTTGTTTTCTGAGGTAGGCCTGTAGAGCTATGAACTTCCCTCTCAGGACTGCTTTCACTGTGTCCCATAGATTTTGGATTGTTATGTTTTCATTGTCATTTGTTGCCAGGATGCTTTTTATTTCTTCTTTGATCTCTTTGGTAACCCAATCATTGTTTAATGGCATGCTATTTAGCCTCCAGGCATTTGATTTTTTTTCTCATTTTTTTATTGAAGTTGATTTCTAATTTTATGCCATTGTGATCTGAGAAAGATGCTTGATACGATTTCTATATTCCTGAATTTGAAGAGACTTTGCCTTGTCCCAATATTTTGTTAATCTTTGAAATTTACCCAGATGCACTTGAAAAGAATGTATATCCTGTGGCTTTGTGGTGAAATGTTTTGAAGATGTCAATTAATTCCATCTGCTCTAGTGAGTCATTTAGGATTGATGTTTCTTTGCTGATTTTTTGTTTAGAGAATTTATACAGTGGTGTTAGTGGGGTATTATAGTCCCCTACTCTGACTGTATTGCTGTCAATCTCTCCCTTGGTATCCTCCAGCAGTTTTTTGGGGTTTTTTTGTGTATTTGGGTGCTCCTATATTGGGTGCATATATGTTTACCAGAATTACCAGGTGTACCAGTTAATAATGCGGATTTTTTTCAATAGATGAAGTTACACATATGTTGATTTATATGTGATTTGATATGTATGCTATTTTGTTGTATTGACAGCAAGCTTCATAATTTCATATGTCAAATTTTCTGAAGGTGTTATCATCATAGATGTTTTTATGCTTAAAAATGTCAAATTTCATGCCAAAAAAGCATGTGCAGGAAGTTTAAATTCATTATTTTGAAGAAAAGTGCTGCTGAAAGTTACCGTATACTTTGGGATGCTTATGGTGAACATGCTCCATCTCAAGATACTTGTGAACGCTGGTTTAAATGCTTTAAAATTGATGATTTCTATGTGAAAGACAAAGAATGTCTAGGTCAACTGAAAAAGTTTGAAGACCAACAATTATTGGTGAAGATACATGTCAAACTCAAAAACAACTTGCAGAAAGGTTTAACATTGCTCAGCAAACAATTTCCAATTGTTTACAAGCAATGCGAAAGATTTTAAAGGAAGAAAAATGGGTGGCACATCAAATGAATGAAAGACAAATGGAAAACCAAAAAGTCATCAGTAAACTGTTGCTTCAACGGCACGAGAAAAAGTCTTTTTTGCATCAAATTGTGACTGGCGATGGAAAGTGGATTTATTTTGACAATTCCAAATGGCACAAAATCATGGTTTGATCCAGGTCAACCATCAACATCGACTGCAAGGCCAAATCGCTTCGAAAAGAAGACAGTACTCTGCATTTGGTGGGATCAGGAAGGTGAGGTGTATTATGAGCTTCTATAACCAAGTGAAACTGTTAATACTGATCGCTACTGATAACAAATAATTAATTTGAACCATGTTTTGATCAGAATGGGCCAGAAGACATGGCAAAGTAATTTTGCTTCATGATAACACACCATCACACACTTCATAACCAGTTAAAGACACGTTAAAAGATCTTGCCTGGGAAGTATTAACCCACCCACCATATTCACCAGACCTTACTCCTTCAAATTACCACTTGTTCCCATCGATGGCACACACACTTTCTGAGCAGCACTTCAAAACGTACGAAGAAGTGGAAAATTGGGTCTCTGAATGGTTTGCCTCAAAACAAGAAAAGTTCTATTGGGACAGTATCTACAAATTACCTGAAAGATGGGGGAAATGTGTGGCTAGCTGAGGATATTACTTTGAATAAAGCACTTTTGATATTTCTCTTGAAATTATAGTATTTTCTTTGATTACAAAATCCACATTATTAACCAGTACATCTAGTATATTTTGCAGTGTCTTTGTCTAGTTTTGGTATCAGGGTAATGTTGGCCTCCTAAAATGAGTTAGGAAGTATTCCCTCTTCTTTGAATGTTTGGTGGAATTCACCAGTGAAGCCATATAGTCCTGGACTTTTGTTTTTATGGAGCGTTAGAGTCGTCAAAGGAGGAATACATGGGGCCAAAGTGCTAAGGGATTATAAATTTACTAGTGGCCTGGTGCCCGGATTCATGCACATTGAAAGGAAATTAATTAGAATATTTTAATGTCGCTATTTGCCCTTTCTCTATAATAGAAGTGTCAACCAAATTCATGGTCGACAATTACAGATTGAAACACACGTGTGCAATTGGTGCTAGAGCTTTATATATATAGATAAACTTGCTTTATTAGACCTGCTTTCTGATTTAGCTAAACTTTTTCCAGCCCAGTGAAGCACCCTAACTTCTCTTTCAGGTAATTGTCAGCAACACAGCAATAAATATCAACACAAACCAGATTATTATTGTAGAGCACCCAGGGAGAACAAAGGGTAAAATATTTAACTGCAGCAGTGTTTGACTATATTCTGCACAGTGAGAAAACCTGAAGTCATTTTCAAGGTCCACCATTTCTTCTTTTCAGTTGGGTCAATTTCTAAGTTTTCTAAATCTCTGTTTTCTGCCTAATGAAAAGAAAATAGGATTCTGCCAAGTCTCCTATCTACCTACTCCAGGACTTCTGTGAGGATCAAAGGAGATGTGGCACAGGAAAATGCTTCACAGATATTTGGTTACAGTGTAAAGTGTTTGCACCTGGCTATAAAGCAAGTTGTGTTCCTGGGCTGAAGAAACTCCAAGGAGGCTAGTCGTCAGGGAGAGGAAACCAGGCGTTGCTACGTGACATCATTACCCGGTGCCCACAGCCACTGTTTTTGTGCTGGGCTGGGCTGTGGGCCGCTTTTTGCGCCATGGGGCCTTAGCAGCATTGGCTGCGATTTGGTGGGCTCTTTCTCCAGTGTGGTGGTAGGGCCTGTGTCCCATTTGGGGGAAGCTGAGTGTTGCTTTTTTGGTGCCAGGTCCGCAGTGCTGTTTGTCTTTAAATGGCCATGCACATCACGGCAGCTCCTGTGTTGAGCGTCTGCCCCCTGGGGATCAGTGCATGTCATAACAACTGGTCAGACAATCGGACACTTAGCATATTAGCCTTTTATATACATATAGATTAGGTCATCTGGGCTGAGCCCCAAAATGTTGCCAACACTAAGGGACAGGGAATCAGAAATTTTAAAGGACTCTAAATGGCCTTTTTCTGGGTGGAGAATTCTTAGGGTAAGTCTAGATCCTGGGAAGGTCAGAGGGGAAGGAAAATGGGCTTAGCAAGTGGAATGCAAATGAAAGGGAATGTCGGTTGTGAAATGGTCTAAAGCAGTGGTCACCAACCTTTCAAATCTCATGGACCACCCTTGGTCTGCAGACCACTGGTTGGCGACCACTGCTTCAAAGGTTTCCTTAAACCAGTGGTCACCAATCTTTCAGACCTCACAGGCTACCAGTGGTCCGTGGACCATCGGTTGATGCCTGCTGGTCTAAAGATCAGTTCTGAGGGGAGGAGGGTATCTATTCAAATATTTAATCAGACCTAACATGGAGGTTTTATTACTGTTTCAATTTTCTTACTATTGATAGGTCCATTTAAGTTTTCCAGTCCTTCATTGTTCAGTCTAGTAAGGTTATAAATTTCTAACAATTTGTTAATTTCTCCTAGGTTAATAAGCCTATCATACTATTGTTGTATATTTATTTGTATTTCTGTGGTATCTGTTGTTGAAGGGGAGCATAAGACATTTTTGGGGGGCTAGCAATCTGAGTTTGTTCCAGTAACCTGCCTTCTAGTGCACACTCTTGCTAGCCGATAATTAACTCCATTTGTGAAAGAATGTAGGAGACTAGCAGCCGGACTCTGTACCAAGTTAATCAGTACCCCTAATGCACATTCCTGATAGCCTATAAGGAAGTCACTGCCACATCCTTAATTATCTGGTCTTGCAAGACATATTTACCTAAATACTTCCAATTTACAAGGGCCATAAACCAAGGATGTAACAGATTAGAGGGAGGTCACTGGCACCATCCAGGATGGACATTAGCTACAGTCTAAGTTAACCGTCTAACTGACTTGAGGGGGGCTGTGCGAGTCCACTACAGAAGCTTGGTAGTTAGGAAACAAGAGACGCAGAAATATATACAGAGAAAATCTCACTGTCTAAGTGGTTCAGGATCTGGATCTTTGAGTCCCCTGAACTGGCAGCGCGGCTTTGAATAAAGGCTCACTTTCTTGAACCTCCAAGTGTACAACTGTCCCTTCTTCCGAGCCAATTCCAGAACATTGTAACTTCTGTTTTTTTCTTAGTGAGCCTAGCCAGAAGCTTGTCAATTTTATTTTTTCAAAGAACCAGCTGTTTGTTTCATTAATTTTTCCTATTGTCTTTTTCTTCTTTAATTCTGCCCTAATTTTTATTATTTCCTTTGTTAATTGTCTAATTCTTTAAGGTGAAATGTTAGATTGTTTGAGATTTTTGTTTTTTATCATATGTCTGTAATGCTATAAAATTCCATCCTAGTACTGCTTAAGCCATATCCACAAAATACTCTATTGTGGAGTAGAAACCAAGATGGCAGCATAGGTAAACACCTGAAATTGCTGCCTCGCACAACCACTTCAAAACTACAACTAAAAGACAAAACAGACATCATCCAGAACAATAGGAAGGCTGTCTGAGTGGAAATTCTACAACTAGAAAGAAAGAGAAAAGCACACTGAGACTCAGAGGAGGTGCGGAAGTAAAGTGCAGAGGTACGGAGGCGCACGTGGAAAGGGCTGGCAACTGAGGACACGGTTGTCTTTTTCAATCGGGAGAGCGTCACAAGCTCCCGATGGCTCTGAACTTCAGTTCTGGGTGAGTCTCTGAGGACCCAGACTCATACAGGGAGAAACTGGACTGTCTGGCATTGGCCGGAACTTGAGGGCGGCTTTCTCTCAGAGGTGCTTACAGCGATTACCGCAGGACACTGAGACCCGGGGCCTCTTAGGGCAGGGCTGAGGATCAGCCATAGTTGTTTACTCCGCCCTGTTGATTCCCTGAGACCCCACCCCACCCAAGCTGTGTGCAGAGGCTTTTGCATATGAATTGCCTGGCCTTTTGCAATCTAAAATTACCTAACAAACTGCAGTTGGGTAAGAGAGACCCAGAACATCCAAAAAAAAAAAAGGCCCAAGGCCCCACAGCAGCTTGCATTGCTTCACAATTGGGCCTAATCTGGGCACTGCCAAACCCTAAACAAAGAAGAGGAATCTGCAGATCTCTCCGTAGCTCCTGCGGGGGAGCCTCCAGCAGAGGCTAAATTAGCACCTCCTTAGAGATCCAAGATCCGGTGTACCCAGTGGTCAGAGTGGGACTATCCAGATTACAACTCCTCAGATACATAAGGGGCACACTCAGGGGGCAGACTCAGAGAGCACCAAAGCCCCACTAAAGCAAGTCTTGCCCCATAAGGGTGTCTCCAGCACAGAAGTTCTCCCACCGTAGACACAGCTGATTCTCACAACCAATTGGCCTGTAGGTCAATTCCTCCCACTGATACCAACAACAGTCAGGGCTTAACGACAATAAAACTGTGCACAAAGCCCACAAAGGGGTGCACCAAGAGTGTCCACCTCAGGTAATTGGGGAGGCTGAGCCACTGGGCCCTACAGGACACCTAGCACAGAAAGCCACTCTGTCAACAAAGGGAGGCATAAAAAATGTGGAAACAAAGAAACAGGTCACAAATGACAGAAATGGAGGAAAGCAAACTACTGGATATAGAGTTCAAAACCAAACTTATAAGGTTTTTCAAGAATTTTCTAGAAACCGCCGATAAATTTAGTGAGACCCTCGATAAATCTAGTGAGACCCTCGAGGACATGAAAAAGGACCAACTAGAAATTAATCATACACTGACTGAAATAAAGAATATTATACAGAGATCCAAAAGCAGACTAGAGAATCGCAAGAATCAAGTCAAGGATTTGAAATATGAAGAAGCAAAAAACACCCAACTGGGAAAGAAAAAAGAATCCAAAACTATGAAGATAGTGTAAGGAGCCTCTGGGACAACTTCAAGTGCACCAACATCTGAATTATAGGGGTGCCAGAAGAAGAGAGAGAGCAAGATATTGAAATCCTATTTGAAGAAATAATGACAGAAAACTTACCCTACCTGGTGAAGGAAATAGACTTACAAGTCCAGGAAGCGCAGAGAACCCCAAGCAAAAGGAATGCAAAGAGGACCACACTAAGACACATCATAATTAAAATGCCAAGAGCAAAAGACAAAGAGAGAATCTTAAAAGCAGCAAGAGAAAAACAGTTAGTTAGCTACAAGGGAGTACCCATACGATTGTCAGCTGATTTCCCAACAGAAACTATGCAGGCCAGAAGGGAATGCCAAGAAATAGTCAAAGTGATGAATTCCAAGAACCTACAACCAAGATTACTTTACTCAGCAAAGCTGTCATGCAGAATTGAAGGTCAGATAAAGAGCTTCACAGATAAAAAGCTAAAGGAGTCCATCACCACCAAACCAGTATTATATGAAATTCTGAAAGGTATTCTTTAAGAAGAGGAAGAAGAAGAAAAAGGTAAAGATACAAATTATGAACAACAAATACATATCTACCAACAAGTGAATCTAAAAATCAAGTGAATAAAAAATCTCATGAACAGAATAAACTGGTGAATAGAATAGAATCAGGGGCATAGAAAGAGATTGGACTGACAATTCTTGGGGGGAAAGGGGTGTGGGGGTGTGGGAAGAGACTGGACAAAAATCATACACCTATGGATGAGAACAGTGGGGGGGCGGGGGTAAGGGCTGAGGGGGTGGTGGTAACCGGGTGGAGGGGAGCTATGGGGGGAAAAAGAGGAACAACTGTAATAATCTGAACAATAAAGATTTAATTTAAAAAAATATTCTATTGCCGAAACTGGTTTGGCTCAGTGGATAGAGCGTCGGCCTGTGGACTGAAAGGTCCCAGGTTCAATTCCGGTCAAGGGCATGTACCTGGGTTGCGGGCATATCCCCAGAAGGAGATGTGCAGGAGGCAGCTGATCGATGTTTCTCTCTCATTGATGTTTCTAACTCTCTATCTCTCTCCCTTCCTCTCTGTAAAAAATCAATAAAATATATTTAAAAAAAAATTCTATTATGTTGTCATTTTCATTTGTCTCTATGTATTTTTTTATTTATTCTTTGACCCAGCAGTTGTTCAATAGCATGTTGTTTAATTTCTACTTAGTTGTGGTTCTTCCTGTAGTTAATTTCTGTTTCCTACTGTTGTGGTGAGCAAATATGCTTGCTATTTTTTTAATCTTCTTAAATTTATGAAGGCTAGTTTTGTGCCCCAACATGAGAGAGATTTGTCTCCTGGGATTATGTAATCTCAGGCTTGAGAGGAATCAGAAGCGTTTTCAAAATGACCAGTTTTCCGGGTTTGCATTGGCTCCACCCTCCTAACCGATGATCTTTTGCCTGACTGACAGGCCTCTATAGTCCAGCACCTACCCCTGCACATGTTCTTATCTTCCCCCTCACCCACACACACAATCCAGTATCTGAGAGGGGAAGGGAGGGTGTTAATCTAGAGCAGTGGTCAGCAAATTCATTAGTCAACAGAGCCAAATATCAACAGTACAACGATTGACATTTCTTTTGAGAGCCAAATTTTTTAAACTTAAACTATATAGGTAGGTACATTGTTATTATTTTTAATTAGGGTACTCCTAAGGCTTAGGAAGAGCCACACTCAAGGGGCCAAAGTGCTGCATGTGGCTCGAGAGCCGCAGTTTGCCGACCAGGGATCTAGAGGGACAATGCTGTGATTCCCTAGGGTGTGAAGCTGTAGTGTCTTGGTGAAACAAACAGGCCTTTGCTTCCCAGATGAGTGTGCTCAACAATGTCTGCCCTTTTGTTTCCTTTCCCATCAATTATTAGCTAACTCTGGTAACATTTTTAGCTGAGATGGGTCTTTTAAAGACAGTATATAGTTACATCTTGTTTTTGTTTTTGTTTTTTTTTGTTTGTTTGTTTTTTAAATTTGAGAAAGGTTTTTTGTTTTTTGTTTGTTTTTTTTAAAATATATTTTATTGATTTTTTACAGAGAGGAAGGGAGAGAGACAGAGAGTCAGAAACATTGATGTGAGAGAAACATCGATCAGGAGAAACATCGATCAGCTGCCTCCTGCACATCTCCCACTGGGGATGTGCCCGCAACCCAGGTACATGCCCTTGACCGGAATCGAACCTGGGACCCTTCAGTCCACAGGCCGACGCTCTATCCACTGAGCCAAACCGGTTTCGGCACATCTTGTTTTTTAATACATCCCACTACTACGTGCCTTTTGATTGGTGAGTTTAGTCCATTTACATTTAGGGTGATTATTAATACATGAAGACTTATCACAGCCATCTTATCTCTCTCTCTTTTTTTTAAATTTCTGGTTGCTGTGTATCTCCACTGTTTGCTTTTTCCCTTGTGTTTTTGTCTGCTATTTTAGTTTGGTGGCAGTCTATCATTTTTTCCTCCATTTCTTTTATGTTATGTGTCTTTGTTTTAGATTTGTTTTGTTCTAAATTTGTTTTGTGGTTACCATTAGTTTTATGTAACAAAAAGTTTTATACATACAATACTCCTTTTTCATCTGAATGTACTTTATCTCCAGTCACCTGTGCAAATTCAGTCCTTTTCTCCTCCTTTTAGGTTTTTGTTATCACAAATTACCCCTTTTTGTGATGTGTATTCATTTCCAAATTGTAGAAGCTATAGTATTTTTTAAATGCTTTCACCCCCTTTAACCTTTATGTTATAATTGTTTAATACTCTATTCTGAAATAGAGTTGCAATTCCCTCCTTCCTGCTTTATCATACAGTTTTGTATTCTTTTGTTATTTCAAGTAAAAAGAGCTCCTTTCTGCATTTCTTGTAATGCAGGTCTTGTGGTGGTAAATTTTCTCAGCCTTTATTTCTCCTTCATATCTAAAGCATCACTTTGCTTGGTATTATTATTCTTGACTGTTGATTTCTCTTTAAATACTGACATATTTGATTTCATTTTTTCCTAGCTTGTAAGGTTTCTGCTGAAATTCAATGATAATCCATTGAGGTTTCCTTCATAGGTTACAGTCACACCTCCTCACCCCCTCGGTTGCCTTGAGAATTCTTTGTCATTAACTTTTGACAGTTATATGTCTTGGAGAAGGTAAGGTCTCTTTGCATTCAGGTAATTAGGTGTTCTGTGAGCTTCTTGGATTCAGGGTTCCAGCTCTTTCCGGTGGTTTAGGAAGTTCTCATCAATTATTTGTTTGAATAGGCTCTCTGTTCCCCTTTCCTTTTGGTATATACCCTTTCTTATATTGCTCTTTCTAATGGAGTCAGTGCTGCACTATCTGAGGTGTCCCAGCTGCCTCCACCAGCCTCTGCCATAATGAGTGGGGAAAGAGGTGTGCGCACATGCTGCAGCTTTGTTTTTTCCACTGGGATCAGCTGCAGTGCGCATTGGCAAGTTGGCTGAAGTTTTCTGTCTCTCCAGCCCTCTCCAGGCTTCTGAGTGAGGGCCACAACTCAATACCTCTAATGCTACCTCATCACCTGGTGCCAGGTGAGTGATGGGAGACAGGTTTGTCTGTCTGCGTTATTTTTTCTCTGGTAATGGCAGCTGCCAGGTCTGTTAACCACAATGTGTACTAGCCACTCAGGCAGAAATGCTGCCTCTGCCCCTCTCTGGGCTGCTGAGTGAGTGAGGGCTTCCCCCTGACCCTTCATTGCTACTGCATCAGCTGGGGCCATAGTGAATCCAGGATTGTGTCTGTGGCACCCGACTTTATCCTTTCTCCCTGCTTACTTCAACACACCCACCTTTAGATGTCTCAGTGTGCGGATCTCTCAGATGTGTTTGTGTGTTGAGCATGGAATCATTTGTTGAATTATAGTTGTCCAACTTGTTGCTACTACCTCAAGGGGAGAAACCTAGAGGTCTTCTTACTCTACCATAATGCTGACATCACTCCAGTATTTTTATTTTTAACTAGAGGCCCAGTGCACAAATTCGTGCATGGGTGGGGTCCAACCAGCCTGCCCCAATGGGGGTCGATAGGGCTGGGCTGGCAGGGGGGAGGGGCCGTGAGCAGTTGGCTGGCCGAGGCCCTGCCCTCAATCAGAGTAGGGGGGCCGATCAGGGTGGGGCCTGCTAGGTGGTGGGGGCAACACAATCAGGCCAGTTGGCTGGCCACAGTGCATGTCATAGTGACCGGTCATTCTGGTCGCTTGGTTTTTATATATATAGATTTGCAGATAAAAATATAATTATTTTGGTTAGTATCATACATTCTAGTTGCCTAATTTTTTTTTCCTGTCAGTATTACATTTGGGAACTCTATCACACCTGTAAGCAGAAGTAATTAACTATATTTATACTTTTTGTGTTAAAAGATATTAAGCTGCTATAATATGTAATATATATAATATCGCAATCAATTCTAATTTGGTGTGGAAGTATATTAACAAATTTGATTTATAGTTCCTAAAGGTTCTGTGAATTAGATAAGCCTTGTATTATAATTCTCATTATAAAGTAAATAAACAAGCATGGCAAGATTCATTAATTGTTCTCAAAGTCAAATAACCTATACAATGTTAAGATGGAATCTTTTGACTTTTATAACACTTTTTCAAAGTTTCCAAAACCTGTCTTGCTAGAAGATGTAAAAACACTCTGTGTAAAATAGCAAAACATCTAGTATCCTGGAACTTTTAATTTGTTGTGAGGAAGGCAGTGAGATGGAGTTGAAAGAACTAGATTCAAAGTAAGCAGATGACTTGCTAACCAGATTCAATCTAAGCAATAAAACAACATGTAACTTATATAAAACTAGAGGTCCGGTGCACGAAATTCATGTACTCGGGGGTGGGGGGGGGAGGGCCCTCAGCCTGGCCTGCACCCTCTTGCAGTCCGGAAGCCCTCAGGGGATGTGCCACTGATGGGGAGTGGGCCTAAGCCAGTGATGGCGAACCTTTTGAGCTCGGCGTGCCAGCATTTTGAAAAACCCTAACTTAACTCTGGTGCCATGTCACATACAGAAATTTTTTGATATTTGCAATCATAGTAAAACAAAGATTTATATTTTTGATATTTATTTTATATATTTAAATGCCATTTAACAAAGAAAAATCAACCAAAAAAATGAGTTCGCGTGTCGTAGTTTCACCATCACTGGCCAAAGCCATTAGTCAGACATCCTTAGCACTGCCGCGGAGATGGGAGAGGCTCCCACCACTGCTGCTGCTCTTGCCAGCCATGAGCTGCTCCCGCTGTGGGAGCACACTGACCACCAGGGGGCAGCTCCTGCATTGACCGTCTGCACCCTGGTGGTCAGTGCACATCATAGCGACTGGTCGTTCTGCCGTTCAGTCAATTTGCATATTAGCCTTTTATTTTCTATAGATGAGCAAAACAGTACCCATACATTTAGTGTATATTTAATGTAAGAAGCAACAAACACAGATTTATAATTGTTCAGCTAGAAAGCATGTTGTAAATTGAGAAAAAAGAAAAGTTATTGTATGCTAAGATTGAAGTGATCAAAATGACGGCTTAGGACCGTGGTCGGCAAACTGCGGCTCTCGAGCCACATGTGGCTCTTTGGCCCCTTGAGTGTGGCTCTTCCTGAGCCTTAGGAGTACCCTAATTAAGTTAATAACAGTGTACCTACCTATATAGTTTAAGTTTAAAAAATTTGGCTCTCAAAAGAAACTTCAATCGTCGTACTGTTGATATTTGGCTCTGTTGACTAATGAGTTTGCCGACCACTGGCTTAGGAGAACAGTTTTAATTTCACAGGAAATTTATCAAATGGTCTTTGTCTATTAATAAGCGGGGAGAAATGAGGAGCAAAAGAAATGAGAAAATTTTAATTTTTGTAAATGAAAGTTATATCTACAAAGTGTGAAAACTTTAGAGATATGAATTTTATGTAATATTTTGTGTTAAAATACCATTGTTTTTAAGAGACCAACCAGTGAACTTGTTTGCGTAACCCAGTGGTCGGCAAACTGCGGCCCCTTGAGTGTGGCTCTTCCACAAAATACCACGTGCGGGCGCGCGTGTACAGTGCAATTGAAACTTCGTGGCCACACTCAAGGGGCCAAAGAGCTGCATGTAGCTCGCGAGCCGCAGTTTGCCGACCACTGGCATAACCCATGGACATAGGGCCTGGGGGGAGGGCTGAAAGAGGTTAATGGGGGAAAACAGAGGACCTATGTAATAACTTTCAACAATAAAGATTGTATAGCTATAGATATGTACAATGGTTTAAAAAGAGAACTAATATTTTATTTCAAAAAGGCACCTAATTACATGCCTAAGCTATTGTAGCTTTTAAAAGTGTGACACTTCTTGACCTATTTCCCCATTGTGTACCAAAAAGATGTCACATCATTCTTCTGTACAAATACACGACAAAGTAGTTAAAGAGCTGATTGGGTAATCACTGCTTACATGACAAAATGTGGGTACAGCTCATTCCTATGTTTTGTTGTGGTCACTTATAAATTTACTTATAATAATATTGATCAATTCTGTTTTCGTGTGGAAAATTATACAAGGTCAACCCATTCTTTGTCAAGGCATAATATCCTTCTGGACTGCTCCAGTCACTACCCAACACGACAGCTTTACTTTCCAGTAATCTTATTTTTAATTCAAATGTAAAAATAATAATACTTGATGTGATACATTCTAGTTGCATTTTTCTTTTTCTCTCAGAGTTGCATTTGGGAACTGCAATGGGTTGGCTGTGGTGGATTTTATACAGAAGACAGTACTGTTAAGCACGGGGACCATTGACCTATATAGATCAAGTGACTTATACCAACGACAACCACGGTCTCCTCGAAAAAACAAGCAGTTCATTGCAGGTAGGAGATAGAAAACAAGATGTTTACAAACTTGATTAAGTTCATCTGTTTTTCTTGCCTTTAGATTTCTTATCTTTCTTCTGTGATGCTGTTAAAATGCATGGCAACATAAAGTGAACATAATTTACGATACCATGTAAGTAAAATTTGACAGAAACATAGAATCTTTGAAAGGGTAAATGAGATATTTAAAGTTAGGAAGCATCTCAAGTTTCTTAGGTTGAAGTCCTAGAAAATAAGCTGTTAAATATGAAAATGATACGAAAATCAGGCTCTCTAGTTGAAAAAACTGGTTTCAATTGTTGTGTTAAAGAGGATAATTTTCTCCTAGAATATCTGGCCCCTTTAAAAATATAATTGTTAGTTAAAAGTAGTTATTTACTTCTTTTTAAAAATTAACTCCATATTTTAGCTGTTATTTTTCTTATTGGGTGATGACTTTCTAGTAGGTATTTTAACAAATGAAATGAACATTATTAATTAACATTTAAAATTCTACAAAAGATGACAGTTTTTTAACAGGATCAAAAGTATAAAAGAAAAATGCACATGGTTAACTAGGATTTAAGCAAAATACTTTCTATGTAATTCCAGATCATCCAAAGTTTTACTGAAATTTCAGTATATGTCCAAATAGTTGGCTTTGTAAACATTGTCAAACTTTTGTATATTTTCTGTCCACTGACATCATTCGGTTAAAAAATTAATTGGGCTAAAAGGCACACAGATAGAAATGTTTATCCTATATAATAATAGAGGGATATGCTAATTAGCCCGGACACCTTAGCAGTCATGACCAGTCAGGCGCTGCACTGCCCGGGAGCGGCCGGTGGAAGTGGCCACTGGCGGGGGCGCTGCCCAGCCCTGAGGCCACCCGGCCAGGGTTGTGAACAAGCAAGCCACTCCGCCTGGCCTGGGAGAGGCCCCCTGGCAGCAGTGGCCACCTGTGGAGGTATGAGCAGGTAGGCTGCACCCGGCCGGAGGCCACCTGGCTGAAAGAGTCACTGGAGATTTTGTTTAAATTCAGTAGTTAAAATCACTATGCTCTGTGAGAGCTGACATCCTCAAACACTCAGGACCCTCAATCACACAAATTAATAGGAAACAATTGCATAATGCTTTGACCTAATTGTACACACTTTAGTATCGTTTACAAATTAGTCTATATCCTTCAAGTAAATTCAGCAGATGACTAAGGAGAGCTTGCGCTGATGAGGCCCTGCTATCTTGAGTTTGTGGTTTCCAAGGAAACAGCCAGAAGGGATGATAAACCCTCAGCCCGTGCCTATCTAAGCAGCTGCAAGCGGAGGCTTGATTTAAATCGAGCCTTTCCAGCAGTGCCTGACCCCAACCTTCCCTGGATCAGGCAGGTTCCTGTGGAGTGCAATCTCCACGCAATACAAGCAATAGAAGGGGGGCCCCAGTTTCGTCCCTGGTGATCTCATGTGCGCATTTAGCTCGGGGCAGCCGGGAAGGAAGGGAAAAGGCACCACACGGGGTAGGTCGGGTGAGCAAGCAGAAGGAAACCATGTCTGGCAGACACTCCCCTGCCACCCCTTCAGTGTGTAAGAAGAATCAAATAAACCAATACAAACACCCCCTCCCACCACCACCACCCGCCTCGGAGAGATCCAGGACTGAGGGGCATCCAGCCCAGGCATTGAGTACCTGCTTCTCACCCACTTTATCCAAATGTACAGGTTTGGAGGTTAAGGGGAGGAGGATGAGCCTCCCAGGAAGGGGATTCCCTGGAACCACACCCCTGCCCTCCCTCTGGACCTGACCTCTGGGAGCCCAGAGCCTGACCCCGCCCCCAGCAGATTTGCATATCCCAGACCCTCTGATACTTCCAGGCACTGGGCATTCCCACATCTTCCCTGCCTCCCAGCCACTGACCCTCACTGTCTCCTACCCCAGGAACACTATGTTCTCCCCAACTTTTGGTCTTTATAGCCTAAATGCAAGGTGGGTTTAGTTGCTTCTCCATGTATTTTATTTGATAAGAACCCAGCAAAGTTGCTTAGCAACTGAGCTGCTCTGACTTCATCAGGGACAACAAATGACACACCTTACTTGGCTTTGATAGCAAAGCAATTTTATTCTTTTATTTTTTTAAATAGATTTTTATTGATTTCAGAGAGGAAGGGAGAGGGAAAGAGATAGAAACATCAGTGATGAGAGGGAATCATTGCTCAGCGGCCTCCTGCACACGGCCTACTGGGGATCGAGCCTGCAACCCAGGCATGTGCCCTCGACCAGATCGAACCTGGGACCCTCCAATCCACAGGTTGAAGCTCTAGCCACTGAGCAAAACCAGCTAGGACAAGCAATCCTATTCTTAAAGACTTGATTTTTGTCATAAACAAGTGGATTTGAATCATATTAAACCAATATACATTTTTTAATGAAATGTGTCTTCATTTCTACTAATGCTATTCTAGCTTAAAACTTATGTTGTATAATCCTATCTAATAAAAGAGAAACATGATAATTTGATAATTGGCATATGACCGCTACCCTTCCCATTGGCTAATCAGCGAGATATGCAAATTAACTGCCAGCCAAGATGGCGGCCGGCAGCTAGGCAGCTTGAAACTAACATGAGGCTTGCTTGCTTCAGTGACAGAGGAAACCAACATTCCCCGCCTGCAGCTGCAGGCCTCTGAGCTGCAACTCTAAGCAACTATGTGACAAATATAGAAGCTAAACAAAACCCCAGAAACCTGCTTTAGTCCGCCAGGCTTCAGCCAGCAGGATCGCAACATTGTAAGCAAAGGCCAGAAACCTACTTTCAACAGGGAGGCCTAAGAGCTGGAGCCAAGCCTCAAAGCTAAAGCTGGCCCAGAATTAAAAAAAAGAAAAAAGAAAAAAAGGAGCGGTTGGGAGCTTCTGTCACCCCCAGCCTGAAAACAGCCTCAGCCCCTCACCCAGACTGGCCAGGCACCCCAGTGGGGACCCCCACCCTGAAGGGTGTGTGACCAGCTGCAAACAGCCATCCCCTCACCCAAGCTGGCCAGGCACCCCAGTGGGGACCCCCACCCTGATCCAGGACACCCTTCAGGGCAAACCAGCCGGCACCCACCCATGCACCAGGCCTCTACCCTATATAGTAAAAGGGTAATATGCCTCCCAGCACCAGGATCAGCGGAGCCGCGAGGCCTCCTGGCACTGGGATCAGCGTGACAGGGGGCAGCGCCCAAACCCCCTGATTGCCCTGCGGCTCTGTGTGTGACAGGGGCGGGGCCACAACCTCCCTATCCACCCTGCTCTGTTTGTGACAGGGTAGGGCGCCCCACCCCCCTGATCAGCCCTGCTCTGTGCCTAATAGTGGGGAGCTCCCCAACCCCCTGATTGCCCTGCGGCTCAGTGTGTGACAGGGTGCGGCGCCCCAACCCGCCCCCCACCCCCACAGACCCTGCTCTGTGTGTTACGGGGTAGAGCCATAACCTCCCCATCGGCCCTGCCCTGAGTGTGAGAGTGGCGGTGCCCCAACCCCCTGATGGGCCCTGCTCTGTGCGTGACGGTACAGAGCCCCAACCCCCCTGATGGTCCCTGCTCTGTGCGTGACAGGGGGCAGCGCCCCAACCCCCTGATTGGCCCTGCTCTGTGAGTGACGGGGTGGCGCCACAACCTCCCCATCGACCCTACCAGGGGACGGTGCCCCAACCCCCCAATCGGTCCTTCTCTGAGCCCGACCAGGGGCTGCACCTAGGGATTGGGCCTGCCCTCTGCCACCCAGGAGCAGGCCTAAGCCAGCAGGTCGTTATCTCCCGAGGGGTCCCAGACTGCGAGAGGGCACAGGCCGGGCTGAGGGACCCCCCTCCCCCACGAGTGCACAAATTTTTGTGCACCGGGCCTCTAGTATACTAATATACGGGAATATGGTAATTAGACCAGACATCTTCCAGACATCCATCCGGATGTCCTTCCACCCAAAGCCACAGTGGTGGGGGCTGAGGCAGCAGCCGTTAGGGGCGACCAGGCCAGCAGGCAGGTGAGCAGTTACGAGTCAGCAGTCCCAGATTGCAAGAGTGATGTCCAACTGCCCACAATCAAACATCCCCTGAGGGGTCTTGGATTGGAGAGGGTGCAGCCGAGCTGAGGGACACCCCCCCCCCCCACCATGCATGAATTTTGTGCATCGGGCCTCTAACAGTATTATATCAGTAGACAGAAAATATACAGTTTCTTTACATTTTAGATAGTTCTTTTAAAAATGTTTTAATCATGCCAAAACCGGTTTAGCTCAGTGGATAGAGCGTCGGCCTGTGGACTGAGAGGTCCCAGGTTCGATTCCGGTCAAGGGCATGTACCAGGGTTGCGGGCACATCCCCAGTAGGAGATGTGCAGAAGGCAGCTGATTGATGTTTCTCTCTCATCGATGTTTCTAACTCTCTATCTCTCTCCCTTCCTCTCTGTAAAAAATCAATAAAATGTATTTTAAAAAAATGTTTTAATCAATTGAAGACTATGGAAGGCTTTAGTAAATATACTCATACAAGAATATTTTAAAATAAAAACAGTGCATGATGGTAGTTATGTTCTAAATTTAACATCTGAATGTGATACTGAAGACTGAAGTTTCCTTTTAGAGTAATAAAAAAAGTACTTGATATACTGAAGCTCTGTTTATTGTAAACCTCAATCCTCTTCAAAATGCAAGTTTGACCCTTTTCAGGAACACAGAAATTCTCTTTTAGAACCTGGTTTTTGTTAGAAATCTCAACTTTAAACAATATTTTAGGAATGCTAGAAATTTCAAATTTAATAGGTTCTGTCTCAACCACTACTTGATTTTGAAAATAAGACAGAATAAGAGAAATTGTGTGTGCATGTATCATAAAATTCCCTCATGATTGGGAAAAAGGGGGTTGACTTTTGAAAGTTTATGAACTTAAGGGCAAAAAGAAGTTAGAAGATAGTAGGCACTGTTTACATACTGAAAGCACCAATTCAATCAGAAAAGCTTTGGATTCTCTGGTTGTATCTAAGTTATTGCTGGATATACACAGTGGGATAACAAATAATATAATTGTTGCTTAATTTAATCTTGTTGAGCATTAACATTTATGATTAGATCTTACAATTTTGATGACTTTAAAATTAGGAAAAACTGTAATGAAGTCATAAATTTCATATTTAGTGTATAAAATGAGTACTCACTTTGTTATATAAATAAAATATTAAAGACTAAAGTACCTAAGCTTAATTTTTAATGCAGAAAATTAAAGATAACCATTGTGATATTTATGAGGTAACATATTATTTGCAAACCAAATAAGTTTACTACATAAAGAACAAAGGTAAACATCATAAAAATAGATGGCATATTTAATTAAATAAAATTACTACAGCATTCTCATCATTCATCTATCACATTTTACTTTCTAATTGACTTATTTTTTTAATATCTTCTTTCTAATTTGATTACCTAAACTTGCTGCAATTTCTTCATCTTGGCTGTTCTAGATTCTGGTATGATATCACTTCCTTTCACTTTAGACTATTTCTCTCTCTTTCCCCTGCCTGCTGCTGATGCTGGTGTTCTGGCATGTTCCAAAGACAACTTTTGCATGCGTGGCCTGTCTAACTTTTATCCTGATTTAACGAAACGGATCCGTACTTCCTATCGGAGTAAGTTCTATTACAGTTAGGCAAATAGCATTTTAAGTCATAATGCTTGCATTAAATTCGTACATATGTGCTCAGTAATGTGTTTTTTAAAACACATTCACCATGCATGCAAATTTTTGTTTTGTTATGGAAGTGCAGCCTGATTATTTTAATAAAAATTATTTAAAAATTTCAAATAATTATTGTCATGACCCAGTTACTCATATCCATTGTTTTAGTGTTTATTTCAAACCATGCAGACCACATCCTGTTTGTCCAAGAGTCGCTTGTCTTTTGTTTTGAGCCATGGTGTTTTTATCAATAAAAAACCTGATATACCAGTATCAATAATAATTGAATACTTTCTTGTTTTAGAAACCTTGTGCCTTTGACCATTTTATAAAATTATTCTAACCAAGGCCACAGTATTTCCTTTTTGTAAGTAATTAGATTTCTTAGAGATAGCTATGTATTCCTAATTTCTGATGGTTTAAAATAGAATACACAAACATTTCTATAGTGATTCATGTACCAAACACTGTGAAGTTGGTGAGTTAAGGTCACAAGTAAAAGAGTCAGTACTATTATTTAGCATGGTAACAAATGCAAATCTGAAGATGGTAGAGTGAGCAATTCTAAAAATTGATACAGAAAAAGAGGGGAGTGAGGGTATGCTTAGAGGTGCAAATGATACTAGTGATGTTATAGGTGAATATTTATTGACATAAGATGTTTATGATAGTAAATCAATGTTATGTTTAAAAGCATGTTCCTTAACAATATATAAAAGATGGCTTCATTTGTATAAAATGTACAGACACATGTATGTTGTTTGTATTTTTAATTTCTTCAGACCTCACCAGCTTGTAGATACTAATGAAATCACATCATTTATAAAAACTAAACCTTTATTGTTTCTCTAGCTAAAGGAAGTCTGTATCTGTGAAGTCCTTGAAATTTTTCTGGAAGCAAGAAATTATTTTTGCTAATAATTATTTTCTAGTTTTCTACTCTAGCAGAGCACCCCCTTTTGGGGTGCTTCTCACTGCCTCTGCTCCTGGTGTCTTGTGACTAGAATACTGATATCTATGTTGGTTTCTGCTGCTTTCTGTTATACCAATTCCTTTATTTAAATGCCTCCAGTATACAGGCTTGTATACAGTAGTATCTGAACCATTTAGTTGTATGTTTACTTACTTTATATCCTCTACACCCAGCACAAGTATGAGCTCAGTAAGTAAATGCTGAAAGTAGCAAGATGGAGAATGACAACAGGCTCTTTCTGCTCACCTGAAGAAGGGTCAGGGGATTTTTCACATTTGACAAATGAGAGCAGAAATAGCTTCTGTAGTACTGGGTTCACTGGAATTTTGCAAAAGAAATCAGAGTTTTTTTAAAACAAATTTTAAAGTGTCAAGACAGAAGTAAAATCAAATTCTTACAAGGCCCTAAAGAGATCCTCCAAGTTTCCTGCAGTAGGCTTCATAGGGACTGAGACAAGCCCTGAGATTTAAAAGCATTTCATTGCTTTTAAAAATAAATTTTAAATTTAACTATTAGACCTGGTTACATTTCTATAGTTTTATTTTATTATAATAGAGAGAGTGTACAGTCTTTCATGAATTGTTTCCTAGTTTTCAGAAAAGCATATCTTGATTACTTTCCCCTATTTGGGGAAACTTAACTCAGTTCTATTGAGTCTTTTATCTTCTGGGATTGTGCTTGGCAATTTGGGTGTTATATTATTTAGTGGTCATTATAACTCTTTCAGGAAGATAGATATTTATTAGTACGTTCCTTTATAGATGAGAAAATTAAAGTTAAAAGAGATTAAATTAATTTCTCATAGTTACACAGAACAAGTGAGAACAAACTAAGACCTGTCTAATGCAAAAGTGACTTTATATCCTGTGTCTCTTCAAGTTTCAAAGACAATGTAAACAAATTTCATTATTCTATAATCAGAAACTACTTTTTTTTTTAGTTTTCACCCACAATTGTTGAAGTCACATATAAAATATGAAACAATTTAAAATTATTTTTTCACAAAGAGAATGGACAAGATGTTATCAGAAATCCATTTTTACATTTTATTATGTCAATTTTGTTCTCAAAGTGATACCATATTCTATTTTGAACCTTATATTTTTCATTTTGAGAAATATCTCAATTGCAATCTTTTCCTGGATTCTTTCACTGGCCACCTTGTAACATAGGTTAGGCTCCAAGGAGCCGACTTCCCTAAATCTTTATAAAGGAAACCTGTACTTTACAGATTATGATTTGTAGAAGCAATGAAATGCTTTAGAAAGAACAACAGATACAGGATCAAAATGTTTATATCCATTTCTGCCTTTTCTACTATTATCTGCTCATTACATTTTTTAAGCAAGTCATTTAATGGCTTTGAGATGTCTTAAAATTATAAAGTAAAAAGAATAATGCCTACCTTCTTAGAGACGTTTAGAACTTTTTTTGGTTGATGTTTGTAAAAGGACTTCTATAAATATTAGACGTTGTTACTATAATAGAAAATGAACCAAGCCACAAAGAAGTTAAATATATGAAGATTTTGAAAAGTCTCAGGCCTGTATATATTTTCCTTCTTTCACTGAATGGTTTTTTTCAGTGTGTGGGGTATGATAAAGAAATAATAATAAAAAGGAAGGAATACCTCAAGGAAGAACCAATAAAAATGGTAACTTAAAAATTTTATTCATTCTGTAGATACACTGTAATGATTGAAAAAAAAAAAGGAAGCAGTGCTATGAAAGAGGAAAATGAGTGTCAGGGAAGGAAGGCCTATCTGAGGGTGAAATATCTAAGTCAGTGATAGCGAACCTATGATACGCGTGTCAGAGGTGACACGTGAACTCATTTTTTTAGTTGATTTTTTTTGTTAAATGGCATTTAAATATATAAAATAAATATCAAAAATATAAGTCTTTGTTTTGCTATGGTTGCAAGTATCAAAAAATTTCTGTATGTGACACGGCACCAGAGTTAAGTTAGGGTTTTTCAAAATGCTGACATGCTGAGCTCAAAAGGTTCGCCATCACTGATCTGATATTCTAAGAAATAAGAAGGTTTGGATTTCCACTTCAGACCAAGATAGAATACCAGGGACCAGATTTAATCTAGTGCCTGAAACAAACAAACAAACCAGACCTAACAAAACTTTTTTGTTGATGTTTTTAAGACATAGGATAGCTTGCAATGAAAAACAGTAATCTCTAACAGATTAAAAAAATGAAGCCTGCAACCACACCTGATTACTGCCCTAAGAGAGTTTCTAGATTATAGCAGAAGGAGGAGATCCAGGATAAAAGCAGTGAACTCCCTGAATTGACGAGATGGGGATGAAAAAAAAAACACACAGGAAAACCAAAGCAGCTACAGTTCACAAGGAGGGGATTTCAGAGATCTATAGTTTCCTCCTCAAACAAAATGTAGATTAACAGGTACATATGATGAAACTAACCAGGGACAGGTAAAGACCTGTGTCAACAAATATGAGGAAATAGTGTTCAACACTGAAACAAAGGCAACAGTGCATATTCCTACCAGCCAGACTAGAAAAAATTATAATTCACATCCACTTCTAGTTAACATTATACTGGAGATTCTAGCCAATGTAGTCAGGCAAGAAAATATATGAGTTATCTTAATAAATAAAAGATTGGAAAAGAAGTTAAAGTCTTTTTTCATAGACAACAAAATCTATGAAGAAAATGTAATGAAGGATACAAAAAAAGCTATTAGGACTAATCAGTGAGTTTAAGCAAATCATTTAATGAGCAGATAAGTGAGTTTATAACAAAATGTATGAATTTAA
Organism: Myotis nattereri; assembly: GCF_964212035.1. Lineage (NCBI taxonomy): Eukaryota > Metazoa > Chordata > Mammalia > Chiroptera > Vespertilionidae > Myotis > Myotis nattereri. Next base: position 59,279,244 of record NC_138077.1, on the reverse strand, counting down.
GGTCAGTAAATGAAAATCAATTTTATTTCATTCTACCCACAACAAAAGTCTGATATTTAAAATTTAAAATACCATTTATAATGGCATCAAATAGAAAACACTTTGTCATAAATTAGACAACAGATGTGAAATACCCATCCATACATTGAAAACCAGAAAGCATTGCTGAGAAATGTTTAAAAAGACCTAAAAAAATGAAGAATGCCATGTTTACAGTTCAAAGACTTAATAGTACTAAGATGTCAATTCTCTCCTAATTGATCTGTATGTCAATACAATCCCAATAAAAAAGGTTCAGACTTTTAATAGAAATTGAAAAACTGATTCTAAAGTCCATACAGAAATGTGAGGGATTCAGAATAGCTAAAACAGCTTTTAAAAAAGAACAGTGTTGGGACATGGGGCCAAGATTGTGGTGAAGGGGGACCTGGGCTCACCCCCTGCTAAGAACCATTGGATATTTGGAGAAATTTCTCCTGAGAGTAAACTGAGGGCCAATTGAACAGCTACTATACAACAAACAAGAGATCACATAAAGAAGGCTGGGAAACCATGAATGGTCTCTGGGAGCTGAGGGAACTCTCCAAGACCATAGGAACCAATACGCACCATTATTTACATTTTCTCTGCATGTGGACAGCGGGCAGGAGCTCCATCCAGATCCCAGGCTGATTTGCAGGGCTGCTATAGTGCATCTCCAGCAATCCCTCCTGGACTACCTCCAGCAGGAAAAGGAGGGTATTATAGTGCACACACATGGAGCCCTCCACTCTGAGATTGACCTAGCAGGTGTGGCAGGGGGTTGCTTTGTGCATCCACTGGGATGTGCACCCAAGATTCTTTCACCCAGAGACAGTGTGAAACTAGCAAAGTGCTCTAGTGCCCCCATGCATGTAGGCTTGCCCCAAGAGAAGATGCAGAACTAGTAAAGTGCTATGGTGCATACACACAGGGCTGCCCAATCAAGAGTAAATATGGAACTAGAGGAGTGCTTCTGTGAGTGAATTCAGGGCTGCCCCACCTGGAGATAATATGGAACTGGTGTAGCACTACTACACAAGCACATTGGACTGTCCTGCCTGGAGAAAGTGCAGAACCAGCAAAGTGCTATGGTACATGCAGACAGGGCTACCACACCAGTCCAAACTTGGGTAACAGACAATTAAAACAATAGTGCATGCTGCACACACACCAGTCAATACAACCCAGATCAAAAGAGCAAGGAACCATGCACATGTCAGGCTGCCCTAACCAGAGTTCTTTCTGGCTATAGGCAGCCAGAACAATGAGGAGTACTACACACATGTGTACACCAGACCACTCCACAGGAAGCTACTCCTTCTGGCCAGGTGGCACACCAGTCACCACACACACTGCCTTGACGACTAAAATCATCTGGTGCACAGTCTATACAGAGGCCACATTTTCAACATTGGTAGAGATAGCTATTTCATCCAAATCAAAGGAACAAACAGAAAGTAAAAAAAATGGGAAGACTGAAGAATATGACACAAATGAAGGAATAAGGAAAAATCCTGGAGAAAAACCCTAATGAAACAGAGATAACTGATTTGCCTGATAAAGAATTCAAAGAACTCCCCATAAGGAATGCTCAACAAAATTGAAAATAGAAGGACTCAGGACTTCAAAAAAGAGAAAAATATAATAATCAGAGTGGAATAATACAATAGCTGAAATGAAAACTACATTAGAAGGAATCAAAAGCCAAGTATCCTATATAATAAAAGCCTGATATGCAAATTGACCAGTGGAACAACCAGTCACTATGATGTGCACTGACCACCAGGAGACAAATGCTCAATGCAGGAGCTGCCCCCAGCCTGCAGGCTCTGACCAGCGGTGGCGGCGGGGGGCAGGGATGGTGAGCGGGCAGTGTCAGGCCAGCCAAGGTAGGTGCTAGTGGGGGCCCCCAATTGTCCTGCTGGTTGCCCCACAGAGGGAGGCAACTGGCAGCGACGGTGGGGGAAAGGGCCGGCAAGCGGGCAGCACCAGGCCAGCCAAAGCGGGTGCCAGTGGGGCCCACCGATCACCCTGCAGAGGGAGGCAACTGGCAGCAGTGGTGAGGGGGCAGGGCTGGAAAGCAGGCAGTGCCAGGCCAGCCAATGCAGGTGCTAGCAGGGGCCCCCCAATCACCCTGCCGGTCACCCCACAGAGGGAGGCAGGGCTGGCGAGGGGGCAACACCAGAAGAAACTTACCTCAAAAATGATAAAGGCTGGAGATACAAGATGGCAGCAGAGTAGGTGGAAGTTATACTTGCCTCCTCCCAGGTCCAAACTGGAATTACAACTAAATTATAGAACCATCAATCTGAATAACCAACTGGAAACTAGCTGAAGAGGAGTCTTATAACCAAGAATTTCAGAAGCTTATCAAAACTGAAATTATGAAAATTGCCACCTCCAAATGATAAAGGCTCACAGCTAACCTCATACTTAATGATGAAAACCTGAAAGCTTTTCCTCTAAGATCAGAAACAAGACAGAGATGCTCACTCACCACTATTATTCAATATAATATTGAAAGTAGTAACTACAGCAATCAGACAAGAAAACAAAATAAAAGGTATTCAAATTGGAAAGAAGTAAAATGTCACTATTTGCAGATGATATGATACTACCCCATATAATAAAAGCCTAATATGCAAATTGACTGAACAGTGGAATGATCGGTGGAACAACCGGTTGCTATGATGCACAGTGACTACCAGGGGGCAGACGCTCAATGCAGGCCCTAGGCCAGCCAACGTGGGAGCCAGCGGAGGCACCCTGATTGCCCTGCTGGTCACCCCGCAGAGTGAGGTGACTGGAGGCAATGGTGGGGCAGTCGGGGTGGTGCCGAAGGAGGTGACCAGCAGTGGTGGCAGGTGGCCAGGCTGGTGAGTGGGTGGTGCCAGGCTAACCAAGGTGGGTGCCAGCGGGGGCCCCCAATCGCCCCCCCAGGCACCCCACAGATCATCTCTGATCGCCGTCCAGGCCAAGGGACCGGACCCATGCATGAATTTTGTGCACTGGGCCTCTAGTATATATAGAAAACCCTAAAGAACCCACCAAAAATTAAATACAATGAAGGAAATTCACTCAAGTAGGAGGATACAAAATTAATATTCATAAATCCATTGCATTTTTATACACTAATGTATAATCAAAAGAAAATTAAGAATATCTCTTTTATAATTGCACCAAAAAGTATAAAATATCTAGGAATAAATTTATCAAAAGAGTTAAAAGACCTGTACTCAGAAAACTATAAGACATTGAAAAAAGAAATTGAGAGTCTCGAGCTCTAGCTGGTAGCAAAACATATGCACTCTGGTTCTTCAGTACCAGCAGCCGACATCAACACCATTTGAGTCCTCTAGGCACATCTGTGCCACTCACCCGCCAAGCACTCCACCATCATAAGCCACCATCATGGTGAAGCTCGCAAAGGCTGGTAAAAATCAAGGTGACCCCAAGAATATGGCTTTTCCTCCAAAGGAGGTAGAAAAAGATAGTGAAGATAAAATGTCAGATGAAGAAGATGAAAGCAGTGGAGAAGAGGTTATCATTCCTCACGGGGGGAAAAAAAAAGGCAAGAAGACTACCACGACTCCAGGAAAGAAGGTGATGGTTTCCCAAACAAAAAAGATTGCAGTTGCCACACCAGGCAAGAAAGCAGTTGTCACCCCTGGCAAAAAGGCAGTAGTTGCACCAGCCAAAGCATTAGCCACACCTGGTAAGAAGAAAGGCACACCAGGCAAAGTATTGGTAGCAACTCCTGGTAAGAAGGGAGCAGCCACCCCAGTCAAGGGAGCAAAGAATGACAAGAATGCCAAGAAGGAAGATAGTGATGAGGAAGATGATGACAACAGTGAAGAGGAGGAGGATGATGATGAGGTTGATGAATTTGAGCCAGCAGTGATGAAAGCTGCTGCTGATCCTGCCTCAGATGATGAAGGTGAGGATGAGGATGAGGATGAGGATGATGAAGAAGATGACTGAAGAAGAACCTATGGAGATTGCACCAGCCAAAGGCAAGAAAACTCCTGTAAAAGCTGTTCCTGTGAAGGCTAAGAGCACAGCTGAGGATGAAGATGAAGAGGATGATGATGAAGAGGAAGAGGAGGAAAATGAGGAGAAGGATGAAGAGGAGGAGGATGAGTCTGTCAAAGAAGCACCTGGAAAATAAAGAAGAAAATGGTCAAACAGAAAGCTGCTCCCGAGGCCAAGAAACAGAAAGTGGAAGCCACAGAAGCAACTATGGCTTTCAATCTCTTTCTTGGAAACCTGAACTTCAGCAAGTCTGCTCTTGAATTAAAAATGGGTATCAGTGATGTTTTTGCTAAAAATGATCTTGCTGTTGTGAATGTCAGGATTGATGTGTTCAGGAAGTTTGGCTATGTGGATTTTGAATCTGCTGAGGACCTGGAAAAAGCCTTAGAACTCACTGGCTTAAAAGTCTTTGGCAATGAAATTAAACTAGAAAAACCAAGGGAAAAGACAGTAGAAAAGATCAAGATGCAAGAACACTTTTGGCAAAAAAATCTGCCTTATAAAGTTACTCAGGACGAATTAAAAGAAGTGTTTGAAGATGCTATGGAGATCAGATCAGTCAGCAAGGATGGAAAAAGTAAAGGGATGGCTTATATTGAATTTAAGACAGAAGCTGATGCAGAGAAAACCTTGGAAGAAAAGCAAGGAACAGAAATAGATGGGTGATTCATTTCTCTGTACTATACTGGAAAGGTCAAAATCAAGACCATTTAGGTGGAAAGAACAGCACTTGGAGTGGTGAATAAAAAAAATCTGATTTTAAGTAACCTTTCCTACAGTGCAACAGACGAAACCCTTCAGGAAGTATTTGAGAAGGCAACTTTTATTAAAGTACCCCAGAACCAAAATGGAAAATCTAAAGGGTATGCATGTATAGAATTTGCTTCATTTGAAGATGCTAAAGAAGCTTTAAATACCTGTAATAAAAGAGAAATCGAGGGCAGATTTCTGGAATTGCGAGGATTGAGAAGATCACCTAATGCAAGAAGCCAGCCATCCAAAACTCTGTCAAAGGTCTGTCTGAGGAGACTACAGAAGAGACATTGAAAGAGTCATTTGATGGCTCTGACCAGGCAAGGATAGTCACTGACTGGGATACGAGCTCTTCCAAAGGGTTTGGTTTTGTAGACTTCAATAGAGGGAAGATGCCAAACCTGCCAAGGAGGCCATGGAAGGTGGTGAAATTGATGGAAAAAAAGTTACTTTGGATTGGGCCAAGCCTAAGGGTGAAGGTGGCTTCGAGGGTAGTGGTAGAGGCAAAAGTGGCTTTGGAGGCAGAGGTGGTGGCAGAGGAGGCCGAGGTGGATTTGGTGGCAGAGGCCGGGGAGGTTTTGGAGGTCGAGCAGGCTTCTGAGGAGGTGGAGGAGGAGGAGACCATAAGCCATAAGGAAAGAAGACGAAGTTTAACTGGTTTCTTCTATCCCTGTCTTTCCCTCTTCCATTTGAAAAAGAAAGGACTCTGGTATTTTTACTGTTACCTGATCAATGACACCCTTCTAAGGACATTACAAGACAGTATACAGTCCTGTGGTCTACTTGGAAATCCATTTAGATAACATTTCAAAGGAGATACCCTGTTGGTTTTGACTGGATATTCGTATAAACTTTTTAAAGAGATGAGTGATAGAGCTAACCCTTATCTGTATGTTTTGAATTTATATTGTTTCTTCCAGTGTATAAAAGCATTTTTTTCTTACAAATAGTTGTGTCTGTGTGTTGGGATATAAAGGAAAGCAGAATGTTTTATCATAATTTTGCTTCAGCAGCTATGGGACAAATTAAAAGTTCTAAACTCTGGTGCCAAAAAAGAAAAGAAAGAAATTGAAAAGGACACAAATAAATGGAAGGATATACCTGGTTCATGGATAGAAGGATTAATATTGTTAAAATGACCATAATACCGAAAGCAACCAACAGATTCAGTACAATCTCTATAAAAATTCCAGTGGCATTCTTCTCAGGACTAGAAGAAATAATCCTAAAATTTATATGGAATCACACACACAAACAAATAGCCAAAGCAATGTTCAGAAAGAATAACAGAGATGGAGATATCACACTTTGTGATTTCAGACTATACTACAAAGCTGTAATAATAAAAAAACTATGGTACTGGCATAAAAATAGACACACAAATCACTGGAACTGAATAGAGAGACCAAAAGAAAACCTCCACCTGTGGGGCCAGTGAATCTATCACAAAGGAGATAAGAATATACAGTGGAGAAATAGTGTCCTTAATAAGTGGTGCTGGGGAAAGTGGAAAGATACATCCAAAAAAATGAAACTGGACCACTCTCTTACACCATATATAAAAATAAACTCAAAATAGATTAAAGACTTAAATGTAAGACTTGAAACCATAAAACACCTAGAGGAAAACAGAGGTAGAAAACCACTTGACCTCAGTTTTACTAATATATATTTTAATATATCCTCCTGAGCAAGAGAAACAAAAGCAAAAACAAAATGAGACTTCATCAAAATAAAAAGCTTCAGCACAGGAAGGAACCATATATCCAATAAAGGGTGGATATCCAAAAAAATATAAGGAAATCATTCATATGGCTAACAAACAATAGCAACAACAAAACCAATCTGATCAAAAAATGGACAGAGGACATGAAGAGACATTTTTTCAGAGAAGACCTACAGATGACTGAAGGACATGAAAAAAATACTCAATATCATTAATCATCAAGTAAATGCAAATCAAAATCAGAATGAAAAATCACCTCAAACCTATTAGAAAGGCTTTTAGAAAAAAAAGTCAACAAATAAGTATTGATGAGGGTGTGTGTGTGGTGGGGGGAAACCCTTGTACATGTTGGTGAAACTGCAAGTGGATACAGCCACTATGTAAAACATTATGAAGACTTCTCAAAATGTAAAAATAGATCCACTGTACAACCCAGCTATTCCACTCTGGGCATTTATCTGAAGGAAATAAAAAGAATACCTTTAAAAGATATATGCATTCCTGTGTTCATTGCAGCATACTTACAATCCTATATAAAAAAGCCTAGATCCAAGGAACAGCAGCCTCCTGATCACCACACCCTCTGTCTGAGGAACAGCAGCTGTGTGTGAAGCCTCCCCCCACCAGCCAGAGGAGCCACCACAACTGTGAACGGCACCCACCAGAGGAGCTGCTACCAACTGAGGAGCAGCTGCTACCACAAGTGCCCTAGGCAACCACAGCCCGAGGAGCCACTGCCATCCAAGGAGCAGCCACTGAACGACTCAAAATCTAGATATGGCAGTACGATCAAACATGGATAGACAAAGAAACCCCCAAAGGAAAGAAAAGGAGGGCTCGTCAGAAAAGTAGCTAAGTGATACAGAGGCATGCAATATGACAGAAAAAGAATTCAGATTAAGGGTCCTAGAGTGCATAAACCGGATGGAGGAAAAAATCAACAACTTATGCAAGAAGCAAGAAGAAACAGATGAAAAAATCAATAAATTATGTAAGAACCAAGAAGAAATGAACAGTGATATAGCTGCAATAAAAAAACACCATTGAAAGTTTCAGCAGTAGATTAGGAGAAGTGGAGGACCAAATTAGCGAATTAGAAGACAAGGAAACAAAACACACCCAAACTGAACAGCAATTGGAGAAAAAAATTAAAAGACAGGAGGAGAGCCTAAGGGAACTATGGGACAACATGAAATGAAACAACATACGAATAATAGGGGTGCCAGAACAACAGAAAGTGGAACAAGGGTTAGAAAACCTATTTGAAGAAATAATATCAGAAAACTTCCCAGAGGTGGGGAAGAAAAAAATCACACAAGCACAGAGAGTCCCAAACAAGGTTAACCCGAAAAGACCCACACCAAGACGCATCATAATTACCATGGCAAATGTTCAGGACAAAGGGAGAATCTTAAAGGCTGCAAGAGAGAGATGGAAAGTTACATTCAAGGGATCTCCCATTAGATTATCAAATGATTTCTCAACAGAAACACATCAGGCCAGAAAATAATGGACAGAAATTTACAAAGTGATGCAAAGCAAAGGACTGAATCCAAGAATACTCTATCCAGCAAGGCTGTCATTCAAAATTGAAGGGGAAATAAGAAGCTTCACAGATAAAAAAAAAAGGCTAAGGGAGTCTATCACCACCAAGCCAGCAATGCAAGAAATGCTAAAGGAACTGGTGTAAAAAGAAGAAATAAAAATCTCAGAAAGAAAACAGCCACACAAAAAAAGAAATGGCTACAAACAAGTACCTTTCAATAATAACTTTAAACGTAAACAGACTAAATGCTCCAACCAAAAGACATCGAGTGGCTGAATGGATAAAAAAAAACATGACCCATACATTTGCTGTCTATAAGAGACACACCTCATTAGAAGGGACTCACACAGGCTGAAAGTGAAGGGATGGAAAAGTATCTTTCAGGCAAATGGAAAGGCTGGGGTAGCAATACTTATATCAGACAAAATAGACCTCAAAGTGAAGGCCATAACAAGAGGTAAGGAAGACCACTTCATAATACTAAAGGGATCAATACAACAAGAAGATATAACCCTGATAAACATATATGCACCCAATGCAGGAGCACCCAAATACATAAAAAAAACTCCTGGAAGATATCAAAGGAGAGATCGACAACAATACAATCATAGTAGGGGACTTTAATACACCACTGACATCACTGGATAAATTCTCTAGACAAACAATCAGCAAAGGAACAGCAATCCTAAATGACTCACTACATCAGATGGACTTAATTGACATCTTCAGAACACTTCACCCCAAAGCCACGGAATATACATTCTACTCAAGGGCTCATGGGACAGGTTCAAAAATAGAACACATATTGGGTCACAAACAAAGTCTCCCCAAATTCAAGAAGATTAAAATCATACCAAGTATCTTCTCAGACCACGATGGCATAATATTAGAAATAAACTACAATAAAAACAACCCAAAATACTCAAACACTTGGAAGCTGAATATCATGCTATTAAATATTGATTGGGTTACCAATGAGATCAAAGAAGAAATTAAAAACATCCTGGAAACTAATGACAATGAAAACAGAACAATCCAAAACCTATGGGACACAATGAAAGCAGTCCTGAGAGGGAAGTTTATAGCTCTACAGGCCTATCTCAAAAAAAAAGAAAAAATGGTAGTAAATCATCTAACTCTACAACTCAAAGAATTGAAAGAGAGCAACAAGGAAAGCCCAGAGTGAGCAGAAGGAAGGAGATAATAAAGATTAGAGCAGAAATAAATGACATAGAGACCAAATAAACAATACAAAAAATCAATGAAACCAAGAGCTGGTTCTTTGAAAGGATAAACTAGATTGACAAACCTCTAGCCAGGCTCACCAAGAAGCAAAGAGAGAGGACCCAAATAAACAAAATCAGGAATGATAGAGGCGAAATAACAACAAACCCCACAGAAATACAAATGATTGTTAAAAAATACTATGGACAACTCTACTCCAACAAACAAGACAACCTGGAGGAAATGGATACATCCCTAGAAAAATACAACATTCCAAAACTCAATCAGGAAGAATCTAAAAATCTCAATAGGCCAATAACTATGTAAGAAATTGAAGCAGTCATTAAAAAGCTTCCAGCAAACAAAAGCCCAGGACCAGATGGCTTCACAGGGCAGTTTTACCAAACATTCAAGGAAGAACTAAAACCTATCCTCTTCAGACTACTAGAAAAAATTCAAGAGGAAGGAACACTTCCAAGCTCATTCTATGAAGCCAGCATCACTCTAATACCAAAACCAGGTAAAGACAACACAATGAAAGAGAATTACAGGCCAATACCCCTCATGAACATAGATGCCAAAATCCTCAACAAAATCTTAGCAAATCGGATCCAGCAGTACATCAAAAAGATCATACACCACAACCAAGTAGGATTTATCCCAGGGATGCAAGGATGGTACAATATCCGAAAATCAATAAACGTGATACATCACATAAACAAATTGAAAGAAAAAAAAACACATAGTCATATCAATTGATGCAGAAAAAGCATTTGACAAAATCCAACACCCATTTTTGATAAAAACTCTCAGCAAGGTGGGAATAGAAGGATCATACCTCAACATAATAAAAGCCATATATGACAAGCCCACAGCCAACATCATACTCAATGGACAAAAACTAACACCATTTCCCCTAAGAACAGGAACAAGACAGGGATGCCCACTCTCACCACTCCTGTTCAATATAGTACTGGAAGTATTAGCCATTGCAATTTGACAAGAAGAAGAAATAAAAGGCATCCAAATTGGAAAAGAAGAAGTAAAACTGTCCTTATTTGCAGATGACATGATATTATACATACAAAACCCTAAAGACTCCATCAAAAAACTATTAGACTTAATAAATGAATTTAGCGATGTAACTGGATACAAAATTAATGCCAAGAAATCTATGGCATTTCTATACACCAATAGTGAACTTACAGAAAGAGAGACTAAAAAAACAGTCCCATTTACCATCACACCAAAAAAATTAAGCTACCTAGGAATAAACTTAACTAAGGAGGTAAAAGACCTCTACTCAGAAAACTACTGAAAAAAGGGATAGAGGAAGACATAAACAGATGGAAGAACATACTATGTTCTTGGATTGGCAGAATCAACATCATTAAAATGTCAATACTACCCAAAGTAATCTATAAATTCAATGCACTTCCCATTAAAATACCAACGGCATACTTCACAGATCTAGAAGGAACTCTCCAAAAATTCACCTGGAATAAAAAAAGACCCCGAATAGCTGCAATGATCTTGGGACACAACAAAGTAGGTGGGATCTCAATACCAGATATCAAGCTGTATTACAAAGCCACTGTTCTCAAAACTGCCTGGTATTGGCACAAGAACAGACATATAGATCAATGGAATAGAATAGAGAGCCTAGAAATCAACCCGAACCAATATGCTCAATTAATATTTGACAAAGGAGGCAAGAACATACAATGGAGTCAAGATAGTCTCTTCAATAAATGGTGTTGGGAAAATTGGACAGATACATGCAAGAAAATGAAACTAGACCATCCAACTTACACCATACACAAAAATAAACTCAATATAGCTAGATAAAGGACTTAAATGTATGATGGGAAACCATAAAAATACTAGAAGAATCCAAAGGCAACAAAATCTCAGATATATGCCAAAGCAATTTCTTCACCGATACAGCTCCTAGGGCATTGGAAACTAAAGAGAAAATAAACAAATGGGACTACATCAAAATAAAAAGCTTCTGCACAGCAAAAGAAACCATCAACAAAACAACAAGAAAGCCCACTGCATGGGAGAACATATTTGCCAATGTCATATCTGATAAGGGCCTAATCTCCAAAATTTATAGGGAACTCATACAACTTAACAAAAGGAAGATAAACAATCCAATCAAAAAATGGGTAAAGGACCTAAATAGACACCTTTCAAAAGAGGACTTTCAGAAAGCCAAGAGACATATGAAAACTTGCGCAAAGTCACTAATCATCCTAGAGATGCAGATCAAAACAATAATGAGGTGCCATCTCACACCTGTCAGACTGGCTGTCATCAACAAATCCACAAACGACAAGTGCTGGAGAGGATGTGGAGAAAAGGGAACACTCAGGCACTGCTGGTGGGAATGCAGACTGGTGCAGCCCCTATGGAAGACAGTATGGAGTTTCCTCAAAAAACTAAAAATGGAACTCCCATTTGACCCTGTGATCCCACTTCTAGGAATATATCCCAAGAAACCAGAAACACCAATCAGAAAGGATATATGCACCCATATGTTCATAGCAGCACAATTCACCATAGCTAAGATCTGGAAACAGCCTAAGTTCCATCTGTAGATGAATGGATTAGAAAACTGTCGTACATCTGCATGATGGAATACTACACTGCTGTAAAAAAGGAGTGGGGGGAGAAACCAAGATGGCGGCATAGGTTAACGCCGGAGATTGCTGCCTTGAACAACCAATTCAAGGGTACACCTAAAAGACGGAACGAACATCATCCAGAACCACAGGAAGGCTGGCTGAGTGGAAATTCTACAACTAGGAGGAAAGAGAATATCATACCCAGACTCAGAGGAGGCGCAGTGCTGAAGTGAAATACTCAGGTGTGGAGTGCGCGCGCGGAGCGGGCTGGCGGCTGAGGGCGCGGTTGTTGTTTTCAATTGGGAGGGAGTTTCAGACTCTGAGCTCAAGATCTGGGCGAGTCTCTAGGGACCCAGACACAAACGGGATAATCGGGACTGTCTGGCTTCAGTCGGAACTCAAAGGCAGCTTTCTCTCCAAGGTTTGCAGCGGTTGCTGGGACTCTGTGAGGCAGAGCACCTAGGGACTGAACTGAGAGCAGCCATAACTGCTCGCTCCCGCCTGCCCTGTTTGATCCAGTGCAACCCGCCCCGCCAAGCCCTGCACAGAGCCATTTTCCAGATAGCCTCAGGCAAAGGCTAGATTAGCACCTCCCCAGAGGACAGAAGTTTTCCCACTGCAGACACAGCTGACTCTCATAGCCAGTTGTCCTGGAGGTCAAATCCCCCCAGTATTAACTACAACAATCAAGGCTTAACTACAACAAGACTGCACACAAAGACCACTAGGGGGTGCACCAAGAAAGCATAAAAAAAAATGCAGAGACAAACAGGACAAAATTGTCAATGGAAGATATAGGGTTCAGAACCACACTTTTAAGGTCTCTCAAGAACTGTCTAGAAGCTGCCGATAAACTTAATGAGATCTACAAGAAATCTAATGAGACCCTCGATGTTATGATAAAGAACCAACTAGAAATTAAGCATACACTGACTGAAATAAAGAATACTATACAGGCTCCCAACAGCAGACCAGAGAAGCGCAAGAATCAAGTCAAAGATTTGAAATGCGATGAAGCAAAAAACACCCAACCGGAAAAGCAAAAGGAAAGAAGAATCCGAAAATACGAAGATAGTGTAAGGAGCCTCTGGGACAGCTTCAAGCGTACCAACATCAGAATTATAGGGGTGCCAGAAGATGAGAGAGAGCAAGATATTGAAATCCTATTTGAAGAAATAATGACAGAAAACTTCCCCCACCTGGTGAAAGAAATGGACTTACAGGTCCAGGAAGCACGGAGAACCCCAAACAAAAGGAATCCAAAGAGGACCACACCAAGACACATCATAATTAAAATGCCAAGAGCAAAAGACAAAGAGAAAATCCTAAAAGCAGCAAGAGAAAGAAACTCAGTTACCTACAAGGGAATACCCATATGACTGTCAGCTGATTTTTCAACAGAAACTTTGCAGGCCAGAAGGGAATGGCAAGAAATATTCAAAGTGATGAATACCAAGAACCTACAACCAAGATTACTTTATCCAGCAAAGCTATCATTTAGAACTGAAGGTCAGATAAAGAGCTTCACAGATAAGGAAAAGCTAAAGGAGTTCATCACCACCAAACCAGTATTATACGAAATGCTGAAAGGTATCCTTTAAGAAGAGGAAGAAGAAGAAAAAGGTAAAGATACAAATTATGAACAACAAACATGCATCTATCAACAAGTGAATCTAAGAATCAAGTGAACAAATAATCTGGTGATCATAATAGAATCAGGGACATAGAAAGGGAATGGACTGACTATTCTTGGGGGGGAAAGGGGTGTGGGAGATGCGGGAAGAGACTGGACAAAAATCGTGCACCTATGGATGAGAACGGAGGGTGGGGAGTGAGGGCGGAGGGTGGGGCGGGAGTGAGGGTGGAGGGTGGGGCGGGAACTGGGATGAGGGGAGTTATGGGGGGAAAAAAGAGGAACAAATGTAATAATCTGAACAATAAAGATTTAATTAAAAAAAAAAAAAAAGGAGCTCTTACCATTTGCAACAGCATGGATGGACCTGGAGAGCATTATGCTAAGTGAAATAAGCCAGTCAATGAAGGAAAAATACCACATGATCTCACTCACTCATGGATAATAAAGACCATTATAAACTTATGAACAAAAATAGATAGACAGAGCTGCCTCAAACAGACTGTCAAACTATAGTGGGAAAGCCAGGGAGGATTGAGGGGCGGGGGGTAAAAGATCAACCAAAGGACTTGTATGCATGTATATAAGCATAACCAATGGACATAAGACACTGGGGGATAGGGGCGGCCGGGGGATTGTTAAGGGTGGGGAAAAAAAGGAGACATATGTAATACTCTTTGTAATACTTTAAGCAATAAAACAATTAAAAAAAGAAAAAAAAAAGCCTAATATGCTAAGTGTCCAGTAGTCGGGTCGTCTGGTCAACCAATCAAAGCATAATATGCCAGTGATACGCTAAGGTCGTTCAACTGCTCGCTATGACATGCACTGACCACGAGGGGGCGGATACTCCGACTGGTAGATTAGCTTGCTGCTGGGGTCCAGCCGATTGGGACTGAGCGAGACAGGCCTGACATGCCCTGGAGCCCTCCTGCAGTCCCTCCCCAGCTGGCCAACCTTCCATGTCCCTCCCCAACCCCGATCATGCACCAGTGGGGTTCCTGAGCCTGGCCTGCACCCTCTAGCAATTCAGGACCCCAAGGGGGATATCAGAGAGCTGTTCTCGGCCCAATCCCACACAGTGCAGGAGCTGCGTTTGTGCTAGGGATGTCCCTGTGAGGAGCGGACCTAAGCCATCAGTTGGACATCCCCTGAGAGTTTCTGGACTGCGAGAGGGCACAGGCTGGTCTGAGGGACCCTCCCCCCTGAGTGCACAAATTTCATGCACTTAGGCCTCTAGTAGTTAACATATGGAAGCGACCTAGGTGTCCAATGATAAATGAATGGATGAAGGTGTGGCATATATACAATGGAGTATTACTCAACAATAAAAAAATAAATCCTGCCATGTGTAACAATATGCATGGACCTAGAGGATATTATGCTAAGTGAAATAAGTCAGCCAGAGAAAGACAAATACCACCTAATTTCATATATATGTTGAATTTTTTAAAAATTAAAACAAATGAAGAAACAAAACAAAATAAAAATAAAGAACAAATTAATGGTTGTTGCCAAAGAGAGGATTGGCACAGTGACGAATGATTACTAGACTTAGTGTGGTGATCACATTGTAATTATGATATATAAATGTCAACCACCTGAAACTAATATTTTATGCCAACTGTATTTTAACTTAAAAAGATGAACACAAATGGTCATAAATGAGCATAGAAAAGTAGTTTTCACAAGGAAAACTTTAAAACTTGTAGGAATTAAGAATTATGTACAAAGTGTTAGCAAATTTTACCTTATTTTTTTATCATTTTATTTTCAGGTTTAACTGAGCTGAATGACAGTCCAGTCCCCCTGGAACTTGAGCGCTGCAAGTCTCCCACTTCAGGTAAACATGAGTGGTATTTTTCAGGCTTCTGCTAACTCACTGTCAAAACCTACTGCTTTATTTTCAGAATTCTTATAATGTAAGATTTGTTATTTTAGTAAGGTGTTAATTCAGTTTCTGTAATTAACCATAAGCAAATTTGATTCCAAAATTAAATAGAAATAAATGTTTGTAAAAATATTTTGGCTTCTTGAAAAATTAACATCAGAGATATTAGTGCAATACTTTTAAAGACATTTTAACCTGGCCGGTGTGACTTGCTGGTTGAACATCGACCATGAAGTCATGGTTCAATTTCTGGTCAGGGCAAATGCCCTGGTTGCAGACTCCATCCCCACTAGGGGGTGTGCAGGAGACAGCTGATAGATGCTTCTCTCTCTTCATTGATGCTTCTATCTCTCTCTCCCTCTCCCTTCATCTCTTTGATAGTATAGGATTTTCAATTTTGTTTTTGTGGTTCTTTTTAAAGAATGTTATAGTTCTTCTTGGTCTTTTGTGTTAGCTTTTTGAAACATTTAGTTTGCACACAAACAAATATGTTGGATAGTGATTGCAATTTCATTGGATCTATAGATTAATTGTGCAAAATTAGCATTCGACAGTATTGAATTTTCCACTTGGTATTTCTCCATTTATCTCTTCTTTACTTTCTTTACATTCAGAAATATTTTTAGTCTTCTTTGTAGAGGTCTTGCACATCTTTCATTGGATTCAATCCTTTGTATTTAATTTTTTATACTGTAAATTTTAAAATTTATTTTTCTTATTTTTGGGGCTAGAATATAAAAATACAATTAATTTTTTCCACATTATTTTTAATGGCATTTTAAAAATATATTTCACAGAAGATTACAAGCATTGCACACACTAGGTTCACCTATGTATTCCTGCAATGAGTGAAACATTCCCCATAGGTAATGCATAGATTAGTCTATGACATAATATATAATCAATACATTTGTATCTCTCTTTTGTTTTTGCTCAATCCCTCCACCCCTTAAGCCCCCCCCCCCCCCCACATCAGAGCTGTCTGCCTGCTCTCTCTCAGTCTTTCTCTATTTTGCATGTTAGTTCAGTTTGTTCATTAAATTCCACATATGAATGAAATCATATGTTACTTGTCTTTCTCTGACTGGCTTATTATATTTAGCGTAATGTTTTCTAGGTCCATCCTAATTTTTATATATTAAATTTATATCCAGGAAACTTGATAAATTTATTTAACTCCAATAACTTGTAAATTCTTTTGAATTACCTATGCATCTGATTATACCCCCTGTTAAAATGACAGTTCTATTTCTTCTTTCTAAAGGAAGAAATTAGCTAGAACCCCCAATACAATGATGAATAGATATAGTGTTAGCAAACACGTTTTCCTTATTCTCAATCTCAGGGATAAGTCTTACAGTATTTCATAATTATGATAATTGCTGTGGTTTCTAGTTAGACATCCTGCTTTTAGCCCTCTCTGCCTATGATATTCCTTCTTTTTTATTATTGATTTTTTTAGAGGGAGAGAGAGAAACATCGATTTGTTGTTCCACTTATTTTTGCATTCATTGATTGGTTCTTGTATGTGCCCTGACAGAAGATTGAACTCATAGCCTGGTGTACTGAGACAATGCTACCAATTGATCTACCTGGCCAGGGTTGGTGTTTCTTCTTTTATTAATGTTAGAGCAGTTCTGGAAACACCACCATCACATTTTTAATTTTTTTTTTTTTTTTTTGGCAGACTCAGAGGAATTTGCATGCAATCAACTAGATTGCTCCAAATCAGAAAGATTTTGAATACATTTGAATTCTGTTAGTTGGGACAGCAATGATTGACTAATAAAATTAATTGATCATTTCAGTGGCTTGAGACTGGTTTGCTGGTCAGGTTCTGCTCTTCTTTCGTAGCAACTTTAAATTATAAATAATCCTAATTGAGGAATTAAGAGATTTTTTTTTCTTTTAAAAGCTTTTTCATCATTATATATTATATTTGTTATAATATGTGAAGTATATTTTTCTGGGGAAAGTGCCAACAGAGTTTAATTTATCTTATTTAATATTGAAAATAATCAATATTTGTTTGTGTCATTCATTTACCATGAAAAAGAAAAATAAGTGTGTATATGAAGGGGTCTTTTTAAGTCCACAAAGGTGAATGTGTCCAATACTGTTTCCAGAATACCATAGCAACACATACACATAAAACTACATTCTACAATCTCTTGCTATTGTTATAGGACTTACTGCATCCAATCTAGATTATCAGGGAAAACATGGGATAAATGCAGACTTTTTAGCCCAGTCTCATACAACTAAAGTATAACTATGAAAAAAGCAAATTTAAGACTTTAACAGTCGTCTACAAAACTCATGAAGCTTATCTCTAGAGGTAGAAAAGAATGAAAATATAAACAATTAAAATGTTTAAATGACTTATGAATGACAGATATATATATATGTATATGTACATATACACATATATAGAATTAAGAGAAACTAGAATATTTGGAATACATTCTAACTTTTGAAAAAATAAGAAAAGCAGCATCCTAATAAGTCTCCTTGATTTATACACTAATAAACAGCTCATTAGGTCTGACTAATAATAATTTTGTTTGTTTCTGGGTATATATCCCCTTTATATGCATACATAGTATTTAAGAGCCAAAAGTTTTCTTCACTTGTTTCCTAATGAAGTAGTTCTGAAACTTAACTCTATGTCAGAATTTTGTATAGTTTGTTAAAACACAGATTGCTGAATGCCAGAGCTGGATTCCAATTCAGTAAGTCTAGAGTGGGGCCTGAGACTTTGCCTTTCTAACAAGTTCTAATGGTCTTTGAACCACTTGAGAACCATGGCTTTGTGAAATTTGTTTAAATATTACTTTTTTCAGTAGTTATTTGACCTCTCAGTATCTATTTTGGGATCTCAGACCCTCATCCCTGTGCTAAAAAGAGATTAAAACATTGACACACATATATCTGAGTAAGAAAGGTTGGAAATTACAGAAGCTGGAGGCCAGTAATCATTTTATAACTGATTTTCTACATGGATCTCAAACTTCTTTTTAGCCCAATAAACTACAAGTAAAGTAGAGTGAGGTTTCGGACTATTAAATATACTAGAGGCCCAGTGCACAAAAATTTGTGCTCTCGGGGGGGAGAGGGGGGTACCTCAGCCCTGCTGTGCCCTCTCGCAGTCTGGGATCCCTCGGGAGATAACGCCCTGCTGGCTTAGGCCTGCTCCCGGGTGGCAGAAGGCAGGCCCAATCCCTAGGTGCAACCCTTGGTCGGGCTCAGAGCAGGGCCGATTGGGGAGTTGGGGCGCCGGCCCCTGTCATGCACAGAGCAGGGCGGATTGGGAGGTTGTGATGCCACCCTCAGTCACACTCAGGGTAGGGCCGATTGGGGGGTTGGGGCACCGCCCCCTGTCACACTCAAGGCAAGGTCTTTGGGGAGGTTGTGGCGCCAACCCCTGTCACGCACAGAGCAGGGCCAATCAGGGGGTTGGGGCGCTGCCCCCTGTCACACACAGAGCAGGGCCGATCAGGGGGTTGGGAAGCTCCCCCCTGTCACGCACAGAGCAGGGCCGATCAGGGGGTTAGGGCGCCTTCTCCTGTCATGAACAGAACAGGGTGGATAGGGAGGTTGTAGCTCTGCCCCTGTCACACACAGAGCCGCAGGGCGATCAGGGGGTTTGGGTGCTGCCCCCTGTCACGCTGATCCTGGTGCCAGGATACCTTGAGGCTCCGCTGATCCCGGTGCTGGGAGGCATATTACCCTTTTACTATATAGGATAGAGGCCTGGTGCATGGGTGGGGGCCAGCTGGTTTGCCCTGAAGGGTGTCCTGGTTCAGGGTGGGGGTCCCCACTGGGGTGCCTGGCCAGCCTGGATGAGGGGATGATGGCTGTTTTCTGCTGGTCACACATCCTTCAGGGTGGGGGTCCCCACTGGGGTGCCTGGCCAGCCTGGGTGAGGGGATGATGGCTGTTTGCAGCTAGTCACACACCCTTCAGGGTGGGGGTCCCCACTGAGGTGCCTGGCCAGTCTGGGTGAGGGGCTGAGGGCTGTTTTCAGGCTGGGACTGAAGCTCCCAACTGCTCCTTTTTTTTTTTATTCTGGGCCAGCTTTAGCTCTGAGGCTTGGCTCCAGCTCTGAGGCCTCAGCTGCTGAAAACAGGTATCTGATTTGTTTCGGTTCTATAATTGAAACTCTGTATTAACTCCAGCTCTGAGATCCCAGATCTCTGAAAGCTGGTTTCTGGGGTTTTGTTTAGCTTCTATATTTGTTACAGTGTTTTTTAAACTGCAAGCTCAGAGGCCGGCAAGGCAGGTGGGGAACGTTGCAGTCCTCCGTCACTGAAGCAAGCAAGCCTGGTGTTAGTTTCAAGCTGCCTGGCTGCCGGCTGCCATCTTGGCTGGCAGTTAATTTGCATATCGCCCTGATTAGCCAATGGGAAGGGTAGCGGTCGTATGCCAATTACCATGTTTCTCTTTTATTAGATTGGATTCTTTAGGATAATGTGAGAGAACAGAGTAGGAATTAGGAGCTGAAAGAATCCCAGTGAGCCAACCAGAAAGCTGATGTTCTCAGCTTCCAGGAAAATGTAGTCATTTCATATTTAATTATTCACCAACTATTCAACAAATATTTTTCAGCATCTATACTTAGATAAGATGCTTTCCACTGAGAATAAACTAATGAACAAAATAATGCCAAATGGAGCTGACAGTATATCTACAGAAACCAACATTAAACTAATAATTTTACAAATTGTTAGTCGTTTTTTTCTTAAAAGTGTAATCCTTCTTCTCTTACCAGGTAAGATCATGGGCAGTGTGTTTACTACATAAACATACCTCTCAAAGGGGTGAGCAGGAGCTAACATTCAGCCCTTGGCAAAGAATTACAATCCCCTAGACTGGAAACAATACCTTTTTCTTTGGGCAAAGAGTTGAAAGCTAATGAAGCCTTCAACTGTAGGGTTATGTCTGTTCACACGTGTGAATTTTTCTACTTTGTCTTCCTTGAAGCTGTGCCTTTAAAAATCATTTGCTCAGATGAATATCTTTTTGTAGACTGGCATTAGGTCCTAATACTGCTGCTACCTATACAGCCATCCATCCTCATGATTCTCACCATCCACAATATACAATAGACTTCTTATACTATCAAGTTCAAGTGAGGGTTAGGGTGATATTTGTTTTCATAAAATATATTTATTTAGGCATCTTTAATAAAGATATATTTATTAAAATATCATGGGGGCGAATGTCTCAAAATACTAATAAGGAAGTAACCAGGTCTGTTCTCAAATATGAGTTATAACTAGTTCTTAGAGCCTGTTCTGAATGCTCCCTCTGTGTGATTCTATACACCTGGAATTCCATTCTACCCTCCAAAGAAGAAATCTTCTTCCCTTTAAACAAGTCTTCTGTTGGGACAGTACCAGAATACACAGATAAAGGCATAAACGGAGACCCTTCTACATAGTTACCACAAAAGTTGCCTCTAAGGTAAACATTCTTGGTTCACTTGGACTAAGAAATTACATGCCAAAAGTTTTTTTATTCCTTCTCTTTAGGACTTCCTACCAGAACTCCCGAGGCAGCACCTGGCTTTTATAGGAATGAAATACCAGCTGTGAGACAGAGGAATCAAGTACCTCATTTGCCAGGTGAAAGTGAAAATCTCTTTCATAAACAAACAAGTTATTCCTACCACCACAATTTTCTAGACTTCACAATTTGTATCAAAAGCTTTATTCTTATTTGTTGTGCTGGAACACAGATCCCTCATGGTGAATGAAGACAAATTTCCCCGAAGCAATGGTTAACACTGACTTCATGAATAGAAAGCAAACCCTTAAGGGTTTTGTTAACAATTTTGAAATGTTCCATAGAATTTTGTTTTCTACTCTACACCTAAATTATTTTATCAGGCCTATAAGAAAATATGGAGGAGCCAACATAGAATTCGGGGAAAACTTAAGGGCCAAGAAATAAAGTGGTTTTATAAAAATTTTCTATAATTCTTCATAATAAAATTAAATATTTTCTATGATCAGAAACAACTATGATGATCATGGGAACTGCCTCAAAGGAACAATGTTCTCTCAAAAATAGAGCAGAAAGTTAGGTCCTATAATCTGAATTTTATGTAGTTATTGGATATTTGATGGTGCTCATAGGGGCCAAATCACAAGCAAACTCAAGTTATGCAGCTTCCTTAATTAGGAAACTATTACAGAGTGGTTGTGACCAGATCTGCAACTTTAAAAACCATGAATTATCAATACTCTAAACCCTAAATAAATTCAGCAACCAAGAAACCTAAAGATAATTGAAACCAACAGTTTTCCAGACAGTAATTTTTCAGACAGTAGTTTCTTTTTTTCTTACGTAATACAACAACTCTATGATATGCTTTTTTCTGAGGAGAATTACTAGTTAGTTACATTTGGTTGTAAAGCCTATGATTTTAAAATTTTTTCCTGTTTTTTATTAATAAAATGAAAAATATGAGTTACAAAAAAAATCACAATTGAAATATGACATCCAAGCATTGAGAAGTGAGAAGCTGCTGAGTCATGAACAATATTTTGACAAATACAGAAGAACTTAAGAAATATATTTTGCATGAAACATTAGAAACATAGTTTACCATTTAAATTCCAGAAAAAAACGAGATTTGAAAATAATTTTTAGTTTTTATAGTTCATAAAAATCAAATTATCACTCTAGCTGGTTTGACTCAGTGGATGGAGCATCAGCCTACAGACTGAATGGTCCCGGGTTCGATTCCAGTCAAGGGCACATGCCCGGTTTGCGGACTCAATCCACAGTAGGGGGCATGCAGGAGGCAGCTGATCAATGATTCTCTCTCATCATTGATGTTTCTCTCTCTCTCCCTCTTCCTTCCTCTCTGAAATCAATAAAAATATATTTTTTAAAAATCAATTATCACCACTTTTTAAATTTATTAAGCCTTGTTTGCTAAAAATTGTAATCAACACTAGTATAGCACTTCAAAACAAACAAGGTATTTTTCATGTGTATTATTTAATACTACAGCAACCCTGTAACATTGGTATTATTCTCATTTTGTATGGATGGAGAAATTATGGCCAAGAAAAATCTATAACTTGCCCAAGGTTACCTTATTAGTAAATAGCTTAGCCTGAACCAACCCAATTCTTTAGACTTCAAGGTCCTCTGACCCCAAATTATTTGATCTCTTATTTGCATCTTTAAAAAGTGTGTGGAAGAACCAAGTTCTCTCTGGGAGTTTATAGTTCAAGATAGACAAGAACAAAATATATTTTCATAATTATTTAACACTTGTTCAACTGATACTTATAAAAAGTCACCAACTCATTAACATCTAGATAGAAATAATACATATTTTAAAGTAGTCATGACATTAAACATTTTTATGCTGGGGCAAACTCTGAAAAAGGTACCTCTTTGCCTGGCTATATCTTAGCCATGTCCAAAGAACAAAAAAAAAAAAAAAAAAAAAAGGAAAATGGCAACAAAATTATAAGCATGTATACCTTTCAGGACTCCATCATGGCATAGTGACCCCAAAATGTATGTGTATGCATATTACACACCAGGTGTTTTTTATCTTAGTTTCTGGCTTAGGGAACATAGAGACAAATGAAATTTATTACTATATTTCAATCAGTCAGTTAATCTATAAACTTTAAAAACATTTTCATATAAACAACTTTTAATTTAGTGTTAGATTTATTTTATGAAGATATATATGTAGGCCACACAGGTGGCATCTAAATCAGGAAGACCATGTTGCTTAGTGGAAAGGACATAGCTTTAGAATCAGAAATTTGACTTACCCTGCCACTTTCTACCATTCTAACTTTAGCCAAGTTTTTTAACTCTGTGCTAGTGTACAAAACATAGATTCTCAGTAACATATAGTAGTAGTTATTAAAAACACAATAATGAATATCTATGGCCCAAAGAGACTGAATTTGGTCTCCTTGACCATTTTAAATTTCCAAACATTAGTTATATTTTATTTATAATAAAGTAGAAATACTTCATTGGAAACCAAAAAGTCAATCCAGTTGTTTTTGTCAGAAGGCTGACGCTCTATCCACTGAGCCAAACCAGTTAGGGTAATCCAGTTGTTTTTAATCAAGAAACAACTAATCAGCCCTAGCTGGTTTGGCTCAGTGGATAGAGTTTCTGCCTGTAGACTGAAGGGTCCTGAGTTTGATGCTAGTCAAGGGCACATGCCCAGGTTGCGGGCTTGATCCCTAGTGGCGGGGGGCGAGGGGGGGGGCGTGCAGGAGACAGCCGATCAATGATTCTCTCTCATCATTGATGTTTCTACCTCTCTCCCTCTCCCTTTCTCTCTGAAATTAATAAAAATATATATATATATATATTAAAAAAAAAACTGATTCCAAGCTTTGAATTAGAAACATTGAACCTCGCTCTTTACATTTGATATTTTAACCTATTCAGGATCACTCAGTTCCTAACATTTTTATTCAAATACAGAACCATGGATCTGTCTGAGACTTTTTGAAGCCAATACAAAAATCCCTCTGTTGAACTAGGCTGCACTATCTATCTATTGACTTTGAACTGAATTACAAGTTAGGAAAAGGGCATATGAATATACAGGTGATTGACAGGGATGATAAAAACAAGATACATGAAGCCCCCTAGGCAAAACCCTGTTGTCACTATTTAGGGCTAAATATTCAAGCTAGAGCTGAAGATCAAAGATAGGATTGAACATATGACTTCATTCTGGCATAGCTATGGGAAGCCACCAGAATACTCTGCGTCATGACTAGAACAACCTGAGTTTAGGAGGCAGAAAATATAGGAATGGAGATAAATAGTACTGTAAAGTTTTGTAATCTGGTGCTATTGCAGGGCTCTGCCATTGCCTGATCTTTAGGTCTGAATTTATACATAAATATTAATATGCAGTTTGCCATCAGCTGATTCTTTCACTCATTTGCATCATCTTTCATCTCTTATGCCATTCCTCCTAACAATTTCTAGGTAAGCCAGAAGGTGATAGATGTGATTAGGTAAGTGATTAACCATATCTTTGGGGATGCTTTCCTTCAACCTTTTTTCTTTTTTTTAAACTCAAATTTGAGATTTACTTATATAGAATAAATTTCACCTTTTTAGTGTACAGTTATGATTTTTTTAATATTGCTTTTATTTTTAAAAATGTATGCAGCAACATGTTAAAGTAACAAGAAGAATTTCATGACAATTTGCCCAGAATCTAACAGGACTAGGATCATAAGAAATCAAACACTTCCTGCAGCTATATTCTCTGCCCCACAGCTGGATTACCTGTGGCACTATTTGTTGGGTTATTGCCTGTCAGCCAAGACAGGCAGTTTTTCAAAATGTGAAGGATTAAAGATACTATTCTATATGATGATACACAACATAATTTAAAGAGATTTTTTATAGCAAAGGAGAGATTTTTAGAGTGTTATGAATCAAGTGTGGGATGTCATCATTCTTAAAAAGACAGTAGGTTCTTAGGAAGTACTGTTGTGCAGAGTAAAGAATTAATACTATGTATAAGTGGAGGTTTTATCAAGTGTGCTGTGTTTAATCCTGTGACTCTATTTTAAGTAGGGCATGTTGCCCAGATAAGTCATTTTTATACATAGATAAGTCATATAGAATACCATAGAATGACAATATTTTCTTGCCAACTAAGTTGATAATGAAAATAATAGCTAATATTGAATGGTTGTTGTATACCACACCATGCTAAATACTTAACACACATTTCCTTACTTAAGGCTAATAAGATTCCTATGGAGTAGGGAATATTATTATCCCCCATTTTACAGAGGAAGAGAAACACAATCTTCCTGAGATTAAGTAACTACTAGACCAGGGTCACCCAGTTAGCAAATAGTTGAGTCACGATCTGAATCCAACTTACTTGTATTCTTTTTTTTTCTTTGTTGATTAAAGTATTACATGTGTCCTTATCCCACCATTCCCCCCACCCTTCCTCCCCACTCATGCCCTCGCCCCCCTGGTGTCTGTGTCCATTGGTTAGGCTTATATGCATGCATACAAGTCCTTTGGTTGATCTCCCCCTTACCCCCACCCTCCCCTGCCTTCCCTCTGAGGTTTGACGGTCTGATTGATGCTTCACTATCTCTGGATCTGTTTTTGTTCATCAGTTTATGTTGTTTATATTCCATAAATGAGTGAGATCATGTGACATTTATCTTTCTCTAACTGACTTATTTCACTTAGCATAATGCTCCCCAGTTTCATTCATGCTGTTGCAAATGGTATGAGTTCCTTCCTTTTTACAGCAGCATAGTATTCCATTCTGTAGATGTTACACTGTTTTTTAATCCACTCATCTGCTGATGGGCACTTAGGCTGTTTCCAAATCTTAGCTATTGTAAATTGTGCTGCTGTGAATATAGGGGTGATATCCTTTCTGATTGGTGTTTCTAGTTTCTTGGAATATATTCCTAGAAGTGGGATTACAAGGTCAAATGGAAGTCCCATTTTTAGTTTTTTTGAGGAAACTCCATACTGTTTTCCACAGTGGCTACACCAGTCTGCATTTCCACCAGCAGTGAACAAAGGTTCCTTTTTTTCCACATCCTCGCCAACACTTGTTGTTTGTGGATTTGTTAATGATAGCCATTCTGATAGGTGTGAGATGGTACCTCATTGTCGTTTTGATTTGCATCTCTTGGATGATTAGTGACTTTGAGCATGTTTTCATATGTCTCTTGGCCTTCTGTATGTCCTCTTTAGAAAAGTGTCTATTTAGGGCCATTGCCCATTTTTTGATTGGATTGTTTATCTTCCTTTTGTTGAGTTATATGAGTTCCCTGTAATTGCTGGAGATTAAACCCTTATTGGAGATAACATTGGCAAATATGTTCTCCCATGCAGTGGGCTTTCTTGTTGTTTTGTTGATGGTTTCTTTTGCTGTGCAGAAGCTTTTTATTTTGATGTAGTCCCATTTGTTTATTTTCTCTTTAGTTTCCATTGCTCTAGGAGCTGTATCAGTGAAGATACTGCTTCGGTATATGTCTGAGATGTTGCTGCCTGTGGGTTCCTCTAAGATTTTTATGGTTTCCTATCTTATGTTTAAGTCCTTTATCTAGCTATATTGAGTTTGTTTTTGTGTATGGTGTAAGTTGGTGGTCTAGTTTCATTTTTTTGCATGTATCTATCCAGTTTTCCCAATACCATTTATTGAAGAGACTATCTGGACTCTATTGTATGCTCTTGCCTCCTTTGTCAAATAATAATTGTGCATAGTGGTTTGGGTCAATTTCTGGGTTCTCTATTCTATTCCCTTAGTCTATATGTCTGTTCTTGTGCCAGTAGTAAGCAGTTTTGAGAACGGTAGCTTTGTAATACAGCTTGTTATCTGGTATTGAGATCCCTCCTACTTTGTGCTTTCTCAGGATCGCTGCAGCCATTCAGGTTATTTTTTTATTCCAGATGAATTTTTAGAAGAGTTTCTTCTAGGTTTTTGAAATATGCCATTGGTATTTTAATGGGGAGTGCATTGAATCTATAGATTGCTTTGGTAATACAGACATTTTAATGATGTTGATTTTACTTGTATTCTTGATCACTGGGCTTCACTTCATCAAATACCAGGAGAAAAGCAAAAGTCTTTGTGTAGCTTACAGATGGGGGAAGGGGAGTATCCAGCCTCTTCTAATAGGGGCGTTAAAGCACCATCTTTTATTCCTCATTAGAAAATGGAAGATCAAATACAGTTATGATGAAAATTTTTTCAGTTACTCTAAATAGTATCTGTTTCCTTAGTATATATGTAACTAATCATAATGATCTTAAGCTCAGCAAAGTGATATCTATATCTGTATCTATATCTAATTTAACCACTAAGGACAGTATGGCATGTCTTGTATGGGAAATCTGAGATACATCTCAGGAAGTATTTTTTGTGGAAGTACAAATCCCATAGGTTGGTTAATGTTCATAAAACCATAAAACATTATTTCTCCAAATGTGATCTGCCACCCTCTTTGCATCCGTATCACCAGCAACACTTTTTAAAATACAAATTTCTGCTGATCTATTGAGAGTACCCGGGGGTGGCCCCTAAGTCTCTTCAGGTACTTTAAGATCTGGCATGTGAGAGTATGAATCAGTTACTCCTTATTGATCCAGAGGTTAGAAGTGGGATAAATTAGTAAGTGATAATGGAAAGTTCTTTGAGCTCAAAGGAAGGAAATCCTGTAACAATTATAGCAAACCCCAAATTGGATTTTTAAAAATACCTTTGAAAGTTTCTGTTGCGGAAGTATTCAGTTAGGATGTCAAGAATGTTGTAGGAGAAATACTTGCATTGAGAGGATATTTGACTGGATGACTTCTAAGGTTCTTTTGACCCAAGATTCTCCATCTTTCTTTTCTGTGTAGTATGCTAAGCCAGTGAGTAGTGAGTAGTCTGTATTTCCCATTTTCTCCCTTTTGGCTAACAATATGAAATTATAGTGGTGTGTATGCTTTAGCCTAGATAATAGTAAAAGTGAAGAAATTCAGAGCTGCATTCTCAGGAGCATATTGCAAAGGTTAATATGTATTGTTTTCATTCTATATATTTCCAAGATTACTTGCCTCTTACTCCCTCTTGCCTCATACATCTCCCAACCCAAATTTCTCAAATGTTAATGTGTAACATATTGCTCTAACACTTGGGCATGCTTTCTCAGTCTTCAGAATAACTCTTCACCCCTACCCTCTAGCTTTACTAGTTTTTTAACATTCATTGAGGAAACGTTTATTGTACACCTACCGTATGCCAATACTTTTTTAGGTATTTTGAATACAATCTCCATCTTTGGAGAACTCCAAGTTTCAGGATGTTAATGGGTAGTGGACATAGTAAAAAAAGAAAAAAGTACAATAAAATGTGTTAAGTATAAAGATGTGCACAAATGCTACAAATATTAATAGCACCAGATAAAACTTTGAATTTGAGGCTGCCTTCAGAAAGGAGGTGATTTTTTTTTTCTTTTAGCTGTTTTGAAGGATGAATAGGAGTTTACTAGTTTAACAAGGGAAGAAGAGGACCATTCTATGAATAAATAACCAAGGCCTGTTATTAACATTTATTAAAGAAGTTCCCTAGTTAACCCCACCATCTAACGATTCCTGTCCCCTTTCCACTACACAAATAAGGATGGGTTTGTGAGGGGTACCAATTTTCAGGTAGAAAGTAGTAAACAGGAAGCCAAAAATGGTAAGTGGCAAAGTAGAGGGGGGAGCTCCCAAAGATGGAGCAGATTTGAGAGCCAGAGTAAGTTAGATACTGGACTATAGGAGGTGAATTTTTCATTAAAAGAGTGGGGAGGGCATTTGCATTGTGGTCATTGTCCTGCTATATGCATCTAGGCTTATTGACCAATAGGCAGGACTGTTTGCCCTCTTTTTAAAAACATACTTGTAATGCGTTTTTGAAATAACTAATACTATATAGATATGTTAAAGTGCCCTATTTAAAAACAAATAGAAACAAAAGAAATTATAAAACAAATCAATAAATTATTAGTTCCTATTTAAATAATAACTAATATTTAAATTTAAACTAATAAATTATTAGTTCCTATTTAAAAAATTAAATGAAAGATTATTTAAATAGTAAATAACCTACTTCCTTAGTTCATCTGAATTATGAATCAATTTTTAAAATATACTTTACTTGCAACCCCTTCTAAAGCATAATTTTTAAAATAGTCTTTATTTTGCAACCCTTTCTAAAGCATAATTATTATATATATTTATGTAGTTTGCCATATTTTGATATAAGTAATACCTTTGTTTGTACAGCTAATTCTAAACCCAAATTGCTAAAATTTGATTTATTGATTTCCCCTTAATCTTGAATTATTTCCTAATGTATTTTCATAGAGAAAACTACCTGCTGTTACTACATTTATTAGAATGTTAGTACTTAGCTTCTTTTTATAAGTAGCTTAGCATGGTATATTGTAGTCAGCAAACTACAGCCCACAGGCTAAATCCAGCTTGCCACCTATTTTGGTATGACTTTTAAATTAAGAATGGGTTTTAAATTTTTTGATGGTTGGGAAAAAATCAAAACAATAATAAAGAGTAGTATTTTATGACACACAAAACATACATTTCTGTTTATATTATATTTAGGTTTTATAAAACCTATTATAAAATACATTCCAATCATATTCCAGCTGAAGCATTAGAGATAGACTTTTTAAAATTTTATTTTATTTAAAATAAAGTATTACAGGTAGTAGTACATATTTCTCCTTTTATTTCCACCCCATTGACCTTCCCCTGGCCTCCCCTACCCCCTGGCACATGCTCTCATCCCACCCCTCCAGTGTCTTGTGTCCATTGGTTACACTTCTATGCATGCATACAAGTCCTTCGGCTGATCTCTTACCTCCCCCCTACAACACTCCCCAGCCTTCCCACTGTAATTTGACAGTCTGTTCCATGCTTCTCTGCCTCTGTATCTATCTTTTTGTTCATCAGGTTATAATGTTTTTTATTATCCATAAATGAGTGAGATCATGTGGTGTTTTTCTTTCGCTTCCTGGCTTATTTCACTTAGCATAATGCTCTCCAGTTCTATCCATGCTGCTGCAAATAGTAAGAATTCCTTCTTTTTTATAGCAGCATAGTATTCCATTGTGTAGATGCACCATAGTTTTCTAATCCATTCATCTGTTGATGGGCATTTAGGCTGGTTCCAAATCTTGGCTATTGTAAGTTGTGCTGCTATGAACATAGGGGTGCATATATCCTTTCTAATTGGTGTTTCTGTTTTCTTGGGATATATTCCTAGAAGTGGTATTACTGGATCAAATGGGAGTTCCATTTTTAAATTTTTGAGGAAACGCCATACTGTTTTCCACAATGGCTGCACCAGTCTGCATTCCCACCAGCAGTGAACAAAGGTTCCTTTTTTTCCACATCCTCGCCAGCACTTGTCATTTGTTGATTTGTTGATGATAGCCATTCTGACAGGTGTTAGATGGTACCTCATTGTCGTTTTGATTTGCATCTCTTGGATGATTGTGACTTTGAGCATGTTTACATATGTGTCTTGGCCTTCTGTATGCCCTCTTTCAAAAAGTGTCTAATTATGTCTTTTGCCCATTTTTTTATTAGGTTGTTTATCTTCCTTTTGTTGAGTTATATGAGTTCCCTGTAAATGCTCGAGATTAAACCCTTATTGGAGATAACGTTGGCAAATATGTTCTCCCATGCAGTGGGCTTTCTTGTTGTTTTATTGATGGTTTCTTTTGCTGTGCAGAAGTATTTTTATTTTGATGCAATTCCATTTGTTTATTTTCTCCTTAGTCTCTCTTGCCCTAGTATCTGTGTCTGTAAAGATATTCCTACGACATATGTCTGCAATTTTGCTGCCTACGTAGTCTTGTAGGATTTTTATGGTTTCCTGTCTTACATTCAAGTCCTTTAGCCATTTTGAGTTTGTTTTTGTGTATGGTGTGGTGTAAGTTGGTGGTCTAGTTTCATTTTTTTGCATATATGTGACCAAATTTCTGAGCACCATTTATTAAAGAGGCTGTTTTGATTCCATTGTATGCTCTTGACTCCTTTATCGAATATTAGTTGAGTATAACGTCTTGGGTCAATTTCTGGGTCCTCTATTCTGTTCCATTGGTCTGTTCTTGTGCCAGTACCAGGCAGTTTTGAGAAACGTGGCTTGGTAATATAGTTTGATGTCTGGTATTGTGATCCCTCCAACTTTGTTCTTCTTTCTCAGGATATCTGTGGCTATTCAGGGTCTTTTTTTATTCCAGATGAATTTTTGGAGAGTTTGTTCTAGATCTTTGAAATATGCTGTTGGTATTTTAATAGGTATTGCATTGAATCTATGATGTTGATTCTACCAATCCATGAACATGGTATGTTCCTCCATTTATTTATGTCTTCCTCTATAGAGATAGACTTTTTATATGTGAACTAATATTCTTGGTTCTATGTTGCAAATTGATGAAGTGATTTTTTTCAAAGCTATATATCTAGGTGGTAACAATTCAGAAATTTGTGAGCCATGTTTTATGATTTTAAATAGAGTATTTTTTCTACTATATCTGGCATCTTTATTTTAAAATACTTTCCTTGTTGTGAAAAATTAGTTGGCCGGTGCAGCTTAGCAGTTGAGCGTCAACCCATTAACCAGGAGGGTACTTGATACACAGTTAGGGTACTTGCCTGGGGTGTGGGTTCAATCCCCGGTAGGAGGTGTGCAGGAGGCAGCCGATTGATGTTTCTTTCTCATCAATGTTTCTATCTCTCTATCCCTCTCCCTTGCTCTAAATCAATAAAAGCATATTTTTTAAATTACTCATTAGCAAGTACAAATTAATTGATAGTAGCAATTTGAGTCTTAAATATTAATTGACAGAAAAGATTTCTAACATGATCTCTCCTAATGCATTTCTTTCTATGATAACATGCATCCCAGTCAAATATTTTTATGAGATGCCCAATGTAAAACTTTTATTAACAGATAAATAATGAGTAATGTTTTTCAATAAATTGCAGAAGTATTCTTGGTTTATTCAAACATTTTCTGATAGTTTGATTTATAATAATTAAATTTATTTTCAAATTATTTTATTTTCAAGATTTTCTTATCTACTGACTTTAACAGTATAGTTTTCAATAGTGAAGTCATTTCACCTGCCATTGGCATGGTAAAGTTTCCTTGATTACCTCATATACATCTACAATAAAATTTTCTTTCTATTTCAAAAAAATGTTGACAAAGTTCATCAGTTTTTACCCTTATCATTATTTATGATATGACCTGATAGCTTTATTGCAATACTTCTTTATCTACTAGATTTATCTAAAATTGTTTTGGGTTACTTCCAAATTAAATAAGAAATCACTCCTCATACATGTAAAAAGAAACTATGTAAAAATATACTTAAATATTTACTGTAATAACAATTACTTTTCTCATGTTTTTGTTTGCATATTAAATATATACTACTGAATGGCAATGAACAACTTTTCTGCTTTCATACATGCTCACTAAAGTAATGCTTATTAGGATTTTAGTAATTATATTGTAAGACATACTGTTCCCCCACACTCCTCTTCAATTTTATATAATTAACAACTGCCTTTTTCCTTTTTCTGTTGTTTCAGTTAAAGGATCAAGAAAGTTAAGTCTGCCAACAGATCTTAAGGCTGATCTTGGTACGGTAGGCAAAAGCCAACATTTTAAGTTCTCTTACATTCTTTTGGCTGAACATTTTTACCAACCAGTCCATGAATAACACAAGTTTCCTCAATGGCAGTATTTGATGTCTTTCCAAAAAAGCTTTCTAAAAATCACCATACAGTTCTGTTGGCAGCATTCAACATTTATTTATATATATAATCATTTTATAAAATTATGTTTTATAAATCATTACACACAAAGGTATATAATGTTTTGTTTTCTTTTTATCATTAAAATGTTTTTAACATTCAATAGTCATGCATATGGGTCCTCTGTGACTGTTATCATGTAAATTAGCATCATTTTTTTCTGGAATTATTTTTCCTGTTTTTATATAAGTATCATTTAGAAGTAATGCCACTTTAAAAAAATCTGATATATATAAAAATGGAGGTTTGGTCATTTTTTTTTTTTTTATTCTAGGGAAGTTATAGAAAATTCTATTCACTTTTAGTTTACTTTTTTGTGGTGGTCACAGCCTTATTCTTGATTCTAACTCTGAAATAAATAAGACTTTATTAAACAGGCCTTCATATATTTTTGTTTCAGAATTTTTATCTGCTTGTTCCAGCATGGCTTTTCTTTTTTGAAATGTAATTGAATTACCTTTTTATTCATCTCCTTTATTCTGATGTAAAACCATATCATTAAATCCAACTTAAAACCATATGTCATGTTAAAATAACAAAATATCTACTGACTTTAACAGTATAGTTTTCAATAGTGAAGTCATTTCACCTGCCATTGGCATGGTAAAGTTTCCTTGATTACCTCATATACATCTACAATAAAATTTGACATGACATGACAATCCTAATGTCATGTTAAAATAACAAAAATATAATAATTGGTCTTTGCATTATTCTTGAGAATTTACAAAACTGTTTCACAGATGCTATTAGTAAATGTTAGTTTGAAAATTTGAACCTAGATCACAGAACATGGTAACCAGAGTTTATGAAGCATAGATACATACTTAGTTTCCTTGTATTTAAATTAAATAACTGGTAGATAAATAGTTTATTCAATTTAAAATCTAATCACACAAATATCTTATATGAATTTGATTAAAATAGGTAGAGTATTTTTAAAATGTAAAAATTTTTAAAAAGCTTTGATATAGTAAACTTATTATCATTAGCTCAATAATATTAATTTAATAAATAAATTATGAAGTCAATTAGTATTTTACTAGTGTAATTGACATCAAAGGAAAAAAAATCAACATTATAGTTTCATTTGTTGACCTACCACGTGTCAGACACTATGCTGGTATGTGTATATTATCTGCAATAAGGTAGGTGATATTGTTCCCATTTTACAAATTAGTAAGTTAAAGCTATGAAAAATCCAGATTTGCCTATAGCCACACAACTAGTAGCAAAAGTGTATTTAAATCAAGTACATTTCATGCAAAGCTTATAATCTTATAGCTACTTATAATTTTGTGTAGCATATACTGTGACACCTGTCAAATGAAGACTATTTACAGAATGATTAACACTTTTATCTAGAAAAATATGCATTCTGATATTCATATAATTTCCACAATCATAATTTTTCCCCTAAAATGTTGAAAATAAAAAATAAAAAAGAAAGAAAACATCCAACCCACTTTTTATAGTTTTAGAAATTGTAAAGAAATCTTAGCTATAATTCTAATCTGGAGGTCAGTTAGGCATGGTTGTTATTAATAAACCTACTAATAGACCATTTCTATCAATGTCTGTTTTTCCATGTCTTCAGTTATCTCCCTTCCTATTGCTTCATTCTCACTATTTTCATACATACTTAAAGCAAAGATCACTTATGAAAACTCAGATATATATAAAAGATAAAATAATCATGTGCTTGTTATTTTACTAAAGGATATTTTACAGTTAAAGGGATTCATGATAAAATTTCATTAAATCTCTATTTCTAAATATGTAGTTAATGTAATTATATTTTTAAAACGTGTTTCCCACAAACTTCTAGAATAAAAATTATAAGGCTTCTGAAAGAGGATGAATGTCTTCTGTATGTAAATTCTTCCAATGTAAAACCTTGATGTAAAATATACCTTGGGTTGCTTGTAATGTGCTATAGCAAGACATACAATAGTATATAATCCATTAATGAAGGAGAAGATGTTTAAGACTCTTGCAGTAGGCCAAATGAGGGCCTGAAGCAGGATAACAGCAATGAAAATGAACAAGAGGAAAAGAATTGCCATGAGAGACTTTACAACTGATAGAGCTGGGAACAGTGAGGGAAAAGGAGAAGCCAAAGATGACTTCATAGTGTTGAGAATAGCTCTCATAGAGGATACCTGATTTGAGAGGAAAGGAAAATGAGTTTGAGTTGCTATAGGGACATCCATGTTACCCATTCAGTGAGCAAGTAGAACTGTAGGGCTGCAGGGTAGGGGGGAATCTAAAGCAAAAAATCTACACTAATAAAAGAGAAAAATGGTAATTGGTGTACGGCGATACCGTTTTCATTGGCTAATCAGGGCTATATGCAAATTAACTGCCAACTAAGATTGGCAGTTAACTGCCAACAAGATGGCGGCTAATTTGCATATGTAGGCACAATGCAGGGAGGCGAAAGGGAAAGCAGGAAGAAGCCCCCTGCCACTGACAGTGATCTGAAACCCAGGGGGGAGCTAAGAGCTGGGGGGCAGGGCAAAGGTGGCCCTGGGGCCGCCTTTGCCCTGCCCCCCAGCCATGATTGGAGAATCAGGCACCTTTGCCGCCCTGGCCAGTGATAGCAGGAAGTAGGGGTGGAGCCAGTTATGGGAGCTGGGCACGGTCTAAGCTGGCAGTCCCGGGAGCTAGGGGTCCCTTACCTGGGCCTAAAGCGAAGCCCACGATCGTGGCGCCCCCCGCTGCCACTGCAGGTCCCCGCTGCCCGGGCCGGATGCCTAGGCCAGAGGCGTTAGGCCTGGGCAGGGGCGGAGCCTGCAACCGCAGGGAGCTGGGGGTCCCCTGCCCAGGCCTGACACCTCTGCCGGAGGCCTCAGGCCTGGTCAAGGGGCCGATCTGGTGATTGGTGATCGGAGGGTGATGAGGGTCAACTCCTCTGGCTGAGGCATCAGGCCTGGGTGGGGGGCAGAGCCGGGGATTGGGGGGATATGATGGTCCCCTTGCCCAGGCCTGAAGCCTGGGTCAGAGGCGTCAGGCTTGAGTGGGGGGTGGAGCAAGCGATCAGAGGGAGATGGGGGTCCCCTGCCCAGGCATGATTCCTGGGCCAGAGGCCTCAGGCCTGGGCGGGGGCCAGAGCCAGTGATCGGGGGGAGATGGGGGTCCCCTGTCCAAGCCTGACACCTCTGGCGGAGGCGTCAGGCCTGGGCAAGGGGCCGATCAGGCGATCGGAGGGTGATGGGGGTCAACCCCTGAGGGCTCCCAGTATGTGAGAGGGGGCAGGCTGGGCTGAGGGACACTCTCCCCCTCACACACACACCCAGTGCATGAATTTCGTGCACCGGGCCCCTAGTCCTATATAATAAAAGGATAATATGCAAATTGACCCCAACAGCAGAACAACCAGAACTGCTGGACCAGTCACTATGAGGTGCACTGACCACTTCTTGGTCCCTTTCCCTGGCCAGCAGGCTCCAATCGCCTGATGGCCACCTACGGTGGGAGCAGGGCCGGTGAGCAGTTGGGAACAGCCAACCTCTCGGTCCTTTACCCTGGCTGTCAGGCACCGATCACCCAATGGTGAATGGGGAACCCAGGTGGGTGGCAGTGGGGGGTGGGGCTGGCTCAGGGCAACTGGGGAAGATGGCTCTGACCGCAGGCCAGGCCTAGGGACCATACCTGTGCATGAATTTCATGCACCAGGCCTCTAGATAATATATAATATTCATCTACCTAAAGGCATTAGCGGCTATGTATATAAGCTGTTCACTAAAGACAAATGTTGATACTAATGTAACTTTTTTGTTTCAACAATCCTTAACAGGAATAATATAACAGTAACAATAAAATAATAGTAAAACAGTAAAAATCACATGCATTGGTCACTTATGCATTTTATAAAATGACTAGAGGCCCCGTGCATGAAATTCGTGCATGGGTAGGGTCTCTAGGCCTAGCCAGCAATCAGGGCTGATCAGGTTCCTCACCTCCCCGCCCCGCCGCTGCTACTTGTCACCCACCATGTCCCTGCCTCCCTGCCTCCCTGCCTGCACACAGCTACCACACAGTTCCCCGCCTCACCTCCACCTTCCCTCACTCCCTCAGTGCCCCACCACCACCGCCACTGCTCGCCTGCCATGTTCCATGCCACCCCCTGGTTGTCAGAGCATGTCATAGCAAGCGATCAAACTCCTGGTCTCCCGCTTGAACACCCGAGGGGACACTTTGCATATTAGCCTTTTATATATATATACTAGAGGCAAGTGTAAAAGTAAAAGAAAAAGGTGATGGTATCAAAAAGGATGAGGAGATCTCCTCCTCCTCTCCTACCCCTCTCCTCAAAAAAAAAAAAAAAAAGGATGAGGAGCCAGCTTAAAGGGTTGGTCAAAGGTAGGTAGTTTGAGCATAAAAAGAAAAGTGACTCTATTTCCAGCAAGTTATATTAGTCTCTAAGCATATTTTTATTGAATGACTAGAGGCCTGGTGCACAAAAATTTGTGCACTCAGGGGGCGGGGAGGTCCTTCAGCCCAGCCTGTGCCCTCTCACAGTCTGGGAACCCTCGGGGGATGACCACCTGCTGGCTTAGGCCTGCTCCCCGGGGGGTTGGGCCTAAGCTGGCAATCAGACATCCCTCTGGCAGCCCAGCAGCCCTCGGGGGATGTCCAATTGCCAGCAGGGAGCAGGCCTAAACTAAGGTCGGACATCCTTAGCGCTGCTGAGGAGGCAGGAGAGGCTCCCACCACCACCGCTGTACTGGCAACCATCAGCCTGGCTTGTGGCTGAGCAGAGCTCCTCCCATGTGAGAGCGACTGACCACCAGGGGGTAGCTCTTGCATTGAGCGTCTGCCCCCTGGTGGTCAGTGTGTGTCATAGTGACCAGTCATTCCCAGTCGTTCTGCTGTTAGGGTCAGTTTGCATATTACCCTTTTACTATATAGGATAGAGGCCTGGTGCATGGGTGGGGGCCAGCTGGTTTGCCCTGAAGGGTGTCCCGGATCAGGGCGGGGGTCTCGCTTGGGTGCCTGGCCAGCCTGGGTGAGGGGATGATGGCTGTTTGTAGCTGGTCACACCCCGTTCAGGGTGGGGGTCACCACTGGGGTGCCTGGCCAGTCTGGGTGAGGGGCTGAGGGCCATTTTCAGGCTGGCGGGTGACTGAAGCTCCCAACCTCTCCTTTTTTTCTTTTCTTTTTTTATTCTGGTATTTATTTACCTCCTATGGCTATCACTGGAGCTGAGAGCTGGCTTTAGCTCTGAGGCTCAGCTCCAGCTCTGAGACCTCGGCTGCTGAAAGCAGGGATCTGGGTTTGTTTGGGTTCTATAATTGTAACACTGTTGCGGTCCTGCTCGCTCCAGCTCTGATGGCTAAAAGCAGGTTTCTGGAGCTTGTTTAGCTTCTATAATTGCAACATTGTTTCTTAGACTGCAGCTCAGAGGCTGGCAGCAGCAGGCGGGGAACCTTGGCTTCCTCCATCACTGGAGCAAGCAAGCCTCCTGTTCACTTCAGCTGCCTGGCTGCCGGCTGCCATCTTGGTTGGTAGTTAATTTGCATATCTCGCTGATAAGCCAATGGAAAGGGTAGCGAAGTTACAGTTAATTACCATGTTTCTCTATTATTAGATAGGATAGATTACCAGATTCATGAGAAATTGCCTTATAACTAACATTTTTATATTAATAATGAAGATAGTTTTTCACTAAACAAAAAATAAAGACATTTCTCTTCCCTAATAAACTCGATTTTGAATTAAAAAAAAAAACCTAAAAATAAATTAATTTTCTAGAATTCAAGTTTTGCTGGTATATTACATTATGAATATATTGTTATATACTAGTATGCATCATCAAATACTATAAATGAAACGCAGGCCCCCATGAGGTTTGAAAAATAAAAATCTACTATAGGACGATGCCCAGTTAGTGAAAAGACGAATGGAGTAACACCATGGTCAAAGGACAGGTAGTGAGTATTTCAATAACACTGGCAAATATGATTATAAAACAGAAGGAAAACTTCAAATCCATAACAATATAGAATTAACAGTGTAATTTTAAAATTGAGAGATGGAGGCTAGCAAGTAGGTCAAAGTTGCCAATAAAAGATTTAGTGATTTTTGTCGCTAAATTTGGAGGATAACTATAGGTGAATTAAGAGCAAAGATAGCCCTAGGCCGTTTTTCTCAATGGATAGAGCGTCGGCCTATGGAGTGAAGGGTTCCAGGTTTGATTCCAGTCAAGGGCACATGCCCAGGTTGCAAGCTCAATCCCCAATAGGGGGCGTGCAGGAGGCAGCCAATCAATGATTCTCATTGATGTTTCTATCTCTCCCTCTCTCTTTCTCTCTGAAATAAATAAAAATATATTATTAAAAAACGAGCAAAGACAAATAGAGGAAGAGGAAGTATACTAATTTTACCGTTTTGTTTTAGATTTAACATACCTTCTTTAAAATTTATTTTTTAAAGTATTACATAAGTCTCCTTTATCCCCCATTGACCTCTCCCCAGCTGTACCCACCCCCCAGCACATGCCCTCACACCCCCCCACACACACACTCTGTGTCCACTGGTTATGCTCATATGCATGCATACAAGTATTTTGGTTCATCTCTTACTCCCTCACCCCCCACCCCCCCCCGCCTTCCCTCATAGGTTGGACTGTGTTTGATGCTTCTATGACTCTGGTTCTATTTTTATTCATCAGTTTATGTTGTTTAATTTTACCTTTCATATGGTGAAAACAACTGATATTATGCATAGATAACAATTCAAGAAGTAATGAATTAAGAATGTATCTTCAAAGTAACTACTTGAAAAAATGAAAATACCCCAGAACCTCAAAAATTAGGCAAAGGATAAATACATATCAAATAAATAAATACAGACCATATAGTATAAGTGGCTACAGAAAGCATAAAAAAGGAAAAGGAGGAGAAATAATATATGGTAAAAGTTGCAGAACGGAACAGAGCCTATTCATGTTGATTGACCAGTCTTTAAATTCTCTGCTCTGAGCCTGTCTTGGCTGTCCTGACCCCAGCTTTCTAACTCTGGAAAACACCAAGAATATTGTCCCTGCAACAGTTTTTACTAGAGCTAATCACTTGTCATGCTGGAAGAGGGATCATACTTCGATTAGCCTTAGCCACAAAGTCCACTTCTATAAGATTGGGAGCCAGTGGGTGAAACCTCATTAACTTCAGGAGCACAATGGATACATCACAGGTACTGACTAGGGGCTCTCGTGCACAATCCCATTATCCTCTGCAGGAATCAGAAAGATGTGTCTGGAAGCTAATCCTGGTGATCTTGAGATTTAATTATGCAGCTATTTTGTGAAGTGGTTCCCTCTTCAGAACAAATTTGTTGTGGATTCTGAAGCATAATTCATTTGATTGTTACTTGAATATGAAAATGACAAGTGGGTAAGCAAGCACATTAAAAAGAAAATTTATTCAAAAATTTTCAGTTTGGATTGGCATCCCAACAATTTGTGCTGGCAACAGAATGGTGTGACTGCAACTGAAGAGTGCTTCTGTATGTATATATTAAAGAAGTGGATGAAAAGCCAACCAGTATGGCATGGAACAGCACAATGCCTTCTGGTTAGCTCATGGCAGAGTTTGGTGGCATCAGTAGCCTGGTTTTATTAATGGATAGAAAAGTCTACATAGGATATCAAAAAGAAAATAGAGGATATGAGTGACAATGAGAGCCAACTAGCCTCGATATATATAGATATAAAGAGAGTACTCTTTACAACAATAGAATACATATTATTCTCAAATATACATGGAACACTCCAGGAAAGAACATATTTTAGGACATAAAACAAGTTTCAATAAATTTTAAAAGATTAAAATCATACAAAGGTTTCTCTCTAGTAACAGTGGAATGAAAATAGAAGTTAGAAGTAAAGTGGAATATTCAGAAAATTTAAAAATTAAACAGCACACTTTAAAAATATGTTTTTATTGATTTAGAGAGGAAGGAGAGAGAGAGAGAAAGAGAGAGAGAGAGAGGGAGAGAAACATCAATGAAGAAATAAACACAAAATGGTTAAAGGACTTAAATGTAAGATGGAAACCATAAAAATCTTAGAAGACTCCATAGGCAGCAAAATATCAGACATATGTTGTAGCAATATCTTTACCGATACAGCTCCTAGACCAATGGAAACTGAGGAGAAAATAAACAAATGGGACTACATCAAAATAAAAAGCTTCTGCACAGCAAAAGAAACCATCAACAAAACAACAAGAAAGCCCACTGCATGGGAGAACATATTTGCCAGTGTTATCTCCAATAAGGGTTTAATCTCCAAAATTTACAGGGAACTCATACAACTTAACAAAAGGAAGATAACCAAATCAAAAAATGAGCAAAGGACCTAATTAGGCACTTTTTGAAAGAGGACATACAGAAGGCCAAGAGACATATGAAAACATACTCAAAGTCACTAATCATCTGAGAGATGCAAATCAAAATGACAATGAGGTACCATCTCACACCTGTCAGAATGGCTATCATCAACAAATGACAATTGCTGGTGAGGATGTGGAGAAAAAAACAACAACAAAAAACCTCCTTCACTTCTTGTGGGAATGCAGACTGGTGTAGCCACAGTGGAAAACAGTATGGAGTTCCCTCAAAAAATTAAAAATAGAACTCCCATTTGACCCAGTAATCCCACTTCTAGACTATATCCCAAGAAACCAGAAATACCAATCAGAAAGGATATATGCACCCCTATATTCATAGCAGCACAATTCACCATAGCTAAGATCTGGAAACAGGCTAAGTGCCCATCAGTAGATGAATGGATTAGAAAACTGTGGTACATCTACATGATGGAATACTATGCTGCTCTTAAAAGAAAGGAACTCTTACCATTTGCAACGTCATGGATGGAACTGGAGAGCATTATGCTAAGTGAAATAAGCCAGTCAATGAAGGAAAAATACCACATGATCTCACTCATTCATGGATAATAGAGACCATTATAAACTTTTGAACAATAATAGATACAGAGGCAGAGCTGCCTCAAACAGATTGTCAAACTGCAGCGGGAAGGCCGGGGAGGGTTGGGGGGCAGGAGGTAGGGGGGTAAGAGATCAACTAAAGGACTTGTATGCATGCATATAAGCATAACCAGTGGACATAAGACATTGGGGGATAGGGGAGGCTAGGGGACTGTCTAGGGCGGGGGGATAAAATGGACACATATGTAACACCCTTTGTAATACTTTAAGCAATAAATTTAAAAAACAAACAAACAAAAAAAACCAAAAAAAAAAAAAAACAGTGGTACGAGAGAAACCAAGATGGCGGCATAGGTAAACACCAGAAATTGCTGCCTGGCACAACCACTTCAAAAATACAACTAAAAGACAAAACGGACATCATCCAGGACCACAGGAAGGCTAGCTGAGTGGAAATTCTACAACTAGAAGGAAAGAGAAAAGCACACTGAGACTCAGAGGAGGTGCGGAAGTAAAGTGCAAAGGTACGAAGGCGCACGTGGAAAGGGCTGGCAACTGAAGACACGGTTGTCTTTTTCAATCCGGAGGGAGTCTCAAGCTCCCAACTGCTCTGAACTCCAGTTCCGGGCAAGTCTCTGGTGATCCAGACTCATACGGGGAGAAACTTGACTGTCTGTCATCGGTCAGAACTTGAGAGCAGCTTTCTCTCAGAGGTGCTTGCAATGATTACTGAGATGCGGGGCCTCTTAGGGTAGGACTGAGGAGCAGCTATAGCTGCTTACTCCACCCTGTTGATCCCCTGAGACCCCGCCCCACCCAAGCTGTGTGCAGAGGCTTTTGCATATGAAAGGCCTGGCCCTTTGCAATCTGAAAATTACCTAACAAACTGCAGCTGGGTCAGAGAGACCCAGAACTTCCAAAAGAAGGCCCAAGGCCCCAGAGCAGCTTGCATTGCTTCACAGCTGGGCCTCATCTGGG
Organism: Myotis nattereri; assembly: GCF_964212035.1. Lineage (NCBI taxonomy): Eukaryota > Metazoa > Chordata > Mammalia > Chiroptera > Vespertilionidae > Myotis > Myotis nattereri. The sequence goes on along the minus strand of NC_138077.1, from coordinate 59,236,474 downwards.
CACCACCAAATCCCGAACAAAGAAGAAGAATATGCAGATCTCTCTATACTCCTGCTGGGTAGCCTCAGACAAAGGCTAAATTAGCACCTCCTTAGAGATCCAAGAGCCAGTGTACCCAGTGGTCAGAGTGGGACCATCCATATTACAACTCCTCAGGTCCATAAGGGACACACTCAGAGGGCAGACTCAGAGAGCACCAAAGCCCCACTAAAGCAAGTCTTGCCCCATAAGGGTGTCTCCAGCACAGAAGTTCTCCCACCATAGACACAGCTGATTCTCACAACCAATTGGCCTGTAGGTCAATTCCTCCCACTGATACCAACAACAGTCAAGGCTTAACGACAATAAAACTGTGCACAAAGCCCACAAAGGGGTGCACCAAGAGTGTCCACCTCAGGTAATTGGGGAGGCTGAGCCACTGGGCCCTACAGGACACCTAGCACAGAAAGCCACTCTATCAACACAGGGAAGCAGCCAAAATGTGGAGACAAAGAAACAGGTCACAAATGACAGAAATGGAGGAAAGCAAACTACTGGATATAGAGTTCAAAACCAAACTTATAAGGTGTTTCAAGAATTTTCTAGAAACTGCCAATAAATTTAGTGAGACCCTCAAGATTCTAGTGAGACCCTCGAGGTTATGAAAAAGGACCAACTAGAAATTAAGCATACACTGACTGAAATAAAGAGTATTATACAGAGTTCCAACAGCAGACTAGAGAATCGCAAGAATCAAGTCAAAGATTTGAAATACGAAGAAGCAAAATGCACCCAACTGGAAAAACAAAAAGAAAAAAGAATCCAAAAATATAAAGATAGTATAAGGAGCCTCTGGGACAACTTCAAGCGTACCAACATCAGAATTATGGGGGTGCCAGAAGAAGATAGCAAGATATTGAAAACCTATTTGAAGAAATAATGACAGAAAACTTCCCCTACCTGGGAAAGAAATAGACTTACAAGTCCAGGAAGCGCAGAGAACCCCAAACAGAAGGAATGCAAAGAGGACCACACCAAGACACATCATAATTAAAATGCCAAGAGCAGAAGACAAAGAGAGAATCTTAAAAGCAGCAAGAGAAAAACAGTCAGTTACCTACAAGGGAGTACCCATATGAAAGTCAGCTGATTTCTCAACAGAAACTTTGCAGGCCAGAAGGGAGTGGCAAGAAATATTCAAAGTGATGAATACCAAGAACCTACAACCAAGATTACTTTATCCAGCAAAGCTATCATTCAGAATTGAGGGTCAGATAAAGAGCTTCACAGATAAGAAAAAGCTAAAGGAGTTCATCACCACCAAACCAGTATTATATGAAATGCTGAAAGGTATCCTTTAAGAAGAGGAAGAAGAAGAAGAAAAAGGTAAAGATACAAATTACGAACAACAAATACACATCTATCAACAAGTGAACCTAAAAATTAAGTGAATAAATAATCTGATGAACAGAATAAACTGGTGAATAGAATAGAATCAGGGGCATAGAAAGGGTGTGTACTGACTATTCTCAGGGGGAAAGGGGTATGGAGGGTGCGGGAATAGACTGAACAATAATCATACACCTATGGATGAGGACAGTGGGGAGGGGGGTAAGAGCAGAGCGTGGGGTGGGAACCAGGTGGAGGGGAGCTATGGGAGGGAAATAGAGGAACAATTGTAATAATCTGAACAATAGAGATTTAATTAAAGAAAAATAGTTGTACATCTACACAATGGAATACTATGCTGCTATAAAAAAGAAGGAACTTTTACCATTTGCAACAGCATGGATGGAACTGGAGAGCATCATACTAAGCAAAATAAGCCAGTTAGAGAAAGATAAATATCACATGATCTCACTCATATGTGGGATATAATGAACATAAACTGGTGAACAGAAATAGATCAGAAATAGATCCAAAGACAAGGTAACACTGAACAGACTGTCCAACCTCAGAGATAACACAGGGGTGGGGGGCGTGGTAAAGATCAACCAAAGGACTTGTATGCATGCCTATTAGCATAACCAATGGACACAGACACTGGGGCGGTGGGGAGCTTGTCCTGGGGGTTGGTGGTGGTGGTGGTAAGGTCAATAGGAGAAAAAAGGAGAAATATGTAATACTGAGCTTAAACAATAAATTTTTAAAAAAAGAAACATTGATGAGAGAGAAACATCGATTGGCTGCCTTTTACATGGCCCCTACTTGGGAACAAGCCTGCAAACAGCATGTGCCCTGAACAGGAATCGAACCAGTAACCTCTTGGCTCATGAATTGATGCTCAACCATTGAGCCACATGGACCAGGCAAATGTACACTTTTAAATAACCAATGGGTCAAAGAGGAAATCACAAGGGAATTCAAGATACTTTGAAATAAATTAAAACAAAGAGCAAAAGATATAGGTTACACCAAAGACAAAGCTCAGAGGGAAATTTATACCTACAAATGCCTATATGAAAAATAAAATAAAATCAATAATCTAACTCTATACCTTTACAAACTAGAAAATAAGGACAAGTTAAACCAAAAGCTAACAGAAGGAAATAATAAAGATCAGAGAGAAGAGAAACAAAATAGAGACTAGAAAAAAATAATCAAGAAAACCAGCCGAAACCGGTTTGGCTCAGTGAATAGAGCGTCGGCCTGCGGACTGAAAGGTCCCAGGTTCGATTCCGGTCAAGGGCATGTACCTGGGTTGCAGGCACATCCCCAGTGGGGGGTGTGCAGGAGGCAGCTGGTCGATGTTTCTCTCTCATAGATGTTTCTAACTCTCTATCCCTCTCCTTTCCTCTCTGTAAAAACTCAATAAAATATATTTAAAAAAAAAAAAAAAAAAGAAAACCAAAAAATGGTTCTTTGAAAAGATCAACAAATTGACATTTATCTAAACTAAGAAAAAGAGGAAAGGAGATGCAAAAAATTAAAATAAAAAAAGTGGGGGCGTTATTATCATCCGTACAGAAATAAGAGGACTATAAGTGAATACTACAAACAATTGTATGCCATACTAAATAACCTGGATAAAATAGGCAAATTCTTAGAAATATCAAAAGTGACTTAAGAAAATCTGGATGTGTATACACACACACACACACACACACACACACACACACACACCAAAAAAAAACAAAACAAAAAAAAAACAAACAAGTAAAAACATTGAATTAGGTACTCAAAAACCTCCAAACAAAGGAAAGTCCAGGATGACATGGCTTCGCTGATTAATTCTACCAAATTTTTAAATGATTAATACCAATACTTCTTAAACTCTTGCAAGAAATAGAAGAGAAGGGAACATTTGTTAACTCTTTCTGTGACACCAGCATTATCTTGGTTTCAAAGCTAGAAAATAAAATTAGAGACCAACATCTTCTATTAATATAAATGCAAATATTCTTAACAAAATACTAGCAAACAAAATCCAACAGCATATTAAAAGTACTAAATACCATGACCAAGTAGAAAGTACCACAAAAATACAAGGAGTTTAACCAAAGAAAATAAACAACATAAAAATTATACTAATGGAATGAGGGGGTGGGAGCACCTGATAATCTCGATGCAGGGAAAGCATTTGGCAAAACTGAACATCCTTTCACGACAAAATCCTCAGAAAACTAGGAATAGAAGAGAACTTCCTCAAATAGATAAAACAGGTATTCATGAAAAACCCACAGACAACATCCTGCTCCGTGATAAAAGACTAAACTCGTTCCTCCAGAATAAGACAAGAATGCCCATTTTCACCACTTCTATACTGTAATAGAAGTTACATATTGTAATAGAAACCACAGAAATTAGGTAAGCAAAGGAAATAAAAGGCACCCAAATTGGAAAAGAAGTGAAACTATCTCTTTTGACAGATGGTATGATCCCATGTATAGATAATCCCAAAGAATCTACAAAAAACAACAAACAAACCAAAAAAACCAAAAACACCAAAAAACTAGAACTAATATATGAATTAAGCAAAATTGTAGGGTATAAGATAAACACAAAAATCAGTTATGTTTTTATACATCAAGAATGAAAGTTTTGAAAAATAATTTTTTATTCCATTTACAAGTCTTCAAAAGAATAAAATACCTAGAAATGAATTTAACCAAAGAGGTATAAAACTTCTACACTGAAAACTACAAATAATTGCTAAAAGAGATTAAGTAGGAGAAGACCTAAATAAATGCAAAAACATTACTTAGAAGACTTAATTTTGTTTAAATATAAATACCACCCAAAACAATATAACAGATTCAATGCGGTCCCTATTAAAATACCACTAGCCTTTTTTTTTTTTGCAGAATGAAAAAGCTTTTCCTAATATTTATATAGAAATGCCAAAGCAAGAATAGCAAAAATAATATTGAGAAAGGAGAAAGTTGGAAGACTTGTACTTCCCAATTTAAAAACTTCCTGCATAGCTGCAGTAATCAAAACAGTGTTGTACTGGCATAAAGATAAACATATAGACCAATGGAATAGAGTTGAAAGTCCAGAAACAAAACCATACATCTATGATGAATTGATTTTCAACAAATTGCCAAGACAACTCAGTGGGGGAAAGATACTGTCTTCAACAAATGGTACTGAAAAAACTGGAAATCCATGTGCAGGATCTATGATTTAAAGAGCTAAAAAACTCCAAAGAACAGTTAGGGGGAAATTTCATGACCTTGAATTTGGCAATGGATTCTTAGATATGGCACCACAAACACAAGCACCAAAAGGAAAAAAAAAATGGTAAGTTTGACCACATCAAAATTAAAAACTTTGGCACAAAGGACATTTTTTAGAAAGTGAAATGACAAGTTACAGAGGAATTATTTGCAAATCGTGTCTGACAAGGGTCTAATATCCACAAAGAACTCTTAAGGTTCCACAACAAACAACTTGATTCAGAAATATGAGCAAAAATCAACACTGTCTCCCATTCCTTGAGTGAATAGCCGGTTACCTGGTGGCAGGTTGATTATATTGGATCACTTTTATCGTGGAAGGAGCAGTGTGTTGTTCTTACTGAACTAAACACTTATTCTGAATATGTATCTGCCTTTCCTGCATGGAACACTTCTGCCAGAACTACTATTCATGGACTTATGAGAATGCCTCTCCACTATGATGATATTTCACAAACCATTGCTTTTCATCAAGGAACATATTTCACAGCAAATGAAGTGTGGCAGTGGACCAATATTAATGTCATTCACTGGTCTTACCATGTTACCCACTGTTCTGATAAAAGTGGAGATTTATAGATCTTTTTGACAAATATTAGCATGGTTTATCTTTCTCTACTTCAATTTTAATTGATGTATGAATTTATACTTAAATTGGGTTTCTTCTAGACAGCATATAGTTGGGTCTTGGTTTTTTATCCATCCTGATAATCTGTCTTTTAATTGGTGTATTTAGACAGTTGACTTTAAAGTAATCATATAATTAGATTAATATCTAACATAGTTGTTACTGTTTTCTATTATTGCCCTCAGTCTTTATTCCTATTTTCTTCTTCCATTTTTTTTCTGTTTTTGTGGTTTGAATTAAGCATTTTACATGGTTTCTTTTCTCTACTTTCTTAGCATTTTAATTATACTTTTCTTTTTAATTCTTTTTGTGGTTACCCTAGAGTTTACAATATATGTTACAACTGATTCAAGTTCAATTTTGTATAATACTATTACTGCTTCATGGGTAATATGAATACCTTATAATAAGAAAGTATTTCTAATTCTACCCTCCTGTTCCTGTATCATTATTGTTTTATTCATTTCATTTATCCATAATGTTTTTTGGCAACTTAGTTTGGTTATGTAATTATTTCAAAATAGAAAGCAAAAATTATACTGTTTCTAAGAAATATTACTGTGTCCCAGAACAAAGCTCAAGAATGTTTAAAGGATAGAAAATAAATAGTACATAATAACATAAAATTCATAATGTCTGCTACCCAGGCAAAGATACCATGTCAATCAGAAAATACATCCCATGATGAGAGAAAATATCAATCAATAGAAATTGACCCAGAGATGACACACAGGATGAAATCCATAAAAGAAGACAGTAAATAAACTATTATAAATATACTCCGTATATCCAAAGAAATAGAGGAAAGCACAACATGTTAAGAAAAGACATGGAAGATAACAAAGACTCAAATCAACCTTCTAAAAATGAAAAAATGTATGAGATGAAATATACATTAGATGGGATTGATAGCAGAATTGACACTGAAAAAATAAGGGTTACTGAAATCAAAGATTACTATTCAAAATGAAAGGATGTAAAGGATCAAAATCAGTGAATAGAGAATTAGTGATCTATTTGTCCAACTTCAAGTTGCCTAATACACATGCAATAGGAGTCCCAGGAGAAAAAAGAAAAGATGGGACAGAAAAGATGTTTAAATAAGTAATGCTAAAAATGTTCCTAATTTGATGAACACTGCAAATCCACAGATCCAAGGTGCTCGATGAACTTCAAGCATAAGAAACATGAAGAAAATTATACTAAAGCACATAACTGAAATTATTTCTAAAAGTCATAGAAAAAAAGATATATGAACATACAGCAAAACAAAGGTAAGAGTAACAGCAGATTTCTCAAAAGAAACAAACAACCAAGCTAGATTACAATTAAGAACTTTTTAAAAAATTTATTGATTTTATAGAGAGAGAGGAAGGAGAGAGAGAGAGAAAAAAAAAAACCCCACCAGATTTATTGTTGCACTTATTTATGCATCCACTGGTTGTTTCTTGTATGTGCTATGACTGGGGGTCAAATCCACAACCGTGGCATACCAGGATGATGCTTTAACCAGCTGAGCTACCCAGCCAGGGCCTAATGGACGAACATTTTCAAAGTACTAAAAAAATTGTCAACTAGAATTCTATACTTGACAAAATATCATTGAAAAATGAAAGTGAAATAAATACTGTTACATACAAAAGCTGAAAGAGTGTAGCTTTAGGTAATCAACACTACAAAATAACATTATATGAAATTCTTCTAAACAAAGGAAAATAATACCAGAGGAAATTTTAGATTTATGCAGAGGAATGAAGAGCATTGGAAAATGATAAATATGTGGATATGTAAAAATTTTTTACTTAGTTTTAAAATCTCTTCAAGAGATAATAGATGACTGGAAACACCACCAAAATATATATCAGTGGGTGAATAGTTAAGCAAATATGGCATATCCATATGGTAGAAAACCTCAGCAATGAAAAGAAATGAGCTCTAGATACATATAACAACATGGTAGAAACTCAAAGTAATCATGGTGAGTGAAAGAAGCCAGACAAAAACAAGCATTTTTTCAAATGGTATACTTGCTTTTATATAAAATTCTATGAAATGCAAACAAATATATAGTAACAGAAAATACATCAGAGCTTGTGAGTACAGAGGGCCAATGGGGAAAGGCAGGATGGGAGGGTTACACATAGGAATAAGGGAACTGGGGGAGGTAATAGATATGTTCATTATTTTTACTGTGGTAACTTATAACAGATTAATGGTTAACTGCAGTTTATTGTTTGTAATTATATATCAAACTGTGCTGAGGAATGTAATCCCAGATAATAAAAGCCTAATATGCAAATTGACCAAACAGCAGAACGACCAATGAAACGACCAGTTGCTATGATGCACACTGACCAGCAGGGGCAGACACTCAATGCAGGAGCTGCCCCCAGCCCACAGGCCCCAGGCCAGCCAAGTCAGGTGCCTGAGGGAGCTCTCCCAATCGCCCTGCTGGTCGCCCTACAGAGGGAGGTGACCATGGTGGCAGCAGGGCAATTGGGGTGTGGGGCCGGCGAGCAGGTGGCACCAGGTTGGCCAAGGCAGGTGCCAGTGGGGGCCCCCTAATTTCCCTGCCAGTGGCCCCACAGATCAGCCCTGATCGTCAGCCAGGCCTAGGGACCCTAATCCATGCACGAATTTTGTGCATCGTGCCTCTAGTTTTCAAATAAGGATCTATCATCCAGGAACGAGAGGGAACAATGACTTTTTTAGATACCCCAGCAACAGTTTAACATCTATACATTGTTAACTTATATTTTAAGTGCTAGCCAATGCAATTAAATACAGGAAGGATATATTATGTATATGCATTCCAAAGAAAGTAATAACATTATTATACTTAGAGGGATAAAGTTTTATACCTGAATTCTCAAGAGAATCAACTGAATAATTAATAAAAATAGAGAATGATAATTTAGTGACATGGTTGGTTACAATATTCATGCCCCAGAAGTAAAGGCTTTTCTTAAAATAAACAAAAATCAACTTTAAAAGTAGAATAATCTTATTTATAGTGATATGAAAAAAGATAAAAGTATTAAACTTCAATCTATAGATCTTTAGGAAGTGATTTTACCCTCTATTGAAGAATAGGACTTGAATGAATAATAAAACATAGGTTACTTTATGGGTTTTGGACAGAAAGACTTGAAATGGATGTATATTTGACATTTCAATTTCACTGAAAATAACAGGAATTTTCCAGAGAAGTAAACAAAGTGATTTTAAAATTCACCTGAAGAAATAAACATGTAAGAATAGCCATGAAATTTCTGAAAAAACTCATCATAAATCATGTCTACTCCCATCAGAAGTAAAATACAGTATAAAATTAATTTAAAGTGTGTTATATAACTAATAATAATATTATTTGGGTATTGATGTATGAAAAGTTCAATTAGTGTAATAAAATAGGAAAGTCACAAAGAGACCCAAATGCATTCAGAAATTTTGTAATTGTAAGTAATTAGCCTTTAAAATCAGTGGGATAAAGGCGTATCATTCAATAAATGTTGGAACAACTAAGTAGGCCTCTGAAATTAATCTCATTAAACTAAAATAATGTCTAGGTGATAAAAATATATATACTAATAAAAGGGTAATATGCTAATTAGACCAGACGTCTTCCAGACATCCTTCCGGACAAAGCCACGGTAGCAGGGCCAAGGCAGAGGCAGTAAGGGGTGATCAGGCCAGCAGGGGAGAGCAGTTAGGGGCAATCAGACTGGCGGTGGGGGTGGGGGGCAGTTAGAGGGCGATCAGGCCAGCAGGGGGGCAGTTAGGGGATGATCAGGCTGGCAGGGGGGCAGTTAAGGGGCAATCAGGCCGGCAGGCAGAGGTGATTAGGGGCGATCAGGCAGATGAGCGGTTAGGAGCCAGTGGTCCCGGATTGTGAGAGGGATGTCCAGCTGCCTACGGGATCGGACCTAAACCGGCAGTCAGATATCCCCCGAGGGGTCCCAGATTGGAGAGGGTGCAGGCCATGCTGAGGGACACACACACCCCTGTGCACAAATTTCGTGCACCAGGCCTCTAGTAAATATATAGAAAGAAATCATTAAAATGCTAGAAGAAAACATGAAAAATATTTTTTCTGGAAGGAAATAAGGCTATGCTAGAGATGGCAGAAAACTCAGTACCCATATAAAAACAAAGAAAAACACATGGTTGATAAATTTGATTACATAAAAATAAATTTAAGACAAATGACATTCTGCAATACATTTGACAAAGACTAATTTTGATAATGCGAAAAGCTCTTATAGATATAAACAAGAAAACACTAGAAAAACTTGCAAAGGATAAATACTGGTAGTTCACAGAGAAAGAAATATAAGTGTCTTTAAAATAAATAAAAAGATGTCCAACACTCACTATTAAAGAAATTAATATTAAAGCAACATTTTTGTATTAGATAAAAAATATCAAAGAATTATAAAATGTAAAATATTGGTGAAGTTTTAGGGAGACTAAAGTTCTTATACACTGTTGGTGGGAATATAAATTGCTTAAATCTTTTTGGAAACCATACGTTTGCATATTTTTTGGCCAAGCAATTTAAATTCTAAGAATTCATTCTACAGATATAATTATACTTGTGTGCAAATAAGTATTACTATTTTCATTTAAGTTTGTTTTGAAATAACAAAGTCTAAATACTCATTAATAAGAAAATAGTTAAATCAATTATTGTATAGCCCTAAATGAAAACTTTGTTCCTATATAAATACATACTATACTAAAAACGATTACATAGGTCTATGTAGGATGGTCTCCAGGACACAGTATGAAATAGAAAAATATCAAGGCACAAAATAATATGAAATATGCTTCCATTCTTGTTGAAATTGAGGTAGAAAAGGGTATAGGAGGGATAAATGGTAATGGAAGGAGACTTGAGTTGGGGTTGTGAACACAATACTATATACAGAGAGAGAAAGGGAAGGAAACTTATTTGAAGAAATAATAGCTTTAAACTTTCCTAATCCAGATCCAGAAAGCACAGAAAGTTTGAAAGGTATGTAATTGCCAAAAGTTAAAGACAAGGAGAGAACCTTAAAAGCAATAAGATTAAAACAACTTGTAGTGCACAAAGGAATCCCCATAAGACTATCAGATTTTTCAGCAGCAAATTTTCAGGGCAAATGAAGTCACATGATATATTTATAGTGCTGGAAGAAAAACAAACTGCGAACCAAGAACACTCTACACAGCAAAGTTGTCCTTCAGAATTGAAGTAGAGATAAAGAGCATTCCAGAAGTAAAGGCTTTACTTTGTAATACCTGAAGGAGTTCATCCCCACTAGACTGACCTTATAAAAATTGTTAAGGAACTTAATTTGAAACAAAAGGGTGCTCATTAGTAACAGGAAAATGTATGAAATAAAAAATCTCACTGGTAAAGATAAATATATAGCAAAATTCAGAAGAATCTAATGTTGTAATGAAGTTGGGTAAGTCATTTACAAATCTAATAAGAAGATAAAAAGACAAAAGTAGTACAAATATAGCTACAATAATTTCTCAATAATACACAAGATAAAAATATATAAATGTGACATCAAAAATGGGGGAGGGAAACTAAAATTGTAGAGCTTCAGAATGAATTTGAACTTAAGTTGTTAACTTAAAATAGACTATTATAAATAGGTTTGTACAGCTAAAACTAATACTCTTATATGTTCAAAAATACATCAAGTTTAAGCAACTTAATAAAATAGATTAATACTGTTTTATATAAGCCTCATGGTAAATGCAATGAACTGTCCAAAAAATAAATTAAGAAAACATTGCCACTTACATTAGCATCAAAAATAATAAACTACTTAGGAATTAATTTAACCAAGGAAATGAAAGATCTGTACAATGAAAACTGTAAGACATTGATGAAAGAAATTAAAGACACAAATAAATGGAAATATATCCCAAGTTCTTGGATTGGAAGAATTAATATTTTTAAATGTTTATATTACCTAAAGCAATTTGGAATTCTTCAGAATTCCACTGGCACTTTTCACAGAAATAGAAAAAATATTCCTAAAATCACATGGAACAAAAGACCCCAAGTAGCCAAAGCAACCTTGAGAAAGTTAGATACATGACATGTTCTAACTTCTTTTTAAAAAAAAAAAATATATATATATATATATATATATATATATATATATATATATATGTTTTTATTGATTTGAGAGAGAGAGGGAGGGAGAAGGATAGAGAGAGAAAAATATCAATGAGAGAAAAACATAAATTGGCTGCCTCCTGCATGCCCCCTACCTAGGATAAGCCCAAAAGCCAGGTATGTGCCCTGATTAGGAATCAAACCAGTGACCTCTGGTTAATGGGTCAACACTCAACCACTGAGACACACCGGCTGTGTCCTAATTTAAAACTATATCGCAGGGTGTGGCATGGGCAGGGCGGGGCTTCTGCTTGAGAAGGCCCTGGACCAGTGGGGCAGCGGTGCAGGGGCCGACTAGTCCCCATGGCAGCCACGCCAGAGCCACAGCCCTAGGAACACGGGCAGGAGAAGCCCTTTAAGCTCCTAGGAATTTTAGATGTCAAGAACATTCCCAGTGCATGGGACTCAGTTTTATATGGTTCATTAGAATCTGTTGTGGCTGGCCTTGGACTTTTTTTTTATTAACTAGTAGAATTAAAAGATCATGTGATGTTGGAGTAGGAGGATTTATCATTGTGACTTTAGGATACTGGTTCCATTGTAGGTATAATTATGCAAAGCTAAGAATCCAGGAAAGAATCACCAGAGAAGGAATTAAAAATAACTTTTCAAATAAAAGTACCCACCTTAATCATGAAAAAACAACAAAAACACAAACCAACAACAGCAGCAGCACCTGAACAGTCTCGAGCATAGAACCCAAATGTAACTGATGTCAGTGTGAGCCACGATGAGATCGACTGTGTAAAACATGGAATGCACCACAGGTCTTTCAATCAAGTAAATAAAGCATGTGTAAGTTGTAAAAAATAAAACTATATTGCAAAGCTAAAATAATCAAAACAGACATATAGACCAATGGAACAGAATAGAAAATCTAAAATATCCCCACCCATATGTAGTCAATTAAATTTTGACAGGGGTATCATAATACACATTAGGAAAAGAATAGTCTCCTTGATAAATGGTGCTGGGAAAATTGGATATTCAGATGCAAAAGAATGAAATTGGACAAAGCTTCCATCATATACAAAAATCATCTTGAAATTGATAAAAGCCTTAAATATAAGACCTGAAACCATCACATCCTAGAAGAAAACAGCAGAAAACTCATTGACATTGGTCTTGGCAATGATTTTTTTAATATGACACCAAAAGTAAACATTATAGTCAATGAAAGGAAACATAAGCAAGTGGAGCTACATCAAACTAAAAAGCTTCTGCACAGCAAAGGAAACCACCAACAAAATGAAGGCAAATCTATGGAATGAGGAAAAAAACTTACAAACTATATACTTAATAAGGGGTTGATATCCAAAATATATAAGGATTCATACAATTCAATTGAAACAAAACAAAACAAAACAAAACAAAAACATAAAAACAAGTAAACCTATTAAAAAATGAAAAGAGGACCTGAGTAGACTTTTTTTCAAAGAAGACATATAAATGCCCAACAGGTAAATGAAAAAGTGCTCAATGTCACTAAACATCAGACAAATGCAAATCAAAATCACAATTAAATATCACCTCATAGCTATTAGGATGGCATTCTCAGAAAGCCAAGTAATAACTGTCTGCAAGGGTATGGGCGAAAGGGAACTCTTGTACACTATTGTTGGGGGATGTAAATTGTTATATTCATTATGGGAAACACTATGGAGTTTTCAAAAAAAAGAAAAAGAAAAATAGAACAAACATATGACCAAGGAATCCCACTTCTGGTATATCTAAAAGAGGTGAAATCAGTATTTTGTAGAAATATTTGTACTCCAGTTTTTGTAGAAATATTTGTACTCCATTAATTGAAGTTTTATTCACAATACCAAAATATGGAAATAAGCTAAGTGTCCCCCAGTGAATCAAGTATAAAGAAATTGTCTGGGGGGTTGGGGGGGAATAAGAAAACATTGGACTTAAGTGACACATTAGACCAGATGGACATAGACGTTTACAGAATATTCCATCCAAAAGCATGAAAATACATATTCTTCTCAAACATACATAGAATATTCTCTAAGATAAACTATAATGTTATTCCATAAAGTAAGTCTTAATATGATAGGATTGAAATAATATCAGGCTTCTTTTCTGATCACATGGTATGAAACTAGAAATCAATTATAAGAAGAAAACTGGAAAATTCACAAATGCGGAGATTAAGCAACGTGCTACTGAACAACCAATGGGTTAAAGAATAAATCAAAAGAGAAATTTAAAAATATCTTGTGGTAAATTAAAATGGAAATACAATATACCCAGACTTGTGGAATGCAGCAAAAGCAATTATAAGAGGGAAGTTTATAGTGATAAAAACCTACATTAAGAAACAAGAAAGATCTCAAACAACCTAACTTTATACCTTAAGGAACTAGAAAAAGGACAAATGAAGCCCAAAATTAGTACAAATAAGAAAAAACCAGAGCAGAAATAAGTGAAATACAAATTAAAAAGACAGCAGGAAAGATAAATGAAATAGCTGACTTTCTGAAAATATAAATAAACTAGAGGCCCGGTGTACAAAAATTTGTGCACTGGGGGGGAGGGGGAGGGGTCCCTCAGCCCGGCCTGTGCCCTCTCGCAGTCTGGGACCCCTCGGGAGATAACGACCTGCTGGCTTAGGCCCACTCCCGGGTGGCAGAGGGCAGGCCTAATCCCTAGGTGCAGCCCCTAGTCGGGCTCAGAGCAGGGCCGATTGGGGAATTGGGGTGCCGCCCCCTGTCATGCACAGAGCAGGGCGGATTGGGAGGTTGCGATGCCACCCTCAGTCACCCTCAGGGTAGGGCCGATTGGGGGGTTGGGGCACCGCCCCCTGTCACACTCAAGGCAGGGTCGATGGGGAGGTTGTGGCGCCACCTCCTGTCACGCACAGAGCAGGGCCCATCAGGGGGTTGGGGAGCTCCCCCCTGTCCTGCACAGAGCAGAGCCCATCAGGGGGTTGGGGAGCTCCCCCCTGTCACGCACAGAGCAGGGCGGATCAGGGGGTTGGGGCCGATCAGGGGGTTGGGGCACCGCCACTGTCACCCTCAGGGCAGGGCCGATGGGGAGGTTATGGCTCTACCCCGTAACACACAGAGCAGGGCCCGTGGGGTGGGCGGGTTGGGGCGCCGCACCCTGTCACACACAGAGCCGCAGGGCGATCAGGAGGTTGGGGAGCGCCCCCCTATCAGGCACAGAGCAGGGCTGATCAGGGGGTTGGGGCGCCTTCCCCTGTCAGGAACAGAGCAGAGCCGATAGGGAGGTTGTGGCCTCGCCCCCTGTCACACACAGAGCCACAGGGCGATCAGGGGGTTTGGGCGCTGCCCCCTGTCATGCTGATCCCGGTGCTGGGAGGCATGGCCTGGTGCATGGGTGGGGGCTGGCTGGTTTGCCCTGAAGGGTGTCCCGGATCAGGGTGGGGGTCCTCACTGGGGTGCCTGGCCAGCCTGGGTGAGGGGATGATGGCTGTTTGCAGCTGGTCACACACCCTTCAGGGTGGGGATCCCCACTGGGGTGCCTGGCCAGTCTGGGTGAGGGGCTGAGGGCTGTTTTCAGGCTGGGACTGAAGCTCCCAACTGCTCCTTTTTTTCTTTTTTTTTTTTTTATTCTGAGCCAGCTTTAGTTCTGAGGCTCCAGATCTTAGGCCTCCGCTCCTGAAAGCAGGTATCTGGTTTATTTAGGTTCTACAATCGAAACTCTGTATCAACTCCAGGTCTGAGATCCCGGCTAGCTGAAAGCTGGTTTCTGGGGTTTTGTTTAGCTTCTATGTTTCAAACTGCCAGCTCAGAGGCCTGCAGCGGCAGGCGGGGAACGTTGGAGTCCTCCGTCACTGAGGCAAGCAAGCCTCATGTTAGTTTCAAGCTGCCTGACTGCCGGCTGCCATCTTGGCTGGCAGTTAATTTGCATATCGCCCTGATTAGCCAATGGGAAGGGTAGCGGTCATACGCCAATTACCATGTTTCTCTTTTATTAGATAGGATGAGGCCCGATGCACGAAATTCATGCATGGGTAGAGTCCCTAGGCTGGGCCAGTGATCAGGGCCAATCTGTCAGGTGATCAGGGGGCCCCCGCTGGCACCCGCCTTGGCTGGCTTGGGCCTGCGGGCTGGGGGCAGCTCCTGCGTTGAGCATCTGCCCCCTGACAGTCAGTGTGCATCATATTGTTCACTGGTCATTCTACTGTTTGGTCGATTTTAGGCTTTTATTATATAGGATAGATTCACCAAGAACAAAAGAGAGAGGACTCAAATAAAACCAAAAATAGAGTGAGACATTAAAATTGATACTGCAGAAATACAAAGGATCATAAGAGGCTACTTTACTCCAATAAACTGGAAAACCTAGAATACATCAATTCCTAAAAACATACAACATACCAAGACTGAATCATGAAGAAATAGAAAATCTGAACAAATTATTAGTAAGGAGATTGAATCAGTAATCAAAAACTTCCCAATAAGAAAAAAGTCCAGGACTAGATAGCTTCACTGATGATTTTCACCAAATATTCAAAGAAGAATCAATACCAATCCTCAACTTTTCCCAAAAAATAGAATAGAAGGGAGCACTTCCAAACTTATGAGTCCAGCATTGCCTCGATACCAAAAGAGCCAAGGACACTACAAGAAAATTACAGGCAAAGTATCTCTGATGAACAACATAGATGCAGAAACCCTCAACAAAATATCAGCAAACCAAATCTGACAGTATATTAAAAGGATCTTATGTTCGAGTGTGATGTATTCCAGGGCTGAAAGGATCTGCAAAACAATGTGTGATACATCACATTAACAAAATAAAGAATAACAATCATATGATCTTCTCAATAGATGCAAAAAAGCATTTGACAAAATTCAACATCTATTTATACTGAGTGGGTATAGAGGGAAAATTCCTCTATACATAATAAAGACCACATATGACAAGCCCACGCCTAACGTCATGCTCAGCAATGAGAAACTGAAAGTTTTTCCTTTAAGATCAGGAATAGGACAAGGATGCCCACTCTCACTACTTTTATTCAAGACTAGCAGCCGGTGCACAAAATTCATGCACGGGTAGGGTCCCTAGGCCTGGCCAGCGGTCAGGGCCAATCTGTGGGGCAACCAGCAGGGCGATCGGGGTCCCCGCTTGCACCTGCCTTGGCCTGGCACCACCTGCTCACCGGCCCTGCCCCCCACCACCATTGCCACTGGTCGCTGTCTTTGGGGCGACCAGCAGGGTGAGTGGAGCCCCCGCTCGCACCCGCCTTGGCCTGTCGCCACCCACTCACCTGTTTCACCATCCTGCCATGGTCCAGCTCTCATCGGGGCGCATCAGTGCTGGCAGCGCCTCTACTTCCGCCCGCTGCCAGCACTGCGTCACCCACACACGCCATGTTCCATGCCACCCCCTGGTGGTCAGCGCAAGTCTAACTTCCAGTCGGTCAAACCCCCGCCTGTGGGGACAATTTGCATATTAGCCTTTTATTATGTAGGATTATATAGGATAGTACTGGAAGTCCTAGCCAGAGTAATTAAGCAAAAAAAAAAAGTTCTTAAAATTGGAACAGGAAAACTACAACTGTCTTTATCTGCAGATGACATATATTAAAAAAGAACCCTAAAGACTCTTCCAAAAAAAATGTTAGACATATAAAGGAATCAGGAATGTTGGAAGATAGAAAATCATTATACAAAATCAGTTGCATTTCTATACACTAACAATAGACTATTATAAAGAGAAATTAAGAAAATCACCTTTATAATTGCATCAAAAAGAATTAAATACCTAGGAATAAATTTAACAAAGGAGGTAAAATATCTGTGTACAAAAACTGTAAGACATTCTAAAGAAATTAAAGAAGACACAAATAAATGAAAGATATTCCATGCTCATGGATTAGAAAAATTCATATCACTAGAATGCCCATAATACCCAAAGCAATCTACAGATTTAATGCAATTTCTATAAAAATTCCAATAATATTTTTCACATAAATAGAAAAAAATTTCTAAAATTGTATGAAGCCACAAAAGACCCCAATAGCCCAAGCAATCTTGAGAATGAAAAATAAAGGCATCACACTTTCTGGTTTCAAACTATATTACCAAGCTATAACAATATAGTATTGCACAAAATCAGACAGACACAGATCAATGGAACTGAAGAGAGAGCCCAGAAATAAATCCATGCATATATGGTTAGTTAATTTACAACAAAGGAGCCAAGAATATACTATATGGAAAGCATAGTCTCTTCAATAAATGGTGCTGGAAACACTGGGAAGCCACATGCAAAAGAATGAAACAAACTCACTATATTCCATACACAAAAACTGACTGAAATGGATTAAAGACTTGAAGATAAGATAGGCAACAATAAAACTCCTAGAAAAAATAGGAAGTAAGCTCCTTGGCATTGGCCTTGGTAATAATTTTTTGGATTTGACAGCAAAGGGAAAGAAAACAAGCAAAAATAAACAAGTGGCACTACATCAATCTAAAATTTTTTGTATCTCATCAACAAAGGAAACATCAACAAAATGAAAAGGCAACCTATAGAATGGGAAAAAATATTTGTAAATCATATCTGATAAGGGGTTAATAGTCAAAATATATAAAGAAGTCATACAACTAAATAGCAAAAAAAAATCTGACTTAAAATGGGCAGATAAACTGGATAGTCTTCAAAGAAGACATACAAATGACAACAGGCACATGAAAATCTACTCAATATCACCAATCAGAAAAGTACAAATCAAAATGATGAGATATCACCATACACCTGTAAGAATGGGTATCATCAAAAAGAAAAGTGTTGGTGAGGATGTGGAGAAAATGAACTCATACACTATTGGTGGGGATGGAAACTGGTATAGTCACTATGAGAAACAGTATGGAGGCTCCTCAAAAAATTAAAAATAGACCTACCATATGATCCAGCAATTTCACTTCTGGGTATATAGCCAAAGACAATGAAAACAGGATATCAAAGAAATATCTGCACTCGTATGTTCCTTTCAGTATTATTCACAATAGTCAAGATATGGAAACATCCTAAAAGTCCATGTCCATAAACAGATGAATGGATAAAGAAGATGTGATAGATATGTACATATACACAATAGATATTACATACAAGATTATTCTTCCATGAGAAAGATGGAAATCTTGCCATTTGCAACAATGATGGGCCTTGAGGGCATTATACAAAGTGAAATAAACTAGACCGGAAAACAAATATTCATGGTATCACTTATATGTGGAAGCTGAAAAATAAAAATGTCAAACTAAGAAACAGTAGAAAAGTGGTTGCCAGGGGGTGGAGGTAGGGAAAATATAGAGAGGTTTGTAAAAGGGTACAAACTTTCAGTTATAAGATGAATAAGGTCTGAGGATCTGATGTATAACATGGTGACTATAGTTGACAACACCGTAATGTATAACTGAAACTTGCTAATAGAGAAGAACTTAAATGTTCTCACCAAAATAAATAAATATGAGTGGTGATGAGTCATTTAATTAACGAGATGGTGGGAACCATTTTACAATGTACATGTATATCAAATCACTACAATGTATACATTAAATATCTTACAATTTCATATGTCAATTATACCTTGATGAAGCTGAAAATCTTTTTTTATTTCAAGTTAAAACATTCTATTCATCAGTAACAAAGCCTAAGGCAGTTTTCAGTAAGAGATTATTTTCCTAAAAACAGTAAATTTGGTCCCAAATAATTTGTAAAAATCTTCTTAAATGGATGTTTAAATGCAATAGAAATTAAACTTGGAAAAGAATGAGAAATAAAAAGGAAAAAGCTCATTGGAAGGTTGGATTTCAGAGACTAAACATTAAATTTAGAATATATAAACCTTTACTCATTCAAGGCATTTTAACTTTGACAAAAAAAAAAAAAATCATAGCCATGAAAACTTTCCTATGAAATAATCAGATTAAAGCCAGGAATAAAATTAAGCTGACTTCAAGGGAGATCTGTGATTCAGTCCCTTTGGTCTTTAGCTTAAAATTCATCAGAAAAATGTCGTAAAAATAATTGCTTAAAAACCTCAAAAGTGTCAGCAAAAATGTACATAAATATATAGCCTACTAGAGGCCCAGTGCACGAAATTTGTGCAGGGGCAGGGGTCCTTCAGCTCAGCCTGCACCCTCTCCAATCCTGGTTCCTCTCATAATCCAGAACCACTGGCTCCTAAGTACGCACCTGCCTGCTTGCCTGATGACCCTAACTGCTCCCCCCTGGCCTGATCGCCTTAACTGCCTAACTGCTCTCCCCTCCTGGCATGATCCCCCTAACCACCTAACTGCTCTCCCCTCCTGACCTGATCCCCCTAACCACCTAACTACTCTCCCCTCCTGGCCTGATCCCCCTAACTGCCTATCTGCTCTCCCCTCCTGGCCTGATCCCCCTAACCACCTAACTGCTCTCCCCTCCTGGCCTGATCCCCCTAACTGCCTATCTGCTCTCCCCTCCTGGCCTGATACCCCAAACTGCCTATCTGCTCTCCCCTCCTGGCCTGATCATCCTGCCTGACTGGGACCTTCTCCCTTCTGCCAAGGCACCGGCCTTCTCACCTTCTCCCTTCTGTCTTCTCCCAAGGTACCAGCCTTTTCACCTTCTCCCTTCTGCCTTCTCCCAGGGTGCTGGCCTTCTCACCTTCTCCCTTCTGCCTTCTCCCATGGTGCCGGTCTTCTCACCTCCTCCCTTCTGACTTCTCCCACGGCACCAGCCTTTTCACTTTCTCCCTCTGCCTGCTCCTGAATGGCACGGGCCTTTTCACCTTTCCCTTCTGCCATCTCCCCAGTCGCCGGCCTTTTCACCTTCTCCCTTCTGCCTTCTCCCATGGTGCCGGTCTTCTCACCTTCTCCCTTCTGCCTTCTCTCATGGTGCCGGTCTTCTCACCTTCTCTCTTCTGCCTGCTCCTGCATGGTGCTGGCCTTCTCACCTTCTCCCTTCTACCATCTCCCAAGGCACCGGCCTTCTCACCTTCTCCCTTCTGCTTCTCCCGGGGCGCTGCCTACCCTCTAGTTGCCTCAGGCTGGTCCCTGGTTCTCCCCGCGCCTCCCTGCTTCTGCCTATCTCTGGAGCAATGCCCTGTGGCATGCATAGGAGCTAATAAAGAGCTAATATGCTAATGGTTCGGTCATGACCCGTTATGGCATCCTGGGAATCTTTCTGTAATTTGCATATTACGTCTTTATATATATAGTTTCTTATTTGTCAAAAACACTGAAATAAAGAAAAATTATGTAAACCTCCGTTCTGGTGAGTATGATAGCAGAGATGTCCTCCTGCACCAGGTCAGTACAGCTCCCGGCATTTAGGCCCCAGCATCAGCAATGCTAAGCCACTGACAGTCATATCTTAACTAAAAGTAACTCAACTTTTAGTTACTTTTGGGCATTGTTATTGGCTGCAAAGCTTCTGAGTATACCTCCAAGGTTCTTCCTTAGAGTTTGAGCTGCCTAGTACCCTTAATAAATTCTTTTCCTGCCCTAACCAGTTTGGCTCAATGGATAGAGCGTTGGCCTGTGGACTGAAGGGTCCCAGGTTCGATTCCAGTCAAGGGCATGTACCTTGGTTGCGGGCACATCCCCAGTAGGGAGTGTTCAGGAGGCAGCTGATCGATGTTTCTCTGTCATCAATGTTTTTAACTCTCTATCCCTCTCCTTTCCTCTCTGTAAAAAATCAATAAAATATATATATTTTTAAATTATTTTAAAAAATTCTTTTCCTGCTTAAATTAAGCAAATTAAGCAAACAACTAATATTAAATCAATCAACAAGCCAACCTATCCTTCACCTAGGATTACATAAACAATGATTAAGAATGGAGGGGAGGAAAAGAAGAGTTATTGCTCAACTATAAAAGAAAACAAAGGTATAATAATGTGGGCTTTCAGACATTTTAACCAATTAATATAGGCTATATTTTATATGGTTAAATGAAGTCTTTTTACTTCACTTATTTTCATTGCTTTTAAAAGTCAATGCTTATTTTGATTTAGCATTATGTTCAACATTTATTTCACCATAGAATCACCCTCTGCGTCACAGGCATAATCTACTTTTTTACTTTCTAGGAATTGCATAGTGTATTAAAAAGTTTGTTTAACCAGACTCATTTATAATGTGTCAAATCTTCATTTATATTCTTCTATTAAACTTTGGCAAGGACTATATTAAAAATTTCAATTGTATTCAATAAAGTCATTTTTCAGTAAATCATTGCGCCTTACTTTATACAATTAAGTACATTAAATCAAATCTTGATTTAAAGGCACAATACAATCAGCTCATTTAAAGACACTTGTAAATTTTTAAAATTTGGGAATCTTTCTGTAAAATACAGAATAACAATTTCCCTTTTGCTTGAATGTTTTACAATTGAATTTTTAGAATGTTGAATTTTCTCTACATGGCATAGAGCTCCACACCTGGGCTAAAGCAGCCTTGTAATCAGGGAGCAGTTCTAGGAGACAGAAACCATTTAGTTGTGATAATATAGAAAGTGATTTAATACAAGAAACTAGGTGCTTAGCACATCACTGAAAGATTGGAGAAGTAAACTCTCAGCTTGGCCTATAGGTATGATGTTCATAAGGCCACCAGACAACCACTAGGTGAGAAGACACCTTTGCCACTGTTAGAAGCAAAGAATCAGAATACTATTGCCAACCAGTTGTTGAACTGAAGAACATTATTACAAGATCAGGAAATCTACCACAACTGCCTCTTGACATACAAAAAGCTTGTGACTGGACACTGGCAGGCTGCTTTCAAAGCAACACAAAATAAAAGTCTCCATTGTATAACACCAAAGCAGTGGAAAGATGGCTTCCATTCCATTTTCAAATTAATTGCCAGATTTTCTTAAGCCCTGCAAGGTCACCTATAAGGAAGCTGTAAGGAAGCCCAAGCCTCCTGAAAAAGCCACAATTGGCAGTCCCAACTGAACTCAGCCTTGGCACTGTTCCAGCCCAGGCATGTGAAGAAAGAAGCCTCCATGGATTCCAAGCCCCCAGCCATGCAAGTACCTGAATGAAGGCCCCTCACATCATGGGTATAACATCCCCACCTTGCTTCAGCTACTTAAATTATGGCCCACAGAATCTGTGAACATAATATAATGATTGTGATTTTACATCAGTAACATTTGTAGTGGTTTTTTATGCAATAAGAGCTAACAAATCATATGATATCATATATATTTTATGTTTCAATTTAGCATTTTTAAAGGGCATCATACTGTTACGTGATTATATACCACAATGTAGCTAAAGTTTTATGCTCAATTTTAAAGGATAGCTGGTGTCCAATTTTTTTCTATAAGAACTAAAACCATGGTGAATAATTTTATCCATAGAGGTTTTTGTTTTTCTTTTATATTTAGCATCACTTCTTTATCATAAATTTCCAGAATGATTGTGTCTGGGCTATGACTAAATTTCTTTCAAAATATTTTGTATCAATTCATATTTATCTTGAATATTTAGCATGATAGAAAAAAGTTTTAAAGAAAACAAATTTACTTCCATTTATTTAAAAAAATTTTTTTAATATAGTTTATTGATTTTTTTACAGAGAGGAAGGGAGAGAGATAGAGAGTTAGAAACATCGATGAGAGAGAAACATCAATCAGCTGCCTCCTGCACATCTCCCACTGGGGATGTGCCCGCAACCCAGGTACATGCACTTGACCGGAATCGAACCTGGGACCTTTCAGTCCACAGGCCGACGCTCTATCCACTGAGCCAAACCGGTTTCGGCTAAAATTTTTTTAAGTACAAAAATAAATCCTTTTTGTTAATCAGCCCTATTGAAAACAAAAATATATGGCCAAAAACCCTGGGCTTCCCAATATATGGTAATATAAGTTGGACCTTGTGAATCAAACATGAGAACCTGAGAACTACATGAGAACTACAGCATATTGAGGGACTAGCATGTTGAGCTGAAATGAAATAATATTCACATGAAACAGCCAGCAAGAAATGATAATAGCTAGGCAAGGGCTTTGACTTAGCAAGTGCAAGAGGTCCTGGCTAAGTAAACAAATTTTACTATTCCCAGGGCTCTCCCATATACTGTTGTACATGGCTAAGAAGGCTGCGAGTCTATCCCACATTCCTCTGGACAAGCAGTGAGCTGCAGAACAGGCATTACATCTGAGAAAGGGGCAACTTGGCCTAACTGGTATACCGGGGTGGGGGGGTATGTTTTGCAATTGCACCCTCGAAGTAGTTGCCATTTTCAAATTCACTGTAAGTCCTTGTTAGCGCCAGCTCTTGCCCTCAGAGTTCTTCCTATGTATAGGCCTAGATTTTATAGTGAAGGAGAGGTAGAGCTCTTGATTTCGGCCTCCCCATGGCTAACTCTTCGTGGGCTATTTCTGCCTTTGCACCTGGGAAATATGGGATTTCTGAGATCTATGTTAGTATGGAAAAATGACTGGCCTAAAGAGCTTGCATTACACAAGCCACTCCTAAACCCTCCCAAATAATTTTTGTGACCCTGGGTCCCAGTTTTTAAACATACAGACGCTCAAAGAGAAAATTGTTATTAGACTCCTGTCTCCATGAATACTGCTTATGTACCATTGGACAACTTCCTGAACCCTTTTTTCCTAAGTTTCCGTTTCCTTATATACAAAATCAGGATAATAAAGCACATACCTTGCAGGGTTGCTGTGAAGATTAAGTGAATAATGTGTATAAAATGCCTGGCATTTAAAATATTCAATAAACGTTAACTCTCATTTTAAAAAATAGTAAAGCACACTAGTGCATTCAAATCGTGAAGCCTAATTCTCATCCTTGCGTAAGCTGCAAGGGAATATAGGAAATGCATGATTTTAAGTTTTCAAATATGCAGTATAGAAGGCTGTACTGGAGGGGATACTGAGAGCCAGGGCCCCGGGTCCAACATGGATTAAACATGAATTCTCCCTTAAACTCTATTGTCTTTTTTCCAAACAAGAACATTTAAAACACATTCTGAATATTGCAGCCCTATGAGATGATATTTTAAATATCGCTTAGCATTAAGAAAAATAAGACATTTTTGTACAGTTATTTCCAAGTTTAAATTATATCAAAACAGAGCTAAACTCACATTCTAAATGAACAGTACTGTTTATCTTAGAAATGAGCAGTGTTAATTCTCTGAAACAAGAGTGACAATACTAATTTTAGTTCAGAGTTTACCATAAGCCAGGAAGTGTTCCTGTATGTGACATGTTTTATCACAAAATCTCATGAGGCAGATAATATTCCCAATTTACAGAAGAAGACACTAAAGCATAAACACTCCAATAATTTGTAAAACTAGTGAATTTGGATTTGAGCCCAGGCAGTCTAGCTGTAGAGTGAATATTCTTAGGTACCATTCTCAACTGTACACAATAAAATGCTTCCAGTCTATAACTTAATCTACAAGCATTTGAAGCACTTCCAAAATATAGGTGTTTACCTATATTAATCAAAAGAAAGTTTAGTACTGTATCCTATTTTGTATTGTCATTAAATGGCAGAATAGACAGTGAAGATATAGAATATTGAACTATGTTAACTAGTTCAATAAAATTTTTAAAATGAATCTTATATTTCATAAATATGACATTTTTGGCTAACTACTGAAATTGTGACTAAATTTTAAAATAGCAAGGACTTAGCCATCTTTCTGTGATTTGAACAAAAAGAATTCTCACTCTTCATAATTCTACACACTTGGATTCCTTTATATTAAGATTTAATTCTGATATTTATGCCTCCTCCTCTTGGCACAGATAATGTAAATGGACACTGCACAAGCCCAACTTCTCAGAGTTGCGGTTCTGGAAAACGCCTTTCCAGCGCTGATGTTTCCAAAGTAAACCGCTGGGGTCCTGGAAGACCACCTTTTCGAAAAGCACAGTCAGCTGCCTGCATGGAGATTTCTTTACCAGTTACAACAGAAGGTAGGTTAAACATACACATTTTTGTGGATACAGTTAAAATTTGGCACACCATGCATGGTATTGGGAGCTGGAGCACAGGGGACGGAGGTCATGCGTAAAAGATAAACAAAACAGTCAACTCTAGGCAGTGACTAACAGGGACTGGTTGGCTGTTGTCATGATGCCAAATCCATTCCCCACTCCCCCCCCTCCTTCACCTCTGAAACCAGAATGGCTCTGCCTATTGGGGGCTCCCACCTCCTCTGTACAAAGGGTGACCTATGCCTTAATCTGTTGTCTGTACTCCAAAGCTTAGTCTCATCTCTAAATTCTATTAAAACAACTATGTTTATAAACTTGCCAAGGGATAGGAAGGGGAAATTAGGAATACTATATTTTGTTTTCTAGAAAAAGAATAGTCTGAGAATTTATACTTAGTCTCTGTTTATAAAAATGACTCATAGTCTACCTATCAAGAGGGAACAGTGAGTGAAGGCAATAGAAAGAAGAATATGAGAAACTTGTACTCTGGAGTTTCTAAGAATACAACCTTCCTAATACCCTTTAACTGAGGTGGTTGGTGAGTTTATGCTTCTGGAGTGTGTGCACTGTTAAGTATTGATGAGCAGGAGAACCCGAAACCGTCTCGTGTTTTTTTAAGTGGGCTAAAGCCTCCGAGAAAGATTACCACTGTCGATCGGATAGCACTGTCCACAGCTCCTTTCTTGGCCCCACGCAATTAGGACTGAAATCCGATTCAAGGCAGGCAGCTGGGAACTAGTTCAGAAAGATAACATTTGCTCTTTGGCCTTGGTAAATAGTTCAATTTTTACAGCTGTAATTACTCCAGATATAGCAAAACCAAAACGTGCATTAAGGAAATGTATTTGCCATAGAGCATTTGTGATCCTTCAGGTTTGTAGCCACTATTTTGTCACTAAGTGGAAATTGCCAAGAAATCGTTAGGAATACTTCCAACAATTGATAGATAGGAAGCATAATTAAAATGGTACCAGAAATTCTTGTAACTTTGACTATTTAGACTGAATATTTTTTCCAGGTTAGAGGATATCAACTAACATGTGAGATGATGTAGAGAGAAAAGCATGGTGAACTGGAGAGTCGAGTTCTAGTCCCAGCCCTGCTTACGTTGATTTACACTCTGCACTTTAAGTCTATTCCTCTTCAAAATAACCTGGCGAACTGGATAAACTGCCTTCCAGATCAGCTAACAAAGAATAAAATTCTATGTCCCCTTCATAATTTTGGTTTTCATGGACTAAGTCTGACTTTACTTTTTCTGGAAGTACACTAACATTCAATCTTTGTTCTTTAAATGTCCACAGAGAGCCGAGAAAATTCCTATAGTCGTTCTAGAAGCTCTAGCATTTCCAGTATTGACAAAGACTCCAAAGAAGCAATTACAGCACTGTACTTCATGGAGTCCTTCGCTAGGAAAAATGACTCCACCATCTCCCCTTGTTTGTTTGTTGGAACTAGTCTGGGGATGGTGTTAATCATGTCCCTGAGCCTCCCTTCAGCAGAGGAACAAAGACTCACAGAGCCAGTCATGGTATTGCCAAGCGGTAAGAGTTTTTAGTTATTCCTTCTTTGTCACTTTTTAAAATTTAGATATAAGGTATTACAATACCTTCATTGTATTGATGTATTCTGTATAATAGGAACTATTGAGAATTTCATAAGTCATATACTATTTCAACATTTGTCATATTGCAACTTACCTTTCCTTTACAGTGGTTCTCAACCTTCCTAATGCTGCGACCCTTTAATACAGTTCCTCATGTTGTGGTGACCCCCAAACATAAAATTATTTTCATTGCTACTTCATAACTGTAATTTTGCTACTGTTATGAATCGTAATGTAAATATCTGATATGCAGGATGTATTTAGGCAATCCTTGTGAAAGGGTTGTTCGACCCCCAAAGGGGTTGCGACCCACAGGTTGAGAACTGCTGCTTTAGGGTAAAATAGCACAACCATTTCTATGGTAAGTAAACTGGAACAGCCAACCTAAACATTGCCTTGGAAAAGAAGTTCCTCAGAAGCACTGAACTGAAGAAAAACCTCAATGCAAAAGTTAAAAAGTTATTTTTAATGAACTGAAGCATTTCTCCAAAGTTCCATACCAGATCAGAGCCTATGAGTGTTTTTGTAGCATTCTTGAAGAACTCAGAACAATTAAGCTAGAAGTGTCTGACTTGAGGTGGCTCTAAAGTCTTTGATAAACTTCTCATCTTGTTTCACTCAATTTCTTTCCTTTTTATCCTGTTGCTCAAAACATATGTTGTATTCTCTTCCTACTTGAATTATCTTTTTTTCATTCAAAGAGATGAGTGAGATTCCTCCTGTTATTCCTTTTAATATTTTTTAATTTGTTCTCTTTCCTATTTATGATAAAAGTTATCTGAGAAACATTTCTAAAAAAAAGAATTTTATTAATATATAGCATAAGGGATTTTATTTTAAAAGAACACATATATATGGTATAGTAAGTTAGATAAAGTTGTATTTTCTTAGTTAACTGGTTGTGCTAAATTCGTATATATGAATTATTACTTACTAGAAGCCCGGTGCATGAATTTGTGCACCAGTGGGGTCCCTCAGCCTGGCCTGTGGGATTGGGCTGAAACTGGCTCTCTGACATCCCCTGAGGGGTACTAGATTGCAAGAGGGTGCAGGCCAGGCTGAGGGATCCCACCGGTGTATGATCAGGGCCAGGGAGGGACTCAGGCGGTTGGCCAGCCAGGAAGGGACCGTGGGAGGGCTCCAGGGCATATCTGGCCCATCTCTCTCAGTCCCAGTTGGCCAGACCCCAGCAGCAAGCTAACCTACCAGTTGGAGCGTCTGCCTCCTGTTGGTCAGTGCACGTCATAGCGACTGATCGACCTGTTGTCTGTCTGCCCCCTGGTAGTCAGTGCACATTATAACGAGCAGTTGAGTGGCCTTAGCATATCATTAGCATATTATGCTTTGATTAGTTGAATGGCTGACTGGACAACCGGACACTTAGTATATCAGGCTTTTATTATATAGGACTAGAGGCCCGATGCACGAATTTCATGCAGGAGTAGGCCTTCACTGCTCCAACTGCCTCAGCCCTCACAACCCTGGCTTCATCTGGAAGTTCATCCGGACAGTCATTCCGCTGTTCAGCCTGTTGATTTTTTATACTGCGCTTTTATTATTATAGATTTTAAGTGGAATAGCTCTCTCTACTAGTGTGGCAAATTCACATAAATGCATGTATATGGCTTAAACAACAGTTTATTTTCTCATACTTCTGAAGGCTAGAGGTCCAAGAGTGAAGTGTTGGCAATTTTGGTTTCTTCTGAGGCCTCTCCTAGATGTGCAGGGGGTCATCACTCTGTATGCATGTACCCCTGGGGGCTGCCTGTCCCAATCTCCTCTTCTTAGTCTGTTGGATTAGGGCCCACCCTAACAGCCTCATTTTAACTTAATCACCTCTTTAAAGTCTATCTTAAAGTCACAGTATGAGATACTGGCGTTTATGGCTTCAACATATGAATGGGGGCGGCGCACAATTCAAACTATAACATGCATTGTATTTTAGAAGTTAATCTATTTGAATCATTTTTAAATTCATTTTTAAGTTGTAGTTGACATACATTATATTAGTTTCAAGTGTACATTAGTGATTCGACATTTATAGACTTTATAAAGTGATCACCATAAGTCTAGTGACCATTTGACACCATAGATAATTATTACGATATTATTGACTATATTCCCTATGCCCATGACTTTTTTATAAATGGCAGTTTGTACATCTTAGTCCCCTCCTTCACTTTTTCACCCATCCCCCAAAACTCTGCTATCTGGCAATCATCAGTTTGTTCTCTGCATCTATGAGTGAAATAAGATAGAGGAAGACAAAAACTGTATGATTTCACTTATGTAGAATCTAAAAAATAAAATGAGCAAACAAAGCTGAAACAAACTCATAGATACAGAGGATTACTTTTTAAATTATAAATTTATTTCACAATAAGGAAACATTTTTTACTACATTTCTAATTTTAAAGAAATATGCACAATTCTTTTAGTTCTTAGCTCACTATTTAGTGAAATTGAGAAGTGTGGCTTTTTTTTTTTTTTAAGTTAACCAAATTGACAAACCTTTGGCTACACCAGTGATGGCAAACCTTTTGAGCTCAGGTTGTAGTAGGGAGGGAAGGTTATTTAGAAAACTGGAGTCAGGTATACTTCTAGCCATTGAGGCCTCCTTTAAGAAGGAATCCCTAATTAATTGTGCGGTTAGTTATTTACTGTAGACTGAATTGTTAAGATCTTACAGAATCTCTTAAATTTAAGCTTACTTCATAATGAGGTGTACTTCCAAAATAGTAGATTGTAATTTTGACTTGCTTAAGGTTTTTGTTGTTGTTGTTTTAAGTTAGGAAAGATTAAAGATGGAGTGATAAAGATTAATAATACATTGTTGGTAAAACTTAAAACCCTGTAAATACTTAATGCACAGAATATAAACAATCTTTTTGACCACAAATTAGGAAACAAAGCAGCTGTTTTGCAAGGGCAGCTTATTGAGAAATTGTCGTTTTGATGCTGACAGATTGCAAGTATCAGGTATAAGTAAAATGGCTTCAAAAATGTAGATTTTTTTAATCTTTTTAACCTACTTTAGGCTATCCCTAAATTAAGGATGCTAAGGTATTTATACTTAGAAAAGTTTTCCCTTGGTGGGTAGTTAGATGTGCTTTTCATTTTCTTTTTCTTTTTTTTTAATATATTTTATTGATTTTTTACAGAGAGGAAGGGAGAGAGATAGAGAGTCAGAAACATCAATGAGAGAGAAACATCGATCAGCTGCCTCCTGCACATCTCCCACTGGGGATGTGCCTGCAACCCAGGTACATGCCCTTGACGGGAATCGAACCCGGGACCCCTCAGTCCGCAGGCCGACGCTCTATCCACTGAGCCAAACCGGTTTTGGCAGGAGATGTGCTTTTATAGAAGGATCAATTCTAGATTAATTCTAATCATTCATTATAGCTTTTGGAATTATTTTTTTCTTCATGGGAGGTTGAGAGAGCTATTTTTTTTATACCCTGACCCTCAGACTAAAGGCCTAAGCCCCTACTCTCCTATCCTCTTCAGTTACCTAGCAGGATGTTCACAGGCCACACATTCTGGTTTTAAAGTGAGTTTAAAAACACAACTGAGATGTTAAAGCTCTAAACACGTTATTTTGAATGTGATAAATTTTAAGTACTTCAAATTATAAAGTACTTTCTAAATGGAATGTATTTTTATATATCACCTTCCCTTTTCATGTCTCTGTACACTCCTGAAGCCTATCAGCTTGATTAATCTTCTTACTCTCTCTACATGATGTTAAAGAACATAGGGTGGGGGGTGGGCATTGGAAGGCTGCTAGGGCACTGCTTACGGGAGAGTCTGGAAATGTCAAAAGGTCAATCTTCAAGTTACCTTCAAAGCTTTGTAGTATCCTGTCTTCTGGGACAGGTGAAAATCACCCACAGATAGTAATCTGGCCTGGATATTCAACTTGGAGAATGCAGGTGAGTAAACCTCTCTTCGGTATAAAGGTGGATTAGCCTGCCCAAGAGCCAAAGGTAGTTTGTTTTATTTCATATAATAAAAATTGTTAGCATGGACTCTAGATGGTAAAATTGCATTAAATGTATTCTGAGTGCTCAATTTCAGAAGAAGGAAAACAGCATTTTCTAGTGAATGAGCCTATGAGAGAAGTGGAATCAGATGGCATGATTATTTTTTCAGTTGAAATTATTTCAATAAATAAAAATTATACATTTTCTGAAATTTCCTTTTTAAAGAAAGGATTTTAAGGGGGACTATCCTATCTAATAATAGACAAACATGGTAATTGACCATACCTTCGCTACACCTCCCATTGGCTAATCAGAAGGATATGCAAATTAACCCAACCAAGATGGTGGCCTGCAGCCACACAGCTGAAGCAAGCAGGAGGCTTGCTTGCTTCAGCGATGGAGAAAGCCAAGGTTCCCCGCCTGCCGCGGCCCAGCTCTGAGCTCCAAAAACAACAAAGTTTCAATTATAGAAGCTAAACAAACCCCAGATACCTGCTTTCAGCAGGCCATGGCCACAGAGCTGGAGCGAGCAGGAGCCAGCTCTCAGCTCCAGTGACGGCAACAAAGTTTCAATTATAGAAGGTAAATAAATCCCAGAATAAAAAATAAAGAAAAAAAGGAGAGGCTGGGAGCTTCAGTCGCCAGCCAGCCTGAAAACGGCCCTCAGCCCCTCACCCAGACTGGCCAGGCACCCCAGTGGGGACCTCCACCCTAAAGGGGGTGTGGCCAGCCTGAAAACAGCCATCAGCCCCTCATCCAGGCTGGCCAGGCACCCCAGTGGGGACCCCCACCCTGAACGGGGTGTGACCAGCTGCAAACAGCCATCAGCCCCTTACCCAGGCTGGCCAGGCACCCAAGTGGGACCCCCACCCTGATCTGGGACACCCTCAAAGGGCAAACCAGCCGGCCCCCACCCATGCACCAGGCCTCTATCCTATATAATAAAAGGATAAACTGACCCTAACAGCAGAAAGACTGGGAATGACTGGTCACTATGACACACACTGACCACCAGGGAGCAGATGCTCAATGCTGGAGCTGCCCTCTGGTGGTAAGTGTGCTCCCACATGGGGGAGCTCTGCTCAGCCACAAGCCAGGCTGATGGCTGCCAGTACAGCAGTGGTGGTGGGAGCCTCTCCTGCCTCCTCAGCAGTGCTAAGGATGTCTGACTGCAGCTTAGGTCTGCTCCCCGCTGGCAAGTGTACATCCCCCAAGGGCTGCTGGGCTGCCAGAGGGCTGTCTGATTGCCAGCTTAGGCCCAATCCCCCGTGGAGCAGGCCTAAGCCAGCAAGTGGTCATCCCCCAAGGGGTCTCAGACTGCAAGAGGACACAGGCCGGGTTGAGGGACCCCCCGAGTGCACAAATTTTTGTGCACTGGGCCTCTAATATAGTATAAAGAAAGAACACTGGATTAGGAATCAGAAAACCTGAGTTCTAGTCTAGACTCAGCAACTAACTTGACTTGGCCCAAGTCTCATCATCTTTCTGGGTCTCCACTTTCTTATTAGTCTACTGAGAGTATACGACAAGTTGATGTCTTAGACTCCTGTCAGAACTAACATTCTATGAGTCCAGGTTGTTGGAACCTATGGACTTATAAATCTACTGATTCATGTATATTATTGCAATATTATATTATAGATATAAATTATAATATAAAACATTCATTGCCATAGATGAATAACAGTTGTTTTAGAAAGAATTTCACATGCCAATGACATAAAATTGTTTTTTATAGGTACATTCCTCTCATTGAAAGGAGCTGTGTTAACATTCTCCTGTATGGATCGAACTGGTGGATTAATGCAACCACCATATGAAGTTTGGAGGGACCCAAACAACATAGATGAAAATGAAAAATCTTGGAGAAGGAAACTGGTCATGAACTGCCCCTCTCTGTCACAAGAAACAGGAGATCATCAGTATACAATAATCTGCTCAGAAAAACAAGCCAAAGTTTTCTCACTGCCTTCTCAGACTTGCCTTTATGTTCATAACATCACCGAGACATCTTTTATACTGCAAGCAGATGTGGTGGTCATGTGTAACAGTGCCTGCTTGGCATGCTTTTGTGCCAATGGGCATATCATGATAATGAGGTACTTGCCTTCTTTATAAATTATCTGGTAATCACAACAGTGCCAACAAAGTGCAATTCTGAGAAATATATATGTAATCTGCAAGATGTTATCAAGAAGCAACCTGAAACCCTTGTTTCATTGTGTTTTTGAATGTCTTATTGTTCTACAATTTGAGAAGAGTTTAGATTTTTTATTTTTTGTCTTGGTTGGGTGTTTTGTTTTGCTAAAAATGCTTTGCATTGTGAATAAAAAATATATTTTAATTGACATTGAGGAATCTAAGGAAAGAGTGATTTTCCAGTCACTCACACATTCATTCAGCAAATATTTATTGAGTATATGTCATCTCCCAGAAGCTATACTAGGCACTGGAAATATAAAGATAAAGAAACTATAAGGAAAATAAGTGAACTGTTATTTTTACTGTGTTTCATAGCCCACATGAGAATTTTACATACAGAATTTAATTTGATCCTTTTAGCTTCTCTAGGACATAAAAAATACAGTATTATTTGCATCCACTATTGTACACATGTTAGTGAATTAATCTCTTCCCCACCACCAATTAATTTGACTGAATCTATCATGGATGTCTGTTTAACTGGGTATGTTTTGGACTCATGTCCAAAGGAGCTTAGTTACTTGAAATGCCATAACATACACTTTTTAATAATTGTTTTTGTACTAAGTCTTTGAAATCCAGTATATAGTTTACACTTACAGAACATCTCAATCCAGATGAGCCACATATCAACTGCTCAATAGGCACTTGTGGCTAGTGGCTACCACCTTGGACAGCACACTGCTAGGACCTTATGAAAAGCTTATTCCAACAGCACATATTTCAGGTCTCATTTTATATGATAAGGTTTAAATTGTAATTACAAACTATTTTCAGATGGGAAATTAGTACTTTTTTTCAAGGTGCTGGTTTTGTCATCTGGAATAATTTAAAATCACTGTGCATATGGGAATTAGTAGGATGATTTCAAAGCTTGAGATATAATTACAAGTTGATTTTTCTCCAATTGGCATTTGAGGTGTGATTTACAAGCAATGAGACATTTCCTTCAGTAGTTTGTAAAATTGGCTCTAATGACAGTATCCAAGGGACATTGTTTAAAAAAATGAATTTAAGGATTGGCTATAACATTAGGATAAGCATATAGCCTTTCGGTAAGACACTAGGAAATGAGTGGTATTCATCTGAATGTACAAATTCTCATCTATTATGTATAACTTATTCTCATTCCATTACAGCCCTGGCCATGCTTATATTTATTAATCATGCCTCCAGTGTAGTTATAGGTAATTTCCATTTCCTGTGTACTGAGGGAGTAAAGAAATGGAGAGCGAAGCCACTCCATTCCCAGGCACAGTGAACTGAATCCACTCCATGTCTCCTTCAGTTCATAAACCTCCTCAAACTCAGGAGTTTTGCCTTAAAAGACCAAGTATGTAGTCAGGCACTTTCTAGCGGTAGTGTTTCTGTCATAACCAAAGATTATAACCATACTGTAGAACAGCCGTGGGCAAACTACGGCCCGCAGGCCGGATCCAGCCCGTTTGAAATGAATAAAACTATTGAAAAAAAAGACCGTACCCTTTTATGTAATGATGTTTACTTTGAATTTATATTAGTTCACACAAACACTCCATTCATGCTTTTGTTCCGGCTCTCCAGTCCAGTTTAAGGACCTATTGTGGCCCTCGAGTCAAAAAGTTTGCCCACCCCTGCTGTAGAAACCTGTGAAATGCTGCAAAAAGTACCCTGAAATTGCTGGCCACTTCACTTAATTTGATCTTCAAGGACATTTGCTAAGTACTAGATGGATTAAGATAGAAGAATTGTGCCCATAATTTTTTATGTATACGATTTTATGTCAAAGTCATTTTATTACCACTGAGACTTCAAGAGATTAAAAAGAAACAACCACAAAATAGAGGCATAAAAATTACTGTTTTTCCGTACAGCTTTTAAGAAATTAAAGCTTCTAACAATGTGAATATAATGTGGATCTGCTTTTTTCCCATGCAGCCTGCCTAGTCTTCGCCCCATGTTGGATGTTAATTATTTGCCACTGACAGACATGAGGATAGCACGGACATTTTGTTTCACTAATGAAGGACAGGCATTGTACCTAGTCTCTCCTACTGAAATCCAGCGGTTAACGTACAGCCAGGAAATGTGTGATAATCTACAGGTAGGTCAGGCACAAAAAAAATCATTGGAATGGTTGTAAAAAGAGAGAGAATGAGAGAGATGTCAAAAAACTAAAATACTGTCCAGGTCGGTGTGGCTCAGCTGGTTGGAGCATCTTCCCGTACACCAAAAGGTGGCGGATTCAGTTCCCTCAGGGCACATACCCAGGTTGTAGGTTTGATGCCCAGTCAGAGTGCATGCGTGAATATGTGTGTGTGTGTGTGTGTGTGTAGGGGGGAAGGGGGGGAAAGTGGCGCATAACTAGTTGATGTTTCTCTCTTTCTCCCCCCTCCCTTTTTCTCTTTTAAAAAATAATTTTTTAAAAAAAGCATTGTTTAAAAAAAAAAAAAGCTAAAACATTATTGGGCCAGACAATAAATATGCCTTTCCTAGAATATGTCTTAAGTATTATGTTCATCACTGTGACCCTTACCAAGTGTGTTTCTAGGTATACACAGAAAAAGTAAGGGGGGAAAATGTGAAGATTATGCATATTAATGGTTAATTTTTAAATTTGGGGGGGTTTTTTTGTGTGTGTGTTTTTTTACCTGTGGAGAATGCTCTGAAAGATGATAAACTCTTCCTCCAGGATGGAGAATATGTCTGTACACACAAAAACTTTGCATACAATTCAGGGAGTTCATTGACCTTTTTTAAGGAAAACTTAATTTGGTTAACAGCCATACAAAAGAAACACATACTTATTCAGTGGGTTAGAATTGGGCATTTGTCCTTGATCATAGCAGCAAGCAGAGCCTAGAAACAGAATAAATATAGAAGCCTGTGTAACCTTGGGTAAGTACAAGTGGTCACAAAAATTTAAAAATATCTTAGAAATTTTATTGGTTCAATCCCCTTATTATACAAATAAGAAAACTAAAAGCCATTCATTATAACACAGAGTTTAAGAGTATAAGCTCTGAACCATTTAAGTGTATTTTGCCCACTTGCAAAACTGTGGGTATTTTACTTAGCCTACCTGTATGTTCTACCTTAGAGCATCATGTGATAATTAAGGAAGAACTGATATAAAGCACTGACCACAGTGCCTGAAATATAGAAAGTTTTTAAAATAAATAATAATGTTATTATCGTTACTCAACAAATACTGAGTTGATCCTGTATGCCTGGTACTTGGCTAGGCTCTAAGAACATAATAATAAACGACATATAAGTCCCTACCTGCTAGAGTGGAAGGAGACAACAATACTCTGCGGAAATGCTGTCTATAGATGGCTGAGCCGGTACTGGGGAGACAGGTAGAGGCTGATGAAAAGAGAAAGCAGGCAGTTAAAAAAGCATGTGAAGGGTGAGTAGGAGTTACCCATGGGAATGGCTGGCTGTGGGTGGAAAAGGTGATAATATTCTTGCCAGAGAGGCTTAGGAAACTGCCAACAAAGTTCAGAGTTGGGAAGTGAAAAGAGTGAAGGATGGTGCTGGAGATTTAGTCAAGAATAGAGCTAGGATCACCTTTAAACTCCATCTATCCCAAGGGCATTTTCCCCAAGGGCAACAGGAAGTCATTTGAAAGATTTAGCAAAGTGTTGATTGAAACTAGTATTCTGTTGGCAGTATAGCAATTGGTTTTGAGGAATTAAGACTGAAGGTGGGGAGAGCAATTACGAGGCTTTTAAAAAATAATTAAGGCCAAAAATAACAGTGGCTTGAAATGAGGCAGCCAGCAGTGAGGATGGAGAAAGTTAGCAGATTCAATAGCTAAGAAGTGTAACTGGTGGGATTGGAGGATTATTAGCTGTAGGAGTGAGGGACAGGAAGGAATTAACTATTCCTGGGTTTCTAGCTTGGGAAACTAAACAGATGGTATACTGCCAATTCCAAAGAGAAAGGATTAAGGAGGAGAGCTCAGGTCTGCTGAGTGGAGGTGAGGGAGATGAAGATGAAGTCATACAGCAGGCTCCTAGACAAACTGGCATTAGGTCACAGATCTGACTTGTGGTTGATGTCCCTTCCCCCATAGTGATAGTTCTCAAATTTTGATCTGCTTTAGAAAGACCTGGAGAGCAAGTGTGAAGTAGAGATAACCAGAGTGCATTTTTGTAGATTCTGACTGAGTGTGTGTGGAGTAAAGCCTGAGCATCTGTATTTCCAAGATTTTTCTTGTCACTGAAGCACACCGAAGTGAGAACAACTCACCTGTGCCTCACCACACAGTAGCTGCCTGTCTGACTCGTTTAAATCATCTTGAGCCATTTCATAATTTTGTACTTGATATGAAAACAAATCAAACCTCTCTCCACATCCCACCACAGGCTTCCCATCTTATAGGCACTCATGCTTATTCGGAGAGGGACTAGGTTAGGCAGAGGCTACAGTAATTGAAAAAGATCAGAAGTCTAGATTAATAGTCATTGACCAAGTGAAATTAACCCTAGAGTGAACATCCTATCTTCCCATGCTTTCTAATTGTAAAGGGAGTAAGAAGAGCACAGGAAAATGAAAATTTTAGGATAGCAATTCCTAAAGAAGAAAAGGAAGAGAAGGAGAGGGAATGACAGAGACAGGACTGGGAGCAAAGCAAAATCATAGAAAATTACGGAAAGCAAACTGTCTGTTCATGATGTGCTCTCACAACCACAGTGTTATCTTTTGACCTATTAATTTATTTGTAGTTACTCCAATGCTTTTTCTTTGAATTTGATACAGGACATGCTAGGAGATTTGTTTACCCCCATAGAGACACCAGAAGCTCAGAACAGAGGTTTCCTAAAGGGACTGTTTGGTGGAAGTGGACAAACCTTTGACAGAGAAGAGCTCTGTGAGTAAACTCCTGATCCTAAAATTGTGTCATAAAATAGAAGATGCTTGTGTGTGTGTGTGTGTGTGTGTGTGTAACTTAACATAATATATGACTTCAAATTCTAGACTGGATTATTTTGCTTCTATACCATGAAAATTATTTCTGTTTATCAAACCTGAATAAAGTTGATCACTTTATATTAGGAAATAGTTTAACGAAAATAGTACATGAAATTCATGCAAATAATAAGTAAGCTAATAGATGGGTCATCTGCAAGTAGATCATGCCTGCATAGCAGGGTGAAGACATTCAGTTACTAATGCCTGTAAAAAACATTTTTGAACCTGCCTGCCTTTAACCACTGTTAGGAAACAGTTTTTTTCTTCAGAACACAAGGTTTATCAACACTACAGAGCAAATTACTTTAATATCTACCACTGAGACTCTGATGACCAATAATAAAAAAGCAGTAGATAGATACTAGGCAACATTTTTAGAAAGAAGTCAAGAATATATTTTCCTTGTACACTGCTAGTGGGAATGTAAATTTGTGCAGCCACTATGTTAAATGGTACAGATATTCCTTTAAAAAATTAAAAAATAGGGGGGGAACCAAGATGGCGATATAGGTTAACACCGGAGTTTGCTGCCTTGAACAACTACTTCAAAAGTGAAACTAAAGAACAGAACGGACATCACCCAGAACCACTGGAACGCTGGCTGAGTGGAAGTCCTACAACTAGGAGGAAAGAGAAACGCATACGGACACTCAGAGGAGGCGCAGTGCTGAAGTCAAATTCTGAGGTGCGAAGTGCGCGGAGCGGGCTGCCGGCGGAGGGCGCGGTTGGCGTTTTCGATCGGGAGGGAGTTGCAGACTCTGAGCTCCAGATACAGGCGAGTCTTTAGGGACCCAGACTCAAACGGGAGAAGCGCGACTGTCTGGTTTCGGTCAGAGCGAGTGCAGCTTTCTCTCCGAGGTTTGCAGCCATTGCTGGGACTCAGAGAGGCAGAGCCCCTGGGGACAGGACTGAGAGCCGCCATAACTGCTCTCTCCGGCCCACCCTGTTGATCCTGTGCGACCCGCCCCGCCCAAGCCCTGCACAGAGGCATTTGCCGGATA
Source organism: Myotis nattereri (assembly GCF_964212035.1). Taxonomy (NCBI): domain Eukaryota; kingdom Metazoa; phylum Chordata; class Mammalia; order Chiroptera; family Vespertilionidae; genus Myotis; species Myotis nattereri. Next base: position 59,197,290 of record NC_138077.1, on the reverse strand, counting down.
GCCTCAGGCAAAGGCTAGATTAGCACCTCCCTAGAGGACAGAAGTTCTCTCACTGCAGACACAGCTAATTCTCATAGCCACTTGGCCTGGAGGTCAAACCCTCCCTGGTATTAGCTACAACAATCAAGGTTTAACTATAAGACTGCGCACAAAGACCACTAGGGGGTGCACCAAGGAAGCATAACAAAATGCGGAGACAAAGAAACAGGACAAAATTGTCAATGGAAGATATAGAGTTCAGAACCACACTTTTAAGGTCTCTCAAGAACTGTTTAGAAGCCGCCGATAAACTTAATGAGATCTACAAGAAAACTAATGAGACCCTCGATGTTATATTGGGGAACCAACTAGAAATTAAGCATACACGGACTGAAATAACGAATATTATACAGACTCCCGACAGCAGACCAGAGAATCGCAAGAATCAAGTCAATGATTTGAAATGCGAGGAAGCAAAAAACACCCAACCGGAAAAGCAAAATGAAAAAAGAATCCAAAAATGCGAGGATAGTGTAAGGAGCCTCTGGGACAGCTTCAAGCGTACCAACATCAGAATTATAGGGGTGCCAGAAGATGAGAGAGAGCAAGATATTGAAAACCTATTTGAAGAAATAATGACAGAAAACTTCCCCCACCTGGTGAAAGAAATGGACTTACAGGTCCAAGAAGCGCAGAGAACCCCAAACAAAAGGAATCCAAAGAGGACCACACCAAGACACATCATAATTAAAATGCCAAGAGCAAAAGATAAAGAGAGAATCTTAAAAACAGCAAGAGAAAGAAACTCAGTTATCTACAAGGGAATACCCATAGGACTGTCAGCTGATTTCTCAACAGAAACTTTGCAGGCCAGAAGGGAGTGGCAAGAAATATTCAAAGTGATGAATACCAAGAACCTACAACCAAGATTACTTTATCCAGCAAAGCTATCATTCAGAATTGAAGGTCAGATAAAGAGCTTCACAGATAAGGAAAAGCTAAAGGAGTTCATCACCACCAAACCAGGATTATATGAAATGCTGAAAGGTATCCTTTAAGAAGAGGAAGAGGAAGAAAAAGGTAAAGATACAAATTATGAACAACAAATATGCATCTATCAACAAGTGAATCTAAGAATCAAGTGAATAAATAATCTGATGAACAGAATGAACTGGTGATTATAATAGAATCAGGGACATAGAAAGGGAATGGACTGACTATTCTTGGTGGGGAAAGGGGTGTGGGAGATGCGGGAAGAGACTGGACAAAAATCGTGCACCTATGGATGAGGACAGTGGGTGGGGAGTGAGGGCGGAGGGTGGGGCGGGAACTGGGAGGAGGGGAGTTATGGGGGGGAAAAAAGAGGAACAAATGTAATAATCTGAACAATAAAGATTTAATTTAAAAAAAAAAATTAAAAAATAGAGCTAGCTGCCATATGACCCAGCAATTCCACTCTGGGTATTTGTCCAAAGAAAACAAAAACACTAATTAAAAAACATATGTGTACCCCTATGTTCATTGCAACATTATTTACAGTATCCAGATATGGAAGCAACCTAGGTGTTCATTGATAGATGAAGATATGATATATATATAGGAATGTTACTCAACCATAAAAAATAACGAAATATTGCCATTTATAACAATATGGATAAATCTAGAAAGTATTATGCTAAATGAAATAAGTTAGATGAGAAAGACAATACTGTGATTTCACTTATATTATTTTACTTATATGTGGAATCTAAAAAGCAAAACAAATTAACAAACAAAACAAGAACAGACCCATGGATATAGAGAACAAGTTAATGGTTTCCAAAAGGGAGTAAGGTTACAAAAAGGGTGGGGGGAATAAGGTTTTCTAGAACATCTTATCATTTGAGCTTGCAGATAAAAAATCTTTTACTAGTAAACTTTCACCTATGCAAAACATCTAGGTACTTCCATACAATGCAGTATTTATTCTTCAGCCATAAAAAGGCATGAAATTTGATATATGCCACAACATGGATGAACCTTGAAAACATCATGCTAAGTTAAAGAAGGAAGACGAAAAAGGTCACATATTATATGATTTATTCCATTTATATAAAATGTCCAGAACGAGAAATCCATAGAGACAGAAAGTAGATTAGTAGTTGCCAGGCACTGGGGCAAGAAGTGACTGTTTAATGGTTATGGCGTTTCTTTTGGGGTAATGAAAATATTCTAAAATTTGATAGTGGTGACAGTTGCACAACTCTGAATACACTAAAAACCACTGACTTATACACTTTAAAAGGAAAAATTTTATGGTATGTGAATTATATCCCAATAAGGCTCTTATAGACCTACATTCCATTCCTAATGTTGCCTCTTTGGGAATGCTCACTTTATTTTTACCAGACAGTTGTTTTTCAATTTTTAAAAATTACTTCATAAAATTAAATGAAACTGAGCTTTGTAAGTGATAGGTAAATGTTTAGTCTTTTATGAAGTAACAAAATTTCATCATATGTATATTAATGCCCATCATGCATATACCCCATTCTCTAATATTTACAGAGAGAGAGAGAGAGAGAGAGAGAGAGAGAGAGAGAGAGAGAGAGATTTAAAAACAACTGAGACCTATAAAGGCTGATAGCAAGATAAACAGAGAACACTGGAATGAAGACTTCGGCTGAAATTTAAACAAAAGAACAGACCTGTGATTGGAACAGACACTAATGTGAGTTCACATATGTTGTGAACACCCCAATTCAGCAACATCAAGGATGCAATTATCGTGCTTCCTGTCAGGATCAGAGTAGGCAAACTCTGCTCACCTCCTCCCATGATCACCTCGAGATTACAAATAGATTATAGAGCCACCTGACTCTATAATCAGACGATCTGAACAGAATTCCTAGAACTAAGAATATAAAGAAGACAACACATAAAGACTAGTAGGAGGGGCTGAGGCTCAGATGGGCAGGTCCCACACCCACAGTGTGGTGACTAGAATCTAAGGGGAATTCTCAGTCATGGAGGTCCCCTGAGGAGCCGGAGGTCTGTTCCCACACTGGGCTCCCCAGCACAGGGCTGCAGTAGCAGTAAGAAGAGTCCCCGTAACGTCTGGCTGTGAAGAGATGTGGGGATCGCATCTGGAAAGGACAGGAGGCTACTGGAGACCGTGGAGAACCTCAAGTTGCTTGTTACACAGACTCACTCACTCAGAAACTCAGAAACTCTAATTTCCAGCACAGGAGCAGCACCTCGAAAAGCTCCAGGAGCAGCAGGGAGGAACTAAATGGATAACTTCAGGGCAAGGCTGGAGGGGCAGGGCCAGAGCAGCTCTCCAGGGACAGAGCCTGGCAGGTGCCTTTGTTCCTTTGCGGAGCTCCCCTCCCAACCCGCCACCAGCGCAGGAGGGCACCACATCTGTGCTCCCCATTCACCAGATTAGCACTGACACCCATCCCATTCAGCTCACCTGCCTGGCCCCAGCCTCTTCCAGTGGCTCCTCCACACAAGAGGCCCAACTTCCCCTATATCTATCAAAGGTTCAAAACCCCAAACAAGCACAGCCAACTAGAAAAACTTTTCTAAAAATAACAAATAAAATACAAACTCATAGATACAGAGAACAAATTGGTAATGGCCAAAAGGGAAGGATCTGGAGGGTTGGATGAAAAAGGTGAAGGCATTAGAACACAAATGGCCAGTTATCATGCCAGTTGTCAGAACAATCCTGGGGAGGTGAAGTACAGCATAGGTAATATAGTCAATAGCATATTAATAACTATGTGTGGTGTAAGATGGGTACTAGACTTATTGGGGTGGTCACTCCATAAAGTATATAAATATATATGTCTAATCACTATGTTGCACCCCCTGAAACTAATGTAATATTGTATGTCAACTGTAATTTTAAAATAACTAAAAAATGTGATTAGGCCATATTGTGTGGCATACACACATACACACACACACACACACACACACACACACGGATGTGGTAACAATAGCTGTCACAGCCCTAACCGGTTTGGCTCAATGGATAGAGCGTCAGCCTGCACACTCAAGGGTCCCGGGTTCAATTCCGGTCAAGGGCATGTACCTTGGTTGCAGGCACATACCCAGTGGGGAGTGTGCAGGAGGCAGCTGATCGATGTTTCTCTCTCATCGATGTTTCTAACTCTCTGTCCCTCTCCCTTCCTCTCCGTGAGAAAGCATAAAATATATTTTTTTAAAAAGAAAACCAATAGCTGTCACAGTCTCTTTGGTAGGCATTTTTCTTGGGTAAGTGCAATGACAGGGTCAAATATGTCTGTCTCTTACTGGAGAAGTGTGAAGTAGGACTTAATATAAGTACTTCGGTGATAAACTTGAATGCCACTATTGGAATTACTGACAAATGTTTTCTGTTGCTCTGTCTTGAATTCCCAGTTGGGGAAGCTGCAGCAGGAAAAGCATCCCGCAGCCTTGCCCAGCACATTCCTGGCCCGGGCAGCATAGAAGGGATGAAAGGCGCTGCAGGCGGGGTGATGGGAGAGCTGACCAGAGCAAGGATCGCACTGGACGAGAGGGGGCAGAGGCTAGGAGAGCTGGAGGAGAAAACTGCAGGCATGATGACCAGTGCGGAAGCATTTTCCAAACACGCACATGAGGTAACTAAGTAAATGTAGGCATCTTCACACAGTAATAACTTGAACTATGTAGGTCCAGCACAGAAAGCTTAAGTAGAGATGCCACTCATTGTAAGTCATCCTGGATCCCACTTCAGTCCCTCCAGTGCTTGGGAGAAAAATCCTTTTTAAAAATGCTGTAATACATTGACACTCCATTATCATGGGGATAACCTAGAAGAAAATCACCCATTAGTTCTGATATGCTGTAGATTGTGCATCTGCTGCTGACGTGGAGCTCAGGGAGAGTCCAGGCTCCACACACTCCTTTTTGTCTCAATCACTGAGAATTATTTCTTGTCAGCCGGGTATTTATAGCTTGGTTTGTTTTCCTTAAAACAAACAAACAAACAAAAAAAAACCTTTGTCATTAATTTACAAAGTAAAGAAAGTTTTATAAGTTTTAAGATTTACTGAGATATTCATGATTAACTCAAATAAGCTTGCTTAACACTTTTTAAGATTTTTTTTAACATCTCATGGTGACTATTTTTTCTTTGCAGTTAATGCTGAAATATAAGGATAAGAAATGGTACCAATTCTAAACTTCTAAAGAAGCTGTAACTGCTTTGAGAAACCATTATTCAGGGAAACCAAATTTAATTCCCAGCATCACTATTCAACTGCTAGAAGCCAGTTTCTTCTACAAAATGTCCATTACAGTCCATCTGAAGTTGTCATAAGAGAGACTTATCAGAGACACTGTACAACCGAAAGGCTGGAACACTGGCTGGAATCCCAAGGTATGGCTGCATTTGCCGTTTCCCAAGTGGAATGGAGCTATCGTCTTGGCATGTCATTTGCTAAGGATTTACATTTAGGAACTACGGGGAGTCCTCCTGATTTGAAAAAATCCTGTACAAACAAAAGCATTAATGCGCTTAATGAAAAAAATCTTTGCATGATAAATTAACATCTTAAGAGGAAAAGAAAAAAAGCATGTTGTGACAGAAGAAAAAAAGATTAATGGTAAACTATTTTTATAAATTGGGCCACATCCGGCAATTTTAAAAATCTGCATTAGAAGTTATCAGTGCATTTCTAGTACATTTACCATACAACTGAAAAGGAAGAGAAAACAAAACCAAAGTTTTCTTCCCATCTACAACTTCCATTAGACTAAAACATGACTGAATCCTGGTGGCAAGCGTCTGATTAACATTCCTCTCACTCCATAATATGATCACTCACAGTTCTTGGTCATAATCAAGTATTGCCAATACAGTAAATTATTGCTAACACAATTATTTCCATTTCTATCACTTTCAGAACAAGTTGCTATTTTTAGTCACAAACTATGCAGGGTTGGGACACCACAAAGCATTTTTCAGCTGGTTTTGCTCTGCAGGGGAGCTGACTGGTAGGTTTGGGAAACTAGACTGACTCTAGGAACAATGCAGTTAGCTTTGAGGACTGATTTCACACACTCTGGTTTCAGTTTCTAAAGTGGTATATTCTTAATGCTCCATTTGTATCCTTGTCTGCCAATTACACAGTATATTACTGTTCAAACCCAGGGGTGTGGGGGGGTCTTCAATCCAAAGGTGCTCTTGCAGCCGGACAGTCACAGACCAAACTGGTCATTCTCTTCAGCATGATTCAGTAAAACCTCAGTTAATGTTTTGGGAAAGGAATTCTGATTTATTACATTTCTGATTAATAAGGGCTTTCATTAGAAAATAATTTTGGTTCAATACTTATTATTGAAAATCTTTATAAAAATATAGTGGTGTTTTTGCTACCTTAGTCACCATTATGCACAACAGAAACACATAGAGAGTTTAATGATACAAAACCAATAATTCTGTCATTCATTAGACTAAATAATATAGAGGGTTATTGTCAATATATACCAAATACCTATTCCTTATTTAAAAATGTCTTCAACATGAAATAAAAACTATCCTTCACATGACAAAAGGCATCTATTATAACTCAACAGATGACAACTGGAGGGAAGACAAAATGAGCACACCTGCTGTCATTATTTAACCTGAGTCTGGAAGTCAAAAGTCCCAGAAGTGAGTAAATGCAGATTCTAAAAAAAAATTAATGAGTTTGGCTTATTTAATTTTGATTAATCAAGATCTTACGAGATATACATTTGTGTTTTAAGAATTCTGCATTTTCCTGAAGTCAGGTTCTTTTAAGAGCCCAAAATAGTATTTCTTGGGTTTTTTTAAAAAGATTTTTTAAAATCTTTAGTGCATTTGAACTGGCACTTCCTTTTAATGTTCTTAGTCATTTTGAGAAAAGCCAAGATGATTGAAAGAGTCAGCTAATGTATGCTAGGATAGCGTTTCTCAGACTCCTTGAATTTGCACGATGTCTCATAAAAGCCTCTCCACGAAGCTCTCCAGATTCCTGTGAACAGTTAGGGTAACAAAACCTGACTTCAAAATGCAACACGATACATAAAGTTATATAGTAAAAATGTTAAAGAAACTTGAGACCAGGATTTGGGAAACATTGGTAGTCAAGTTGCAGTGTACTATTTATACCATCTCATTCAAGGACCCAGTTTTCTGAACAGATACTTTATCATTTCTATATTTTTTTAAAAAAACTTTAAAAACTACAATATTAGTTTATTTTAGGAACAATGAAATTCAGTCCAAAGTGGCATTAAGTACAATATCTCTGAAGTCCCCAATAAGATCTGATTTAACTTGGTCTAGTTCAGGTGTCTCAGCCGTGGCACTGTTCACTAACTCTTCGTTGTGGGGACTGTAGGATGTTCAGCAGCAGCCCTGGTCTCTGCCCACCAGATGCCAGTAGCAACCCCTGAGTAATAACAATCAGAAATGTCTCCAGCCATTGCCAAAATTGCTCCCAATTGAGAGCCACTGTTCTATACAAGGACAGGTTAAGTGTGAATATGTAATATATGTCTAGTATAAAATTAAACATCATAAGTGCACAGTGTCTTAAGATAAATTATTTTACCCAGAATTACATGTGTGGTTCATATGCAATAAAATCCTATTTTGGAGAAAGCTTATATGAATCAGTAAAAAATAACAGTTACAGAATATTTTAAAGCCTACAGAGAAAATTCCAAAAAAGGACAGCATAGCATTTCACAGTAGAAGTGCTTAAAACTCTGGCTTTAATGAATAGATAAAAAGTCTATAATTAGCACAATTGGAAGTAAACAGGTGCTTCTGAGATGCTTGAAAAGAACAGGTTCTTTTTAAATTAATCTTTCAATATTGTTTTTATAAACCCTCACATAATGTAAGGGTAACTTTATCCCACAAACTCCTGATGAGTGGAATACAAATTAATGAGGTTTTACTGTATCAAAATAATTTTTATAATGCAAAGAGATAGCAATAACAAGAATCTAATGTGGATGTGATTTTCTCTTTGAACATTTCTGTTGCACTCACCTTAGCACACATGTGTGCATGTGCTCATGCGCACGCACACATACACACACACACACACACACACACACACAGCGTCAGCATCAGCATCATTATCTTTAGCAAATGAGTACTATTGGTCCATGTAATTATATCTCTCATAACTGTGTAAATGTCTTGCCTCTGTCTTAGAACATAAGAAAAATACTCCTGATAACTTGGACAATGATAGAGAAAATGACTCTGAGCCTTAGTTGCCATCAAAATTGTATTCTATCTGCGAAGGTGGCGTTGGGAAGTAAGGCTTGCAAACCACAGCCTCTTCAAGTTGCCCTCCTGTCCCTCTGACTCCTGTCTTGTTATCCCAGGAGAAAATGGGCCTTTGCACTCCATTCATCATTGGGAACCTAGACGTGTTTGTTTTTCTGGTTCTAATAAGCAATAATTCTTATCATGAAATAATCCATTTATCCTGGAGTTTGGAGGGAAGGATGACTGATGTATCTTTTATTTTAATCTTCCACAAAAGCAGTACTACCGCTACACGTCTCCGAGACCCAGATTTAGTGCCCCATTCACATTCAGGGTCGTTGTCTGACTAACTTTGGAAGGACAGTGGCAGGACTGAATGAGATGCTTTCCGGTAATTCAGTCACAGACATTTTTCAAATCTTTTCTATAGCCTTTGAATGATGCTCAAGCTAATAAATCAGCATCCAGGCCTCTAGTCCTCAAAGATCTTAAGGGGTTGATTAGAAGGGAACAAATTTACTGCTGGGGTCCTTTTATGTGACCCATGTGACTAAAGGTACCATCTATCTGCTATCTGCATAAAGGAGGACCTCGACTTTGAAAAAGGAAAACATATATATATGAAGAAAATTAAGATTAGCTCTTTGAGATACTTGGTTATAAAATGTTTGGCAGAAGGAAAAGGAAGAGGGTCTAGAAAAGTAAGCTAAAAATGTTCTCCTTGGTCTGGGATCATTGGGACAACCAGGAGCAAACCTGTGTGGTCACAGCTGCCTCTGTGGGAAGACAAGGTAACTTGACCACTTGTGTTCAGAAAGGGCAATGCCGGAGTAGTCAGACATTCCTATCTTGCTCTTTGCATCCGGAGAGGAACATGAGGGCGTTCGCAGCTTCCTCACCTCTGTCCTATATAGCCTCAGCCTCATTTTTTACTAGATACTATGTCACATTCACACTGGCCCACATGCTAGCAATACTTGCCAGTAAGTTGTGTATTTGGATGCCACCATCCCTGGGAGCTTGGATGTCACATAACAGGTTTAGTGTATATATTTGCAGACAACATAACCCTGAAAAGATGAAAGGCAGAATAGGTAAGGTCTGACTTGGGAAAAGAAGAGGAAGTGCCAATTGGGGTGGAGTGGGGAGGGACATGTAGGGCGTGATTCTTAACCTTGGCTGGACATAAGAATCACCTAAGGAGCTTTTAAAATTCCCAATTATATTGAAATCTCTCAGAGTGGGAACCAAACATCAGTATTTTTTAAAGCCCCCAGGTGGTTTCAGCGTCCAGCCAAGGTTGACCACCACTGCTTCATGGCCAACTAAGGAAGACACTTTTGTCTACCTTGGTTGGTTTCCAAGCCCCACTTCCAAGGGGCCAGGGAAGGCAAGATGTAGAAGATACGGTATTAGCTGGATTGATATTCATTTTGTGTCACAACCCAAAACAAATGTTTTGTGCAAATTTCTGACCAGCCAGTGCCCCATTAACTCTTAGCTCTTGTGATTTTCTCCTATGTGACTTGGCCAGTAATTATTCCCAAACATCTAGGTTTTGATTATCTTGTACCTGTGACATCACAAAACATCAGAAATATGAGAAAATCAACAGCATGTAAAGCTATGTGGAAAACTAATTCTCAATAGTTTCATAGTGGAAATGCTCAAAACAATCTTACTAAATCAGGTCCAAATTTATTACTCATTCATCGCTTGGAGGAGATATGGGTACCAGGTACCTGTACTGCTATAGGTATACTTTACTGGACTTGGGCTTAGCAAGAAGGGAGAACAACTCTTCCCTTTTTTTGTTAGCTCCGAGGGTCACTTGGATCCATTTTCTTAGTAACTGGACATGCATTTCAAGGGAGAAGAAGGCCTATAACTCACTACCTGGCCTCCGATGCCCTGAAAGAGTGCTTTCACCTCCAAGAAGGGAGAGTCCGCCTACCCACGGCAATAATACTCAGTGAGAAAACTCACGAGACTTCTCCTCTCACACTGCTCCCCTGAGCACTGGCCCACCCTTCTCAGCTGCAAAGTCAGAAAATAAACTAGGTGATGGTTATGGACAAGTGTACACAGGATCAAAATCTCTAATAAACTATAATTTTTAGTACTTAATTATGTGATGTTTTATTCTAGGAAATAAGAAACAGATGATATCATTGATGTATCTTTCTTTCATCTTCAGAATTTTTGCATCTTTTCAGAAAATGACAAAATACTATTTTTCTGTTTCACTCAGCAATTGTGACTATACTTAAAATTCTTGTAGTCTGTAGAGATATCAATAAAATTGTATATGTTTGTACATAGATGCTCTCTTATGTTATGTGATGAACTACTAATGACTTTTGCCAAGACTAAATATGGACAGCGGTAAGACCCTCATTTGCAACACCGTGAACCATAGTTTTACAAGTATAATTACTTTTAAAAGGCAGGGAGATGGGTGGGGGAGCAATGTACATCATATATATTTGAACTAAAAAACAAAACAAAGGAATAAAACAAAATACAAATTCCCTAAACTCCAAAAGGGTAGAAGCCATTTAAATTATCATCAAATTGGGAGATATGTAACTTTTTATTGGAAGATTTTGCAGATAATTTTTGAGGATGTTTTCTGTTTTCACCTTTGGTGAACTCCAAGTTAAACCTTAGCTTGGTGGGAGTGCAGGGAATAAACTGAGGCTGAATGAGATGCACTTAGGGCATTCACACCTCACTCCCTCACTTCCTTTAAAGCTCACTTTAAAAATAAGCTATTGTGAGCTTATACCACCACCTAGTGGTTATAATGAACATTCATTAACCCAGCACCTCCAAAAGGCCCCTAAAAGAGTGCCCACTCCTGCTCCTCTGGCTTTCATCTGCACAGTCAATGCCTCTGCAGGTACTTTCTTTATACTGTTACCTACACTGTGGCATTAGCCAGCCCATTATATTCCTCCAAAAGCTGTCTAACTATTTCAGGAAAATTTTCCCATCACCACAATTTCCCTTCTACTTTTTGTTCCATATTAAAAAGAAGAAAACAAAAACAAGAAACTAACCCTAGGCTAAAAAAATGCTTTTTGATTAAAAGTACAAATATAAAGACAGACACAATAAAATCCAAATGCCCAGGTTTCCCTTCAATAATTTTCTTAAAGGATCCATTTCCCACACTCACGCTCCACATATCTGCATTCAGGAGTTGGGGCGGGGCCCTGTGGTCCTCACTTGCTAACTCAGCCTCACCCAGGCAGGGGCCCCCTTGGGGTTCTCCATCAGGCACTGGCCCCCGAGTCAAACTGCTCAGCATCTTGATGTCATCACTTTTTCATGAGAATTTTTTCTTTTAATATGTCATTTTTATAATCTTTTATCTTTGACTTTTGAACTTTGTTTTAAAGGCCTTTCCATCTACACAATAATAAACATTTTCTTACATCTTCTTCACTTGCATAGATTTATTTTTTATATCATTCTTTTAATACATCTGGAATTTTGGTATAGGGATCTAGCTTGACCTTTTGACAAAAGGATAACATATCACTACACCTCTATTTTTGAATGACTCACCTTTTCACCACTAATTTGAAAGGACATTTTTACATAGACATACATATGTCTGTTTCCTAAATTCTCAAGTAATCCCTTTGTCTATTTCTGTGTCCTTATCAAACTGTTAATTATATCTTTACAATATGTCCTAATATGTGATAGCTATCTTTTATCTTTTTCAAGTTTGATAGGTATTGATTTTTTTCTCTCTAGGTGCATTTTAGGATATTATTGATCTTTTTAAAAATCCCTGTTGAAACTTTGATTGAAATTATAGTAAATTTATAGGTTAATAATGATTTTTTTTTTCCTGGCATCACTTCCTTTAGGATATCTTAATCCTTTTTTCACAACCATTTTCCTTTATGTTGATAATTTTGCCTTCACAAAGTTTTTCAAGTTGCATGTCTAGAATATTTCAAATGTCATCAGCATCAATATTTCCACAGACAGCTATTTCTTCTAAAACTCTATGTTCGATTTGAATTTCACTTATAGAGGCACCATTTTCCACTTCTCTGATGTACTTGCATCTTATTTAGCCAGTTTTTTTTCTTTTGCTTACCCATTTTTTGTAAATGCCACAGATTTGACACTGGGAGACATGAGTCAATACTGCTGCATGCTCTATTGCCTGTGTGCAAAGTGAATGAGGAGTGTGCGGTGACTAATCATGGATAGACTTTGAAAGAAGTGAGGTAACTGGTAATTGATCATGATGCATGTACTAGTTTTCTACTAATGCAAACAAATTACTACAAGCTTACTGGCTTACGGTAATAACTGAGATGGTCGCTAACATGGCGACATAGGTCATTCCTAACGTCACCCCCTGTCACAAGAAGAACTAACAGACTGCTCATGCACAGGACACCACTGAAAAGAATCCTAGCAGACAGGGGTGCGGCTGCAGGGTAAGAGGGGCAGCTACCCGCTAACCGCTCGGCGGCTCCCCCAGCCGGCACCGCCCCACACTGAGAGGTCTCTCCGAGCCTGCGGTTCCTCCAGGAGGGCGAGAGCGCCCAGGGTGGACGTTGAGCATGCGGGTCCCTTCTTGGGAGAACCACCATGGTCTTGCATCACTACAATCTGTGGGATCTGCACATGGGGACCTGCCAGGCTTGTCCACTGGGAATCAGATTGTAACAGAAGGGGGTTGGGGCTCGGAACAACCAGAGCTCAGCTCTTGGCAGACCAGGTCCTACCTACAAAGCCCAAGGAGCAGTCTCAACCAGAGGCTTTGCTAATCTGCACAGCCAAGAGAGTGGTGTAGTTTGACCAGGGAACTTAGTGGGGTACAGGTCTGCCTCACTCGGGACCTCAAATAAAGAGCCTTTCTGCCCCTGGAGACTGGTTTCCCCCCCACACACACAAAGACACACTTTCCCCCAAACAGTCTGGGCAGGGAAGCTGAGTCATCCCACTGCTCAGTGTATATCCAGGCCCCACCCAGCCAGAAAGGCTGGCCGGAACACCTGGACACTGTAGCCTAGCAACACTGGAGCAGGCAGACCTCATGGTCTGCAGAGCAAAGGCAGTGGCACAGTTCTGCCAGGTGACTTGGGGCACAGGTCAGCTTGAATCAGGACCACAAAGAACCTTCCAGGCCTTGGGGCTGGTTGCCCCACTATGCTCAGGCAGGGGAACTGACTCATAGCCCTAACCCACTGATGAGTATGGCTCCTGGTTCTGCCCTACCTGCCCTACCAAAAGGCCTTAGGGGAACACCTGGGATGCTGCTTGGAGCCAGCTCTGTTGCTCCACCTGGGAGCTAACGCATAGCCTGCCCACTGCTAAGCATGGCTCCCCGCCCTGCCTGACAGGAAGTCTGGCCTTAATACCTGGAAAGCTATGTAGCCCAGGAACTAGGGGTGCAGTTCTGTTTGAGTCAACACCCCAAACACAGAGTCCTGGCAGCCATGGAGCCAGCTCTGTCACTCCACCTGGGCAGGGGAGCTAATGCATAGCTTCACCCACTGCTGAGGGTGCTTCCAACCCCACCCACCCTGGAAGCCTGGCCTGAGCACCTAGGCCAGCGATGGTGAACCTTTTGAGCTCGGCGTGTCAGCATTTTGAAAAACCCTAACTTAACTCTGGTGCCGTGTCACAAATAGAAATTTTTTGATATTTGCAACCATAGTAAAACAAAGACTTATATTTTTGATATTTATTTTATATATTTAAATGCCATTTAACAAAGAAAAATCAACCAAAAAAATGAATTCGCGTGTCACCTCTGACACGCGTGTCATAGGTTCGCCATCACTGACCTAGGCGATGGTTTGGCGCAGCAGCATTTAAGCAGAGAGCCCAGCCAGCACCTCTGCCCATCTAGCACATAAATTGACAACTCTGTCTAGCCAGAGAGTTTGGTGCACAGATATGCTTAATTAGCTCCTCAAACAAGAGACGTGTCGGCCATGGCAACTGTCCTGCAAGCCCACCAGGGAAAACTAATCCATAACCCTGTCCACTGCTGAATACCACCTCCAACCCTGCTAACCAGGAAACCTAGCCAGAGCTCCTGGGAATCTCACCCTGCAGCCCTGATTACAGCAGCACTTGAGTGAAGAGCCTGACTGGTGGCTCTGCATTTGCAACGCTAACAGTGGCCCAGTCGGTCCTGGTCCATGCAGGTTTGCCTGATTTGATTCCCAAACAAGAGCTTTCCCAGCCTTGGGGCCTGTTTGGGGCACTATTCAGGCAGGTAAACTAATTCCTAGCCCCCTGCTATAATAGCCTTCACACACTCCAAACAGCCCACCCCAACCAGGGACCTAACCAGAGCACATGAAAAACTGCACAGCACATCCTACAACCCTACAGTGGCACTTGAAAAGACAACTAGCCTGGGGCTATCTCCATCTTCAAAGTAAAACTGGTGGCCTCATCTGGCCAGAAAATTTAGTGCACCGTCTAGCCTGATTTGGGTCCTCAAAGGATGAGCAGTGCAGATCTTACGGCTTGTCTGCTGCCCCCAGAACAGGGAAGCTAATTCATAACCATGCCTACTGCTGAGTACAGTTCCCAGACCCAATCGTCCAGAGGACCCAGGCAACCACGGAACCCATTCTATGGCCTTGCTGGAGCAGGGAACCAAGCCAGACGTTCTATCCAACTTTTCTCAGCCAGCAGCACCCCTCTCCAATGTCAGTGGCCTTTCCCCAAAATAGACCCTGATAGCAAACCCCACAAGCCCAATGACATTACCAGCTGACTCGTCCAGAACACCAAGCCAAGCAGACAGGTAAAGAACTATCTGTACCAAAGTAAACATGTAAAGTCAGAAAAGGGGATTGCTTACTCAAATGCAGAGAAATCAACATACAAAATCAAGGATCACAAAAAAATCAGGTAATTAGAACACTACCAAAGGAAACTAATAAAGCTCCAATAACTGATCCTAAAGAAATGAAGAACACATAAAGAATTCAAAATAACCCTCTTTAAGAAGTTTAAACTACAAGAACACACAGACAACTGAACAAAATAAGGAAAACAATGTATGAACAAAATGAGTTTAACAAAGAAATAGAAACATTAAAAAACCCCACAGAACTACAAACAGAAATCCTAGAGCTTACAAATACAATGACTGTACTGAAGAATTCAACAGGGAGCTCCAACAACAGAGTCAACCACGCAAAAGAAAAAATCAGTTACCTGGAAGACAGGGCATTTGAAATTATCTAGTTAGAGGAGCAAAAAAAAAAAAAAAAAGTGTGAAGAAAGCCTATGGGACTTAAGGGATACAATAAAAAACAACAACAAAACCCCCCACAATGTAAACATTGTGGGAATCCCAAGAGAAGAGAAAGGGACAGAAAGTATATATTTAAAGCAATAGGAGTGAAACCTTTCCAAACCTGGAAAGAGACAGAACATCCACATCCAAAGAACCCCAGATAGGTTAACCTGAAATGGGCTACATTGAGACACATTATAATTAAATGGTCATAAGTCAATGATGAAGAAAGATTTTGAAAGTAGCAAGAGATATACAAGTTACATACAAAGAAGCCCCCATGAGACTATGGACAGATTTCTCAATGGAAATTTTTCAGATCAGGAAAAAAATGGGATGATATATTCAAAATATTGTGTATGTGGGGAGGGGGGAACTTGTCAACCAAGAATTCTACAACTGGTAAAGCTGTTCTTCAGAAATAAAAAAGAGATAAAGATTTTCCTGAACAAACAAAAGCTTGAGGGAGTTCATCACCACCAGACCTACCTTACAAAAGATGCTAATTGGGAGTTCTTTGAGTGGAAGCAAAAGGATGCCAATTAATGTCATAAAAATATAAGAAGGTAGCATAAAAGTCAATAGAAATGGCAAATATATATATTCTAATATAGTAATGGAGGTAATCCACTTACAACTCGTTTAAAAATTAATATAATAAATGTAGAAACCATAACTACAATAATTTGTTAATGGATGTACAATATAAAAAATACATAAGCTGTAACATCAATAACCTAAAATGTGAGGGGAAGGAGCAGTAAAAGTGTAAAGTTTAGGAATGTTACAGCTGTTCAGTTGTTATCAGTTTAAAATAGAGTATGATCATTTTGAGATATTTTATGTAAGTTTCATGATAACCATAAGGGGAAAACCTGTAAGTAATTACACAAACCATGATAAAGAAGTCAAAGCATACTACACTCAGAATATATCAAAATCCAAAAAATACAGCAGGATACGAACTAAGGAACAGGGAATCCACAAAACAACCAGAAAACAATTAACAATGACAATAACAATCTCTTACCTATCAAAAATTACTTTAATGTAAATGGTTTTAATTCTTTCATCAAAAACATAGAATGGCTGAAATGGATTAAAAAACAAGATCTAATTATATGCTGCCTACAAGATACTCACTTTAGCCTTAAAGACACAGGCATAGGCTGAGAGTAAAAATATTTCAAGAAAATTGTAACCAATTTAGAAGGGGTAGCTATACTTATATCAGGCAAAATATACTTTAAAGTAAAAATGGTAAGAAGAGACAAAGAATGATAAAAAAGAAAAATCTCAGTCCATCAAGAGGATATAACAATTGTAAATATTTATATACCCAACAGTGAAGCATCTATATCTATAAAACAAAAACTAACAGAATGGAAAGGAGAAATAAATACAAACAAAATAATAGTTGGAGACTTTAATACCCCACTCTCAACAATGGATAGATTATTCAGGCACAGAATCAATACGGAAACAACAGATTTGGATAATGCTATAGACCAAAGGACCCGACATATAGAGAACATTCTATCCAACAGCAGAATACACATTCTTCTAAAGCACAGAGGAACATTTTCTAGAACAGACCATAGGTTAGGCCACAAACAAGCCTTAGCAAATTCAAAAAGACTGAAATCGTATTAAGTATCTTCTCTAACCATAAACTAGAAATCAATAACAGGAGAAAAACTGGAAAATTCCCAAATACATGGAAATTTAACCACACTTTCTTGAACAGCCAATGGATCAAAGAAAAAATTAAAGAAGTAAAAGAGTACTTTGAGACAAACAAAAATAAAAACACTACATACCAAAACGTATAGGATACCATGAAAGCAGTGCTAGGAGAAAAGTTCATAGCAATAAATACCCACATTAAGAATCTAGAAAGATCTCAAATCATCAACTTAATTCCATAGCTCAAGAAAATGGGAAAATAACCCTAAAGTCAGCAAAACAAAGAAAATAACAAAAAATTAGAGAAGAAATGCGATAGAGAACAGGAAAACAATATAAAAATAAGCAAAACTAAGAATTGTTCTTTTAAAAGACAAACAAAATTGAAAAATCTTTAGCTACACTAACCAATGAAAAATAGAGTACCCAAATCAACAACATTGTAAATGAAAAGAAGGAACATTACAACTGATACGACAGAAACACAAAGGATCGTAAGAGGCTACTATGTACTATCAAGGGAACAACTAACTATACTCTAACATACTATACTCTCCAAACTAGTAGAAATGAAAAAAATTACTAGAAACATACAACTTACCAAGACTAAATCAAGAAGAAGTAGAAAATTTGAACAGAGCAATTACTAGTAAGGAGATTGAGGCAGTAATCAAAATCCTCCCTAAAAACAAAGGCCCAGGACCAGATGGTTTCACTGATGAATTTTACCAAACATTTACAGAAGAACTAACACTAGTCATTTCAAACTCTTCCGAAAAAACCCAAGAGGAGGGCATACTCCCAAGCTCATTTTATGAGGCCAGCACTACACTGATACCAAAGCCAGAAAGGACACTACAAGAAAAAACAACAATTATAGGCCAATATCCTGATGAATATAGGTGTAAAAAACATCAATAAAATACAAGCAAATCAAATTCAGCTGCACATTAAAAGGGTCATTCACCACAATCAAGTGGAATTTGTCCCTGGAAAGCAAGAATGGCTTAACATACGTAAATCAATAAATGTGATACATCACATTAACAGACTGAAAGATAAAAGGTCACGACTGGTTGGTGTGGCTCAGTGGTTGAGTGCTGACCTATGAACCAGGACGTCACAGTTCGATTTCTGATCAGGATCAGGGCACATGTCTGGGTTTTGGCCTTGATCTCCAGTAGGGGGTGTGCTGGAGGCAGCCAATCCATGATTCTCTCATCATTGATGTTTTAATCTCTCTCTCCCTCTACCTTCTTCTCTGAAATCAATAAAAATATTTTTTAAAGAAAGATAAAAAATCGTATCATCTGAACAGACACAGAAAAAGCATTTGACAAAATTCAACATCTGTTAATGATAAAAATTCTCAACAAATTAGGTATAGAAAGAACGTATCACAACATAATCCATACCACATATTGTAAGTCCACAGCTAACATCACAATCAAAGGTGAAAGGTTGAAAGCTTTTCCTCTAAACTCAGGAACAAGAAAAGGTGCCCACTCTCACCACTCCTATTCAGCATAGTATTAGGAGTCCTAGCCAGAGCAATCAAGTAAGAAAATGAAATAAAAAGCATCCAAGTTGGAAAGGAATAAGTAAAACTGTACCTATTTGCAGATGACATTATTTTATATATAGGAAATCCTAAAGTCCACCAAAAAATTGTTAGAACTAATTCACAAATTCGGTGAAGTTGCAGGATACAAAATTAACAAACAAGAATCAGTAGTATTTCTATAGACCAACAATAAATTATCTGATAAAGAAAATGCTCCCTTATATTGTACAATAGCATAAAAAACAACAACAACTTGGGAATAAATTTAAGCAAGGAGGGGAAAGATCTCTACACTGAAAACTACAAAACACTTATGAAAGAAATAAAAGAAAACACACACACATAAATGGAAAGGCATCCTGTGTTCATGGATTTGAAGAATTAATACTGTTAAAATGTCCATACTACCTAGAGTCACCTATAGAGTCAATGCAATCCTATCCAGTTTTTTTTTCAGAAGTAGAAAAAAACAATCCTATAATTTATATGGAACTACAAAAGACCCCAAATAGCCAAAGCAATCCTAAGAAGAACAAAGCAGGAGGCATTACATTTTCTGACTTCAAGCTATCTTATAAAGCTATCGTAGTCAAAATAGCATGATACTGACAGAAGAACAGATGTACAGACCAATGAAACAGAATCAAGAGCCCAGAAATAAACTCATACATAGTCAATTAATATTTGACAAGGGAGCCAAGACTATTCAATGGAGAAGAGATAGTCTTTTCAATAAATGGTGCTGGGAAACTTGGATATTCACATGCAACAGAATAAAACTAGACCCCTTTCTTATGCTAGTCATAAAACTTAATCCAAAATAGATTAAAGACTTAAAAATCAGACCTGAATTGTAACACTCTTAGAAGAAAACAGGGAAAAAGCTCCTTGACATTGGTCTTGGTAATGATATTTTAGATATGACATCTAAAACACAAGCAGCAAAATAAAAAATAAATAAGTGGGAATATATCACACTGAAAAGCTTCTGCACAGCAAAATAAACAATCAACATAATGAAAAGATAACCTATGAAATGGGAAAGAAATTTTTGCAAACCTTATATCTGACAAGGGGTTAATATCCAAAATATAAAAAGAACTCATATATCTCAATAGCATAGCTCCCAAAACAAATTTTAAAAATGGGATCTGGATAGACATGTTTCCAAAGCTATACAACTGGCCAACAGGTACATGAAAAGGTACTCTCCATCACTAATCATTATGAAAGTGCAAATCAAAATCACAATGAGATATCACCTCACATCTGTTAGAATGGGTATTGTCGAAAAGACAAAAAAAAAATAGCAAGTGTGGTGAGGATGTGGAGAAAAACGAATCCTTGTGAACTATTGGTGGGGATGTAAATTAGTGCAGTCACTATAGTAAACATATGGAGATTCCTCAAAAAATTGAAAATTGAACTACCAAATGATGCAGCATTTCCACTTCTGGGTAAATATCTGAAAGGAAAACACTTATCCAAGAGATGGCTGCATTCCCACGTTCACAGCAGCCTTATTGACAATAGCTCAGACATGTTAACGTCACAGGTGTCTGTCAGTGGGTAAAAATGCATAAAGAAATTTTGGAACATATATACAATAGAATATTTACAACCATAAAGATGGAGGAAATCCTGCCACTTGCTACAACATGGATGTGCATTATCTTGCAACATGGATGGGCATTATGTTAAATGAAATAAGTCAGAGAAAGACAAATACTATATAGTCTAATCTTAAAAAAACAACAACAAAAAAAACCTCACCCTGGCTGGTGTGCTCAATGGCGCACTGAAGGGTCTCCAGTTCGATTCCCTGTCAAAGGCACCTACCTGGATTGCAGTTTGCTCCCCAACAGGGGAGCATGCAAGAGGCAACCAGTCGATGTGTCTCTCTCACATTAATGTTTCTCTCTCCTCTCTCTCTCTCTCTCTCTCTCTCTCTTTCCCCCCCCCTCCCCTTTGACTCTGCCTCCCTCCTTCCCTTCCACTCTCTCTGATAAAACAAAGGGAAAATATATCCTCACGTGAGGATTAAAAACAACAAAAATAGCCGAAACCAGTTTGGCTCAGTGGATAGAGCATCGGCCTGCGGACTGAAAGGTCCCGGGTTAGATTCCGGTCAAGGGCATGTACCTTGGTTGCGGGCACATCCCCAGTGGGAGATGTGCAAGAGGCAGCTGATTGATGTTTCTCTCTCATCGATGTTTCTAACTCTCTATCTCTCTCTCTTCCTCTCTGTGAAAAATCAATAAAATATATTTTAAAAAAACAACAACAACAACAAAAATAGATCAGATTTGTGGTTCCGAGGCAGGGGTGAGGAATGGAGTATGGGGGAATTGAAAGAAGGTGGTCAAAAGTACAAACTTCCTGCTATAAGATAAATAAGTACTAAGGATGTAATGTACATGATCACACTAATAAACATACTGGATTGTATATTCAAAGGTTGCTAAGACAGCAAGTCCTAAAACTTCTCATTACAAGGAAAAAAGTTTTTCTTTTTTTTTTCATATCTATATGAGATGATGAATGTTAACTAAACTTATTGTGGTAATTATTTCACAATATATGTGAATCAAGCCATGCTGTACACAAATTTATCCAGTGTTGTATGTCATTTATATCTCATTAAAACCTGAAAACAACATAAATGATCTTAACACTCTGGAGGTCAGCAATCCGATATGCTTATTAGGCTAAAATCAAGATGTGGACAGGGCTCTGCCCTTCTGGAGGACCTGGGAGTGTCCCCATTTCATTCCACTGCCTTTTCCAGGTTCTAGAGGCTGCCTGGATTCCTTGACTCATGGCCCCTTCTTACATGTTTAAAGTCATCAGTGCAGCATCTTCAAATCTTAATCTGACTCTGTTTCTGTAGTCACTTCTCCTCCTCTGACTCTGACCATCTGCCTTCTCTTATAAGGCCCCTTGTGTGTGCTTTCCTATATAATAAAAGGGTAATGTGCAAATTGACCCTAACAGCAGAACAACCGGTCGCTATGACGTGCACTGACCACCATGGGGCAGATGATGCTCAACGCAGGAGCTGCCCCCTGGTGGTCAGTGCGCTCCCACAGGGGGAGCTCAGCTCAGACACAAGCTGGGCTGATGGCTGTGAGTACAGCGGCGGTTCCCGCCTCCTCGGCAGCGCTAAGGATGTCTGACTGCCAGCTTAGTCGGATCCCCCAGAGAGCAGGCCTAAGCCAGCAGGTGGACATTCCCTGAGGGGTCCCAGACTGTGAGAGGGTGCAGGCTGGGCTGAGGGAACCCCTCCGCCCCCAAGTGCACGAATTTTCATGCACCGGTCCTCTAGGTTTTAAATATTTAAAAATATTTTTATTTATTTCAGAGAGGAAGGGAGAGAAATAGAAACATCAATGATGAGAGAGAATCACTGATCAGTTGCCTCCTGCACGCCCCCAACTAGGGATTGAGCCCATAACCCAGGCATGTGCCCTGACCAGGAATTGAACTGTGACCTCCTGGTTCATAGGTTGACGCTCAACCACTGAGCCATGCTGGCTGGGCAAGGCTCCTTGTGTTTGCATTGGAACCACCCAGGTAATCTCCCCATCTCAAGATCTCTCTACTATATCACATCAGCAATGTCATTATACATATCAATATGTAATATACCATGTTCACAGGTCTTAGGAATTAGAATGTGGACATCTATTATTTACACAGTGATTTGTGTCTCAAAGAGCTCCCAATGAAGTTTGAACTTTTTGCAATTACTCAGTTACTATACCTTGGTAACTAAAATTTGAAATGTGTTGTGGGGGCACTAGTGTTATTTAAATAAACCGTGATTACTGGAATTTGTGTATAACTGAATGATGCAAAGCAAGGGCTACTTGTTTTAAGTCCAGCTAGTAGGTCAAAAGGATGAGAAGATGCATGTGATTGCCCTAGCTGGTTTGGCTCAATGGATAGAGTGTTGGCCCATGGACTGAAAGGTCCTAGGTTCAATACCAGTCACGTACTTCTGTTGCAGGCTTGATCCTTAGCCCAGGTCAGGATGCATGCAGGAGGTAAACAATTGACATATCTCTCTCACATCGATGTTTCTCTCTCTGTGTCTCTCCCCTTCCCTTCCATTCTCTCTAAAAAAAATCAATGGAAAAATATCCTCAGGTAAGTGAGGATTAACCAAAAAATAAAGAAGATGCATGTGACTACACATGCAGGACCACGCAGGACCATGACTGTAGAACATGAGGTGGAAGTGACCTATATGTTTGCACTCATATTTGAAGAACACTCATAAGTAAAAAGATTGACCTTTCTCTTGGGCTGGATCTCAAGGTCACCAGAATACTGACAGCACTATAGCTTGTCTCTCTGAAAAACATGGTACAGGTGAATATGGAAACCTTAAGAAATAATGACAGAACCTCCCTCTTCCCTCTTCCATCTTCTGCCCGATCCCCCTCCTCCAAAAAATACATGTCTGAGGCTCTTGTGCACTAATATCCAATTACTGACAGTGTATCACGCTTTGTTTATAAAGCAACTGTCTTTTTAAAAATTTCTGATTAATAAACATAAAAGAGCTCTTTTGAGTCAAACCGGTTTGGCTCAGTGGATAGAGAGTCGGCCTGCGGACTGAAAGGTCCTGGGTTCGATTCCGGTCAAGGGCATGTACTTTGGTTGCGGGCACATCCCCAGTAGGAGGTGTGCAGGAGGCAGCTGGTCGATGTTTCTCTCTCATCGATGTTTCTGGCTCTCTATCCCTCTCCCTTCCTCTCTGTAAAAAATCAATAAAGTATATTAAAAAAAAGAGCTCTTTTGATAACTGATTGAGGACATAATTAACATTTCCTATGTTTATAGAGTTGAGTAAACTACAGAATAAGTAATAAATATGTAAATATGTAAACTACAGAATAATAACTAAATATGGGACACTGGTTTCTGATACTCTTAGACCAAACACAATTTAAAACTGAATTACTGTTAGGAAGTTTCTCATAAATACATTTTATTTTAACATTAAATGGTCAGTTATACATCTCTGACTGGGATTATTACAGTACAATCTTACAGGGTGGGGATTCTAACAATGCCACAAACACAGACACACACTAAGAGCTGACAAGAGGGTTTTTCCTGCTCTGGCTGTATTATGTTAACCTGCAATACAGACATCTGCTCGTACAGGACAGGATATCTCTTCAAGAGGTAGAGCTTATTTTATACCTAAGTGCTGCAAACACATTCCCTGCATGAACTGAGGAGAAAAAAGGAAGAAAAAAAATAGCATTTTATGAAAATCCAATTCCTTGACTCCATCCATATCAAGTCTTACCACTTTATAAAATTCGTTATTAGCCAATGCTATTTAAAAATACTACTTGATTAGTCTTAAATTGATATTGGAGAAAGGTCACACAGAAGGCCTAACCCTGGTGGCATATGTGAAATCAGATCCTGATGTGCCTGTGGCTCCTGTTGGGAGTCTGTATCACAATTGTCTGAGGCAGCGGCTCCATCTTTCTCATGCTCCATCCAGACAGGTGAGGACCCAAAGTGCTAAGTGCATATTTCAAGCTTGTGTGCCGAACCTGTTTAGAGCCTCAGTAAATGATAAGAGGCAATTTCACAGATACTCTTTGAGAGTGAATAGAGTCATTGAACTACAGAGAATAAACTCTCATACACATTTTGAAACTCCCATATAAAATGACTATCCTGAGTCCATCAGGACTTGAGAGTTTCTGTTTTCATGAAGTAGGTGAAAGGGTAATCTCTGTTCTTTCCAGGTACTGGTACCTGCACAGGCTTCCCTCTCAGGAGGCCTTAACCAGCTGTATGTTCACATATCAAAGTCCTTCAGCTCTCCCCAGCTGGCACCTATTTTCACTTTCACTTTCAGTTTCACAGAAAGTTTTAAGGCATTTTCCATTTCATTCTTGACAATCTGAGCAACCTAGGGGTGGGGGTGGGGGGACAAAAAAGAGGTTAACAAACTCTCTGCCTAATCAAAGAATGTTTCCCAGCCTACCCACCGAGATAACAGGCCAGACTGGAGCTCTTCACCTGGTGCTTGGAAGTGACTTCGGAAGAGCCAGGCATCCCAAGTCTGCACTGACCAGCAGGAGCTCTGCCAGCTTCAGCTGGAATGCTTGGAGCTTTGAAACCCTCAGGACAAGACTCCAGATTCCCATCCCACTTCTCCCAGACAAAAACATCCCTGCGCCAGGAATTTCTTTAACAATAGTATGACACTGTGCACTCTTAGTTCTTTGTAAACCCGTAAGGACCCAACATTGATGTAGCCATCGTAGGGCTGGGGAAGAGTTCCAGAAACCTCATGCATCTTAGCCTGACCCATCCAGCGCCTGAACGTTCAATAGAATGGAAAATGGAAAACACTGTAAAAATACCTGAACCACATCCTCTTCTGCCACTTCATACAAGAGTTCATCATGGAGTTGAAGGATGAAGAAGCCTCCTCTGATTGGGCGGAACATCCCTTGCAGTTTTCTCTTTGGTAACAATCCTACCCCATGGGAAAAAGTAGCAAACTGTCATTTTGCCATAGGATAATAATTTTATTTATATTTTTAGAGATCTTGAGAAACTTTGGAAAATTTTAATTACGAGATTAAAACACATAAGATTTAGAACTATCAGGGAACTAATTACTTGCTGGCTGCTACCTAGCTCAACTATCAGGTAAACTAAATCCCATCCCCTTCCTCCCAGAAAGGAGGGGTCTAACAAAGAAGCCAGTAAATGAAGTTTGAAGAAATCTGTTCAAAACTCTGGTTTAATTTATTTCTCAGATACATCTTCTCCTTCCATGGAGGCCCCACTACAGCTTCTCTGAGTAAAAACACCAGAGCAGTATGGGGCTTGATTCCTGCTCCAGCAAAGTGATCTGGTGTTGTCATTAGGCAGTGTTTTCTAAGAAGGACACTTGCTGCTATTTTTTTGTGGCCAGAAGTATCACTATAGTAGAACTGGTGCCTCCCCAATTGGACCCCATACTCTAGACAAGTAATCCTAAACCTCGGGTCCAAATGTGGACTTCAGAGTATGTGTGAACTCCTTGGCATTGGATGTAAGAGTCTATGTCTACATTTTTCTGGGGAGATGATCTATAAAACCCATGACTCCAAAAATGGTTATAAATCACTTATACTAGACTTAGCTACTATTTCCTAACCAGCTGGGCCTGGTGCTATAGATTATGCCTCTCTGATCACTAAAATAAGGTTCAAAATTAATACCTTTAAAGCAACTGCCTTTGTTTGCCCTCATGTTTGCAGTCCTTCCTTTCTGCCATACAACTTCCTACTTACCCTTCAGGACAGCACAAGTAGCTCGCCATCTCCTTCAATACCCAGTGCTTCCCTCAGAGTTCATGAGCTGTCACTGTCTGCAGCCCACATTTCCCCACAGGTGGCTCTCAAAGGTAAGAGAACAAATGCAGATGAGGCCATGGCAGGCTGCCTCACACCAGGCTGCAGAGGCTGCACATCTGTTTGCCAGTTTGGCTGACATCTGATGCGCCCCACTGGGCCCCACTTATCTCACAGCATTAGCTGTCCGGATGCTCTAGCTTTTCTGCTTTCTCATCACCATGCCCTTGTCCTCTTCATTTCCCTTGGGTACTTGGCTTCTGACCCAGAATGCATGATCTTCCTGTTCCCTGTGTGGTCTGTTTCCTCAGGTTCGGCTCCCTTTGATCCCCCTGACCTGCTACTACTTTTCACCCAGCACGATACCATGAAGTCATCCTCAGTTACATATCTACTTTGCCTCCCACTCATTCTAAAGGCTGTTAATGTCTACATCAGGGGTCCTCAAACTTTTTAAACAGGGGGCCAGTTCAATGTCCCTCAGACCGTTGGAGGGCCGGACTATAGTTTAAAAAAAAACTATGAACAAATTCCTATGCACACTGCACATATCTTATTTTGAAGTAAAAAAACAAAACGGGAACAAATACAATATTTGTATTTGCATGTGGCCCGCGGGCCATAGTTTGAGGACCCCTGGTCCACATCCTCACTTTGACACTGCATCACTCTGCTGTGGAGAGTTGTGCAAATATTTCAGTCAGGGCCCTATCTTCCCATCCTGTCCTTAAATTTTAACATAGGTTGATAACTTTGATTTCTAAACCCTTCAAAGCACATACTACAGTGTTATTACCCAAATACTTACCTCTCTCTCTCTCTTCCTCTCTCTCTCTCTCTCTCTCTCTCTCTCTCTCTCTCTCTACCTTCCTCTCTCTCTCTCTCTCTCTCTCTCTCTCTCTCTGTATGTACGTTTGCCAACATACATACTCCCACACATAAAATGTTGAATGATCAGCCTTACATATTCTGGGGGGCATTGAAGACAATTAAACTAAAAAATCCTAATTTGATGGGCAAATAGGTTTTTTTATATCTATATATTTTTATATATAAGTGAACATATTTTTATATAACTGGCTGTATTATTCTCTACAATATATATGTCTCTTCTAAAAATAGCAAATTCCGCCAAAACCGGTTTGGCTCAATGGATAGAGCGTCGGCCTGTGGACTGAAAGGTCTCAGGTTCGATTCCGGTCAAGGGCATGTACCTGGGTTGCGGGCACTTCCCCAGTGGGGGATGTGCAGGAGACGGCTTATTGATGTTTCTCTCTCATTGATGTTTCTGGCTCTCTATCTCTCTCCCTTCCTCTCTGTAAAAAATCAATAAAATATATTTAAAAAAAAATAAAAATAAATAAAAAAAATAAAAATAAAAATAGCAAATTCCATCATCAAGAGCTGATATATACCTTTTCTGCCCTATCTCAAGCAGTTTATTCTTCCCCTTTATGCCTGAAACCTTCTTAACTTCTTTCCAGGAAAATTTAAACATGGCTGCAGTCATAGTTTGATAATCTCAGTGACCGTGAAATGGTATTTAAAGCAGAAGGATGGACATGAGACAAAGAGAGAAGGGAAAGTTCTATGTACTTGTTAAAACAAGAAATAATCTATCCAAGCAATAAGGAGAGAACTTAGAGAAAATATTTTGAGAACAACAGTAAGAAAAGATGACAATATTGGCAAATAAATATATGTGATAAGGAGGTGAGCTTAGTGTATATTCCCAGACTTTAGAGAACAAGGAAGGTCATGAGCAGGCAAAATCAACATGCTCTTCTGTTGTGCTCTGAGGATCACAGTGGGTCACCGAGACCCTTTCAAAGCATCTGCAAAGTCAAAGTATTTTCTTAACAACATGCAGAGGTTATTTTCCTTTATTTTTTTTTTCAGTGCTTACCACTTAATATGGAAATGACTAAATATACATTTTTAGGAGGGAAACCAAGATGGCAGCATAGGTAAACACCGGAAATTGCTGCCTGGCACAACCACTTCAAAAATACAACTAAAAGACAAAATGGACATCATCCAGAACCACAGGAAGGCTGGCTGAGTGGAAATTCTACAACTAGAAGGAAAGAGAAAAGCACACTGAGACTCACAGGAGATGCGGAAGTAAAGAGCAGAGGTACAGAGGCGCACGTGGAAAGGGCTGGCAACTGAGGACACAGTTGTCTTTTTCAATCCGGAGGGAGTCTCAAGCTCCCAACTGCTCTGAACTCCAGTTCCAGGAGAGTCTCTGGGGACCCAGACTCATACGGGGAGAAACTGGACTGTCTGGCATCGGTCGGAACTCGAAGCCGGCTTTCTCTCAGAAGTGCTTGCAGCGATTACAGGAAAACTAAGACGTGGGACCTCTTAGGGTAGGACTGAGGATCTGCCATAGCTGTTTGCTCCGCCCTGTTGATTCCCTGAGAACCCGCCCCACCCAAGCTGTGTGCAGAGGCTTTAGCATATGAAAGGCCTGGCCCTATGCAATCTGAAAATTACCTAACAAACTGCAGCTGGGTCAGAGAGACCCAGAACTTCCAAAAGAAGGCCCAAGGCCCCAGAGCAGCTTGCATTGCTTCACAGCTGGGCCTCATCTGGGCACCTCCAAATCCCAAAAAAGAAGAGGAATCTGCAGATCTCTCCATAACTCCTGCTGGGTAGCCTCAGGCAGAGGCTAAATTAGCACCTCCTTAGAGATCCAAGAGCCAGTGTACCCAGTGGTCAGAGTGGGACCATCCAAATTACAACTCCTCGGATCCATAAGGGACACACTCAGGGAGCAGACTTAGTGAGCACCAAAGCCCCACTGAAGCAAGTCTTGCCTCATAAGGGTGTCTCCAGCACAGAAGTCCTCCCACTGCAGACACAGCTGATTCTCATAGCCAATTGGCCTGGAGGTCAATTCCTCCCAGTGATACCTACAACAATCAAGGCTTAACTACAACAAGACTGTGCACAAAGCCCACAAAAGGGTGCACCAAGAGTGTCCACCTCAGGTAATTGGGGAGACTAAGCCACTGGGCCCTACAGGACACCTAGCACAGAAAGCCACTCTACCAACACAGGGAAGCAGCCAAAATGGGAAGACAAAGAAACAGGTCACAAATGACAGAAATGGAGGAAAGCAAACTACTGGATATAGAGTTCAAAACCAAACTTATAAGGTGTTTCAAGAATTTTCTAGAAACTGCCAATAAATTTAGTGAGACCCTCGATAAATCTAGTGAGATCCTCGAGGATATGAACAAGAACCAACTAGAAATTAAGCATACACTGACTGAAATAAAGACTATTATACAGAGATCCAACAGCAGACTAGAGGATCGCAAGAATCAAGTCAAAGATTTGAAATACGAAGAAGCAAAAATCACCCAACCAGAAAAACAAAAACAAAAAAAAGAATCCAAAAATATGAAGATAGTGTAAGGAGCCTCTGGGACAACTTCAAGCATACCAACATCTGAATTATAGGGATACCAGAAGAAGAGAGAGAGCAAGATATTGAAAACCTATTTGAAGAAATAATGACAGAAAACTTCCCGTACCTGGTGAAGGAGATAGACTTATAAGTCCAGGAAGAGCAGAGAACCCCAAACAAAAGGAATCCAAAGAGGACCACACCAAGACACATCATAATTAAAATGCCAAGAGCAAAAGACAAAGAGAGAATCTTAAAAGCAGCAAGAGAAAGAAACTCAGTTACCTACAAGGGAGTGCCCATATGACTGTCAGGTGATTTCTCAACAGAAACTTTGCAGGCCAGAAGGGAGTGGCAAGAAATATTCAAAGTGATGAATACCAAGAACCTACAACCAAGATTACTTTATCCAGAAAAGCTATCATTCAGAATTGAAGGTCAGATAAAGAGCTTCACAGATAAGAAAAAGCTAAAGGAGTTCATCACCACCAAACCAGCATTATATGAAATGCTGAAAGGTATCCTTTAAGAAGAGGAAGAAGAAGAAAAAGGTAAAGATACAAATTATGAACAACAAATACATATCTATCAACAAGTGAATCTAAAAATCAAGTGAATAAATAATCTGATGAACAGAATAAACTGGTGAATATAATAGAATCAGGGGCATAGAAAGAGAGTGGACTGACTATTCTCGGGGTGGGGGACAGTGTGTGGGGGGTGCGGGAAGAGACTGGACCAAAATCGTATACCTATGGATGAGGATAGTGGTGGGGGGTAAGGGCAGAGGGTGGGGTGGGAACCAGGTGGAGGGGAGCTATGGTGGGGGGAAAAAGAGGAACATCTGTAATAATCTGAATAAAGATTTAATTAAAAAAATAAAATAAAAAAGAAATCGAAAATATTTACAAATAAATAAGTAAATAAATAAATAAATAAATAAATACACATTTTTATCCAAAGTCTCAGTAGTTTGGTTTTACACCAAGTAAATTCACCAACAGGAAACTTGGATGTAGTTCACTACCTTGATCTCTTTTTTTCCCCCCTCATAATTTTTTTTAAAATATATTTTATTGATTTTTTACAGAGAGGAAGAGAGAGAGAGATAGAGTTAGAAACATCGATGAGGGAGAAACATCGATCAGCTGCCTCCTGCACATCTCCCACTGGGGATGTGCCCACAACCCAGGTACATGCCCTTGACCGGAATCGAACCTGGGACCTTTCAGTCCGCAGGCCGACGCTCTATCCACTGAGCCAAACCGGTTTCGGCCTCATAATGTTTTTTTATTATTCATTGAGCATTAAGTAGTACTAGATTATGAAATAATCAACATATACAATATCATATATAGCATTATCTTTTAAAGAAACTTGAAAATGCAATTTAGTAGATATAATCCACATAAACAAAAGGTCTTTGGATTCTTAATAATTCTAAGAGTGTAAAGACAAATTGAGACCAAAATGTTGGAGAACTGCTGAGAAATAATATATAAAATACATCTTTTCATTCCTGATGCAATAAATCTCTATAATAAATCTATATATTTCTATATATCTATATAAATCTATATATTTCTCTATAATAAATCTCTATGCTATAGCAGGGCCTCACTTATGAACAAACCTGTTCTGTCACCTTGGAGCATAACCTCCCGATGACCATGGGATTTGAAGATTGACTGGAAGGTCTCTAATTGCTTCTGAATGTTGACTGTGGCTATTTTCACAATATCAGCCGCTGAACCTTGGACTGTTGTGTTGATAGCCTGACGCTCAGCCTATAAAAAACAATAACAGGCTCTCGTCAGACACACAACATGGTTTCATACCTGCTTTTAGCACCCAGATCAGTGCTAAACCAGGCTGGAAATCTGGGCGAAGAAATCACCAATTAAGCAGCATCTAAGAACAATAACTGGAATGATCAGGGCTCCAGCCTTTGGGCTGTCATCCTCATGATAAACAGAAGGTCAGACTGCTTCTGTTTAGAAATAATCAACAGTCAGGAACCAAAAACTGTACCACACTTAGAATATACTTAGTAGCTCAAATTTATTTTATTTTATAAATATATATCATTAATGTTACAGTGTTACAGCTGTTCTAAATTTCACTCTAAAGAACCTATATTTCAAAATAACTCATATTAATCCTAAATAGACATAAGTAGAATGTCATTCTTTGTGATGTGAGTTGGAACGTTCCAAGTACATCCCCCATATCCGGGGCCTCATGGTTGTATGTAGTTTGCTCCTGGCAGGTCTGCAGCCCTTGGGTATGAGACAGAGCTTTTTATGGGCTGCTAGGATAATCCTTAGGTGTTAGTGCAAATGCAGATCTTAGCTCCCTAGGTGTTAAGTTAGAACTCCCTTAAATGATTGCTGCCATGAGCTTCTTGGCAGGCAGCCATAGCTGCTAAAAGTGATCATCCTAGGGCAGTAGGGATGAGGTCTGGGTTAATATCCAAAGTATAACCTATCCATGAATATAGTTCCTGTTGTCCCAAAAGTTCTCAGTAAATGGAAAGAGTCTCCTTGCAGGAAGGATCTATGTAACTTGAGAGGTGTTCTCCATTTCCCTGTCTCCTGGGTACACTTAACTACTAGCGCATTAAATACCTGCTAAAGAGACAGACTTTTAAAAAAATTTAACTTTCCTTTTGCCAAATGTTGATGAATCCACCGTAAACTCAATCAGTTGTCACTGTTTAAAGAGTGACTGAATTTCAGCGTCCTAGTGACCCCCTCCCCTGGTTGAAACTTCAGGTGGTGTGCTGTGCTATTGTTACTACTTGCTGCTTTTCTCTGTGAAGTTACACAGACCCGCCCATTGCCATGTAATTTAAAGTGTTTCTCACGCTAAAAGGATGGCCTTGACTTGTTTAGGCCAATGAACTGTGAGTAATACTGACGTGCAGCGCAAGTAAGAAGGTTTGAAAACTATCCAACATTGTCACTGAAAGGCCTGTCCCAGAGAGGGATTCTTCCTTTATTCTGGATTCCAGAGTGAAGAACATATGGAGCAGAACCACAGTCAACCCAGAGCCAAACTATAATGTGAATTTAAAATAAAACTGCTTATTATATAATCCACTGAAATTTTGGGGTTGTATTCACTGACATATGCAAGGAAAACTATGACTAAAATATATACTTCACTCTCATGGTATTGTACTTCCTTGATTCTCTTCCAAAATAAGAAAAGTTAGCAATCTTAGGTTTGTGTCTTACAATCCAAGTCCTTTTATGACCAGGGCTTTTCATAGGCATAAAAAAATACAGGTTTCTGATTATGGGAGATCAGGTTATTAGAACCAAACATCTGACTGATAACAACTGGAAAAGCTGAAATTACTTTTTTTTTTTTTTTGCAGATAATAACTGTGTAGATAGAATATCTAAAAGTATCTCTAGATAAGTTATTAGAATATGTAATATTTGCAAGGTTTCTAAACAAAAGAACAACAATAAAAACAATTATATGTCTTTGTGTGAGCAGCCACACGTTGTCTTTGTTGAAAAGTATATGTCAATCAGAGGGAAGGTGAGGGTGGGTAAGTGGGGAGAGATTAACCAAAGAATTTATATCCATATATGCACAACCCATGAACACAGACAATAGTGTGGTGAAGGCCTGGGGGCGGGGGGTATGGAGGTAGTCATTGAGGGGTAGAAGGGGGACATCGGTAATACTTCCAACAATAAAGATAAATTAAAAACAAAAGCATATGTCACTGAAATTTTAAGTTAAAAATCCAGAGAATTTCAACATACGTGAGCTTTATGATAAGGGTTGTTGTCTTTGATTCCTGGTAAATATCTACGCCTCCCCAAAATGGTCTGAACAAACCCATCTCTTTTACAATTCTTCACTGTCTCTTTCATGAAATGATTAATCCCTACAAAGAAACAAAAAGAAATGAGTACAACTAAAGTCATTATTAATTTCATTCAATAGTATAAGCCAGTCAATGAAGGGAAAATACCACATGATCTAACTCATTTATGGATAATTAAGACCATTATAAACTGATGAGCAAAAATAGATACAGAGGCAGAGCAACATCGAACAGACTGTCAAACTACAGAGGGAAGGCCGGGGAGGGTTGGGGGCGGGGGGAGGGGGTGGTAAGAGAACAACCGAAGGACTTGTATGCATGCATATAAGCATAACCAATGGACATAAGACACTGGGGGGTATGGGAGGCTAGGGGAATGTCAAGGGGAGAAAAAAAAAGGAGACATATATAATACTCTTTGTAATACTTTAAGCAATAAAACAATTAAAAAAATAGTTTCAATATAAAGAAATATATCAAAAGTATAGAGACTATGCTAATCTAACTTTATTCATATATGCAATCTCTGCTTTCTCATAGCTCTGCTCATCCTGAGTAATAAACACTAATGCCTCCCAATTGAAATTCCTCGCTTGAGGATTTCTGTTGTGTGGCTGACACAGGAGAAACATTTGAGGAACGTGAGTGATAGGAAGAAGAGAAAACCCTGCCCTGCCAAGTACGGCTGTTGGTGATATGTGACCACTAGCATGGAAGTTCAGAAAGCAATCAGGCTCAGCCTTTTCTCCTTAGGAATTACTGTGATTTTCTTGAGTGAAGAGCAAATAAAAGGATGAGATTTAAGAAAGCTCTACAATTTCTCTTACCTGACTTTGTAGGAGGCCTTCTAATATTTAGAGATTGAAAGAACTACTTAAAAAAACACACAATGAAAACAAACAAACAAAAAACAATGAGCCGGGCTGGGCATGGCTCAGTGGCTGAGCATCAACCTATGAACCAGGAGGTCACAGTTAGATTCAGGTCTGGGCATATGCCTGGGTTGCTGCTGG
This sequence comes from Myotis nattereri, assembly GCF_964212035.1. Classification (NCBI taxonomy): domain Eukaryota; kingdom Metazoa; phylum Chordata; class Mammalia; order Chiroptera; family Vespertilionidae; genus Myotis; species Myotis nattereri. Next base: position 59,162,832 of record NC_138077.1, on the reverse strand, counting down.
ATCCCCAGGGTGGGGTGTGCAAGAGGCAGCCGATCAATGATTCTCTCTCATCATTGATGTTTCTATTTCTCTCTCCCTCTCCCTTCTTCTCTGAAATCAATAAAAATATATTTAAAAATAAATAAATAAAAACAATAGTGAATTCTAAGATATAATCTGCATACAGTAAACAGCACCCATTTCAGGTGAATGATCTATAATAATAAAAGCATAATATGCTAACTAGACCGGACAGCTGAACAACCTTCCGATGTCATTCTGGACATCCGTCTGGACAAAGCCGCAGCAGCGGGGGCCGAGGCAGAGGCAGTTGGGGCAATTAGGCAGGCAGGTGAGTGGTTAGGGGCAAACAGGCAGGCAGGTGAGCGGTTAGGACAGCCGTGGGCAAACTACGGCCCGCGGGTGGATCCGGCCCGTTTGAAATGAATAAAACTAAAAAAAAAAAAAAAAGGCCGTACCCTTTTATGTAATGATGTTTACTTTGAATTTATATTAGTTCACACAAACACTCCATCCATGCTTTTGTTCCGGCCCTCCGGTTCAGTTTAAGAACCCATTGTGGCCCTCGAGTCAAAAAGTTTGCCCACCCCTGGGTTAGGAGCATCAGGCAGGCAGGCGAGTGGTTAGGGGTGATCAGGAAGGCAGGCAGGTGAGCAGTTAGGAGCCAGCAGTTCCAGATTGCGAGAGGGATGTCTGACTGCCGGTTTAGGCCTGATCCCACGTGCACTCGGGAGTGGGGGGGGTCCCTCAGCCCAGATTGTGAGAGAGCGCAGGCCAGACTGAGGGGCCCCACCGGTGCACAATCGGGGCCGAGGAGGGACGTGGGAGGTTGGCCAGCCGGGGAGGGACCACAGGAGGGCTCCAGGGTGTGTCTGACATGTCTCGATCAGTCCTGATCAGCCAGACCCCAGTAGCAAGCTAACCTACTGGTCAGAGCGTCTGCCTCCTGGTGGTCAGTGCAGGTCATAGCGACTGGTCAACTGATCGACTGTCTTCCCCCTGGTAGTCAGTACACATTAATGCAAGCAGTTGAGCAGCCTTAGCATATCATTAGCATATCACGCTTTGATGGGTTGAATGGCTGACCGGACAACCAGACACTTAGCATAATAGGCTTTTATTATATAGGATATTATAGTTTTTATGTTCTTGAAAATCATAAAAGATTGAATTATACTGTATGTTCTCATTTGTGTCTGCCTTCTTTTGCTAAGTAGTATTACATCACAGAGATATACCAAAATCTGTTTATTTATAGTCATGTTGATAGGCATTTGGACTGTTCCCAATCTTGGGCTGTTATGAATAAAACTACTATAACGTTCATGTTCAAGTCCACATGCTGACCTGACAAGCTCAGGGAAGGCCTGCATGGCAGTCTTGCAAACTCAGAGACCTAAAGTAACCACAAAGGATGGTCTGAAAGTAACTTTAACTAAAAGCAGTTATGGTGGGTAGTTACGTCCTAGGCTGGTATCTTCACTGACAAGGTCAAACTTTACCTTAAATGAGCCCATCTGTCTTTTTGCATCTATGATAACAAATCCTGGAAATGTCTGGATAACTTGTAACTTCCCTTTTTCCAGACCCCTTGGGGCACAACCTAATGTGTCTGGGCACCAGGGCAGATACCAGAAATTCCTTCACTGTATTGTTATCAGGTTAATTATTGACTGTTAAGTATCCTGCACCCACCTAAGTATGTACCTATCATTTTACTTTCTATCCAATCCCAGAGGTCCCCCCCACCCTGCCTTTGTTTTCTCCTGCCTCTCTAATCACCAGTGGGTTTCATGTAACCCACCTACATCACCTCCTTTGATTGCAATGTATGAAAATAGATGAAAAACCGCCACTCTCTGGAGCATTATCCTAATCCATTGAGATACTGCTTCCTGACAATTGTTGACAGTTTGGCTCAAATAAACTCACAAAAATTCTTTACCGGTTTGAATGTTTTTACATTAACAAGTCTTTGGACATATGTTTTCATTTTTCTTGGGCAAATGCTCAATAGTGCAATTGCAGGATCAAATGGCTTAGTCTATGTTTAACTTTGTATGAAAGAGCCATACTAATTTCCAAAGTGGTTATACCATTTCACAACTCTAACAGCAATGTTAAAGAGATATTAATGTTTCTAATTTTCGACATTTTTCTTGTGTTTTTTTAAAAATATGTTTTTATTGATTTCAGAGAGGAAGGGAGAGGGAGAGATAGAAATATCAATAATAAGAGAGAATCATTGATTGGCTGCCTCCTGCACGCACACCCACTGGGGAGAGAGCCTGCAACTGGGGCAGGTGCTCTCAACCAGAATTGAACCCGGGACCCTTCAGTCCCCAGACCTATGCTCAATTCACTGAGCCAAACCAGTCAGGGCTCTTGTTGTTTTTGTAATAGCATCTCTTTGTGGTTTTAATTTTCTTTTCCCTGATGACTAACAAATGATAACATTTGATGTGGTCATTCACCTATCTTCTTTTGTGAAGTGTCTGTTCAAATCTTTGACCTTTATTTTATTGGATTATTTGCCTTCTTAGCATCTATCTATATATAAAAGCCCAGCGACTGTTATGGCAGAACAATCAGAATGACCAGACCGACCAGTGGCTATGACGTGCTCTGTGGGAGCCAACCAGCCTGATCCAGGCAGCGATTGGCTCCCCCAACCCCCGGGCCGGCCTGGCCCCTGATCGGTCCTCAACACCCCAATCGGGGACGGGGCTGGCTGCCAACTGCCCATGGCACCTCCCCCTGGGCGGCCTCCACCCCGATCAGCCCCCAACACCCCTATATCACTACCTGGCTCCCTGGTGCATGTACATTTAGTGCAAGCACAAGAAAATAATTATCAGTCCCTTCTGACCCTGACCAGAGTCTCCAGAGGGCTCTGCTAATACTGCAGCCAAGGTGTGGAATTCTCCCTGCACGGCCTGCAGCCCCAGGAGACCTTCCACGTTAGCCGAAAAGGTTACCTAAGCATTAACGGGATGGCGGCCCTTTGCTGAGGAATGTAGAGAGGCTGGGTGGGGATTTTGTGAAATTGCAGTGCCTTGCAGATTAGGTGAGCTTTCAATCTCTCTTTAAATGGGGCAGTGAAGAAGACCTGCAGGCTGCCAGGAGCAACAGCAAAGGGTAGGCACATTAAAAAACAGAAAACCTTTTAAACAAACAGACATGATGATCATATTGGGAAACTGAGAGTAGAACCCCAGGAAGAATGCAAAAATCATTAAAGGGCCATCATCCATCTTGATATACGTTTGAAAACAACACATAAACAACTTCATCTCATGGCACATGAAATGCAAAATAGTTCCTTTGTGGTTTTTCTTTTGGCCATCCTTAAAGTATAATTAGATCCAGCTGGAGGAAAGCTATAGCTTCCAGCATTAGACCCCCCAGCTGGCCCTGCCCCCGATCGGCCCCCATTAGGTTGGGGCAGGCGGACCCCACCCATGCACAAATTCGTGCACTGGGCCTCTAGTTGTGTTATAAGAGTTCTTAAATATTCTGGATGTAAATCCTTTGTCAGATAATAGGAGCTGTAAAGATTTTCTCTGAGTCTGTGGTTTGCCTTTACATTTCCTTACTGGTGTCTTTATGAGTATTTATCTTTTCTTAAAAAATATTTTTATTGATTTCAGAGAGTAAGGGAGAGGGAGAGAGATAGAAACATCAATGATGAGAGAGAATAATAGATTGGCTGCCTCCTGCACACCCCACACTGGGGATCGAGCCCGCAAATCGGGGCATGTGCCCCGACTGGGAATCAAACCATGACCCCTGGTTCATAGGTCAATGTTCAACCACTGAGCAACACCAGTTGGGCTATCAGTATTTATCTTTTATGACTCGGTGTTGTTACCATCTAAGACATTTTTGCCTATCTCAATGTCACAAAGCTTTTCTCCCTTGTTTCTTCTGGAAGATTTATAGTTTTATAGTTTTAGCCTTTACTTTTAGGACTATGCTCCATATCAAGTTAATTTTTTAATATAATGTGAAAAAAAGTTAAAGTTCACTTTTTTCCCCATACTGGTATCTAGTTGTCCTAGATACCAGTGGTTGACAGGACTATTTTTCTTCCAATGAATTACCATGGTAATTTAGTTGAAAATCAACTTGCCACATACGTAACAGGTCTATTTCTGGGCTCTTTATTGTGACACATTGTTCTCTACGTCTACTCTTATGCCTACCTTAATTATTGTAGTTTTATAATAAATTTCAAAATCACTCAACATTGTACTTCTCCAAAAAATGTTATTCCAGTCCCTTTGAATTTCCATATAAATTTAGAGTCAGCTTATCTAATTCTGTACAAGAGTCTAATAAAATTTTCATTGGCATTGCACTGAATTGTCATCATAACAATATTTTGTCTTCTAATAAACTCACATGGTAAACCTCCCATTTATTTAAGTATTTTTCAGTTTCTCTCAGGATTGCTTTGAAGTTTTCAATAAAATATTGAAATTATTAAATTTAGCCTAAGTATTTCATGTGTTCTGATGTTATTATAAACTAGTGACCCGGTACACAGATATGTGAACACTGAAAGGAAATTAATTAGAAGGAATATGTTAATATCGCTATTCACCCTTTCTCTATAATAGAAATGTCAACCAAATTCATGATCAACAATGACAGATCGAAACACACGCATGCGATTGGTGCCAGCAAGAGCTTTATATGTATCGCACATGCGTGAGTCAACTTAGCCTTTTATATAGAATAAACTTGCTTAATTAGACCTGCTTTCTGATTTAGCTAAACTTTTTCCAGCCCAGTGAAGCACCCCAACTTCTCTTTCAGATAATTGTCAGCGACACAGCAGTAAATATCAACACAAAACAGATTATTATTGTAGATCACACAGGGAGAACAAAGGGTAAAATATTTAACTGCAGCAGTGTTTGACTATATTCTGCACAGTGAGAAAACCTGAAGTCATTTTTAAGTTCCACCATTTCTTACTTCTTTTCAGTCGGCTCAGGTTTCTAAACTTTCTAAATCTCCGTTGTCTTACTAATGAAAAGAAAATAGGATTCTACCAAGTCTACTATCTACCTATTCCAGGACTTCTGTGAGGATCAAATGAGATGAGGCACAGGGAAACACTTCACGGACATTTGGTTAAAATGTAAAATGTTTGCACCTGGCTATAAAGGAAGTCTAGTTCTTGGGCTGAAGAAACTCCAAGGAGGCTATTTGCTAGGGAAAGGAAGCTGAGCGTTGCTACAAGACACGATTACCCGGGCGTCCACAGTGACCATTTCAAGCTGGGCTGGGCTATGAGCCGCATTTTGCGCCCTGGGCTCTTGGCAGCATTGGCTGTGATTTGGTAGGGTGTCACTCCGGGGAGGTGGCGGGGCCTGTGTCCCACTTGTGGGAAGCCGAGTGTTGGTTTGTCAGCGCCAGGTCTGTGGTGCTGGCCAGTGTGTGTCATGGCAGCTCCTGCATTGAGCATCTGACCCCTGGTGGTCAGTGTGCATCAGAGCTATTGGTCGGACAGACACTTAGCCATATATATATATAGTTTTATTTTTTATTATTTATTTATTTATTTAAAATATATTTTATTGATTTTTTACAGAGAGGAAGGGAGAGAGATAGAGAGTTAGAAACATCGATGAGAGAGAAACATCGATCAGCTGCCTCCTGCACATCTCCTACTGGGGATATGCCCGCAACCCAGGTAAATGCCCTTGACCAGAATCGAACCTGGGACCTTTCAGTCCACAGGCCGACGCTCTATCCACTGAGCCAAATCGGTTTCGGCTATTTTTCATTTATATAGTAATTGTTTATTACTAGTAGAAATATAACTGATTTTTAGAACTTGACTTTGTATGGTGGGAGCTTGCTAAATTTAGATATTTCTTTTAGTAGTTATTTTTGTAAAATTCATATGATTTTTGATGTACAAGATCATGTCATGTGTAAATAAAGATTTCTTTTGGAGGACTGGGGACAAAGTTGATTATAAAAAAAGCATAAAAGAACTTTCTGGGGTGATGGTTCTATATCTTGGTTGTGGTATAGATTACATGACTGTGTGCATTTGTCAAAATTCATAGAACTATACACCTAAAAAGGGTGAATTTTATTCTGTCTACATTATACCTCAATAAACTGCCAAAAGAAAATTTAAAATAGTGATACTCAAGTTGCTCTATAACAACAATTGTTCTCTCACAGGTTGTGGTACATTTACCAATGGCTTACTGTTTCATGTTAAAGCCATCTAAACCTAAAGCACAGGGTAAGTCCAAGATTGTATGAGATATTCACAATCACACGGTAGCATATACATTTGCTGCATTCCGCTATTCCATTTCCATCCCTACTTTTATGAAAAAAAGCACATCTTAGTAAATAATTATAATAAGGTTAAAGTTATTTCATTAACATGTCTGATGAAAACCTCCAATTAATATGTTAATAAAAATTCTGTAATGCAAAATTTTAAAATGAATATAATATGGAAAGACAGTTGAAAAGAATAGCACCTAGAAGGTAACACTCGAGGCTTCTTTACCGGTGTATCTGGATTTGAAGGAGTCAATGTAGCAAGCAGCATCGTTTTCTTTAATGCCCATCTGCTCTCCCAAAGACTTAGCTCCCATTCCATAAATGATTCCATAGCAAATCTGAAAGGAGGGCAGCACACTCAGTAAGTAAATGAAAGGTCATAACTACATAAAATGCAAATATAAAAAGTTGATTAAGATTGAAATTTGATAAGCATTTTATTTCATAGTGAGTCAGAGAAATGATTAGATCTGTTTTGGTGGGTTAGATTCATAAAAGCTAAACATCTTTTCTGCCTTTTAGCAGTACTGATTTTATGGAGACGGAAAGAAACAAAGGGTGGGATTGAACATGAATGTTGTGTGTTTTAAGAAGGTAATCCTAGTGACTTATTTATTTTTATTGATGAGAGAGAGAGAGAGAGAGAGAGAGATTAGTTGCCTCCTGCATGATTCCCAATTGGGGATTGAACCTGCAACCTGAGCGTGTGCCCTGATCGGGAATAGAACCCGCCACCTTCTGGTGTACAAGATGATGCTCCAACCAACTGTGTCACATTGGCCAGGGCTAATCCTATGATTTAAAAGGGAAGATTTAGCTGAAACCGGTTTGGCTCAGTGGATAGAGCGTCAGCTTGCGGACTGAAAGGTCCCAGGTTCGATTCCGGTCAAGGGCATGTACCTGGGTTGTGGGCACATCCCCAGTGGGAGATGTGCAGGAGGCAGCTGATCGATGTTTCTCTCTCATCGATGTTTCTCACTCTCTATCTCTCTCCCTTCCTCTCTGTAAAAAATCAATAAAATATATTTAAAAAAATAAAAAAATAAAAATAAATAAAAGGGAAGATTTATTTCTGATTCTTTGTCATTTATCCAGTCTTCAGAGCAGTTTTCTACTCCTCATAACTCCTCAAAACCTCATTAACTTCTGCTTAAAGAAGTGCCTAGGAGTAGGAAAGAAAAGCGTACAAACACTCCTATCCCCACCTTTAGATAGCACTAAAAGAGCCTGCTAATAGGAAGACTTATTGGAAATAAGTATCCTTTTCACCTCACAGCCACCTGAAACCCCACAACTGCAGAATTCATTTGAGTTAAACAAAAAGTAATGAAATTTTAGGCATAATGAAGGAAAATGATCTAACTAAGTAATAAATAAACTGATTTAATAAGTATTGCATGGGTCCAAATCCTAGTTCCAGCATTTACAAGATATATTATCTTGCACAAGCTATAGAAACCTTTAGCATCTTGATTTCTTCATTCATAAGATGAAGACAGTAGTAATACCTATATCATGGGATTATTAGGATTAAATCAGTTATATGTTTAGAAAACTGCATGCCATAAAGCAAGTTCTATATACATGTTAAGTAAACATGTATATAGAACTTGCTTTAAAAGGTAACTTACAAAAATTTTAAAAGGTAGCTTGCAAAAAATGAGTATTAGAATGCCAGCCTGGCCAGTGTGGTTCAGTGTCTAAACGTCAACATATGAAGCAGGTCACAGTTTGATTGCAGTCAGGGCACATGCCAGGGTTGCAGGGCTAGTCCCCAGCAGGGGGTGTGCAAGAGGCAGCCAATCAATGATTTTCTCTCATCATTGATGTTTTTATCTCTCTCCCCTTCTTCCTTCCTCTCTTTGAAAACAATGAATACATATTAGTAAAAAAAGACTTCCAAAATACTTTTAATGTGATAAGACAGCTAATAGTATTTTGCTTTTTCCTTTTTTTGAATACATTGAGACAATTTTTTTCCTTTTTTGTTTTCCTTTTTGATCTTTCTATATTTTATTTTGTTGTGATGCTGATTTTTTCCCCCTTTTTTAAACTCAGATATTACTTAGTGTTAAGATTTCAGAGATCTAACAAAACAAAACAAAACCTCAAGAATTAGATGGTTCAGTGCATAGTAATTTAGGAAAATTGGTATAGCATAAACACTATTAAATCATGCAAGAACTTATTAAACAGAGGCCACTATCATTAGGGGAAAATGTTTAGGTTACAAAGTCAGAATGTTTAAATTCTGGCATTTTGAACTTATCCTGGCTCTACCATTTATAGCTATAAGACCTTAAGCAAATTACTAACTTTCTGTGTCTCAGTTTCCTCCTATATAAAATGAAGATAAAAATAATACCTATTTCACGGGTTTATTTTGAGGATTAAATATTAGCATAGTACCTATTATACCTGGGGTTTGATTCTTGCTAAATGCAGGACCCCAAAGAAGATTAAATAGAGAAGACAAAGCTGGCTTTCTAAGTCATGGGAGAAACAGTGTTGGTGCTAAACCAGTGGTTCTCAACCTTGGCTGCACATTAGAATCACCTGGGAATATTTTTAAAATCCTGATTTCTGAGCCTCATCCTCCAGAAATTCTGTTTGTTACTAATGTTGTGGCCCCACTCCATAACAAAGAAACAGAATTTCCAGAGGACGAGGCCCAGAAATCAGGATTTTAAAAAGATTCCCAGGTGATTTTAATGTGCAGCCAAGGTTGAGAACAGACAATTGTGAGAGGAAGTGCTTCATGCCCAATGAGCCAGTCAAGAATTACAGCTGTGAGTATCCTAGTAAATGTAAAACTAGTAAAGCAGGATCTTAGAGGTGGGAGTGGCATGCCTTTACCTCAGCCATCAACCCTATTTTCTTGAAAATGGTATCAGATTTCCCACAGGTCATATGGTAAGGAAGCATTGGTGTTAACCCAGGCCAGGAAAGGGTGTAAATGTGGCCTTTGATGGTCTTTGTGCCTGACATCATTCAGGAGTAGAAACTATGTGGGCCCACTTGAAAGGTCCAAGGGAGGATGAAGTTCACAGTGGATTAGCTAACCAATGGCCTCAAAAAACTAAAAAGCTATCAGTTATCTATACTAAGAAAAGCCTAAGTGGTGTCTCTCCCTTGCATCATCACAAGATGGCCACACCAACATCGTCACAAGATGGCTGCCACAAGATGACTAGCAGGGGAGGGCAGTTGTGAGCGATCAGGCCAACAGGGGAGAACAGCTGGGGGCAATCAGGCCAGCAGGGGAGGGCAGATGGGAGCAATCTGGCTGGCAGGGGAGGGCAGTTGGGGGCGACTGGGTCTGCAGAGGAGGGCAGTTGGGGATGACTGGGCCAGCAGGGGAGGGCAGTTGGGGGTGATCAGGCTGGCAGGGGAGGGCAGTTGGGGGCAATTGGGCAGCAGGGGGAGGCAGTTGGGGGTGATTGGGTCGGCAGGGGTGCGGTTAGGGGGTGATCAGGCTGGCAGGCAGAAGCAGTTAGGGGCAATCAGGCAGGCAGGCAGGCTAGCGGTTGGGAGCCAGCAGTCCTGGAATATGAGAGGGATGTCCGACTGTGGGATCGGGCCTAAATTGGCAGTCGGACATCCCCCGAGGGGTCCCAGATTGGAGAGGGTGCAGACTAGGCTGAGGGACACCGGGCCTCTAGTTAATTATAATTCACAGTACAGCAATATTTATTTTTTAAAAAACATTTAGAGAGCATCCTATCTAATAAAAGAGTAATATGCAAATTAACCATCACTCCCTCACTCTATCACAAAGATGGTGGCAGCCACGGAGCTGGAGCGAACAGGAGGCTGGGGTTGCCCCAGCGATGGAGAAAGCCAAGTTTCCTGCCTGCCCTGCCGGGCCCTGAGCTCCGCTCACGGCTACAAAATTTCAATTATAGAAGATAAATAAATACCAGATCCTTCTTCCAGCCAGACCAAGGCTACAAAGTTTCAATTATAGAAGTTAAATAAATCCCAGATATTTGCTTCCAGCCCATGGGCGTGGCCAGCCTGAAAACGGCCCTCAGCCCCTCACCCAGATTGGCCAGGCACCCCAGCAGGACCCCCCACCCCTGAAGGGGCTGTGGCCAACCTGCAAACAGCCATTAGCCAGGCACCCCAGCGGGACCCCCACCCTGATCTGGGATACCCTTCAGGGCAAACCAGCCGGCCTCCACCCATGCAGTAGGCCTCTATCCTATATAATAAAAGGGTAATATGCAAATTGACCCTAACAGCAGAATGACTGGGAATGACTGGTCACTATGACACACACTGACCATCAGGGGGCAGACGCCCAATGCAGGAGATGACTCCTGATGGTCAGTGTACTCCCACAGGGGGAGCTCTGCTCAGCCACAAGCCAGGCTGATGGCTGCCAGCACAGCGGTGGTGGCGGGAGGCTCTCCTGCCTCCTCAGCAGTGCTAAGGATGTCCGACTGCAGCTTAGGCCTGCCCCCACTGACAAGTGGACATCCCCCGAGGGCTCCCGGGCTGCCAGAGGGATGCCTGACTGTCAGCTTAGGCCCGATTCCCCATGGAGCGGGCCTAAGCCAGCAGGTGAACATCCCCCGAGGGATCCCAGACTGCAAGAGGGCACAGGCTGGGCTGAGGGACCCCCTCTCCCGAGTGCACAAATTTTTTATTCACTGGGCCTCTAGTCTTTTTATAAAAAGCACCCTGGCTCAATGATATGTGAAAATAGATGAAAATATGGATGCTTGCAGACTACAAAGAGATTTTTTAAATACATACACACATACACAACAACAACAACAACAACCACCACTAATGCAAATGGCTATTCTTTTTTTTAAAAATATATTTTATTGATTTTTTACAGAGAGGAAGGGAGAGGGATAGAGAGTCGGAAACATCGATGGGAGAGAAACATCAATCAGCTGCCTCCTGCACACCTCCTACTGGGGACGTGCCCGCAACCAAGGTACATGCCCCTGACTGGAATCAAACCCGGGACCCTTCAGTCCACAGGCCAACGCTCTATCCACTGAGCCAAATCGGTCAGGGCACAAACGGCTATTCTGACACTAAATTGCCTCAATGTAAGTCTGATTCTTTTTATTGACTCTACGAAGGCAAGTACAATGAATACCATGAGAGAGGCTCAGATAAATGTAGTTTGAAAGATGCAAAGAAGAAATCAGTCTTCAACTGCAAATGATGGAGATATTTTTTTGAATCATTAAAATTCACACTGATGTTAAGCATATTCACTAAGATTACCTGCTTTGCTTGCTGCCTCAGATCTTCGCCTACAGACTCTGGCTCAGTCATCTTCCATTCTGCTGCAATACTCCTGAAAACATCAGCTCCAGTGTTTAATACTTGAATGAGACGATTATCATGGGATAAATGAGCCAAGACCCTCAGTTCAAGTTGAGAGTAATCAGCAGCTAATATTACACCACCTGAAGTAGAAATAATTTTAGAAAAGCTGAAACAAAGGCAAATCCACGTTTTATATAATTGAGAAGGTGGACAGAAATTTAGTTTTAACATAGAACCATGAGATCATGTATCCAAAAATTAAAAACTTGCTCTTAATATGATGCAATTCAGTTCTGTAACTTAGATCATTTTTTTCATTTAGCTTTCAAGTATACATAACATGCATAAAGCTACCCCTGACCTCTGCTCCTTAACCACTTTGGCAGTGCTTCCCTCAGCGTTCCCACAGCACCTGACGCATAATCTAAAATGGTTCTTTCATGCCTCACCCGCTAGCACTGACCTTTGGGGATAAGAGACTTAATTTTCCTTTGCATTCTATAGAAAACTTTGCACAATTCCTGGCACATAATAGACTCTTAAACGGTTGTTGAATAAATGAGTGAATGAATGAACGAATGAACGAACAAACTGGTTTCCAATGTGTGCACATTTTAAGTAGGCTGGAGAGAAATGTGTGCTCCACTTGGATAATAAAAAAAAACATTCAGCCCTGGCCGGTGTTTCTCAGTGGTTATCAGACCTCACACTGAAGGGTCTCGGGTTCATTCCCAGTCAAGGGCATGTACTGGGTTGTGGGTTTTGCTTCCTGTTCCCAGTCGGGGCCCATGCAGGAGGCAACCAGTCTATGTATCTCTCTCACATTGATGTTTCTCTCTCTCCTTCTCTCTCCCCCAACCTCCTTCCACTCTCTCTGGGAAGCAATGGAAAAAATGTCCCCAGGGGAGGATTAAAAACAAAATAAAACAAAAACAAAGACATGCAATTGAAAAAAATCAAGTGGTTGATATGTGAAGAAAAGGTTTTTTAAATTATTCAGATAATTTACCTATGGATTAGAAATGAGTGAATTAGATATGCATGGCAAAACCAAAAAAAATAAAAACATAAAAGCAGGTTTGAAGAAAAAGTAGGAAAAATATTTGACTAATATTAAAAAGAACTCATTGCCATATAAAAAAGGTGCTATAGCCAAAACCGGTTTGGCTCAGTGGATAGAGCGTCAGTCTGCGGACTGAAGGGTCCCAGGTTCGATTCCGGTCAAGGGCATGTACCTTGGTTGCGGGCATATCCCCAGTGGGAGATGTGCAGGAGGCAGCTGATCGATGTTTCTCTCTCATCGATGTTTCTGACTATCTCTCTCCCTTCCTCTCTGTAAAAAATCAATAAAATATATTTAAAAAAAAAAGGTGCTATAAATGAAGAACAGGACAAAACATAAGCAAGCAGTTCATAAAAATAAGAATAAAAGAAACTTAAACATGTTAAAGAAAGCTCAACTTCATTCACAATAACAGAAATGCATATTTGTCTACAGCAAAAAACAATTTTCCTCTATGTATATTGCAAAAGTCTAGAAGTTGGAGAGCACACTGTGGTAAGGCTGAGAAAAAAAAATATTCATGGATTGTTATTAGGAAGTAAATGGCAACTTACTTCCATTATATTATAAGATGGCAATTTGACAATACCTATCAAAACTAAACAGGTTTTGCCCTAGCCGGTTTTGCTCAGTGGATAGAGCCATAAACATGAGAAACCTGGACAACATATGTGAAATAACTATGTTCGGGGGTTGGACAGCAGGCAAGTCAGACTACAGTCCCTGAGAGGGGGGAAGAAGGGAGGGGGTGAGTTATGCAACTGTCTCAGGTTCCCAGAATGCATTGCAGGGAAGGAGAGAGGAAGCAGAGCACGATGGTCTCTCTGAGCTGAGGAAGCAGAGACTGCTTAAAGCAAAAACAACTACGTAGCAGAACTGATAATAGTCATAATGATCAAATCAATTACAAGAAAAGGGAAATAAAAAAATTCCTTACATTCTGGATGATGTGGTGTAAAATTATTTAAAGATAGTTTGTGATGTGAGGCATATTATAAACTCTAAAATATCTAGGACATGTAATTGATAAACTTAGAGAAAATAAAACAGAATAAAAATAGTCATTGAGTGGCAGAAATTTCCAGACTGAATTCATATATATTTAAATTAATTAAAAATTTTAAAACAGAAGCAGTATAAAATAGTTGCATTAAACAATTTTATTATTTAGGTAAGAATAAATTGATGGATGAACAGATAAATAAAATGAAGTTTACACATACAATGGAATATTATTCAGCCTTAAAAAGAAGGGAAATTCTAACACTTGCTACAACATGGATGAACCTTGAAGACATCATGTGGAGTGAAATAAGCCAGGTACACAAGAACAAATACAGTATGACTCTACTTACATGAGGTACTAGAGTAGTCAAATTCATAGAGAGAGAAAGTAGAATTGTGGTTACCAAGGGCTGGGAAGTAGAAGAGGGAGAGTTAGTGTTTAATGGGCACAGAATTCCATTTGGGGATGATGAAAAAGTTCTAGAGATGGGTGTGGTAATGATTGCACAAGGCAAACCTACGTAATGCCACAGAACTGAATACTACTTAAAAATGGTTACAATAGTAAAACGGTGTTAGTTCATATTTAAAAAGCAAAGTGAAATTTGCCAAGCAGGTAATGCTATCATAGAATTGAATTCACTCTTAGAATATATGTTTCTGACAGAATCCAAATAAATCCATATAGTTAACTGCACTGACCCAGACCTGCCAACTTGCAAAACATAAAAGGGCAAATGTATATACCAACAGTAGGGATTACCTGGGAGTTAGATCATGACTTCCAAATGTTTTAATGACAAAAGGTTTATGGACAGAAGTTCTCCCACTGCAGACACAGCCGATTCTCACTGCCAACTGGCATGGAGGTCAACTCCTCCCAGTGATCCTACAACAATCAAGGCATAACTACAACAAGACTGTGCACAAAGCCCACAAGGGGGTGCACCAAGAGTGTCCACCTCAGGTAACGGGGGAGGCTGAGCCACTGGGCCCTACAGGACACCTAGAACACAAAACCACTCTACCAACACAGGGAAGCATAAAAAATGTGGAGACAAAGAAACAGGTCACAAATGACAGAAATGGAGGAAAGCAAATGACTGGATATAGAGTTCAAAGCCACGTTTATAAGGTTTTTCAAGAATTTTATGGAAACCGCCGATTAATTTAGTGAGACCCTCAAGAAATCTAGTGAGACCCTCGAGGATATGAAAAAGGACCAACTAGAAATTAAGCATACACTGACTGAAATGAAGAATAATATACAGAGATCCAACAGCAGACAAGAGGATCCCAAGAATCAAGTCAAAGATTTGAAATACAAAGAAACAAAAAATACCCAACCGAAAAAGAAAAAAGATTCCAAAAATATGAAGATAGTGTAAGGAGCCTCTGGGACAACTTCAAGTGTACCAATATCTGAATTATAGGGATACCAGAAGAAGAGAGAGGGCAAGATATTGAAAACCTATTTGAAGAAATAATGACAGAAAACTTCCCCTACCTGGTGAAAGAAATAGACTTACAAGTCCAGGAAGCACAGAGAACCCCAAACAAAAGGAACCCAAAGAGGACCACACCAAGACACATCATAATTAAAATGTCAAGAGCAAAAGACAAAGAGAGAATCTTAAAAGCAGCAAGAGAAAGAAAGTCAGTTACCTACAAGGGAGTACCCATACAACTGTCAGCTGATTTCTCAACAGAAACCATGCAGGCCAGAAGAGAGTGGCAAGAAATATTCAAAGTGATGAATACCAAGAACCTACAACCAAGATTACTTTACCCAGCAAAGCTATCATTCAGAATAGAAGGTCAGATAAAGAGCTTCACAGATAAGAAAAAGCTAAAGGAGTTCATCACCACCAAACCAGCATTATATGAAAGGCTGAAAGGTATTCTTTAAGAAGAGGAAGAAGAAAAAGGAACTCTTACCATTTGCCACAGCATGGATGGAACTGGAGAGCGGATAAATACCACATGATCTCACTCATTTGTGGAATATAATGAACAACATAAACTGATGAACAAGGACTGATCCAGAGACGGAGAGGCACTGATTGGACTGTCGGGCCTTGGAAGGAAGGTAGGGGAGGGTGGGGGTAAGGGGGAAAGATCAACCAAAGGACTTATATGCAAACATATAGGCCTAACCAATGGACACAGACAACGGGGGGGGGGGGGGGGGGGAGGGTGTGCCTTAAAGGTCAAGGGAGGAGAGAGACTGAGGAAAATGAGGGTTGATTACCAGTGACAAATGCTGTACAGAAGTCAAAGAGGATGAGGACTAAAATATCCATGGGATTTTCCAAAAAGGGTTACAATGACCTTGGAAAATATGGTTTCAGCAGGCTGCTGCCAATGACCATACACCACACAAGTTTCCCACAGAGCAGGTCATGAGGACAATGATAACTGATTGTTACACACCTGGCAACACAAAGGGGAAAAGCAGGCTATGCAGAGGAAAGATGGAAGTATGAATGCATCCTTCTGAGTCTTAGTCATAATGCAGGCTTTATCAGTGTTCTGAAAAATATCCCTACAGTAATGAGAAGCTCAAAAACTGTCAGCATCCTACCTGGGAAAGGCACAAAGGCGTGCCGCATGCTGACCGAAAACGGCATCCCTCTGTCTGAGCTTCTCTCCTCCGTCTGTGCCTGGTGCACGGAGTTCAGACCACAGCCCTTCTTAGTTCCTCTTCTGTCAAGCAAACAACATCATCAGCTGAACATGAAGTAGACTCAAATATGTGAAAAAGGCCTGATTTTTCAGTAAAGTTAATGTTTCCATCTAAGAAATTTAAAAACCTTACTATTTGAAACTTACTTTAAAGCTTAACAAAGATTATAGACTTTTTTTTTGCAAACATTCAATTAAGTAGGAAGTAAAACATTTCTGTAAAAGCCTTTCCCACAAACTACTTCTGAGATAATCCATTGGCATTTAGCTCACCTCAGCAAATCTCTTTGACCAGACCTAACATATATTGTCTATGCTTTTTCTTCCCTTTGTGTGTAAGTGAGGAGGGCAAGAGGGGATATTCCTGACTTTGCTAAACTCTTCCTTTTAGTATTTGACTTAAATAAGCATATCCTGGCACGGATTTTCAGCATTTCACCATCAACTAGCTTCTTCTTTTTCTTTTTTCTTTTTTTATAGCAAAAGTGGAAATTTATTGAAGAACAAGTACAGACTCCCACGTGGGGAGGGGGCAAGAGTCCCCTCAACTAGCTTCTTTATAGACAGACTCAGGGTTTGGAATGGATAGTGTCTAGAATAGAAATGTATATAGCTAAAACAGAAATTTCAACTATTTTCATTATTTTGTCCACTAGGCTATTTTCAAGCCATTCATACTCACAAAAATATATTAACACAAAAACAAAAAAACATAATGTCTACCTGCTCATGGGAAGTAAGCCTTTGCCTAGGGCTTGGGAAGGTGGGCTTTCTCCTACCAGTGTTGGCATTTGGATCTCAAAATCTCTTGGCACATTCTGAATATTTGGTTCTGTAAATGTTATTCGTCCTAAAATCAAATAGAATAAAGACATAAAATTGGGGGGGGGGGGTCTAACATTTATCTTAATTGTAATTGCATTTCTGAATTAGCTTAAAAATGTGCGCTCTATTATTGCTAAAATAAAATAAATTTATATTTAAATAAAATATTTTTCATTATGTTTATGTGCCTAACAATGATAAAATAAGTACAAGATAAATTCCAACGTAAGTGAACATATGAATCAGCTATAATACAATGTTGTACATTAACCTAGCTCTCTAGAAAACAAGCCTATGATAAGAAGTAATTTGATAAATTGAACTATTCCTATGCTAAAATGAGTATCAGATGTCAGCTCTATAAAATGTTAGCAGTTACACTAATGAGTGAAGACTAATCAAATGGATCCTAGGCTAAAGGACTGTCGGCACCTTTAAAAGCCAGGAATGCTCAAGATACAGGGAAGAGGATTTGGAGCTAAAAAGCAACCTGAGTGTTGAAGAGGGACAACTGGGCCGTAGGAGTTAGCTTATGCAGGAGACAGAGTAGCAGGGAGAGGTAGAACATCCCTTTCTAGACCTCACCTGGCTGATTTTCCTCCCCATCATCACTCATCAAAAGGATCAATGCTAACATGGACATAGCTGAAGACTACAATCATGTAGTTAATGAGTTTTCTTAAAAAAGCAGAAAGCAATTTGTTTAAATGTTTATAGGCTTTATTTTCCCCCAAATATTTTACATTTTATTTGTTTACTTCTTGGTTGAATTTCTCTAGAACACATGAGCATTGTTCAAAAGAAGTTTCCCTGGCTGGTGTTGTTCAGTTGGTTGGAGCATCATCCTGTACACAGAAAGGTCGAGGGTTTGATTCCACTCAGGGCACATACCCAGGTTTGTGGGTCCACCACTGGTTAGGGTGCATATGGGAGGCAACCAATGTCTCTCTTTCTCTCTCTCCCTCTCCCTCTCTCTCTAAAAATCAGTAACACAGCCTCAGATGAGGATTTATTTATTTATTTTTATTTTTTTTAAATATATTTTATTGATTTTTTACAGAGAAGAGGGGAGAGGGATAGAGTTAGAAACATCGATGAGAAACATCGATCAGCTGCCTCTTGCACGCCCCCTACTGGGGATGTGCCTGCAACCAAGGTACATGCCCTTGACCGGAATCGAACCTGGGACTCTTGAGTCCGCAGGCCGATGCTCTATCCACTGAGTCAAACCGGTTAGGGCAGGATTTTTTGGGTTTTTTTAAACAGAGTCTTAAAAAAAAGTTTGGGTAACTGATTTTGTTTTTTGCAGTTTTTATAATACATGTGTAGTGATGTGTTTTATTATACACCATTGTAATAGACTCTCTACTAGCTACTATATGTAATTTTATCTTCTTTTAATAAGTCAGACATTGTAAGTACCTAGAATATTGTTTTCCTGAATAAACCCATGATATTATGCCTCTGTTATTTAGCTTTTAGCAAAAACTAGTCCACAATTAATGGTAGATATTAATATAATTATTATCATTAAATGGCCTATTCAGTGTTACAAAGCTAACAAATAGCAGATGAAGAATCCATCTTTGAGCCCTAGCTGGTGTGGCTCAGCAGACAGAGCATCGGACTGTGGAACGAAGGGTCCCAGGTTCGATTCTGGTCAAGGGCACATGCCTGGGTTGTTGGCTCGGTCCCCAGTTGGGGATGTGTAGGGGGCAGCCAATCGGTGATTTTCTCTCATCATTGATGTTTCTATCTCTCTCTCCCTCTCTGAAATCAATAAAAATATATTTTTTTTAAAGAAAGAATCCATCTTTGTGCCTCAGGACACTGTCTTCTTTTCTGTAATTCTACTTATTGTCAGGTTTAGTGTTTGAATTAATGAGGTAACACTGGCAGATAAACAAGATGATAAAAATGACAAAATATGAATGTAGCATTATGGAGATGAAGTCTAATAATGAAATGGCTTTTCTATACTTAAGGAAACTTCTATTTCTAAAATATTCTTTAAATGTACATACATGGAATGGATTACTTTCTGCTTTATAAGCAACAAATAAGTGTGCAACAGCTTTGAAATTCTAGGTTGATTTTGTTTTTTTTACCAACAAGGATTTATTTTACATATGTTTACACCAATGAAACTGAAATACTAAGAGGGCAAGGAATGGCTAGGAAGAACTAAGAGGTTAGTTAAGTAGAGAAGAAGGAAAAGAGAAGTTGAGAACAAGGAATAAGCAAGCAGAGAAAAAAGCAGCTCCTCATGGTGCTTCCATCCTTACTAACAGCAACAGCTGGTGATGAGCCACACACTAAATGCCATGCACTGTTCTAAACACCTGACATGTATTATCCCATTAAATCCTCAGGATGATCGGTGAGATATGACTGTTATTACCCTTTTTTATCAAGAGAAAACTTGAGCACTGAGAGGTTAAGCACTTTGTCTAAAGATTAACAGCACCAGGATTCAAACCTTATAAAAATCTGGTATCAAAATCCATATTCTATATCATCCATCTAAACTTCCCTATGAAGGAGTTAACACTGCCCTTACTTCTACTGCATACTGCACTTGGCTAATATTTAAAGTGGCCTGGTGGGCGTGGCTCAGTGGTTGAGTGTCGACCTATGAACCAGGAGGTCCCGGTTCAATTCCCTGTCAGGGCACAAGTCCAGATTGTGGGCTCCATCCCCAGCCTGGGGGGTTCAGAAGGTTTCTATCCCTCCCTCTCCCTTCCTCTCTGAAATCAATAAAAATATATTTTTTTAAAAATTTAAAAATAAAGAATTCAGGAAAAAAATAAAGTTCTGCACTGCCTAGAGAAAGAAAACTTTTTTCCGCACCATATTATACTCACATCTATGCCAAGAGGGCCATGAGACACCCAAAGGACTCCACAGCTCTCTTTTCTAATTGAGTAAAATAAGATGCTCACTCATTATACAAAAGCCCCATACACCTACTTAGATTCAAGTTGGAGAGAATCTTAAGGTGTTCGGGAGAGGGCTAGGACTGAAATTAGATAAGATCACTGACTCAAATATTTAATTCTGGATATAAATCAGTCTCGGAAACCTAGCTTCTCTACACAGTACTTGAAAGCAGAAGCTATATCTTACTAACTCTCATCTCTGTATCTAGGTACTATCCACCTATGCTTTGGATGTAGTATGTGTTTTATAAATGTTTATGAAACTTCATTTAACCCAATGATCCACACTTGAATTCCTTAGTGATCCTAAGAAAATATTTATGAAACTTTTTTTTTTCAAAATTGGATATTATCCACATTTAAAATTCCTCATTACCTGTAGCAGTGTGTGACTGTGATATAGGATAGATTCTTTCCATGCCAAGGAAAGGATTCAGACGCCTTTCCCGCTGCAGGGGAAAGACGACTTTGGTAATAGCATTAGTGATTCTTCTCCACTCTAATATCAAGTTTGGTAAAGGATGCAATGCCTTTAATTTATTTAAAACATCCTGCCAAAGAAACATAAGGTTAAGATCTGATTCTTATACAAATTCCTTAGCAAATAGAATCTCTTTTAGGTAAATAATATAGTCTCAAAATTAAATTTGTTAACTTCTGTATCTATAACTCAAAATTACTGTTTGGGTTTTACAGAAATCACCATACTGCTAAAACTATGATAACTATAGATTATTAAAAGCAAACATATTAATGCTGAGCAACATCAATTTAGATCTACCCACACTCCACCCAAGAGTTTACATCATCTCTTTTTATCTCTATATTTTTCTCCTCCATTCCTCAAATAATTGGAAGTTTCCCTTTTCCCCCTTTTTGCCGTAATATTTTCATGGTTTCTATATCAAGAAAATTTGAAGACATTTATTTTAACACTTTAAATTTTCCATGCTAAAGACTTTCAATGAATGTTAACGAATAGAAACGTGTGAGCTCAAATAAAAAGTTTTGCTACAGAATGAAGCTTTGGAAACTTGCCCCCCCCCCCCCAGATAAGGCAAGACATCGTTAATGATATTAGGGTCAACATTCTACAGCAAAAATGTAAAATAAGCCCTTTCTCTCTTCTCTCCCATGCATATACTTTCTATGAATTATAACTAGCAATTATACTTTGAACTCAGCAGGTTAGATTCTTAAAAGAAACTCAAGTAAAACTTATTATTTTGCCCTGGAATTGAAAAGAAAAAAAGAATTTTATTTGTATTGGCTTGGGTTTTTTTCTTTTTATAAAAAAAATTTCCCCATATCTTTGTTCATCAATAATAATAAAAGCATAATATGCTAATTAGACCGGATGTCCTTCTGGGACTAAGCCAGGGCTGCAGCAGCAAGATCGAGGCAGCTGCCCGAGGCTGCAAGGGAGGGATCTAAGCAGCTGCGGCTGCAAAGGCCTACTCTTGCACAAATTTCGTGCATCAGGCCTCTAGTGTTCCTATAACTATACAAATTATATTATACTGGAAGTCTAAGAATAGTGGATGTCAATAATTAAATGATGTCTACAGGTCTGAGGTTTACAAACCTTTACACGGTTTTAATGATAGGAAGGACACAACTGCTAACTCAGATTATGGTCCAGATTTTCCATGCTGAAACATCTCCACATTTATTGTGGCCACCAAACCACAAACCAATTTGTTTTATTGTGGAAAAGTTCAAATGGTGCGCTACGTTGGATCTTGATTTCATCAACATTCTTTGAAGACACCAACATGCTAAAAGTAGTTCAGTGCTGCCCCGTGACTGCCCCAAAGAGCACCTTGCTCGTGCTGAACCGCTTTCCCAGCTTTAGCTTGCGTCCATTGTCATTCCCTCTTCTGGTAGCTCCCAAAGTTTTCTTGCTGCCTTGGTTGTTTATCTCTCCATTTGGTGGCAACTTTAATTCCAAAAATAAAACCTGTAAGAAGTTAAAGCTTCTTTAGTCAAGAATCAAATCTCAAGTACTGTCATTAAGGGGGAAAAGGGAGACATGTAATACTTTAAACAATAAAGAATTTAAAAAAAAGAAAACATTTTTTAAAGTTATTTGAGAAAACAGTCATATAGTTCAACATGGGTTGGAAGAATGGTTTGGGGGTTTTAGGAGAATTTTTGAATTATCGCATTTAATAAATAATGGTAATAAAATTTATGTGTCAGTAGGCTATCCATACTACTTAGGCACTCACAGATGAATACTAACACCAGGCTTTTAAACAGTCAAGAACACAGGAATGTGTACTCTGTGCTGAACAACTGACAAATAAGCTATTGACATTGAGACTTTAGGTTACTCTGAGGATTGTGAATGCTCCTAAATACCACTTGATGTGGTAAACAATTTGGCTGCTCAATCATTTAAGCCCCATAGAGTCAACATGGGAGGCTTCATGGTTATTCTGATCACAAAAATCAGACAACAGTAAGTAGGAAGGGGTCCAAAAAGCCATCTAATTCTACCGCCATAAGACTGGACCCTGAGAGTCCCTGGACACAAAGTCAGAAGAAGGTGGCCAACCCAATGTAGCAGTAATGAAAGCTAGAGTGGACAAAGCACTCACTGAAGAAACAAGGCCTACACAGGCTCTGGGGCAGAGAGGGGATCTTGTATATAAATTATTTCTCCAGGCTTCAATGAACACATCTGTGAAATGAGGGAATTGAACAAGACAGGGAAAGCAGCACTATTATTTTCTGAACAGCTGCTATATGCCAGCCATTATGCTAGGTGCTTTAACATGTGTCATCACATGTAACTTTATGATAATTCTGCGACAAATCTGAAAAACGTGTCCAATATTACATGGCCAGAAAGTAGAATTAAGAATTAGAACCCAGTCTTATAACTATAAAGTCCTTTTTTTCTTAACCCATGCTTCCGTCAGCAAACTTTTCCCATAAAGGGTCCCATAACAGGTATTTTCAGCTTTGCATGGTTTACTGTCTGTCAGCTTCTCGACTGTGTGATTATAGAATGAAAGCAGCCATAGACAATAAGTAAATGAGGAGGCGGGGCTGTGTTCCACAGATCTGGCCTGCAAGCTGTGGTTTGCTGATCCCTGCTCTAGATCGGTGCCATCTGAAAGAATATTCTGCAATAATGGGAATGTTTTGTATTTTCACTATTCAATATGGTAGCTACTAGCCACAACATGGCTACTAAACATTTGAAATGTGGTTAGCACAAATAAGGAGCTAATTTGATATATCTTAATTTTAATTAATTTAAATTTAAACAGCCACAGGTGGCCAGTGGTTCCTGTATTAGTATAGTTATCCTGTCCAATTCAAAGATTCAACTTAAAATCAGCAAGGATTAAATACTCAGTGTGAAACTGTTAGATTACCTTAAATATAGCTTCTGTTTTAACATGGAAGACCTAAGAACAAGCTAATAACACCAACGGACTTTTATTCCAGCTCAGAGTTTGGTCTAGGCCTATGGTTCTAATACATTATTACACATCTGAGTCACAAAGGCACAGGTTCCTGCCTTTCCTCCAAGCCTAGTCGTACTGAAATCCAGAGGTTCTATATTTTTGATAAATTCCTTATGTAATTTTATGTGCTTTCAGGTAGGTACTAGAGTTAGTGAATAAATGAAGGAGGTAGGATTCAAACCCAGGAAATCTGTCTCTAAAGTCTATGATCTTCACCAATATCTTATATTATTGAATCACATCTGAAGACACCGTAACTACAATGCTATTAAGTGTTAGCACCCAACCTGCATTTGTAGGAGAATAGAACACCAATCTTTCAAAATAAAAAACAAGAATAAACCATGTCAAAATTTATGTAAGGCAATAAAAATCTTAATTAGGTTTAAAAAGCAAACAATCACAAAAATCCATTTTTCATTAACAACTGAAAAAAATATCTAGTATTCTAAAAAAGGATTTAGAGGTGAGAGCTCACGAAGTTAATAACTTCATGGAACAAGAGCTATGCTGTTATGCAACTATCTTTTGTGCAACAAATATTTATTAAGTGCCTCCTCTGTTCCAAGCAATTTCCCTTCTCATAGAGCCTATGGTGTAGGAGCCTTCTTTATCATCTTCCTATTTAATAAATATAAGATATAACATAAATTATATGCTAGAATACTCTATCTCCAAAGTGTTCTGCTTAAATGAACTGTGTGGGTGTTTTTTTCTGATCCTTGATGTTTAGATAAACACATTTAGGAAATGCACCCACACACATGCATAAACACACACCCCATTTTTAACTCTAAAAATTACTTTTCTAAATTCCCTATTCCTTTGATACAACCTCAGCGATGTCATCTGTACTGGTGAAGGAAAAACTGTGGCCGGCTAGTTGATAGGCCTGAGTCTCAATTGCATCCAGCTTGGCTTGCATTATGTGTTTCTGACTTTCACATTCTGCAGTACTAAAGCCGATTCCATTCAGTTCTAGCAAGGCCAAGCAGTACTGACAGGGCATTTCCACTTTACATAAAACATCTGGAAGACAAAAGGAAAACTAAAACATTAATTTATCAGCCAACTGACTAGATCAGCAGCATTATCTAATCATGTGCATAGAATTCTTCTAGCAAAGCCTGAAGGTGATACCCAAGCTCTCCTTCACAATCCAGTTGCGTGAGCAGCATTCTCAAAACAACAATGAAAGGCATAAAAGTACTTCCCACTTTTCCACTTACGCACTAGACTATTATCTTTGGCCATCCAGAGGATAGAAGAATTGGCAATATTGTGAACAGTCTGGAGTACAAGAGACTGCTTTTCTCCCAAAATAATGTTTCTGCTTCTACTCTTAGCAAGAGAAAAATAGTTAATTTTATTTGCTAAACTGATTACAAAGTGTTAATTTCCTAAAATTGTTTCCAGTATTCCTGGTCCCATGTCATGCATGCTTGCACAAAGAACTAAATATGGAGGTTTTACATTTTCTGATGCACTTTACCAAAGAGTAAAGAAAATTCCTTCAATAAGAATCAGACTATTTTTCTATCTGCTGACATTTTTCAACAGAGTTGCCATTCTAAATCAATTTTCCGAGTATGTTCATAGGAATTTTAGTCCCAAAGATACTCTATAAGAGAGGTGGCACTGTGTGCTTTGAGTTCAGCATTTATATACTGCTCTTGGATATTCATGAGTCCTGTTAATACACAAAAGGCTCTGAGAAGACCAGAAGCAAAGACAATTATTTAATTTTGTATTAACCAAAAGTCTGGAATTATTCAACCATAAAACTCTCTGTTTTATAATACTAACATCCTGAATAGTGTCCTTAGAATGCACTGAGAAATACTGTCCCAAATCATTAAGAAAAAATCCATACCAAAGACCTCACTTTCCAGTACTGTGGGTCAGTAGGACTCTAAGAAACCCTGGTCTCAATCAGCAGGAGAGAGATCTCCAGGGACACCCACAATCAACACTAAAACAAGTGAGAACTACTGGCCTCTAACAGGAGGAGATATTAGGCAGTCAGTCTACTTTTGAGTCCTGAACTCAAAGCAGAAATTCATGGGACTAGTGGGACTAGAAAAATAAGGAACCAGGGTCAGATAAGAACAGCACAGTCAGAGTGACAGGGAGCTCAGCTGGAACCTTAGGCAGCAGGAAGGAGCAGGGTTGT
This sequence comes from Myotis nattereri, assembly GCF_964212035.1. NCBI lineage: Eukaryota > Metazoa > Chordata > Mammalia > Chiroptera > Vespertilionidae > Myotis > Myotis nattereri. The sequence continues at coordinate 59,137,044 of NC_138077.1, read as the reverse complement.
CCTGGAAATAAAGTCCTATAGCCAAGAGGTTGAGGGGATGCGTATCTTTAGAATACCAACAGGAGGAGAAGCTAATTCTCAGACTCCTGTTCCAAACCAAAATTCTCAAGGCAGGCTGATGTGGTCCAAGGACACAGTGTTGTTTGACAACAGTGGGGACAAGAGGAAAACCTTTGTTGAGGGAAAGCTTTTTCAAGTCAGGCCAGCAGGGCTCCACTGTTCAAACCTTGTATGAATTCACAAAAAGTATGAAAAATGCAAGAGCAAAGAAATATTAATGGAATTCAGCGGAAGCAACAAATGGCAGGTTTAGATTTCAAGAGTTGCAGATATGAAATGGTTAGTGCACAGGGCACAGTTATGAATGAACTGTTCACCAAATAAAAAAGAGACAAATACAAAGTAAGATATCAGGGAAACAGAATATGAATATGTCAATAATCACAATAAATTGGTAAATTAATAAAAATTGTTAAGTTTGAAAAATAAATGAATAAGCTATATTCTGTTTATAAGAAACATCAAAGCATAGGACCAAAATAAATAAATAAATAAAATAAAGCATAGGACCTTCAGGTTTAAAAGGAATAGAAAAAGATATATGAAGCAAATATTAACCAAGAGAAAGTTGACATTGCAATATTCATTCCAGAAAATAGACTAAGAAAAAAAAATATTAGTGGTAGAGTTGGTCATTACATAAATATATGTCTTAATTCACCAGGAAGATAAATCAATTTTAAATATGTATGCATCTGATTAAATGGTCTCAGTAGATAGTTAAAATTGACTGAACGACATGTAAAATTAGAAATAGAAATTTTAAACAACAACCCTGACTAAAAGACATTTATAAACGTCTGCATCAGAGTTAGAATACGCATTTTTCTTAGATATGCATAGAACATTTACACCACAGTTCCAGTGTTAGGTCACAAAGCAAATCAAAAAATTTCAAAGAATGGGTATTATACAACTATGTTCTTTAACCACAATACAATTAAGTTTGAAGGTAAAAGTAAGAATACAAAATAAAAAGTTTCCAAGTACTCAGGAATTAAAAACCAATCTTTTAAATAATCTATGAGTCAAAATGTGTCATAACAGAAATTCTTAAATATTTAGAATAAAATGATGAAAACATTACATGTCAAAACTTGTGAGATAAAATGAAATTAAAGTTTTAAGGGAACTTTATAGCCTTAAGTACTTAAATTAGAAAACAAAAAATGACTTGAAAAGTAATAAGTATCAAATTTATGAATTTAGAAAAAGGACTGCAAGATAAAGTAGTAAACTAGAAGAAAAGAAATAATATAAATGTTGGCAGAATTCAGGGAAATAGAAAACAAAAACAATAGAAAGATCAAAGGCAAAACTGGTTCTTTGAAAAGACAGAAAAACCGGATAAACATCTAGTGAAGTAAATCCTATATAATAAAAGGCTAATATGCAAATAGACTGAACGATGGACAACCAAACAATCGGTCGCTATGACGTGTGCTGACCACGAAGGGACACGCGCGGAACATGGCAGGTGTCAGGAGCAGGTAGCAGAGTGTGGAATGTGGCAGGTGTCAACTGCAGGCAGCAGAGCATGGAACCTGGAGGGCATAGGCCACGGCAGGAAGGTGGAGCAGGTGAGCGGGGGACGCCAGACCAAGGTGGGGCACCGGTCGCTGTGATCGGGGCGAGCCTTTGGTGGTTACTGAAAATTCTTTGCTCCCACATGCCGCAGTCCTGCCCAACACTCACACCTGCTGCCAGCGACAGCCCCACTCGCACCCACTGCTGGCACCAGAGCCACAGCTCGCACCCAGTGCCAGCGCCAGCCACACTTGCACCCACAGCCAGTACTGGAGTCACTGCTCGCACCCACTGCCGGTGCCCAGCACCCGTCCCGATTGCTCAGTGCCATCAGGGGGTGCAAGTGGTGGCTGCCAGCCCCAATCGCCCCAAGAGCTTCTCCACCTTCCCCTGCTCCTGAGAGGCGATCAGGGCAGCAACCGCCACTCGCACCCACTGACAGCGCCGGCCCCACTTGCACCTGCTGCTGGCACCAGCCCCAATCGCTTGGTGCCATCAGCAGGTACAAGCGGAGCTGGCTCCGTCAGCGTGTGGGAGCAGTGGTGATGGGAGCAGGGCTGCCGGCAGACAGGGGACCCGGGCTGTGGTGGGAGGGGCCAGGCAGGGGTGCGGAGGATGGGCCAAGCCTGCCCCTGTACCCCCCTTAGCCTCGCGGCCCACAGTTCCTATCAAGGTGCATGAATTCATGCACTGGCCCCTAGTTACTATTATAAAAGAGAAAGAGGACATAACAGATACACCTGAAATCTATACTAATAAAAGGGTAATATGCTAATTAGACTGGGAGACCTTCCAGGAGACCTTTCGGATGTTCTTATGGACAAAGCCATGGTGGCGGTACCGAGGTAGAAGCAATTTGAGGCCAAGAGGGGAGGGCAGTTGTGGGTGAACAGGCTGGTGGGAGGCAGGGCCATTGAAGCAGACCAGCAGGGGGGCCAGTTGGGGGCAAGCAGGCCATCAGTGGGGGTCAGTTGGAGGTGATCAGGACAGCGGGGGGAGGGGGGGCATTTTGGAGTGAGCAGGCCAGCAGAGGGGCAGTTGGGGGCAAGCAGGCCAGTGGGGAGGGAAGGTGGGGGCGAGCAGGCCAGCAGTGAGGGGAAGTTGGGGGTGATCAGGCTGGCGGGGGGGGGGGGGCGCATTTGGGGGCAAGCAGGCCGGCAGGCAGGTGGTTAGGGGCAATCAGGCAGGCAGGCAGGCAGGTGAGCAGTTAGGAATCAGCAGTCCCGGATTGTGAGAGGGATGTCCGACTGCTGGTTTAGGCCTGATCCCTGTAAACTGGCAGTAGTATATCCTTCAAGGGGTCCCAGATTGAAGAGGGTGCAGGCCGGGCTGAGGAACACCCCCTCCCCCATGCATGAATTTTGTGCACCGGGCCACTAGCGTAAAAATAAAATAAATAAAATAAAAAGAGATAAAACAATAGCTTTATGACAAAAAATTTTGAAAATTTAGATGAAAGAGATAAATTCTTAAAAAATAAAACTTACCAAAACATAATCTAAAAGATATAACTGAATAATCTTACAGTTATTAGAGACATCAAAGTAGCAGTAAAAAATATTTCCACAAAGAAATAGTCTACAGGCAAATTCTACCAAAAATTTGAGGAACATATCATTTCTATGAAACATAAACTCCTCCAAAATAAAAGGAGGTTATATTCATCAACACATTCCATGAAACTAGAATAACTTTATTACCAAAAACAAAGTATAAGGAAGGAAAAATATAGTCATTTTACAATCGCTGAATAGGCAAAGTTGAGCAAATATTAATTAGCAAGGTTTCTTTCACATTGCTGTTTAGAGAGTAAACCAGGCACAGCCACCAGAACAGAAGAGACCGTTGGGCTCCCCATGGGTTCGTGTAGGAGCTGGTCTGCGAGCCCGGCCGGGAGAGAGTGTGCTGCCCACTTGCTTCCATGTGGCATCACTGGGTGGCCCAGAGGCCCATGCTGTGCCTCAGCCCACAACATCTGGCCACGCTCTCTACCTCTTCACGTGGGGACTCAGGTGCTGTGACTCAGGCAAAAGGGGGCACACAGGGGCCTGGGGGCCTAGGTGCTGCCCACGGCCCAGAGGTCAGCTGAGACCTGCCCTTCCACACCAGATGCTTGGGCTTCGATCACCGACGAGGCCTAGGGACTATACCCAGCACAAATTTCATGCACTGGGCCTCTAGTCTTTGAATAAAAAAAGACTTAACACTGTTCAACAATGCATTTAACACCTAGTCACCAACTGTTTTTTGCAGGAAAAAAAGCTTTCAAGGCACAATGAAAATAAAAAAAAATAAAAAAATAACCAATCTGGCTTGGCTGGTGTGGCTCAGTGGTTGAGCATCATGAACCAAGAAGTCATTGGTTTAATTGCTGGTTGGGGCACATGCCTGGGTTGTGGGCTTGATCCCCAGTGGGGGGCATGCAGGAGGCAGCCGATCAATGTTGATACTTCTCTCTGATCGGTGTTTCTATCTCTCTATAACTCTCCCTTCCACTCTTTCTTTAAAAATCAATAAAAACATATTTTTTAAAAAAGTTACAGCCCTGGCCCATTTGGCTTAGTGCTTAGAAAATAAGCCTGTGGACTGAAGGGTCAAAGGTTCAATTCCTGGTTAAGGGTATATACCTCAATTGAAGGTTCGATCCCCAGTCCCCTGTCAGGCACAAGAGAGAGACAACCAATCAATGTTTCTCTCTCATGTCTATGTTTTTCTCCCCCTCCCTCCCTTCCACTCTCTGAAAAGCAATGGGAAAAATATCCACAGGTGAGGATTAAAAAAAAACGTTACAAACTAATCCATATCACCACCATCAAATATTGATTATCTGGGAACTATACGGAGTATCCAGGACACCTGACCTGGGAGTAGACCAGCAGACAGAGGGAAAGAGATGTGTTCATTCAGCATTATTGTCCATGAGTGTAGAAGCAGCCCTGTGGCATGTGTCACACATACTCCCACTCCTTGGCCTGCCTACATTGACTTAGAGAAGTTAAGTTTGAAACATTTCAGTGGCTGTTCAAGAGCTGCTAATATCACGTAAGCAAGTCAGTCTGGTCTTTGTATTATTCTACCCAATGATACTAGGGAGAACATTACTATCAGCACAAAGGGCTTGTGTTAGCAGTAAAAATATTAATAATCAACTAAGACAAAAATGAATGCCTACTCTGAGGCAGACATTGCACTTAGTTCTCTCTCATTTAATACTCATAACCCTTTATAAGAACTAGACTTAGAGGGTTTCAGTATCTCGCCCAAGGCCCCTCACTTGTAAGTGACATAGCCCAGAATCCAACCCTGGTCTGTGTGAATTCATCAGTCTGCTCTTTCTAGTATTTATTAATCAGGCAATAAGTTCATGTTTTATATCTTCTCACAATGAAGCCAACTTTCTTCCACTTCATCATTTTTGCCATTAGCATATATTATGCTCTGTGAAGTCAAGATACTCAATGTGGACCAGCAGACTGCATAATAAGTCCATGCTATTTGTTATGAGGGGAAAAAAGATTTAGATGAATATCCTTTGCTGAAAAAATAACTGTTAATAACTATAAAAAGAAAATGGTTCACATTTTAATTCCATGAAAGATATATTCTAATAAAAATCATTTGATATAGTTCAAATATAAAAGCAATCTATATATATAAAAGCCTAAGCAACTGTTACCCGAATGGCTGGAACAACTGGTCGACCAGTCGCTATGACGTGCACTGACAACCAGGGGGCAGACACTCAATGCAGGAGCTGCCCCCTGGTGGTCAGTGCGCTCCCACAGCCAACCTCCTGTGGCTGGCCAACCTTTCGCAGCCCCTCCCCGCAGCTGGCCGCCCCTCCTGCCCATAGGCCTCAATCTCCAGTCAGCCCGAGGGACCCCACCCATGCACACATTTGTGCACCAGGCCTCTAGTAAATGAATAAAACTTCACTAATTATCTTCATTACAGTAGAGCCTGAGATTGGCAAATTATGGCCAAACTAGGGGCAGATGCCTGTTTTTGTAAATAAAGTTTTATTGGAACACTCGTTTTCATCTCTATGGCTGATTTTGTGCTATGATGGCAGAGTTGAATATTTGTGATTGAGACTATCTGGCCTGCAGAGCAAAAATATTTACCATCTGGCCTTCAACAGAAAAGTTTGTGGATTCCTGTACTAGACAATCCAACAATAGGGTTTGTGTAAAAAGTGTAGTTTACTTTTCTATAATAAAAAGTGGCTAAATATATAATTATCACCAATTTGTAACAGCATAAATATGCTAGGAACTTTGCTTTACCGTGAAGGTTTTCTTTCTTCAACAAAGAATTGAGTTGGTTCATAGAGTTGAAGATGAGAATGGACTCTACACATGCTCTGTATCGCCCCGAATGCTCAGTGCCGACGTTCAGTCCCAGGCTTTGAACTCCTTGGCCGGTCTCTATCCCGTCCAGGAGTGGAAGCTCATGGGGAAGAAAACTGGTAACTATGCTGTGAAGAGTCGGCTCCTTAGAATCCGGATCTAGTAACCAGCACGCCACCTGCAAGGATAGCAATCAGGACGTTTTCTTGATTGATTTTTTTTTTCAAAGACATTTCTGCACACTTAAGTTAAAAGGGGGGGAAAAAAAGAGCTCATTTTCACTTAATACTTATTCAGAGGTCTTTCCAGGAAAGGAGAAAAAAAGAATAGTACCAGGGCTCATTTTTGGTACCAATAAGAGCAGTGACCTTCAAAGAAGGAAAACATACTTTTTCCATTACTGTAATGTTCCTGCTGACCTAGTTCCTAAGTAGACTTAAACCCAGTGCCTCTCAGCTAGCTGAAACCATGTTTCTGAAAAAGCAGATGGACTTTTCTCCACTAAGGCTGATGTTGGCTAAGCTACTATAATAAAGATGGGCCTATGTAGTTTCAGATTTATTTCATTCTCTCTTAACATCGGAAGACGTGAGACATAAAGGTTTTATCACTAAAAGTCCAAATCCATTGTTTTAGAAAGCCTTTGGCTTTCCCCTCAGGATGAAGACCTGTTACCATGACCATCCAATTGGTCAGTTGATTGCTATTTTTAGCTCCCCAATGAGACTAGAAGACCTGTAGTTGCTAACACTACATCTGGGAGATCAAAACTGGATTTAGAAAAAGGAAATCTAGGCCCTATTCATAATTCTGACAATTACCATATGGCTCAATTACTTCTTTTGTAGGTTAAGAACATAGTTGGGGGGAGGGGGGTTGTTGAAATATTCTGAATTAAAATATATAAATATCATCTTTGTCTCCAGTCTCCATATGTAAAAATTAAATAAGATATGGAACCTTAGGATCTTCATAACTTTGTTCCAGGGAGATGCCACAAGACAAAAGAAGAATTTTATAGGTCTGGATGAAGTCATAGATGATAACAGAACGTTCTTTATCTGATTCCCTTGGAAAGCAGGATTTAAGGTGCCACATTCTGTCTTTCACAGTCAGGTTTGGATCCAGAGGAGGTGGGGCCAAACTGGCACTAATTTCTTAAAAGAAAAAAAAAAATCTTAAGGCGAAAACCACATACATTCACATGAAACAGCAATCTATAATGCAAAGGCTGAAAAAGACTCAAAGTCTAGTTCCATGCAACCAATAATTCAGCATGACCTTATAAAGGTCACCTTGGCTATGTAGATGAAGTGCTTCATAATCTAAAAAATTATGGTATAGCCTGGCCAGAGTGGCTCAGTTGGTTGGGCATTGTCCCGTGCACTAAAGGGTTGCCAGTTTGATTCCCAGTCAGGGTTGTGAGTTTGATACCTGGTCCAGGTGAGAGCATGAGAGCGGAAGCCAACTCTATCACATTGAGATGTTTCTCTCTCTCTCTCTTTCTCTGTCTTTGTCTCCCTCCCTCCCTCCCCCTTTTTTTTCCCCTCCCTCCCTCCCTCCTTTCTTCTCTCTAGCACAGCCTTGGGATCCAGCCCCTTTGAAATGAATAAAACTAAAAAAAAAAACAAAAGACTGTACCCTTTTATGTAATGATGTTTACTTTGAATTTATATTAGTTCACACAAACACTCCATCCATGCTTTTGTTCCGGACCTCTGGTCCAGTTTAAGAACCCATTGTGGCCCTCGAGTCAAAAAGTTTGCCCACCCCTGCTCTAGCAAGTCCTCAGGTAAGGATTAAAATATATAAATAAATAAATAAATAAATAAATAAATAAATAAATAAATAAATATTATGGTTTAGACTAGGTGATTTATAATGCTCTATTTATTTAGGTGGGAGAAAATTCTAAATATCAAGATTATTTTTTTTTAAATTGTAGCTTTAGTAACTACTCATCCTAACATATTTTCCTGCAAAACAAACTGAATATATTTCATGCTTACTCAGGAACAAACATTATATGGCATCCTTTAAAATGCTCCCTCATTAATTTTGCTCCTGTCTAGAACCAATCCAGCAATGATAATCACAACCATAATCCAGAACATATCTTTTTCATTCCAAAGACTTCTCTAAGGCTGTGCAATTCAACTACTGTAGATGTCTTGTTCATCACTGCCCCTAGATGAGCTCCAGACCCAGTCAAAAGGCTGAAAGAAGTCTGAAAAGAAATGCCACCATCCAATCATCAAAAGCAAACCCTAAGGTGTCGAGGGAGTTCCTGCTGCTCCACTACCCCCAAGAAGAAAACACAGTATTAAATAGTCCCATGTGACAAGCAGAGGGGAGTAAGGGTAGTATTTCTTAAAACATTCATTCTAATATATGAAATCATGTACACACTAGCCACTATCCAAAATATTTTTTTAATCCTAAAAGTAAATTCTAGATAAATATCAGGAAATTATTCTCAACAAACAAGTCACTACCTGATAGAGCCTACATTAAAATTATATGGTAACTTTGCCAACTAGTGATTACTTACCAGAATGCTTTTGTTCCTTCTGCAAGGAAATATAATAGGCATCTTTTCCACCCCAGCATACTGCCAGTCCAACCACCAAGATGTCATCACAACCTTTAACAGGAAATCCATCTCTAATAGGAGTTTCCTGAGGGGAGCTAACTAAGTAAATAAAAAATAAAATAGTTAAAAACCTCTAAAAATAAAACCACTAAACTGAACATTAAAACACTGATAATAAAAATAAATATTTTGACAGATTCCTAAAGCATTCTTTGGATAGTCATTTTAGGTATATGTAAAATCTTTGTAGGCTTACTATCAAGTTGTTAAGTTATTACTAAGATAACTGTCACTAAGAAAAATCTACCAAAGATTTCTTAAAATAGATCTATAATAATGACAAAAATGAGTATTAACTAAATTTTTTAAAAGCTCTTGAATTTTGAATTTCTATAATTCAAATAAAGACCACTTGCACACTACACAAATGCTATAGTGAACTCAGCAATTCTTAACACTAAGAAACTCCAGAGCCCTAGCTGGTTTGGCTCAGTGGATAGAGCATTGGCCTGCAGATCGAAGGGTCCTGGGTTTGATTCTCGTCAAGGGTACATGCCCGGGTTGCAGGCTCGACCCCCCTAGGGAGCGTGCAGGAGGAAGCCAATCAATGATTTTCTCTCATCATTGATGTTTCTATCTCTCTCCCTCTCCCTTCCTCTCTGAAATGAATAAAAATATTTTAAAAAGAAAAGAAAAGAAACTTCAGAAAAATCAAGGGTCTTACTTCCTAGTGAAGAATTAGGTCTGATTTCATATTTGGAGTCAACATTAAAAAAAAAATAATGCATATCCAATTTTACAAAGACATAGGTCAAAAACCAATCTATTTTATTGACAATCATATCCCCAATACCTGGAAAATAACTGGTGCATATTTGTTAAATTAAGTAAACATTTTTATCCCTCTAACCTCTAACATAGAAAATGTGCTCAAACCAAACTTTTATGAACAAATTTATTCATAAATACATAAATTTAAGAAATCTGATAAAACTTTTTGAGTTCCACAATAGGTTGTCAAGCTGAATTAGCTATTCCCTATGATACAGAACCCTTGCTTTCATGAAATAGGACAGGAATATATAAGGCATTATCTATAATAATAAAAGTGTAATATGCTAATTAGACCAGACATCCTTCCGGATGAAGCCGGGGCCACAAGGGAAGCCCGCGTCCTGAGTCCCAGAGGGAAGCCGATGCCAGTAGCCAGGGAAAGGAAGGCCTACTCTTGCACGAATTTTGTGCATTGGCCTCTAGTTTGACCATATAGTTCAATACTCTCAAAACTGGGGAGAGCTCCAGGAGGCTTTGGGATCATGACTATCAATGGAGGTACAGGTTCTACTTGAGGTAAGTATTGGAAAATGTAGCTAATATACATTGTGAAAAATATAGTGTCTACCTACCATGTATTTTTGTGATTATATAAATGAATAAGAACATTATAGTTTAATAGAAAATAATTCATGAGCACTGATGATAAATAAAAACCATCATGTTATATATACGATTATGATAAAAGTGATCCATATTCAAAATATATACCTTAACTTTTACATTCTTGCATTCTAATATTTCTATATATTATATAATAACATGTAATATACACTGAGTGGCCAGATTATTATGACCACCTGACGTTTGTAGGCAAATTAGCCATACACTGCATCATATGGGATACGGAAGCCAAAGGCCTGTTCGAACACCTTTGCTGTCTGCAGTTACCAAGAAAAAACGTCTCCAATTTACACAGGAACACAAGCATTGCACAGTCGAGCATTGGAAAAAAGTCATGTGGTCCGATGAATCACGTTTCCAGTTGCATCATGAAGATGGCAGAGTGAGAATTTGGCAGAAACAGCTTGAAAACATGCCCCCCACATGCATGAGTACAACCCTTCAAGCTGGTGGGAGCAGTATTATGTTTGGGGCATGTTTTCCTGGCATGATTTGGGCCTTTTAATTTGTGTGGAACAAAGCCTGAATAGTACAACATACCTAAGTATCGTTACTGATCAAGTTCATCCTATCATGCTGATGGCGTATCCCAATGGAGATGGCTTCTTCCAACAAGACAATGCGCCATGCCACGGTGCTCATATTGTGCAGGAGTGGTTTCAAGAACATGAGGGAGACTTTACCTTGCTTAGGTAGCCCCCACAATCACCAGATCTCAATCCAATTGAGCATTTGTGGGACGAAGTTAAAAGAGCCATCAGGCAGCTGGTTCCACAACCATCAAATCTCACAGAATTGGACAGTGCTATTCATCAGGCATGATGTCAGATTCCTCACATCACCTTTCAACATCTCGTGGAGTCAATGCCAAGAAGAATCGCCACAATACTGAAGGCAAAAGGTGACCCAATGAAATACTGATGGGGTGGTCATAATAATCTGGCCACTCAGTGTGTGTATGTGTGTGTGTATATATATATATATATATATATATACACACACATACACATATATGTGTGTGTGTGTGCCTGTGTGTGTATATATATCCCACGTTCAAAGGCTGTTAAGTCGCGTCGTTTACCCATATCTTCAGAAAAAAAAAATCACTTCTACTGTCGTGGTAAACAACCTGCTTCCCTATTTATAATGGTCTGGCCCTCTAGCAACTTCAGCGGGAAATTATAGCTAATTTGCTTACAAACGTCAGGTGGTCATAATAATCTGGCCACTCAGTGTATATTATGTATTATACATACATATGCAATTTTTTAAAGAAAAATTTTGTGTTTAATGGTAAAGCTTAGCATGCACTAGCACTAGGCATGGCCTGGAGTTGAAGTAGCAGAGACCTCCATGAAGCCTCACAAAGTGAAGAACATGAGGAAGGCAACCATCAAAGAGAGCCCATGGCCTCAGAAAGGGCACTGCCCAGACAGCATAGAAGAGCTGATGTTTGAGAGATGGACATCCCCAATGATCAAGCTACCAAACATTGTTCCAATACACGCTCCTGAACTAGCTACACCAATTGTGGTGGCCCCTAAAGAAATAAGCTTGACAACTGAGTCAGTGTCCCAGGAGACAACACTGATCTGGAACTCCTGACAGGCAACCTAGGGTTGGGAGCTGCTGTGTGAAGACTGTTTAGATTAGACCTCTGGCCAACTTTGGAAGAGAGAGACACAGGCCTAATCATCCAGGTGCAACAGTGGATCGGAGCCAGAGGAATGAAAAGTGCCCTGGTGGCCTACATTTTTTCAGTCTCCCAGTTTGGGCTCTGGTCTCAGTATTCAGCTCTCCACCCACGTGTCCTGTGGTCAACCATCTCTTGTGCTGAACAATTAGGCTGTTCTATGTGTAAACCTGGCGTGGGGAACCTTTTTCGCGCCAAAGGCCATTTGGATATTTATAACATCATTCGAGGGCCATACAAAATTATCAACTTAAAAATTAGCCTGCTGCCCTGACCAGTTTGGCTCAGTGGATAGAGCGTCGGCCTATGGACTGAAGGGTCCCGGGTTCGATTCCAGTCAAGGGCATGCAACTTGGTTTCGGGCACATCCCCAGTGTGGGGTGTGCAGGAGGCAGCTGATCAATGTTTCTCTCTCATCGATGTTTCTAACTCTCATCCCTCACCCTTCCTCTCTGTAAAAAATCAATAAAATATATATTTTTTAAAATTAGCCTGCTATTTTTGGTCAAACATTTAATTAACTGACACCTAATGCCTTGGCAGAACCAGATAAAATGATTTCACAAACCTTATACAGCCCACAGGTGTAAACCCACATAAGACAAACTTATTAAACTTTGAATAAATTTATTACATTTAATATCCAATACTGAAAAATCTCAGTCCCATCTCAGCCTATTTTACATATAAATGTGAAAAAAATTCTTACCTTGCTTAAACCTACCACCAATAGTTGCACTTGTAGATGTCAAATTACTGTTCTTTTCACAAGCCAGTGAGATGGAAAATCGCTTTTTGCACTGCCACTCCTTAATGAATGTTTGAAAGAGAGTTTGGTCACTTGCTACATCAATTATGGCCAAGCTTTCTGCACTGCATGAGGCTGGAGTTAACTGCAATCCATCCTGTGATAACTGCAGTGAAAAACTTGTGTCTCTAATGGGACTGTCATCTTTTACATCATTTCTACTCTCTGGACTTAAATCATGGTTAATATCTGAAGGTGAGCCAAGTAAATAATTTTCACCAAGTTCTAAAACACTATTTTTCTGAAGTTTCACAGAAGATGTTCCAAGAATACCTGGAAATGACAACTTAGCAGCAGATGCTGGGATGGGTGTAGGAGGAATGAGTCCATTATCATCAACTGTACCGATTTCTTTACAAGGCAAGAGCAATGGGGTGTCACCATGAACAGCATTGTTCTCTTGTATCTCAATCTTGCTTTTTACTTCAATATTAGGAAAGAATGAAATTCCCTGCTCCAAATTTAAAACCACTTCTTGTTTGTCATTTAACTCTGTATTTTTTCCTTTTAAACTTGATGAGTTTATAGTGGTTAGTTTTATCTTTTCATTTTCTAGAGGACTGGATACTTTATCTAAAATCCTTTGCAGTCCTGGACTTAAATCAAACGATGCTCCTGACCATATGAATGAATTATTTTGCCTTGTCTCAGTAAATTTGGATTTTTGAGACTTGTCATCTTTATCTCCTTCAGTTACTTCTCTTTGGGGATAATCATTACCAACTGGATCACTTAGTTCTAATGCCCCCAAAGATACTGCAGCATTATGTGTATCTTGGACAGGAAATATATCTACATTGTCCAAAGCTTCCACCATCTGAGCAGAATCCATTTCTGAAAATACAACAGACTCATCACTGAAACAAGTCAACTGCTGCCGATTATCTTGTTGCTCATCCATATTTGGTTTCATTGGGTCCTCTGGTTGTAGATGCAGAGAATCACTGAAATTGTCTGACATCACTTCAGAAGGCAGGGGTTCTTTCACGCTTACGTCAGGGGGTTGCTCTTTTATTAGGTAGTCTTCACTGAAACTGTCAAAGAGTAAACTGTCACTCAAATTCAAACTTGTTTCAGGGACTGGCAGACATTCTACTTCTACACCAGTGGACGTTGTCTTTTGAGGTATAACTGGTTTCATAGCTTCTTGTGTTTGAAAACCTTCAAGAAAACTATTTAATTGGGAGTCAGTAACAGAAAGCTCATTTGCTTTCAAACAAGGGCCATTTTCCTTCAATAATATTGGTGAATGAAAAAGTGGGCTTTCTGGAGTCACGATATTAACCTCATGTGAACCAGCGCTTTGTTTTACAGTCTCCACAGTGTTAGGTTCCAAATGGTCTATATTTATCACTCCTGGAGAATGTTGTTCACCAGGGAAGGCAGTGTGAAGCTCATTCTGAAAAGAGCTTGAATTCCGTTTGTTTAGGCTCTTCTGCATTATGTCTGTTGCCAGGTTAGTGTCCTTTGCTCCTTGTTTGACATTTTCAGTTGTCATCTGTTGTATAATTTTCTCTGACTGAGTATCCAGGTAGAAACTATCTTCAAAATCACAAGGAACTAATCCTAAGACAGAAACACAATTATTTTTAGTTTCTTTTGCTGCATAAGCATCTGTTTCTTCTTGTATTCTAGAGGTATTTGGAAAATTCTCCTGCTGGCCTCCAGATTTACCAAATGCTCCAGCTGGTAGATGTACTCCATTGGGTATCTCAGTGCTGCTTATATTATCTCCGGATACCTGAAGATTATTTGATTTCTTTTCCTCCGCATTAAAATTTATACTTTTACATTTGATAATAGCATTTGAGTCTCTATTCATATGATTACAAGCTATTTGCTTCTCTAGTATGCTTTTCTGTTTGGTATAAATGTTTGTCTGTTTATCAGACTGCTTCTCCGGGGACTGATTAATTGGATTGGTATCACGGTGTTTAACACAAATGTTTTGGTTTTTTGAATCACTTTGTATTAGCACTTTGTCTATTTTTTCTGCCTCAACAGGAGCTAATCCTCTTCCATTTTCACTAACCACACTAGTGGGTCGACAAGTCTCCTTTTTACTCTTGGATCCTGTGATAAAATGTTCCACAAGAATATCATTAGTTATTGTTTTGTTCCTTGAACAATTTTGTTCTGTTTGTGATGGGAATGATGCTTTGTTATGTTTTCCCTCAGTACATAAAGATGCACTTTTAGCAAGTGGCCCTGGACTCCTAAATTCCACATTCTTCTCATCTGAGGTAAATGAATCTTCACAATGAATAAGATTCAGCTGTTTTTGAAAATCAATTTTACACATCCCAGTGTCTTTCACAGGGCTACTGTCTCTGGATCGTTTGAGATGCTTACAACGTTTCCGAGATTGAAAGGTTGTGTTCATCTTTTCTAGACTAAGATTCAAAGCTTCTTTTTTTGTTTTCTCAGATGAGACAGTCTGAATGACTTTCTTAGTGCTTGTTTCTCCCTCATTCAAAGAGGTTTCTAGCTTCTCTTTACTTATATTCAAATAAGCCCGTTTTCTTCCTCTGGAAATTGAATGTACCCGACAGTCTTGTTTTCCATCCTGATACTGATAATAAAAGGAATTTTTATGCTCTCTACCTTTATCTAAATCTTTCACTGTATTTGGCGATTCCTTAACAGAAGAATCACCAAATATTGTGTTACTTTTTTTCTTTGATGTTAAACTTTCATAAGACCTCTTAGTTTGGAGTATAAATTTATGCTCCTTTTCTTCTGACTCACTGCTGGTCAATGAGTATGTATCAGAATTTAAAGGGGAATGTGGATTCCATTGCACTCCCATTTCAATTAAGTCCTGCTGTAGAATCATTTTGGCTTCTTCCACGATAAGGGCTGCTGCTTCCCTTTCAGTTAAGCCTTTTTTACCAGTCACCCAAATAGTTCGCATATTCCGACGTTCTTCAACGGCTTCCTCTTCCTCATCCACTGCCTTTCGGGCACTAGGAAGGGGGATATGAAGAGAAATAAATTAATGCATTGATTCATTCATACAACAAATATTTATCAAGCATCAGCTGTCCTACGAATGGAAGAAACAGCACTGCCCAGCTGGTGTGACTCAGTAGTTGAGTGTAAAGTTATGAACCACAAGGTCACAGTTCAATTCCCAGTCAGGGCACATGCCCAAGTTGTGGGCTCAATCCCCAGTAGGAGGCGTGCAGAAGCAGCTGGTCAATAATTCTCTCTCATCATTGATGTTTCTAGCTCTCTCTCCCTCTCCCTTCCTCTCTGTAATCAATAAAAGCATGTGTGTGTGTTTTTAAAAAAAGAAATAGCACTGAACAACAGGGAAATATATTTGCTCTCATAGAGCTCACATTCTAGTTGGGGAAATCAGAAAACGAACAAATGTTAAAATAAGTCTATGTCAACTGATGATAAGAGTTGTGTACAAAAATGAAACACCAGGGCAGGATCGGTGATACTGCAATTTTTAAATAGCATAACCAGGGAAGGCCTAAGACAGATTCTTTAAATAAAAAACTTTAAAAAGTGAGCATCATAAAACTTGCATTGAAAACAAATCCTCTACATAATACAAACTCTGGACAAAATGTTAAAGGGACTGTGGAGTGACCAAAAGAAAGTAGAAACCAGAAAAGAGTTGAGACTCAAAGAAACAAATGGCAGTGGTTAAACTGTCACACTTTTCACCTGAAGGCAGGATTCAGTCAGGACCATGAAGGTAACTTGGATAAAAACCTGGAGTTTTGATTCAATTAGACAACAGAAATCAATTAGAAGTATAAAAATTGTTAAGGAAGACATAAAATATCTCCATTTGTACCTGATATGACTGTATATCTAAAAATCCTAGAGAAATCAATGATAGAAGTAACTCAAACAAGAATTAAAAAAATAACAGGATAACAATAGACAAGAATCAACAGCCTCCATATACTCAAATAATAACCATATAGAAGAGATCATAGACACAAACCAATTAAAACAATAAAGGTTAAATGAAAACAAATTTAACAAGAAATGTATAAAACCCTTATGAGGGAGACCTGGAAACTCCTGAAAAGCTGTGTGTGGAAATCTTTTTTAAAATCCTCAATATCACAACGATATCAAATGCAAAGAAATTACCTACCTGTGGATAGGATGACTCAACATTATAAAGGAGTCAGTTGTAAGTTAAATTTCAATCGAACCCCAATAAAATATCAACAGACACTTCAAATTTCACATGGGCAAACATGGAAAAGTAGACAGGAAAATATTGAAAAACTATGAGAGGGAGGTTGCCCTACCAGACATTAAAACATACTATAAAGGCTTTTCATTAAGAGCACTGTATGGCTGCCCTAGCCGCTTTGGCTCAGTGGATAGAGCGTCCCGGGTTTGGTTCCAGTAAAGGGCATGTACTTTGTTGCAGGCTCCCAGGCCTGGTCAGGAGCATGCGGGAGGCAAAAAGTCCCAAATCCATAAGAAATATAAGAAAAAGATATAACCAGATAATCTATAAAGATATATTTAAATGTTTCTCTCACATCAATGTTTCTCTGTCCCTCTTAAACTCTCTCTAAAATCAATGAAAAAATATCCTCGGGTGAGGATTAAAGAAAAAAAAGCACAATATTGTTCATGAATTGACAAAAAGATAGTAAATTTAAAAAAATCCAGAAATAGACCTAATTACATATGGACATTTAGTATATGATGAAGGTGGCATTTCAAATCACTGGGACCAAGACATACATTTTTATAAATGGGAAACAGATAAATCCAGACCACATTACATACAAAATTAAATTCTAAATGTATCAGGAATCTAAATGCAAATTTAAAATACAAGAAAATGTGTGAATTCCTCTTTAATCTCACTGTACAGGAAAGCTTTCCAACTATGACATTCAGAATCAAGAAAGAAAAAATTATATAAAAATAAATCAATAGAAAAATAATAAAACTCTGTATTGGGTAACAAAAGTCAAAAGACAACTGATAAATTTTGAGAAAATCCTTGCAATATTCATATCAAATAAAGGGTTAAGAACCATAATCAATTTTTTAAAATGTATTTTATTGCTTTTTACAGAGAGGAAGGGAGATGGAGAGGGATAGAGAGTTAGAAACATTGATGAGAGAGAAACATCTATCAGCTGCCTCCTGCACACCCCCTACTGGGGATGTGCCCACAACCAAGGTACATGCCCTTGACCAGAATCGAACCTGGGACCCTTCAGTCCGCAGGCCGATGCTCTATCCACTGAGCCAAACCGGCCATAATCAATTTTTAAGACATTCTTAGAAAGGAGAGAAAAAAAGACCCAAATCCATAAGAAATATGAGAAAAAGATATAACCAGATAACCTATAAAGATATCTTTAAATGATCCTAAAACATGAAAAGATATGATACTCTCTTGTCATTGATGTTTCCATTTCTCTCTCCCTTCCTCTCTGAAATCAATCCTATCTAATAAAAGGGAAACATGGTAATTGGCATACGACCGCTACCCTTCCCATTGGCTAATCAGGGCAATATGCAAATTAACTGCCAGACAAGATGGCGGCCGGCAGCCAGGCAGCTTGAAACTAACATGAGGCTTGCTTGCTTCAGTGACGGAGGACTCCAACGTTCCCCGCCTGCCGCTGCAGGCCTCTGAGCTGCAAGCAACTATGTAACAAACATAGAAGCTAAACAAAACCCCAGAAACCTGCCGGGCTTCAGCCAGCAGGATCGCAACATTGTAAGCAAAGGCCAGTAACCTGCTTTCAGCAGCAGAGGCCTAAGAGCTGGAGCCAAGCCTCAAAGCTAAAGCTGGCCCAGAATAAAAAATAAAAAAAAAAGAAAAAAAGGAGCGGTTGGGAGCTTCAGTCACCCCCAGCCTGAAAACAGCCCTCAGCTCCTCACCCAGACTGGCCAGGCACCCCAGTGGGGACCCCCACCCTGAAGGATGTGTGACCAGCTGCAAACAGCCATCATCCCCTCACCCAGGCTGGCCAGGCACCCCAGTGGGGACCCCCACACAGATCCAGGACACCCTTCAGGGCAAACCAGCCGGCACTCACCCATGCACCAGGCCTCTACCCTATATAGTAAAAGGGTAATATGCCTCCCAGCACCGGGATCAGCGGAGCCGAGAGGCCTCCCGGCACCGGGATCAGCGTGACAGGGGGCAGCGCCCAAACCCCCTGATCGCCCTGCAGCTCTGTGTGTGATAGGGTGTGGCGCCCCAACCCCCACCCCCCAGGGGCCCTGCTCTGTGTGTGACGGGGTAGAGCCATAACCTCCCCATCGGCCCTGCCCTGAGTGTGAGAGTGGCGGCGCCCCAACCCCCTGATGGGCCCTGCTCTGTGCGTGACAGGGGGCTGTGCCCCAACCCCCTGATGGGCCCTGCTCTGTGAGTGACAGGGGGAAATGCCCCAACCCCCTGATTGGCCCTGCTCTGTGTGTGACAGGGGGTGGCGCCACAACCTCCCCATCAACCCTGCCTTGAGTGTGACGGGGATGGTGCCCCAACCCCCCAATCAGCCCTACCGTGAGCGTGACTGAGGGTGGCATCGAAACCTCCCGATCACCCTGCTCTGTGTATGACAGGGGGCGGCGCCCCAACTCCCCAACCGGCCCTGCTCTGAACCCGACCAGGGGCTGCACCTAGGGATTGGGCCTGCCCTCTGCCACCCAGGAGCAGGCCTAAGCCAGCACGTCATTATCTCCTGAGGGGTCCCAGACTGTGAGAGGGCACAGGCCGGGCTGAGGGACCCCCCTCCCCCCCGAGTGCACAAATTTTTGTGCACCGGGCCTCTAGTCCTATATAATAAAAGGTTAATATGCAAATTGACCCTAAAGGCTGAATGACGTGCTATGATGCGCACTGACCACCAGGGGGCAGACACTCAACACAGGAGCTGCCCCCTTGTGGTCAGTGCACTCCCACAGGGGGAGCTCTGCTCAGCCACAAGCTAGGCTGATGGCTGTGAGCACAGCAGTGGTGGTGGGAGCCTCTCCCAACTCCTTAGTAGCACTAAGGATGTCCAACTGACGGGGAGCGGGCCTCCAGGGGAGTGGGTCTAAGCCATCAGTTGGACATCCCCCGAGGGCTCCCGGACTGCAAGAGGGTGCAGGTCGAGCTGAGGGACCACCAACCGCCCAGTGCACGAATTTTTGTGCACCGGGCGTCTAGTAAAAATATATTTTAAAAACATATATATATATATATATATATATATATATATATATATATATATGTTTATGTTTATGTTTATATTTATATTTATATTTATATTTATATTTATATTTATATTTATGCCTAAACCAGCAGTCTGACATCCTTAGCACTGCAGCAGAGGCTGGAGAGGATCCTGCCACTGCCACTGCACTAGCCAGCCATGAGCCCGGCTTCTGGCTGAGCAGTGCCCCCCCTGTGGGAGCACACTGACCTTCAAGGGGCAGCTCCTGCACTGAGCGGGATTGGACCAAAACCAGCTCTCAGACATCCCCTGAGGGGTCCTGGATTGTGAGAGGGTGCAGGCCAGGCTGAGGGATTTCACCAGTGCACAATCAGGGCCAGGGAGAGAGGCAGGAGGTTGGCCAGCCACGGAGGGACTGCGGGAAGGCTCCAGGGCATGTCCGACCTTTCTCACTCAGTCCCGTTCGGCCAGACTCCAGCAGCAAGCTAACCTACTGGTCAGAACATCTGCCCCCTAGTGGTCAGTGCACGTCACAGCGAGCAGTTGAGCAGTCTTAGCATTCATTAGTATATTATGCTTTGATTGGTTGAATGGACGACCAGACAACTGGACACTTAGCATATTATGCTTTTATTATATAGGAAAGGAGGGGGAGGGAGAAAGAGAAACATTGATCAGAGAGAAACACTGATCAGCTGCCTCTTGCATGCCCACTACTGGGGATTGAGCCTGCAACCCAGGCAAGTGCCTTGACCAGAATCAAACCCAGGACCCTTCAGTCTGCAGGCTAACGCTCTATCCGCTGAGCCAAACCAGCCAGAGTGCCAAGACTTTTTTACCCTCTAATTACAAATAACTCTTCAGTCTTTTTTATTTCATGACCTTGATATTTTTGAAAAGTACTAGCCAATAACTTTATAGAATGTCTCTCAATTCAGGCTTGTCTGATATTTGCTTTTTATTAAATTCATGTTAGACATTTTTGATAAAGAATACTTCAGGAGCAATGTCTCTCTCAGTGTGTCACATGAAAAGGCATGATCTTGATGTGTCACTAATTTTGGAGACGCACAGCCATGACAATAACAGCCTTAGGATAATAAGAAGTTATTCTGCCCAGCCTGTGTGGCTTAGTGGTTGAGCGTTGACCCATAAACTAAGGAAGTCACCATTTGATTCCCTGTCAGGGCATATGCCTGGGTTGCGGGCTCAATCCCCTGTAGGGGCATGCAGGAGGCAGCTGATCAATGTTTCTCTCTCATCGATGTTTCTAGCTCTCTCTCCCTCTCCCTTCCTCTCAGAAATCAATAAAAATATATTAAAAAATAAAATAAAATAATTTTTAAAAAAGAAATGATTCTAAAATGTGTTAAACAATATTTTCCAGTTAAATTTTTTTAAATGAGTGCTGCCTTCTGATGACCCCTAGGAAGGGTCTTGTATGATGTATGGCATATGGTTACCACAGAGACATTCCACATCTAAACTTGTTTACCTCAGGAACTAACAGTACATACTCCTAAACAAGTATGTATATACCCAAAGATTCTGTAAAAATCAGAGGCTCCAGAGGAGAACAACACTTTTACAAGAAGGTTTTAAACCATACTCCAAATAGACTTTGGCCAGAGATACACCCCAAAGTGACAAAAATCACACATCAGTTGCTCTTCTGGTCTGGGTCAGAGGAGTGGCCCCAGCCCCACAGTTCCACTGAGTACTGCCCTAGTGGGGACTCTGCAGTGGCCTGGGTTACATTCCTCCCAGGGTTATGTTCTAAAACTCCGGACAATTCCATCCTTCGAAATCTAGGTAGAGGTAGCTATGCCCCTATAGCCATGCTGGGTGCAGCGCATGGGGCACCTAGTCCCACAGGAGCCATACCTGGGGGTGGCAGTGGAAGGAAGGCAGAGAGCAGAGTCACAATGTGAGGTGGCACAGGGGGCAGCAAGGCTGCTCCTTTAAATATGCCCTATCCCTTCTCATGCATATTACAAGTTTCAGAGCCTGTATCAGGCCTAAATGGAGTGTGAGGAAAGAAATACTAAACTGGAAATGAGACTGATGCTTTTATAAATTTTGAACAAATTCTTAATAGCTGAAAATAAAACCCTTAAACCTATAAGTTCCTAAATATCAATAGGATCTGGCTGAGGTTTTATACAAGAGTGAGTTCAAAAAACAGTGGTTGAGAAATTACTTAAGCTATTCCTTGATTATATATACACTGAGTGGCCAGATTATTATGCCCGGCCAGATTATTATGACTACCCCATCAGTACAATGAAGTGAATTAATTATGCAAATAATAGTAATAATAAAACCTTGAGAGTATTTGCTTAGGAAGTTTACAATATTCAGTATTTTTTGGAAGTGTCAATGAAGTACTGATGGGGTGGTCATAATAATCTGGCCACTCAGTGTATGCTGAGTGCAGACCATCAATAACTTGGTTACCCACATGTACACAATAATCAAGGAATCCTACTCTCACAATTATTTTGAGGGACTAGTGTTCCAAAGAATATTCAGGAGGAGCACATTTAAAAAAGTATCTATATCTATATCTATATCTATCTATATCTATATCTATATCTATATCTATATCTATATCTATATCTATATCTATATCTCTCTATCTATATATATATATATATATATATATATATATATATATATATATGTTGTTTTTTTATTGATCTCAGAGAGGAAGGAAAAGGGATAGATAGATAAAAACATTAATGATGAGAGAGAATCATTGATCGGCTGCCTCCTGCACGCCCTCTACTGGCGATTGAGCCGACAATCCAGTGACCTCCTTGGTTCATAGGTTGACACTCAAGGACTGAACCACATGGCTGGGCAAGAGAAGTACATTTTAAAGTGCTCTTGCCTAAAGAAAGTCTAATGTGAGCCCTAAATATGTTTTGAAAATCTAAATCCATCAAAGCACTAAGCATTGATACCTTACCTTTACTCAATTTTTCTAGGGGAGAATTATGATACTTTTAGAAATGTCTTTTAAGTCATGAAATATTTTAAAAGTATAAAAAATAAAAAGTAACCCTAAAGGGGGGAAAAGTAGCCATGTTTCCTTCCATTTACACCAACTATGTCATGATATTATCAAAGAGAAAAATATTTTAATACAGAAACTATTATTTACAAATTGAAATGATTTTTCATTTAATAACTCTCTGCAGACAGGGGGACTCTCTTACCTTTTAAAAGGCACAGCATTTCTCAGAACAGTCTCCACCTCAGCAATATTTGCTCTGGCCAGATCTGCCACAGTAAGAAAGCCGGAAGCATAGAGGAATCTGGCTCGCTGGGCATTAAGTAAGGACACCCGGATAAGATCACACAATTCCCTCTGGATTCCAAACGTAAGACGCTTCTGAAATTGGGAAAGTAGTAGTTCCATGTTGTGCCAGCCCAGGCGGTTGGAAAACACTGTAATCATCCCTAGAATATGCATAAAATATTTATTAAATTAAAAATTCTTTATAGATCAATTCTCTATTTCTTTAGATGTACTTTTGTTTCACTGTTTCCTTTTTTTCCTGGAGAATTGTAAAGTTTAACAGGCCCATGGTGTAAGTTAACAGGAGAGGAGATATATGTTAAGGGCCTAGCTAATTAGCCAACAAATGTGCTAAACACATTAAATGTCATCTTACTTATTCTTTTTAAAAAAACTGATTTCAGAGAGAAGGGGAGAGAGAGAGAAAGAAACATTGATTGGTTGCCTTCCAAAGGTGCCCAGACTGGACCGGGGATCAAACTCACAATCCAGGTATGTGCCCTGACCAGGAACTGAACCCACCACCTTTCGGTGTATGGGATGATACTTCAACCAACTGAGCCACACTGGTCAGGGCAGGCTCATTTATTCTTTTTATTTTATTTATTTATTTTATTCTTTATTGTTTAAAGTATTACATAGGTCTCCTTTTCCCCCCATCGACCCCTCCCCAGCCACTCCCACCCCCCAGGACATGCCCCTACCACCCTAGTGTCCATGTCCATTGGTTAGGCCAGTGGTTCTCAACCTTGGCTGCACATTAGAATCACCTGGGAATCTTTTTAAAATTCTGATTTCTGGGCCTCATCCTCCAGAAATTCTGTTTCTTTGTTACTAATGTTGTGACCCCACCCCATAACAAAGAAACAGAATTTCCGGAGGATGAGGCCCAGAAATCAGGATTTTAAAAAGATTCCCAGGTGATTCTAATGTGCAACCAAGGTTGAGAACCACTGGGTTAGGCTTATAGGCATGCATACAAGACCTTTGGTTGATCTCCTACCACCCACATGCCAACCTACCCTGCCTTCCCTCTGAGGTTTGATGGTCTGTTCAATGATTCTCTGTCTCTGGATCTCTGGATCTATTTCTGTTTATCAGTTTATGTTGTTCATTATATTCCACAAATGAGTGAAATCATGTGGTATTTATCTTTCTCTGACTGGTTTATTTCGCTTAGCATAATGTTCTCCATGTCCATCCATGCTGTTGTGAACAATAAGAGTTCTTTCTTTTTTTTACAGCAGCATAGTATTCCATTGTGTATAAGTACCACTGTTTTTTAATCCACTCATTTGCTGATGGGCACTTAGGTTGTTTCCAAATCTTAGCTATTGTAAATTGTGCTGCTATGAACATATGGGTGCATATATCCTTTCTGATTGGTGTTCCTGATTTGTTGGCATATATTCCTAGAAGTGGGATTACTGGGTCAAATGGGTGTTCCATTTTTAATTTTTTGAGGAAACTCCATACTGTTTCCGTAGTGGCTGCACCTCATTTATTCTTAATCATGTCCTTGACATTTGAAAAAAACTACGGCAGAGCACATAACCACAAAACAAAAGCCCTCACCCGAGTTCAGTCCTCTCTTTCAATCTCTCTTTTTTCCTTTCTTTTTTTAAGGAAGAGAGAACCCTTAAAAATAGGTAAGGGACTCTTTCCGCCTAGAGCAGCGGTTCTCAACCTGTGGGTCGTGACCCCTTTGGGGGTCGAATGACCCTTTCACAGGGGTCACCTATGACCATCGGAAAACACATATATAATTACATATTGCTTTTGTGATTAATCACTATGCTTTAATTATGTTCAATTTGTAACAATGAAATTGGGGGTCACCACAACATAAGGAACTGTATTAAAGGGTCGCGGCATTAGGAAGGTTGAGAACCACTGACCTAGAGGAAAATAAGAAAGCTGATTTAAATATTCAAGGGCTGTGAGCACTTTAAAAAGTGAATCTCCCATTGATATTTCCTTCAAAGAAAGGTTGCCAATTCAATAGGTAGACAGTCTTGAAATAAAGGTGCCAGAGCAGCCAAGTGCCAAGTCATTAAAAAAATCACTTCCCTATGAGAACACTAACCCTCAGGCACCCTGAGACATTTGATGCCAGTGAATTGAAGGGTGAGTTTCTCCTTCCTTACTACCTCCCAAACCCATCGTTCCCTCAGTATTCTTTCATATATGCACATACCTTCACAATATGCACACTCTCCAGCAGCCCAGGGTTTCCTTCCGAATGACTTGGTAAAATCAGATCCCTAACTTTCCTGTTTGATTAGCTTATGGAATATGGGTTTAATTTTATTAAATAAGACTCCCGTTTCCTTAGACAAGAAATAATAATTTAGAACAGTCCGAAGTGCAGAAATCCCTTTCCATTTGCCATCCTCCTCAATAGCAAGTATTAATCAGTAACTAACTTAGAAAAGGGAGATCACTGAAAATGTTGTGTCTGTTTCTTCTTGCAGTAGCAGGCAACAGGAAAAAGAAAAAAGAAAAAAAACAGAAAACAAAAGGTGTCCTGATGATGTTAGGAATTATACAAAATTATGGCTTAACACAATCCCCTCAATTTTAGAGAAGCCAATAGTAAAATGGAATTGAGGGAGGGGGGAGAGAGAAGTAATCTTAATTTAACCTCAAACCACAGTCTTAAATAAATACAGAAGTCCTTGTTTACTGACCTGCATAAACAGCAGCTGACTGTTGTAAAGATTGAACCTGCCCACGATTGCATCCATATTTCCGATTAATTTCTTTTAAGGGAACTTCACTGATTAAATCTAACAACACGAGACTGGTAAAAAACCTGGAAAGTAAATCACCAAAATAAGATAAGAGATCACTTTTATCTACTATAAAGGTATAAGTAAGTAAGAACCAAAAAGGCAAGAGAGAAGATTCCTAATAAGATATAGGATTAGAGGGCGAAGGCTGAGCTCAATGTTTGTAAAGTAAGTTCTGAAATATATTAGTATTATAGCATAGAATTTAATATCTTCACAACAAAAAGATTTTGTCTATGGTTCAATACCGCTAACTAATTTCAAAAAATAAGACTTGTTTCAAGAAATGTAATGGCACAAAAATTTAAAACAACATTTGATACACAGTTATATGGTTATATAACCATATTTCAATAAAATGACAGAATTTGAATATAAAAAACAGTTTTTATTTGAAAGGCAATAGTGCCACAAATTATCTAGGTATATGAATCCTTACAAAACTTATATTTGACTATGTTATAAATAACATGCTAGAGACTAATGCCTTAAGAAAAAAATAGTTGTAGTATATTTCAAAAAAGCTAAAAGCCTATACAATTTCCCAGCTGAACCTTAAATTTTTTTCAGCTGAATATTTTATTGGCTTTTCTGTAGTAGTAATGAATCACTTCCATGGCTGTCAGGAGCATCCTTCCCTAAAGCATCCTGATTCACATTTTCTTTAAGAGGAGGAATTAATTAAATGTTCTACTATAAGAAGTATTCATATATAATGGCTTCTAAACTACAAATAGCAAGGGAGAAACTAGTATATTAATAAATTCAGTACATACTAGTACAGTAAATTAAAAAAATTTACTATATGGAGTCAAAAATTTGATTTTAATGACAATGAAAGTGACTACAATAAACTGAACATCTACTGCATATTTAATACTGTATTAAATACTAGGAAGTTGCAGGCTCCTTGATACTTACCTTTTATGGATGGCCATTTGCCGGTGTTGTCTCTCAGTTCTGGCTACTACTTTTCCCTTCACACAGCGAGCCAAGAACCCTTCTTCAACTCCCACTAGCTCTGCCACCCGTTTCATAGAAGTTGGCAACTTCTCCCATAAACAGAGAAATCGATACCAATCAATAGTAGTCCAATCCTCAAACATAGGTGTAACCTGAAGGAAAGAAGCATCATCATTAGCTAAAACTATTGATTACAAAAGGAACAAGTACATAAAAATGTCATATTAAAATCAAAAGAGTATACTAATAATAGAGGAATATGTAAATTGTCCAGGATGCCATCACAGTAATAGTAACAACCGAACAGCAGGCTGGCAGGTTGTGTCGAGCAACAAGGCCAGCAAGGGGGCTAGTGAGGGACAACCAAACAACTGAACAGCAGGCTAAGTGGCGCAACCAGGCCAGCAGGGGGGGCAGTTGGGGTGAACAGACAGGCAGGGGAAGAATTTGGGGGTGACCAGGCTGGCAGGGGGGGCAGTTGGGGGTGACCAGGCCAGCAGGGGGGCAGTTGGGGTGACCAGGCTGGCAGGGGGGAATTAAGGAGTGACAAGGCTGGCAGGAGGGGGGGCAGTTAGGGGCAACCAGGCTGGCAGAGGGGGGCAGTTGGGGGTGACCAGGCCAGCAAGGGGGGGGGGGGCAGTTGGGGGTAATCAGTCAGGCAGGTAGGTGAGCAGTTAGGAGCCAGGAGTCCCGGATTGTGAGAGGGATGTCCAACTGCCAGTTCAGGCCTAAACTCACAGTCAGACATCCCCCAAGGGGTCCCAGATTGGAAAGAGTGCAGGCTGGGCTGAGGGGACACCCCATACATGAATTTCATTCAGTGGGCCTCTAGTTTGAAGATAAAAACTATAAATGTGATAATACCTCATCCTATATAATGAAAGAGAAACATGTAAATTGACTGTCCCTCCACTACACTCACCAGCCTATCAGGAGTGAGTGTGCAAATTAACCCAACAAAGATGGCGGGTTAATTTGCATACACAGGTGCCAGACGGAGAGCAGAGCAGGAGAGCCAGCAGCTTGGGGGGACATGGCTCCCTCGATCGCTCCCCCAAGCCACCGGGCGGAGCGCAGAGCAGGAGAGCCAGAGGCTTGGGGGGACATGGCTCCCTCGGTCACTGGAAGCAACCAAGGGAGCCATGCCTCCCAAGCTGCCAGGCGGAGAGCAGAGCGGGAGAGCTGGCAGAGAGAGGAGTGGCTTGGGGAACATGGCTCCCCAAGCTGCCAGACGGAGAGCAGAGAGGGAGAGCTGGCAGCTTGGAGGACTTGACAGAGTGGGAGGCCGTGGGATGGAGACAGAGAAGGAAGGGAAAACCAAGAGCACAGGGAGCACCAGGAATTCTGGGAATAGTTCTGGTGGCAGCCCCAGGGCCTAAAGAGGAAGCCCAGAGCACAGGGAGCACCAGAAATGCTGGGAACTGTAGTTCTGGTGGCAGACGGATCTCCTAGACCAGGGGTGGGCAAACTTTTTGACTCGAGGGCCACAATGGGTTCTTAAACTGGACCGGAGGGCCGGAACAAAAGCATGGATGGAGTGCTTGTGTGAACTAATATAAATTCAAAGTAAACATCATTACATAAAAGGGTACGGTCTTTTTTTTTCAATAGTTTTATTCATTTCAAACGGGCTGGATCCGGCCCGTGGGCCGTAGTTTGCCCACGGCTGTCCTAGACACTAGAGCAAAATGAGCCTGGAGCAAGTTACTGTTGCAGTGGGGGTGAAGGGAAAGCAAAGGTGAGAGACATAAGTAATATCAGAGTGTCTAGGAAAAATTAAAGAAAAGATATCCTAAAACTTCCAGGAAATCTCCACCAATGAAGCAAAGAAAAAAAAAATGCCACTATTATTCTGTGAGCAACAAACCAAACTGGGTTGGAGGTCTCAGACAATGCACTCATATGACTGCAAAGACAGACAGAAACTCCCAGATTGGATAGGGCTCCCCTGAGGGCTCCCAGACTGGAGAGGGTGAAGGTCGGGCTGAGGGACCCACCCCCAGAACACGAATCTTTGTGCACCGGGCCCCTAGTCTATAATAATAAAAGGGTAAAATGCTAATTAGACTGAACGTCCTTCTGGCATCATTCCAGACGTCCTTCTGGACAAAGCTGGGCTGGAGCAAAGCCCAGATCCCGGGTGCCTGGTGGCAGCAGCCAGAGGGAAGAAGTCCAGGTCCCAGGTGCCTGGCAGCGGTGGCCGGAGGGAAGTAGCCCAAGTCCTAGGTGCCTGGCAGCGGCAGCCAGAGCAAACCCTGGGTCCCGGGTGCCGGAGGGAAGCCGGTGTTGGCAGCCGAGGGAAGGAAGGCCTACTCTTGCATGAATTTTCATGCATCAGCCTCTAGTCTATATATATATATATATATATATATATATATATATATATATATATATATATATATATATATTTATATATATATATGGCAAGCAACTGGAACAACAGAATGACCAGAACAACCAGTTGCTATGACGCGCACTGCGGCAGCCAACAGGCCTTATTGGGGCCCCAATCAGGACCCCCACCCCAATCGGGGGTGGGGTCAGCCAGCCAGGAGGTGGTGCAGAACATGGTGGGTGTCAGCAATGCATTGCAACCTGGAGCCAAGGGTGATGAGGGACAGAGGTGTGGTGAGAATATAGGGTGTCTGCTGAGCTCGCTCTCACTCTCGCTACCCTCCACCAGGATGCCAGGGCTTGCACGCCAGGAAGCCCCCCACACTCAGGTGCCTGGTGCCCACGAGGAGCCCGCCCTGCACCTGCGTGGCCTCTTCTGGGTGAGCCGGGCTGCAGCCACTGAGACTGCAGGGGCTGGTCAGGCTGCCTGTGGGTTCACACAGGAGCACTCTGCCCGCCCAGTTTCTGTCCACGCTGCACCCCAGCCCACGGCATCTGGCCACGCTCACTGCATCTCCGTGTGGGGACTCAGCACTGTGACTCAAGTGGAGGAGGGCGCATGGGGGTCAGGGGACCCAGATGCTGCCCACAGCCCAGAGGTCAGCTGGGACCTGCCCTACCATGCCAGACGCTCGCACTTCGATCACCGGCCAGGCCCAGGGACCGCACCCATGCATGAATTTCGTGCACAGGGCCTCTAGGTATATAAGAAGGGGGATGGAAATGGCATGCAGGGGGTAGATATGGATATCAGACTTCACTGAGTATTCCTTTTGACAATAGTTCTAACTTCTGAATCACATTAGAGTCTTAAATATTCAAATAGTACATGCAAACTATAAATTTTTCATTTAACTTAAACATAAATGTATATTAATTTGCCAGTAGTTTGAGCTGGTGTCAAGGCCTTTTCATTTGAGTGTTGAGTCTGTTCATTAGAATTTACCATTGCTTTCTTATCAATACAAGATGTTTTCTTAGGATATCTTTGATGTTCAAGAGTCTACATATTTTTTTCTCCCCATTTTCACCAATATGAAAGTAAAGGAAACAGAACTTACCAGGTAGACAATATGCAGATCATTCTCTAAAACAAAACCCTTCATCGCTCTTTGGAGGTCAGCAAAAATATCTAAAGTATCAGCTGGAGAAAGTGAGGAAGAAAGAGTTGCCGACCCAAGATGTGTTGGATGATACACTTTTCCTAGTTTGGGGGTGGGGAAAATAAAAGATCAGATGTTGAAAACAAAACAACACAGTCTTTTTGTATTCTGTAATTAACCTTTTAGGCTCTGATAAATTTTACAAGCAGAATCTTGCCCAATGCATGGATTCTTTAGGAGCGGGCTCTATTTGAATTGTCTGATGTTTCTGAACACAACACTGACTTACTAAAAATGAGTTGATACACTCCTTGAAAAATTAATTTCCTTTTATTAATCAGTCACACACATCTAATTCACTAAAGATGAAAAAGTGAGTGAATTGAAACTAAGAAGTCATAGTTACCTTCTGTTCCATCACTAGCTTCAGTAGTCTGGATGAATTCATTTTCTAGCAGCCACATTACACAGGACTCAATTGCTCCAAGTTGAACAGGATCTTGATTTTTCTGAATTCCCCGCTTCCCTTCTCTCATACTTGCAGCCAAAAATGTGCAAGAAGCATAAGTCTGCATATCTTGTGATGTACTTGCCACTCCACCAACTATTATCTGATACAAGAGGTTTGAAATTTTCTGTAACTTTTTAATAAGATATGCAGGCCCTCATGATATAAAATAAATGAAGTGATTTTTGTTCTCTTAAAATGTTATCAGCATCTTAATGTAGAGACTTTTTACTAACTCCTCCATCATCATTCATTATAAATGTAGACAACATCTAATGACAACATGAAAACTTTTCCAGAAAAGTAGACACATTTTCTCATCAATGAAAATAAGTGAATCATTATCTATCTGAAATGTGGAAACTAACAACATATATAAAGGATGTTGTGATGGCTCATGGCCAACAATCAAAACAATTCTTCTCATTCTTCTTTCTGAAGTATGTGGGCATAGAGAAATGCTAGTATTGAATACTTCCTAACCAGAAGAAGGGTTGGGAATAGGTGCAGAAAAAGATGAAGTCAGGTGTAGCAGGTTTGGCTCAATGGATAGAGTGTTGGCCTGTGGACTGAAGGGTACCGGTTTTGATTCTGGTCAAGGGCACATGCCCAGGTTGTGGGCTCGATCCCACTGGGGGGGTGTGCAAGGTGCAGCCAATTGGTGATTCTCTCATCATTTATGTTTTTCTCTCTCTCTCTCCTTTCCTCTCTGAAATCAATAAAAATATATTAAAACAAAAACAAAAAGATGAAGTCAGTGCATCTTGCAGGTACCATTTTCCTACAACTATTCTATTATATATACTGATTTGCCCCTTGCCTTCTTTCTCTTAACGCATATTGGAAGCATAACAAATCATCCTAAACAGAGTTATCTCAGTTTTTCCAAGATTTATTTAGTATTAATGCTATTTTGGTTGTTTCCAGTTTTTTTGTTATTACCAATAGTGTCATAATAAACATTCTTGTACATTTATTTTGACATAATTTCACAAATAAATTCCTAGGTAAAATTCCTAGATGTAAATCTGCTGGATAAATGGCTATGTACATTTTTTAAAATCTTACTAGGTATGAACAAGTTGTCCTCCAAATAGTTATAGCAGTATATGAGAGTGCCTACTTTTATCATCCTTACCAATCTGATGTTAACAATTCTTTTCTTTCTTTAATTGAGAGATAAAGCAGGGTCTGAGTAAAGGCATCAGTACCCCAGCACCACTACTAAAGTCAATAGCAAGACATGCATGCTGATATATGAATAGAACACTTTTCTGGATGAATTAATGAAATATTTAAAGGGGGTTACCTTTGAGGACTATGAGCAGGAAGTTTTATTTTTCACTTTAAATCTTTTCATACTGTTTGAAACTTGTAATCATGTGTATTTGTAATTTGGTATTATTTTAATGTCAACAGGTATTATCTAGATGGAGAAACTAGGGTCCATTTTTGTCACCTTTATTCAGAAAATAAATAAAATCATATATAAAAAATAAAAAGAACCATCTGGTATGTGGATTTTAATGCACTGTTTTGAAATGGATTGATATAGCACTAGCTGTATTAAATTCCAGGAAATCTATATATATAAATGCCTAAGCAGCCATTCAACCATTCGACCAGTCGCTATGTCACACACCGACCAACTGGGGGCAGATGTTCAATGCAGGAGCTGCCTCCTGGTGGTCAGAGCACTCCCACAGCAGAAGCGTCGCTCAGCTTACTGACAGGCACCAGACACTGGGCATATGGCTGGTGAGCACCGCTGCAGTGGCGCAAGCCTCTCCCGCAGGCACTCCCCCTGCACGCCCCTTCCCCATCTGGACCGGAACTGGATCAGGACCAGCATCAGGACTGATTGGGCGCAAGCCTGTGGCCACTTCTCAGTCATGGGTGCCCTGATATTGCCCTAGGACAGGCGTGAGGAAACCATAGCGAAGCAGCAGTGAGCATATTGAGCGGCAGCAGTGGCAGGCACAGTGGGGCCAGGATGAGCAGGAGAGACATGGCGCCTGGCCCGGGCTCGGGCTCCAGCTCCTCCCTGGCCGCCTGCCACTTCGCACACTACTATATCCCTCAGGGGATGTTGGACTGCTGGTTTTGGCCCAATCCCTGCAGGCCACGCTGAGGGACCCCACCGGTGCACGAATCCGTGCACCTGGCCTCTAGTAACTTTATAAAATAGAAGAGATTCAGACTTGGAAAGGCTATAAATAATCTCATAAAGAAAGGCAAGCTAAGATTTTTCACATATAAAGTTCTACCATTGAAGTATAGGTACAAAAGAGCAAGTGGTAATTTAGCGAACAGTCTTACCTCCAGAATAGCTCTTATCATGCTCGGAGTTACTTCTTCTCCTTCTCGTCTTCGCAGACAGCTCCGAACAGGTTTTAGAGATCCCTGAAGTAAAGCTATGCCTTTTGATTTCTCAGAGTTCTTACAAATTAAGATACTCTCACCTATAACCAAGAAAATCATATGTTTGCAAAATCTCAACATATTTCCGTAAGATACTGACTAAAAAGAACTTAATTGGCTTATTTGTTTTAAAGAAAATAATAGATAGTGACTGTCATGGTCAAAAAATTATTGCTAATGTTTTATTTTCTGAACTTTGGATTGTAGGGGATCAGAATATATATGCCACACTAAAATATGCCACTTTCTTCATATTAAGAATTAAAATTTGACCTGAAGGTAATTGGAAAGTAGCAAACACAGAAAAAAAGCTCTTTGCCCTCTTTCCATTAGCTTAGAAGCAAGACATATATTTTTGCTCACTTTGAAAATTATGTAATTGTCTAACCACTATGCTGTACATGTGAAACTAATATAAATAATATTGGATGTCAATGGTAATTGAAAAATAATTTTTTTTAACTTAAAAAAAAAATGGCCCTGGCCCTAGTTGGTTTGGCTCAGTGGATAAAGCCTTGGCTGTGGACTTAAGGGTTCCAGGTTCAAGTCCAGTCAAGGACATATGCTTGGGTTTCAGGCTCAATCCCTACTAGGGAATGGGCAGGAGGCAGCCAATCAATGATTCTCATCACTGATGTTTCTATCTCTCTCTCCCTTCCTCTCTGAAATCAATAAAAATGTATATATTTTTAATGGCCTTGGATTGTTTTCTCAGTGGTTAGAGCTTCAGCCTATGCACCCAAGGGTCTAGGGTTCCATTTCCCATCATGGGCATGTACCTCGATTGCAGGCTCAATCCCCAGCCCCAGTTGGGGCACATGCAGGAGGCAACCCATCAATGTTTCCCTCTCACATCAATGTTTTTCTTTCTCTATCTTTCTCCCTCTCTCTCTCCCTTCCTCCCCCCGTCCTTTGACTCTATTTAAAAGCAATGGGGAAAACATTCTCAGGTGAGGGTTAAAATAATAATAATTTTAAAAATAAAATAAAACCCTTAAAGGTCAATTGGGTACATGGCCAGTCAGCTACAGATTTTATATTCCCCAGCTTCCATTGAAATTGAGAAAAGTAATCATGTGACTAATTGTATGTGAGGAAAAATACTATGTACATCTTCTTTTTTAAAAATATATTTTTTATTGATTTCAGAGAAATGAGAGTGAGAGAGAGAGAGACAGAAACATCAATAATGAGAGAGGATCATTGATCATCTGCCTCTTGCACGCCCCCCTACTGGGGATCGAGCCCACAACCCAGGCATGTGTCCTTGACCAGAATTGAATCTGGGACCCTTCAGTCCACAGGCCAACACTATCCAGAGCCAAATTGGTATCCATCTTCTTAAAAGGGCAGAACATGTTCTTTACTTACTCATCTCTCCTTCTGGATGTCTAAAATGCAGATGTGCTGACAAAGACTAGAGTAGTCATCTTACACCATGGGATAGAAACCACATTGCTGAACATGGAAAAACAAACTAGAAAACTTGGTCCCTGACACTGGCATCACACTATCAGCTCCAGACTGTACTGATATATGAGAAGAAATTAACTTCTACCTCGTTTAAACACTTGTTATGTTGGCTTCTGTTACATCAGTAAACTTATATTCTAACTAATCCAGTCACTAATAAGTTATAGTCAATTTTTATTATTTGTGGTAGTTATGTTCTGTAGTCACCACAAAGTGAATTAGGGAATATTGAACCATTGCTCCTAGGGGAGATACAGGGCTAGCTTCCTGCAAGCCTAATCCTATCTAATAAAAGAGAAACATGGTAATTAGAATACGACTGCTACCCTTCCCATTGGCTAATCAGGGAGATATGCAAATTAACTGCCAGCCAAGATGGCGGTCGGCAGCCAGGCAGCTTAAACTGAACATGAGGCTTGCTTGCTTCAGTGACGGAGGACTGCAACATTCCCCGCCTGCCGCTGCCGGCCTCTGAGCCTGCAATTTGAAACATTGTAACAAATATAGAAGCTAAACAAAACCCCAGAAACCCCGCTTTCAGCAGCCGGGATCTCAGAGCTGGAGTTGATACAGTGTTTTGAGATTATAGAACCCAAACAAACCAGATACCTGCTTTCAGCAGCAGAGGCCTCAGAGCTGGAGCCAGAGCTAAAGCTGGCCCAGAAAAAAAAAAAAAAAAGAAAGAAAGAAAGGAGCGGTTGGGAGCATCAGTCACCCGCCAGACTGAAAACAGCCCTCAGCCCCTCACCCAGACTGGCCAGGCACCCCAGTGGGGACCCCCACCCTGATCCAGGACACCCTTCAGGGCAAACCAGCCGGCCCCCACCCGTGCACCAGGCCTCATCCTATATAATAAAAGTATAATATGCCTCCCAGCACCAGGATCAGCGGAGCCATGAGGCCTCCCAGCACCGGGTCAGTGGAGCCGAGAGGCCTCCCGGCACCGGGATCAGCATGACAGGGGGCAGCGCCCAAACCCCCTGATTGCCCTGCGGCTCTGTGTGTGACAGGGGGCGGGGCCACAACCTCCCTATCGGCCCTGCTCTGTTTGTGACAGGGGAAGGCGCCCCAACCTCCTGATCAGCCCTGCTCTGTGCCTAATAGGGGGGAGCTCCCCAACCCCCTGATCGCCCTGCGGCTCTGTGTGTGACAGGGTGCAGCACCCCAACCCCCCCACCCCAAGGGCCCTGCTCTGTGTGTGACGGGGTAGAGCCATAACCTCCCCATCGGCCAAGCCCTGAGTGTGAGAGTGGCGGTGCCCCAACTCCCTGATCGGCCCTGCTCTGTGGGTGATAGAGGGTGGCACCCCAACCCCCTGATCCACCCTGCTCTGTGTGTGACAGGGGGCAGTGCCCCAACTCCCCTATCGGCCCTACTCTGTGAGTGACAGGGGGAAGCTCCTCAACCTTCTGATGGGCCCTGCTCTGTGCGTGACAGGGTACCAAGCCCCAACCCCTGTGATGGGCCCTGCTCTGTGCATGACAGGGGGCAGCGCCTCAACCCCCTGATCGGCCCTGCTCTGTGTGTGACAGGGGGTCGCGCCGCAACCTCCCCATCGACCCTGCCTTGAGTGTGACAGGGGGTG
The DNA here is from genome assembly GCF_964212035.1 of Myotis nattereri. Lineage (NCBI taxonomy): Eukaryota > Metazoa > Chordata > Mammalia > Chiroptera > Vespertilionidae > Myotis > Myotis nattereri. Next base: position 59,100,844 of record NC_138077.1, on the reverse strand, counting down.
GTGCCCCAACCCCCCAATCGGCCCTGCTCTGAGCCCGACCAGGGGCTGCACCTAGGGATTGGGCCTGCCCTCTGCCACCCGGGAGCAGGCCTAAGCCAGCAGGTCGTTATCTCCTGACGGGTCCCAGACTGCGAGAGGGCACAGGCCGGGCTGAGGGACCCCCCCGCCCGAATGCACAAATTTTTGTGCACCGGGCCTCTAGTTTTCAATAAAATCTTGTCTTAAGTATGTTTCTGTCTAAAGAGACCTTATTTAATATGTGCTATTGATTTATTAATATTAAACTCACAGTCAACAGTACTATATCTCATGGCTGAACAAAGCTTATCTAATACATTTATTTCCCCTATACAGCACATCATAGCCTTTTTGCACTTAGGAACACTAGATAATAACTTTATTTCAGCATTATGCTTGAGGGTCACATTAAACAGTTAAATCACCAAAAAGCCCAAAAATGTAAGACTATGGCACTAAATAGACCATGAAAAGGATGCTTGTTTACAGTGTGAGAGCCAAAGCAAGAAGGTAGAGAACCATGTGTGCTTCCAGACATTCAAATTCTTCATGGCTCTGCACCTATCCATGAAAAGTCCAACAAGTGTTGATTTTGGGGTTATGAATAAATTTGAGTAAGTAAGCAAATTCATAAATATGAGATCCACTAAATATGAGGATGACTGTATTTAGGGACCTTACATGGCAAATCAAGTTATTCTAAAACTCACTTCCTCGGTATACTGCCCAGCTTTTTGTGCCCAGAATATCCCACCCATTTTCCCATTAAGATTGTCCCTTTTCTCCTGGATATGATAATTTCACTTCAATAGCCACAGAACTGTTTGCCTATGTATTTGAAATTTGGTATAATGTTGAAGTCAATAAACTACCTCTTAGAAAAGAAAGATAAAGTAACAGAATGTTCCTCCAAATTTGTATTTATTTATCCTTATTATTGAAAGTATTACAGATGTCTTTAATGTTTGCCATTGTAATTATGTGTTTGTTGTGGGTCTTTTGGGTTCATCTTCTTTGGGATCTCTGTGTTTCCTTGGCTTGTGTGACTTTTTTCTTCACCAGGTCAGGGAAGTTTTCTGTCATTATTTCTTCAAACAGGTTTTCTAGTCCTTGCTCAACTTTTTCTCCTTCTAGCACCCCTATTATGCAGATGTTGTTACGTTTCTTGGTGTCCCAAAGCTCCCTTAAAGTCTCCTCTTGCTTTTTAATTTCTTTTTCCAATTGCTGCTCTGAATAGGTATTTTTTTTCCTACCGCGTCTTCTAATTCGCTGATTTGGTCCTCAGCTTCTTCTAGTCTACTGTCGAATACTTCCAGGATATTCTTTATTTCAGCTATGTCACTCTTCATTTCTGCTTGACTCTTATTCATTGTTTTAACCTCTTTTTTCATGTTGGTATAATTCTCATTAAGTTTCTTATAATGAGTTGCTTATAGTTCTCACTAAATTGTTTGCGCACCCTTAAAGAATTCCTTTGAATTCTTTATCTGAGAAATTGCTTGCCTCTATTTCATTTAATTCCTTTTCTGGTGACTGCTCCTTTTATTTCATTTGGCAGTTCTTTCTTTGTCTTCCCATTTTAGCTGTCTGGTAGTCCAGAGTACTGCATGAGGCAGGCAAGGTCATGGGGTGGTTCCATGTGTTCAGAAGTGACTGATTACACCTGGTTGCAATGGTGGGTCCAATCTTCTGGTGACGCTTGATTAGGTTCCTGGTCACTGTGGCAGGTCCATGCACCCAGAGGCATCAGGAAACATCAACTGGGTAGTGTCAGGTGGCAGGGCCATTTGTACAGGGGTGCTGAGTCAGGCACAAGCAGTTGAGGTGGCAATTCCATGCATCTTAGGGCATTGGGTCATGGTAGCAGGGCCAGGCACACTATATCAAGGTGGTGGGGGCCAGCTGTCTAGGTGCACCGGGTTGGGCATGCTGGATAGGGCAGCAGGTCCCTATGTCCAGGTGGGCCAAGTGTCAAGGTGACAGGGTAAGCTGGATGCTGCTGGTGGAGTACTTCACTGGTGGAGGGGACAACTAGACACTGCTCTGCTGGTGAAGAGTGCCATTGGGCAATGCCCCATTAGTGGAGGAGGCTGGCTGGACTAGGTGCTACTCTGCTAGTGGAGGATGCAGGCCAGGCACTGCTCTGCTGGTGGAGGGGGCAGGCCAGGTGCTCCACTCACAAAGGAGGAGGACTGGGCAACCCACTCGCCAATATGGGGGGGTAGGTGGGGCACTGCTTGTCAAGGCAGCTGGGGGGTCTGCCAAGGCACACCAAGCTGCTATGTCTGGTCCGTGTTCAGGGGGCTTTGGGTACCAGCATTGGGGCCAAAAGCATTTGTCTGTGGCCTAGGAGCACTGGAGCAGGGCTGCTCCTCACAGCCTCCTTCCTGGAGGACCCTTTGGAGAGAAGCACGTGGCCAAGCAGCACATGGCAGCCAGTAACTCCTCTGCCAGGAGCATCAGAACCCGCCCAACTCCCCCCACCTCCCACCCCCACGTCCCACACACAGAACACTCATACACAGGCACACTCTCACCTATTCACACTCTCACCCTCATTCCAGTCCTGACCTCCACCATGTTCTGAAGTAGATATCCAAAATTTCTTTAAAGTTAGAAGACTCAATTCAGTCACACCCAGAATAATGTAGGATGTTAAAAATAATATATATATTGCGTATTATTATAAATAATTATTATTATAATAATAATATAGTGATTTTTAATTCCTCATTGCTTAAGACAAAACTTTCATTAGGACTGCTGGTAACATTATTATTACTTGCTGATGCAATGTAAGAAGCTGAAAATGTTTTAGAGCCAGCACCAATTAAGAGAAGATGGAATGTACAGTTCCTATTCCCAAAGTGTGAGAGTGCTTCCCAGCTCTCAGCATCACTATTTGAACTCTCTCTTAGACCTAAACAGAACTAATAACCATGAACATTACTCCTTTCACCCTGGCAAGTATGGCTCAGTTGGTTGGAGCACTGTCCTGTACACCAAAAGGTGGGTTTAATTACTGGTCAGGGCACATACCCAGGTTGTGGGTTCAATCCCCGATGGGAGGCAACCAATCAAAGTTACTCTCTTATATCTATGTTTCTCTCTCTCTAAAATCAATTTTAAAAAAGAAAGAGTCCAGTTGGAATAGCTCAGTGTTTGAGCGTCAACCTATGAACCAGGAGGTCATGGTTCAATTCCCAGTCAGGGCACATGCCTGGGTTGCAGGCTCAATCCCTAGTATGGGGCATGCAGGAGGCAGCCAATCAATGATTCTCTCTCATCATTGATGTTTCTGTCTCTCTCTCCCTCTCCCTTCCTCTCTGAAATCAGTAAAGATATATTAAAAAGAAAAAAAAAAAGATAAATTGGACTTCATCAAAATTAAAGAAAAAAAAGAAAGAAAATTACTCCTTTCATTAACACTAAATAGTAGACTATACTGAAAATTAAAAATATTTTAGTTACTGTGATAATTCACTTGACTAAGATAATACTGAATCATTTCACAGTATATAATACAAAAGAAAATCTTAATTCTACCTTAGTAGAAAATCAGTGGTTGACAATATATGAAAAATTACTTAAATTATAAGTATTAAGTAAATCCAAAAGGATGACATTAGTGCATTGGATAACAAACACAGCATAATGAGAACCGGGTTGCTAGGGACTAATCAAATTTCAAGTAGAACGACACTGTCCATCTATAATGCTATTGAAATTAAATTCAAACTCACCTACTGTGTCTACTCCTTTCCTGCCAGCACGACCAACCATCTGCTTATAAGTAAGAACATCTAGAGTTCGACCACTGAAAATAGGAGTCCGAATAATTACACGATGTGCAGGTAAATTCACCCCAGATGAAAGAGTAGAAGTTGCTGCCAAGACTCGAATCTGACCTTGACGGAAGGCTCCTTCAATGATATCCCTCTCCTCAAAAGTAAGACCTAAAAAAAGGAAGTTACAATAACATGCATAGATGGACCTTGAACAACACAGGAGTTACAGGCACAGACCTCACACACAGTGGAAAATCCATGTTTAACTTTTGACTCCCCCAAAATTCCTACTGCTGACTAAAAGTCTTACTAATAATATAAAGTCAATTAACACATATTTTGCATGTTACATGTTTTTTATACTGTATTATTACAGCAAAGTAAGCTAAAAATAAGAAAATGTTAAGAAAATCATAAGGAAGAGAAATACTTTTATAGTACTCTACTATATTGATACCATAAGTTTACATCATCTATTTACAAGATGAATTGTCTGTCAGTACCTATATCAATATTGTCTCATGATACAAAACACTGTAGATAGTATATGTATTAGTAACACTAGACATCAAAAATGAAAGATGTGTCCAGCCAGCATGGCTCAGTGGTTGAGCACCCTATGAACCAGGAGGTCACAGTTCGATTCCCAGTCAGGGCACATGCTTGGGTTGCAGTGTGGAGTGTGAAGGAGGCAAGTTGATCAATGTTTCTCTCATCATTGTTGTTTCTATCTCCCTTTCCCTCTCCCTTCCTCTCTGAAATCAATAAAAATATATTTTAAAAAAAGAAAGATGTGTAGCTCAGTGGTTGAGCATCAAACCATGCACCAAGAGGTTACTGGTTCAATTCCCAGTCAAGGCACATGTCTGGGTTGCAAGCCGGAGGCAAGCCAATCGATATTTCTCTCTCATCAATGTTTCTATCTCTGCCTTCACTTCCTCTATCTCTAAAAATCAATAAAAACATATTTTTTTAAAAATGAAAGATGTGAAAAAGAAACTCATTTATTTACAGATAACAATTCATGCTCTGATAATAAAGCAGCAGCAATACAATTGTTTGGTGGCAGTCTATGACTATACTAGATAGTCTAGTCTGCACACTAATAAATGAACCGTTACAAGATTTTTATGGCATATAGTAACAGACATATTCATAAGACAGTAGAAACACTGTTATAGTTTTTTTAAACTGATTACCTATGATAATAGCCTGATACACATTAGCATATTATACAGTAATGTAATTTTTAAAGCAGTTATAAAACAGTAAGAAAACGAACACATTATTAATTTTACATTTTATGTCATTCATCTTATGCCTATATAAGGACAGGCTATCATTTTAATACAAGTCTTGCTCATGATGAATAATTAGGCAATGAAGATGGCCCAAAAATGTCTCATACAGTTCCTGCCACACAGTTATTATATTTTCACATGAAGACACTCACACACATACATAACAGATAAGTTTATTCAATGTATGGCATGATAGTTATTTACTACTCATTAAGTGGAAGTGGATCATCATAAAAGTTTTCAATCTCATCATCTTCACACTGAGTAAGCTGAGGAGTGGGAGACGGAGGAGGGGTTGGTCTTGCTGTCTCAGGGGTGGCAGAGGCAGAAGAGGTAGAGGAGGTGAAAGGGAAGGCAGAAGAGGCAGGCACACTCAGAATAACTTTACAGAAATACATCATAATTTCTGACTTTTTTGCTTTTCATTTCTCTAAAAATGTGTCTCTATGGTACCAAGCCTTCCACTGTCTGCTTTAGTTTCAGGGCCCACACCACAGAAGGGCCCATGCTGTAAAAGAAGTCAAAGCAGTCTTAACAACTGGGACCCTTCTGCCAGGTGTCTAACGGCAGTTTGTTTCCTGGCACTGCTTCTTTATGTCTTCTTCATCTTCTGGCATTGATTCGGAAGCACTCATCTCCACCAAGTTATCTTCTTCAAGATTTGTATCTTGAAACTCTTCACTACTCCCCCCGCCCCTTTTTGCCATATTCACAATCTCTCTCATGGTTTCTTTGATTGGATCTGTCATAAATCCTGTGGAGTCATGCACAACATCTGGACACAGCTTTCTCCAGCAGGAATTTATTGTTTTCAGGTTAGATGGCTTTCACAAATTTCTCTGTAACAATAGCATCCTTAGTGGTGTGATCCTTCTAGACTTTCATGATGTTCTCTCAGAGTTCTCTTCTATAGTGTTGACAGTTTTCTCCATAGAGTACCATGTGCAATGAGCCTCATAGATCCTTACTATCCCTTGATCAGCAAGTTGAATTAGAAGTGTTGTGTTTGGGGGGCAAGTAGACCACAACAACCCATTCAGTGCTGAACTCATGAGTTTCTGGCTGGCCAGGGACTTTGTCTAATATCATAAGAATTTGATATGCTCCCAGGGGCCTATCTAAAATATTGCACAGGGTAGTAAAAAATTTCCATCCTGCTCCTATAATTTAGAAACCATCCTTAGTATCAAAAGATAGGGTGAGAGGAGCTGGGAGCTAGGTCCTCTATGCCAACACAAATCAAAAGCTGAACAGAAGGGAAAAGAATGAACAGAACCATAGCAAGCAGCTCACATGCCAGTGATGTGCAGGAAGGGGGGGGGGGGGGGTGAGCAGGTTGTAGCACTGGGAGAGAACTGAGGGTGAGGTACGGGCCACAGCCTGAGCTGCTCATCTATTCAGGGTGGGGAGAGGGAGGCCACAGAGGTTGAGGGTCCAGGCCCAAGCTCCCTACTCCACAGTTGGCACAGGTTCTCCCTGGTTGGCAGCTACTGTGCTAGGCAGTCCTCTAAAGACTCATAAGGGTAGGTGCAAAGGTAGCATTACTGGGGCTGGGCTGGGGACCAGATTCTAGCACCACACTCTGAGCCAAGTAAGTTCCTGGGGATGAGGCTAGAGTCCTGTGTGCTCTGGTTCCTAGGCCCCCAATTTCTCTGCTAGGGCTGTGGTAGGCCAGTATTTGCACCTCTCTTGGCCAGGCATGGACACACCATATACTAGTACATGGAGCCAGGCAACACTCAGAGAAGCCCTCCATGGCAGGTGGACAGGATGGCGGGGCAATAGATACTGCCATCCTGGGGCATACGGACCCTCCCCAGCACTGTCTAGACCAGGGGTCTTCAAACTACGGCCCGCGGGCCACATGCAAATACAAATATTGTATTTGTTCCCGTTTTGTTTTTTTACTTCAAAATAAGATATGTGCAGTGTGCATAGGAATTTGTTCATAGTTTTTTTTTTTTAAACTATAGTCCGGCCCTCCAACGGTCTGAGGGACAGTGAACTGGCCCCCTGTTTAAAAAGTTTGAGGACCCCTGGTCTAGACCTTGTGCACCTGAGGGGAAAGCTCATCCTCAGAGCCCTCCTCAGGCACAGGCTCTGAGTGCCTTGATGCTGACTGTCCATCTTCAGTCCACTCGCCAAGGGGCAGCCGAGAGAAGTGAGAGGGAGCCCGGGCACTGTGCCAGGATCTGTGATGTCCCCATAGCGCCTCTGGAAGCCCCCTTGCAGGGCAGTGGTCTCAGATGCTCCAGGCCGGGATGCAGCAGCACAGGGATAGCTGGCAGAGAGGGAGATAGGTTGGGGGTGCCGGGCACCCTCTCCTCCCTCTTCAGGGGCACTCGCCCCACTGTCATCACTCTCCTGGCGGTGCCACACATTCCTCTCAGGTTCGGCCTGGGCCTGCTGCTTGTGGAGCTGGTGCATGTAGAGGGCATGCAGGCTCATTTCAGTGGATGTATATTCTGACAGCACCAGGCTCTGCAGCTGTCCTTCCCACACACTGCTCCAAGAGCTGGCTATCCCGGCATGATACTGGGCCTGTCATGGTACTAGGAGCCCAGCCTGTGGAAACCTGACCAGGTTGCAGAGGGAAGGAGCACAGGGCAGAGGCGACTTCAGTCCTGTGCCTGGAACCCTGCAGGTCTCTGGGAAGAGAAGGACCATGGCAAGATGAGCCAGCTAACCACATTTGCAATAAGGCTCAATGGCTCAGACTCAGATTGTAAGGACTGAATGGACATAAAGAGAGCATTTTCATGGAGTAGACCCCCTTGGGCAAGGCCAGCAGCTACTCCATCCTGCTGAACCTGCTCCTTGAGGAAACTCAAGAAGGCCGTGCTTTCACGTGGTGGCTGCCAGCTAGGTTGGTGATGGCAAAGTGCATGTGTGACAACTCTTGCCCGCCCTCAGTTTGCTGGTATACTGAGGCCTCGGTCTGACCAGTGGATAGCCACTGGGGATGCCCATACTGGCAAACATCCATCTGGACAAAGGAGCAGGTATCTCCAACATCAACGACCTCCACAGTGAAATTGCAGAAGTCTATAATTTCCAGGGCGCGTGGATGCAGTCAGAAGATGAGGGTGAGGGGTGTGATAATGGGGCTCAGTAACTCCTCCAAGATGAACACTGCCATGTACTGGAAGAGCTGGGTTAACTCGTTCCAGGTCTGCGCGCGGTGGGTATTACCCCACCAGTTGTCAGGCATGTAGTGGATGTGAGCAAGGATCGGGCGGAGCAGCTGCTCAGGGCAGAACACCATGTGCGGGTCCGGGATAAAGGAGCTGCACACCATCACAGTGACCCCCAGGAGTGTGACGGTGGTGAGGCCGTGTTCCACAGCTAACACATCTTCGCCGTAGATGGGGAGGGCAATAAGCACAGCCAGGATGGAGCCAGCAAAGAAGGCGCATCGTTGGCCACCAGTGTCAGCAGAGATGTCAAGAAGCAATTCATGTACATGGAGGCTGGCTTGTAGCCACAGTTCAGACGGGACTGCAGCTCATGCTCCAGCTCGTTGAAGTGGCAGAGGTAGCAGTGTCCAAAGAGTGACCAGCAGCGTGCTCCCAGGGCCCCAGACTCCTGCTTCGGCATCTCAGCAGAGCTGAAGAAGGCATAGAGGATCTGCCAGATGAGGATGAGGGGGCACAGCAGGAAGATGGCGATGCCAATCCACAGGATGCGGTTGCTGAGGCACTGGGCCAACTCTAGCCATTGCCCCCTACATTTGTACTTAGCCTTGAGGCTGCACTCATTGAGAAACAGAGAGCCAGGTCCACAGAAGAGGATCAGCTCGAAGTTGTACTTGAGGCTACAGGTGGAGAAGACAACCTCCCCCAGGCCAGGCAGGCGGAAATGCAGGGACAGGGGAGATTTGTTAACCACTGGCATATAGAATTGCCATAAAATTTAAAATAATATATACGCAAAAGCCACGAGATCACTTTTTACTGCAAAATCCAATTTACTACAGAGACAATCTATTCACAAGGAAATGATTAGTGCCACCGGCATTTTTAAAAAATATATTTTTATTGACTTCAGAGAGGAAAGGAGAGGGAGAGAGATGAAACATCAATGATGAGAGAGAATCATTGATTGGCTGCCTCCTGCACGCCCCCGAATTGGGGATTGAGCCCGAAACCTGGGCATGTGCCCTTGACTGTAATAGAACCCGGATCCTTCAGTCCGCAGGCCAAGGCTCGATCCACTGAGCCAAACTGGCTAGGATGTGTCAACGGTCATTTTAAGTGCTCCTCACAACACTTGCACAATAGCAACAGGAGGTGGTTATGAAATTATTACATTAGTACACTATGTACTACAGTTAAGTTTATGCAGTTCTGATTTAATATTTTATCTTTACATTTGTTTACATTTCTCTCCACTGCAAATGGATTCATGTATGGTCTGAAAGTGTTTCTGTGTGTTAAGTTTTAATAAATTTTAACTTTTTACAATAGATCTGTGTATATTTTATGGTAGTAAATGGACTAATGCTATTACTCTATGGTATTAAAATATACTATATCTAAATATATTTCATGCATTCATGACATACCTGTTTCATATTTTTTGATGCATGTATTTCTATGTTATGCAGCTCATCTATGAGTTTTTTCAAATTGTTGCAAATTTCCAAAAAACTTTCCAATATATTTACTGAGGAAAATTTGCATGTAAGTGAACATATGCCGTTCAAACCCGTGTTTTTCAAGAATCAACTGTGTATATATGTGTGTGCAATGTGTGTGTATATATATTTAAAAATTTATTTATATATAGCATGATAAACTAAAAAGGTTAAATTCCTAATCTTCGAAACTATATATTCTTTTTTTAAAAAATATGTTTTAGCTCAACCACAGAGCCACACCACCTGGGCAGAAACTATATATTCTTAATCATATCCTTAGCACATATAGTCATGGAAAGATCACTTCCTGAAAGAAATTATTTAATTCAGTGACTATCATAATCTTTGCAATTTTAACAACCTATGTAGTTAATTTTCAAACACTCTAGCCCTCTCAACACACAATATGACAATTTCTAAAATTGATTTTATTTTGACACATGTGTATGAATACTTCCATACTCCTTGAGAAAAAGAAGATACTCAGAGTGGCATAAAATTAAGGTAGCAAGTACAGCAGTCTCCCCTTATCTGAGGTCTTGCTTTCTACGGTTTCAATTGTCTGCAGTCAACTGTGCTCTGAAAATATTAAATGAAAAATTTCAGAAATAAACAATTCCCACATTTTAAATTGCAAGCTGCTCCGAGTAGCATGATGAAATCTCACACCGTCTCCCTCCACCTGCCTGGGATGTGAATCATCCCTTTGTCCAGTGTATCCACACTACATACACTACCTGCCCGTTAGCCACTTAGTGGCCATTTGGTTATCAGATTGACTCTTGGTGTTGCAGTGCTTGTGTTCAAGTAACCCTTATTTTACTTGATAATGACCCCAAAGCACAAATGTGGTAATGGCAATTTGTATATGCCAAAGAGAAGCCATAAAATGCTTCCTGTAAGTGAAAAAGTAAAAGTTCTGCCCTAATAAGGAAAAAAACTGTACAGTCATGCGCTCCATAATGACATTTCAGTTCAATGGTGGACCACACATACGATGGTGGTCCCATCTATAATAATAAAAGTGTAATATGCTAATTAGACCGGACGGCTGAATGACCTTCCAGATGACATTCCAGACAAAGCCGGGGCTGCAAAGGCCGAGGCAAGCCAAGGCTGAGAGGGCCGAGCCCCTTGCACAAATTTTGTGCATTAGGCCTCTAGTAAGATTATAATGGAACTGAAAAATTCCTATCACCTAGTGATGTCATAGCACAACACATTACTCATGTGTTTATACTAAGTGTAAACACTCCTACTGTGCTGCCAGACATATACAATTATGTACAGTACATAATACTTGATAATGATAATAAATGATCATGTTACTGGTTTATGTACTTACTATACTATACTTTTTAATATTATCTTTTTAAAATTAAATCTTTATTGTTCAGATTATTACATTTGTTCCTCTTTTTTCCCCCCATAACTCCCCTCCTCCCAGTTCCCACCCCCCCCCCCCGCCCTCACTCCCCACCCATTGTCCTCATCCATAGGTGCACGATTTTTGTCCAGTCTCTTCCCGCATCTCCCACACCCCTTTCCCCCCCAAGAATAGTCAGTCCATTCCCTTTCTATGTCCCTGATTCTATTATAATCACCAGTTCATTCTGTTCATCAGATTATTTATTCACTTGATTCTTAGATTCACTTGTTGATAGATGTGTATTTGTTGTTCATAATTTGTATCTTTACCTTTTTCTTCTTCTTCCTCTTCTTAAAGGATACCTTTCAGCATTTCATATAATACTGGTTTGGTGGTGATGAACTCCTTTAGCCTTTCCTTATCTGTGAAGCTCTTTATCTGACCTTCAGTTCTGAATGATAGCTTTGCTGGATAAAGTAGTCTTGGTTGTAGGTTCTTGGTATTCATCACTTTGAATATTTCTTGCCACTCCTTTCTGGCTTGAAAAGTTTCTGTTGAGAAATCAGCTGACAGTCGTATGGGTATTCCCTTGTAGGTAACTGAGTTTCTTTCTCTTGCTGCTTTTAAGATTCTCTCTTTGTCTTTTGCTCTTGGCATTTTAATTATGATGTGTCTTGGTGTGGTCCTCTTTGGATTCCTTTTGTTTGGGGTTCTCTGCGCTTCCTGGACTTGTAAGTCTATTTCTTTCGCCAGGTAGGGGAAGTTTTCTGTCATTATTTCTTCAAATAGGTTTTCAATACCTTGCTCTCTCTCATCTTCTGGCACCCCTTATAATTCAGATGTTGGTACGCTTGAAGCTGTCCCAGAGGCTCCTTACACTATCTTCGTATTTTGGGATTCTTTTCTCATTTTGCTTTTCTGGTTGGATGTTTTTTGCTTCTTTGCATTTCAAATCTTTGACTTGATTCTTGCGATTCTCTGGTCTGCTGTTGGGAGTCTGTATAATATTCTTTATTTCAGTCAGTGTATGCTTAATTTCTAGTTGGTCCTTTATCACAACTTCGAGGGTCTCATTAGAAATTTTGAGGATCTCACTATATTTGTCAGCGGTCTCACCAGTCTTTTCGAGGGCCTTACTAAGTTTATCGGCGGCTTCTAGACAGTTCTTGAGAGACCTTAAAAGTGTGGTTTTGAACTCTATATCCTCCATTTCTGTCAGTTGTGTCCTGTTTCTTTGTCTCCGCATTTTTTATGCTTTCTTGGTGCACCCCCTTGTGGTCTTTGTGCGCAGTCTTGTTGTAGTTAAGCCTTGATTGTTGTAGGTAATACTGGAGGGGATTTGACCTCCAGGCCAACTGGCTGTGAGAATCAGCTGTGTCTGCAGTGGGAGAACTTCTGTCCTCTAGGGAGGTGCTAATCTAGCCTTTTCCTGAGGCTATCCCACAAATGCCTCTGTGCAAGGCGTGGGCAGGGCGGGTCCCAGGGGATCAACAGGGCAGGCGGAGCAAGCAGTTATGGCTGCTCTCAGAGTCCCAGCAACGGCTGCAAACCTCGGAGAGAAAGCTGCCCTCGAGTTCGGACCGATGCCAGACAGTCCCGCTTCTCCCGTTTGAGTCTGGGTCCCCAGAGACTCGCCCAGAACTGGAGCTCAGAGCCTGAGACTCCCTCCGGACTGAAACAGACAACCGCGCCCTCAGCCGCCAGCCCGCTCCACACACACCTCCGCACCTTTGTATTTTCCGCACTGCGCCTCCTCTGAGTCTCGGTATGCTTTTCTCTTTCCTTCTAGTTGTAGAATCGGTAATAATCTATTTTAGAATATGCTTTCTATTTATAAAAAAATAGTTTACTGTTAAACAGTATGCCAAGTTACTCCAACAGCAGCCTCATAATCTTGTGTTTACTGCATCTCTTGATTGCATCATTTTACCTTGTGCTTGATTTAATCTCATGTTATTTTATAGATTCAGTGTAGCCCAAGTGTAAAGTGTTTATAAGTCTACAGAAGTGTGTGAAACTACAAGTGCCTTCACAGTCACTCATCACTTACTCACTGACTCACCCAGAGCAACTTCCAGTCCTGCAAGCTCCATTCATGGTAATAGTATACCATTTTTTATCTTTATAGCATATTTTTACTGTACCTTTTCTATGTTTAGATATGTTTAGATACAAATACTTAGCACTATATTACAACTGCCTAGAATGCTCAGTACAGTAACATGTTGGATATATAGCCTAAAAACAACAGGCTATACCATATATCCTAGGTATAAAGTAGACTAGATCATCTAGGTTTGTGTAAGTGCACTTTATGATGTTTGCACAACAACAAAATTACCTAATGACACGTTTATCAGACTATGTCATTAAGCAGTGCATAAATGTATGCTGAAGTTGCTAACATTTATGGTAAGAATGAATCTTCTATCCATGAAACTGTACAGGAAAAAGCAATGTGTGCTAGTTTTGCTGTCACATCTCAAATTGCAAAAGTTAAGGACATAGTGTGTGATAAGTGCTTAGTTAAGCTGGAAAAGGCATTATATTTGTTGGTGGAAAACAAGAACAGAAAACATGCTCTGATTGAGGGCAACATGCTGCATCTGAAAACAATCTGTATGAAGACTTTAGCAAGGAATCCCTGAAACAAGGGACACAAAGACATTTACTGCAAGTTAGGGTTACTATACAGATAAGTAAACCTATTTGTTTTACTCTTACTTAATCTTAATCATACAATTTATTAAAATTAAATCTAAGAGTATTTAGTGTGGTTAATAAGAAATCAAAGCATGTTAATATAAAAATGAAGAAACTGTGAGAATTTTTGAAGGGGGCTTCTTAACAGATTATAAATATGGATACCTGCATGATGAAATGCTACTCCCCATGGTACAGTTTTTTGTAATATAGAGTCCAGTCCTGAAGGCGAATGTTTTAGCTGATCAATCACTTCTAGGAGGCCCTTTTGTTCCAGTATCACTGGTGAAAGTTCAGATGATTTTAGCAATCCTGTCACAAAAAAACATTATCAACACTGTTCACCTCTGTCTGGGCTTCTTTGAGTGCTATCTGCGTAAGTCATTACAGAGCTAAACACAGGGGCAATGGTTCTGAAACTACTACATATAATAATTACCTTGACACCTTTTAAAAATTCTGATGACTGGCTCTCACCCCTGGACATTGTGATTAATCATGTACAACCTAGACGTGAGGAATTTTAAAATCTCCCCAGGTGATTCTAGAGTTCACCAAGGTTTAGAAAACACTGTATCACAGTGAGTGGGATCAGGCCCACAGGAGGGGACCAAAGGAACCAGCCGAAGGAAGGAGAGGATTATAGAGAACGACTACCACACACAGCCTAAAAATCAAAGTCCTTGCTCAAAGTGTGACCCACCAACCAGTGGTGTCAGAATCACTTAGAAGCCTAATTCTATGTGACAATTTTTTCTGGCCTCGTTGGTACCAATGAGATAATTAATCACATTACCTTCTGTTGTTGCCTCTGTGTAAACTTTTCTGCAGTAAAACCTTAACTTTCTGCAGAAACTGTTTTCTTAAAGAATTTCCCAGAGTTTTGGATTTCTGAAGTAGTAAAACTTCTCATAAAATATATTCTCACTTTTTAACTTTTAAGATTACCTTTTCTTAAAATGTTGAGGACCCACAAAGAGTTGCCAAGATTTTATTATGCTGACAATTAAAATTTTTTAAAATTATCATTGATCAATATTTTTATTTCAAAAGTCACTTCAACATTTTAAAGTATTACTAGGGATAATTTCAGAATTTAAAATTTAGCTTTATGAAAAATGTGCAGCCTGTCTTTACTTTTCTGGGGTTTCATCAAGTCTAAGGCTCTAGTCCAGTGGTTCTCAACCTTCCTAATGCCGCAACCCTTTAATACAGTTTCTCATGTTGTGGTGACCCCCAATTTCATTGTTACAAATTGAACATAATTAAAGCATAGTGATTAATCACAAAAACAATATGTAATTATATATCTGTTTTCCGACGGTCTTAGGCAACCCCTGTGAAAGGGTTGTTCGACCCCCAAAGGGGTCGCGACCCACAGGCTGAGAACTGCTGCTATAGTCCAAGCACTAGGATTTGGGAATCACTGCTATAAATCAAAATAAAAGAACCTCAAGCAAAGAAAATAAAAATTTTTCTGGTTATTAAGGAATATAAGTCACCATGGTACAACATAAGGAATATAAGTTGGCAGAGTACATAAAGTATCAATTAAGAGAGAACTAGAAAAGACAATAGAATGTTGGACCAGAGCCTATCTACACTAATAAAAGAGAAACATGGTAATTGGCATACGACCGCTACCCTTTTCATTGGCTAATCAGCGAGATATGCAAATTAACTGTCAGCCAAGATGGCGGCCGGCAGCCAGGCAGCTTGAAACTAACATGAGGCTTGCTTGCTTCAGTGACGGAGGATTGTTGGAGGAAACCAACGTTCCCCGCCTGCGGCTGCAGGCCTCTGAGCAAGCAGTTTAAGAAACATTGTAACAAATACCACTGGACTTCAGCCAGCAGATTTGCAACATTATAAGCAAAGGCCAGAAACCTACTTTCAGCCGCAGAGGCCTATGAGCTGGAGCCAAGCCTCAAGGTAAAGCTGACCCAGAATAAAAAAAAAGAAAAAGAAAAAAAGGAGCGGTTGGGAACTTCAGTCACTCCCAGCCTGAAAACAGCCCTCAGCCCCTCACCCAGACTGGCCAGGCACCCCAGTGGGGACCCCCACCCTGATCCAGGACACCCTTCAGGGCAAACCAGCTGGCCCCACCCATGCACCAGGCCTCTACCCTATATAGTAAAAGGGTAATATGCCTCCCGGCACCAGGATCAGCATGACAGGGGGCAGCGCCCAAACCCCGATTGCCCTGCAGCTCTGTGTGTGACAGGGGGCGGGGCCCCAACCCCCTGAGCAGCCCTGCTCTGTGCCTGATAGGGGGGAGCTCCCCAACCCCTCCCCCACAGGCCCTGCTCTGTGTGTGAGAGTGGCGGCGCCCCAACCCCCTGATCGGCCCTGCTCTGTGGGTGATAGAGGGCGGTGCCCCAACCCCCTGATCGGCCCTGCTCGGTGTGTGACGGGGGCAACGCCCCAATCCCCTGATTGGCCCTGCTCTGTGCGTGACAGGGGGTGGCGCCGCAACCTGTCCATCGACCCTGCCTTGAGTGTGACAGGGGACAGTGCCCCAACCCCCCAATTGGCCCTACCCTGAGCGTGACTGAGGGTGGCATCACAACCTCCCAATCTGCCCTGCTCTGTGCATGACAGGGCGGCGTCCCAACTCCCCAATCAGCCCTGCTCTGAGCCCGACCAGGGGCTGCACCTAGGGATTGGGCCTGCCCTCTGCCACCCGGGAGCAGGCCTAAGCTAGCAGGTCGTTATCTCCCGAGGGGTCCCAGACTGCGAGAGGGCACAGGCCGGGCTGAGGGACCCCCCCTCCCCCCCGAGTGCACAAATTTTTGTGCACCGGGCCTCTAGTCCAATATAAACTTCAGGCGAAGTTTACTCATTGGAACTTAGCTTGAGATATCTATCACTTATCCTCATGATGCCACTGGCGTAATGAAGTCATAAAATATTCTAATATCCTATGACTAGAACTGGTCTCTGTCATTACAGTTATCTTGGACCTCAAGGGACCATAGGGCAGTAAAATAAAAAATATATACTAGTGGTTATAGCAATATACTCAGTAATAAAATAAAAAAACTGATAAATGTAACAATCTAGATAAATCTTAAAAATATCTTGCTGACTGAAAGAAGTCAGACACAAAAAAGACACATACATACTATACAACTTCATTTATATGAAACTGGGGGCCCGGTGCACGAATTCGTGCACAGGTGGGATCTGGCTGGCCCGCCCGGATCGGGGGTGGAGCCAGCCAAGGGGAGGGGCCGTGGGCGGTTGGCCAGCTGGCCCCACCCCTGGTTGAACTGGTTGAACACACAATTTGCACACTAGCCTTTTATTATATAGGATTATATAGGATTCTTACAAAAGGCATAACTAGTGTAGAAAAACAGAAAGCAGATCAGTGGTTGCCTGGGGCTGGTGATATAGGGAAATAATAAAAAAGCAAAAAAAAATATTTAGGGTGATAAAAATGTTCTATATGTTGATTATAGTGGGTGTTAAACAGGTACATATATGTGTTAACATTGATTAAATTATACACTTCAGCCCAGCCAGCACGGCTCAGTGATTCAATTAGTAACTTACCTTCAGCTTGGTGGTGTAGATTGTAAAACTCATGGGCAATGTTGTCTGCCAGCTTCTCACACCATTTCTTTGATGGACAGAAAAGTAATACTGAATGGTTTTCACGAATGGTCTCATAACATAAACTAACAACATGGTCCTCATCTCCCTAAGAAAAGAAAGAAATAGCCACTCTAGTGGTACTTTCAAAACATTTTCATATCAATTTAAAGTCACTCATTTTGCTTCATGGGGAATTGTTTTCTACTCAAAGGCATAATAAAAATCAGTTACAAAGTCAGTAACAAAACAAGAAGAAAAAAAGAAGCAAACCTTATGATACAAGGTGAGAAGGAAATAGTTTCTATTCACTTAGCTAATAGTTATTGACCTCCAACCCTCAGACAATGAGGATATAATGGTGAGCAAGAGAAAGTCAAAGTCCTGTCTTCAAGGGGTTTAGGTTTCACTGGGGAAACATTAAAGTACTAAACAAATAAATGTAAAATACACTCATAAAATGTACTATAGAAGTGTTTTATTGTGCTTTGAGGCCTCATATTTGACATAAATTTGACAGCTCTAAAAGAAAGGTTTCCCTGAGAAAATGATGATTGAGCTGAGATGTGAAGGAGGGGAGGCATTAGCTTAATCAAAGGTAAGTGAGGGACAGAGGAAACATTTCAGGCAGAACAAAGAATAGGTGAAAGCCCAGTGGTGACTCAGTGAGTTCTTAAAATTGGAAGGTCAGTGTGTATAATTGAATTAATTCATCCACCCACTCACTCACTAAACAAATATTTACTATATGCCTGATACTGTTCTCAGCACTGGGGATGGAGAACAGCTCTGCCCTCAGAGTGTTTCTACTCCAATAAGAAGAAATAGATAATAACAAAAACAAGACAGGTAAAACGCTTAGTATATTCAATTTTGAAAAGTGATAAGAAAAAAAATAATAAAACAGGGAAAATAGGGACCAGGAAGAGGAGGACACTGTAGTTGGGACAAGGTGGCCAGGGGGACTAAGAACATGACTTTTGAGTAAAGGTCCAAAGGCGAAGACTAAACTATACTGCTGCCTGGTGGGGAAAGCATTCCAGGTGAGAGAACCTGAGGTGGGAGATTCCTGGCATATTATTGAACAGCAATGAGGCTATGGAGGGAGTCAGAAGAAATATAGATGAGATTAGAGCACTAAGAGGGCGAGGGCAGATAATGTGGGCCTTGTAGGCTACTATGAAGACATTCTAAATGGCTTTCATTCTTTTTTAAAAAATATATATTTTATTGATTTTTTACAGAGAGGAAGGGAGATGGATAGAGAGTTAGAAACATCGATGAGCGAGAAACATCAATCAGCTGCCTCCTGCACACCCCCTACTGAGGATGTGCCTGCAACCAAGGTACATGCCCTTGACTAGAATCGAACCTGGGACCCTTGAGTCCGCAGGCTGACGCTCTATCCACTGAGCCAAACCAGTTAGGGCTAAATGGCTTTCATTCTAAATGAAACAGGGAACATCACAAGTTTTTTAGCAGAATGCTTACATATTTGATGTTCATTTTAAGTAGATCACAGGCTCCTGGTTTAGGCATAGATAGAAGGGGACCAGGTGGAAGGAAGCAGAGAGCAATTAGGAGGCTATTTCAATAATTCAGGTAAGAGTTGAAAGTAATTCAAAAAGGGTAGAGGCATAGACAGGTAATAGAAGAAAAAGATTGACAGAGGAGTAAATGAATGTTTACATATATAATTATTGAAGTAACCAAGTCATAGTCAAGTGAAATTTATCATACAGAGCAAAGCAACTGAATAAGATTCCATATCGGGCATGCAGAGACTACAAATGCATATCTATTCATGTACTGACACATGAATTTAGTCCTGATCCCAGCTCTAAACTTACCCTTTGCTGGTTCAATAATCAGACACAATTCTGCATAAAAATAGAAGATGCCTCATTTCACAGATGGTGAATCAGTTCTCTAAGCTCAGGATTGAAGAATCAGGCTTTGCCTGGCCGGTGTCACTCAGTGGTTGAGTGTTGAACCAGGAACCAAGAGGTTACAAGTTCAATTCCCGATCAGGGCATATGCCCAGCAGGGGGTTTACAGGAGGCACCTGATAGATGAGGTTTCTCTCTCATCGATGTTTCTATGTTTCTCTCTCTATCCCTCTCCCTTCCTCTTTCTCTAAAAATCAACAAAAATATGTATTTTTTTTAAAGAATCAGGCTCAGAAAACCACTGTGAATTAAAACTTTTTAAGTGTATTTAGAGGTGTGGGAAGGAATTTATTGAGCACTTTCTAGACGCTAGACAATTTTTTAAAATCCTATTTCATTCTTATAATACTAAAGTATTATATTTCATTTTACACATGAAGACACTACATTCAGAGAGCTTTTGTGATTCAACTAATATCACAGCCGTATCAAGAGAAATTGAGTAACAGAGGAAGGTCTGTCTGATGACAAAAATGATGTTTTTTTCCACTCTACTATATACTTAACCTACCCCTTAACAAAAGTTTAATTTTCGACATTAGTGTTTAGTACTGACTTACCTTCACTTGTAGCATGGGTTGAAATTCCTTCACAAGCTTCATTGAAGAGTCATATATGGAATTTCCAATTTTTACTGACTCCACCAGTGGTACAGGACGAAAGTCAGTGTAGTAGAGTTCAGCATTCAACCAGGAAGCCACAAGCTCCAAATTAGGAAGAGTAGCACTCATGCCTACGATCTGCACGGCATAAGACAGAGGACTGGCTAAATCTGCTTGGCTGTGAAAAACAAATGAAATTAATGTCAAAAGATACATAGTATTAATTACAAATAGTGCTGCTAACAACATTTTTGGTCATGTCCCTTGGTGCCACATGCATACATTTCTTTAGGGTATACCTACGAGCAAAATTACTGGGTCATAGATGATCTTCAATTTTCTTAATGTCCAACTATTCTCCAAAGAGACAGTACCAACGTGTTAGCCATTTTGGAGAGTGCATGGCAATGTCTCTTTGAAGAGGTAATTTACATTCCTTTGACTGCTAATCAGATTAAGCACCATTTCATATTTATGGACCATTTTGATACCCTTATAAATGCCTGTTCAAGTACCTTACCAATTGATATTTTGGGCTCTGTTTTTTCTTATTGATCTATAGCATTTTTTTAGTGTTCTGAATAATGGCTTTCCTTGTCATTAGTTTTTGCTTTTGTCTATTTCTTTCCTTCTACTTTCTGTGGCATTATTTTACAATTCTTTTTCTAAGTTCTTGAGATGGACAATTCATTAATTTTTCAAACAATCTTCTTCAATAATGTATACATTTTATACTAACAATTTCCCTTTAAAAACAACTCTTGCTGCATTTCACGAGTTTTGTTAGGAAATATTTTTTATTATACTTTCAGTTCAAACTATCTTCCAATTTCTATTGTGATTACTTTTTTTGACTCAAAATGGATCAAAATGTATTTCTCAATTTCCAAACACAAGGGAATTTTCTAATATGCTTTTCTTATATTTATTTCTAGCTTAATTCCACTATTGTCAGAGAATATATTTTATTTGTTTATTTATATATTTACTTTTAAGTTTTGTTACTTATCTGTAAACTGGACTGGATCCTACCATCTTGCACATTTTGTCATTCCTTACCAAATTCTCAATTCTTCTAGTTTCCCCCATTATCTAGCTACACTAATGTTTCTTTTTTTTCCCTTTTTATTGAATTTATTGGGGTAACATTGGTTAACAAAATTATACAAGTTTCAGGTGTGCAATTCTACAACACATCACCTGTAGACTGTATTGTGTGTTCATTACCCCAAGTTAAGAAAATATATTTTATATAACTTAAATCCTTTCAAATATGTTGCTTTAAGGACCAGCACATGGTAAATTTTTTTGGTAAATGTTCCATGTATAACTGAAAAAAACATGTTTATGCTTTTATTTGGAAGTTGTTCTACACTCATCCATTAGGTCAAATTTGCTAATTGTATTAGTTATATCGCTACTGAGTTACAGTACTGCAGGAGATGTGTTAAAATCGCTCTACACTGAGCCCTGGCCAATGTTGCTCAGTTGGCTGGGCATCGTCCCATGCACCAGAAGGTTGCTGGTTCAATTCCCAGTCAGGGCACATGCCCGGGTTTTGGGCTCATTCCCTGCTGGGGGTATGTGAGAGGTAGCTGATCAATGTTTCTGCCTCTCCCTTCCTCTCTCTCTAAGAAAATAAATAAAATAAAAACCTTAGCTCAGCCATTGTGGCTCATTGGTTGAGCATCGACCCATAAACCAAGAGGTCACAGTTCGATTCTCAGTCAGGGCACATGCACAGGTTGGGGGATCTGTCCCCAGTTGGGGGCTTGCAGGAGGCAGCCAATTGATGATTCTCTCTCATCAGGGATGTTTCGCCCTCTCTTCCTCTCTCCAAAATCAATAAAAATAAAAATATTAAATTAAAAAAAAAATCTTTCAAAACTGAAAGAGAAGAGCTCCCAGATGGAAAGAATCTATTGAGTATCCAGCACATGAATGAAAATAAATCAACACCATGACACATCAATATGAAATTTCAAAACACTGAGGAAGAAAAGGAGTTCCTAAAAACTGTCAGAGAAAATGAAAATATTTATACAAAGGATAAAGGATAAGCATGACATTGAATTTCTCAATAGTTATGAGAAAATAATGTCTTGAAAACTCTAATCTTTTTAAACCTTGACTTTTTCTAAATTTTTAATTCTTTATTGTTGGAAGTATTACATGTCTCCTTTTAAACCTTGACTTTTATACCTAGACAATCTATGAAATAACTGTAAGGCATTTTCAGACATGCAAATTTTTTACAAATTTATACTCACAATAGCTTATACTCTGAAATAAAGTGAAATCTCCTGAAAGATGTCCCCACTAAAATGAGGAAGTAAATCAAGAGAAAAAGCCAGGGAACCCCAAAAAGGGGACTCTAACTCAAGCAAAAAGCTATGGGAATGGCCCCGCTGGTATGACTCAGTTGGAGCATTGTCCAGTACACTGAAAGACCATGGGCTTGATTCCCAGTCAAGTTAGGGCACATACCCAGGACAAACTGGGGTGCATATGGATCAATATGGATCCATGTTTCTCTCTCTTTCTCCCTCTCTCTTCCTCTCTCTCTAGAATCAATAAAAGGACATCCTCAGGTGAGGATTTAAAAAAAAAGAGAGAGAGCTAGATCTTCATTTTCCGTATAAGAAGTCCACATATAATGTTAAAACTAAAAACTCAAGTAGCTGCATTTAGAGATACCACTGTAAATAAAATTTGAATAAAGCTATAAGAATTGAAACTAGTTGCCTCTGAGAAGTGGGAGAGAAAAATATGTTACTTTTAAAAATTAGCCTTGACTGGCCCTGGCAGGGTAGCTCAGTTGGTTAACAGTGGTCGGCAAACTGTGGCTCACGAGCCACATGCAGCTCTTTGGCCCCTTGAGTGTGGCTCTTCCACAAAATACCACGTGCGGCCGCGCATGTACAGTGAGATTGAAACTTCGTGGCCCATGCGCAGAAGTCGGTATTTTGTGGAAGAGCCACATTCAAGAGGCCAAAGAGCCACATGTGGCTTGCAAGCCACAGTTTGCCAACCACTGGAACCATTAGAACATCATCCAATACACCAAAGTTGTGGGTTTGATCTTCCATCAGGGCACATACAAGAAGCAACCAATGAATGCATAAATAAGTGGAACAACAAAATGATGTTTCTTTCTTTTTCTCTCTCTCCCCTCTCCCTCCCTTCCTCTCTCTCTCTCAAATCAAATTTTTTAAAAAGTACAAATTAGCCTTGACTACTTAAGTAAGATATGTGTGTAACTAAAAAAATATAAAAACTGCATTTAAAAAATTCTATCATACTGTTAGTCTTATGGAGGTGAGTGTAACTCTTATCTCCGGTTCCTTTCAGTGAGGAGGTCACCCAGGTGGCCTTGCTTCCCCTCAAGCTTTGCTGCCACAAACTCCTCTGTTCCCTGTGGCCAAAACAGAGAAGTAGAGCAGCCCTTGGCAACCCAGGGAGCGGGCAGCCCTGCCCATCCCAGAGCCATGCTAGGCACAGAAAATAATAATAATAATAGTAATTCTATCACAAAAGTGGTCAGCAGTCAGAAATTAAGAATGTTTACAAAATAATCTAAAATATTTGGAACAAAAATGAACTACTATGAGTTTGTACTAAATAAATACTACTCTCCTTTAATTTATATAACGCAAATTTATTATGAACTTTTG
The DNA here is from genome assembly GCF_964212035.1 of Myotis nattereri. Classification (NCBI taxonomy): domain Eukaryota; kingdom Metazoa; phylum Chordata; class Mammalia; order Chiroptera; family Vespertilionidae; genus Myotis; species Myotis nattereri. The sequence continues at coordinate 59,077,204 of NC_138077.1, read as the reverse complement.
CAGACACTTACTCAACATTGTTTAGAATCTCAGGAATGTAGTTATTTCAGATACTCACCAAGATGCTGATTTCTGAGTAATATAGCAAATCTTGGTCAGCAAAAGTTCCAGCAGATACCCTCGGTGAGAGTCTCCCAGCATATGCAATTCATCCACAACCACAATTCCTAAAGAGATTTTCCAGATATTAGCTTTTACAGAATTCCACAAGTCCAAGAAGAATTTTAAAGACTCAATATCTTATATCTTATGCAGTCAGTAGCTACGATTCAATATATTACTAGTCATACAAATTTCTAATCATAAAACAAAAATCAGATTCCACATAATGGGTAATTGTTTTTTTAACATGTTTTATTGTTGATAGTATTACAAATATCTCCCGTTTTCCCCCCTTTACCCCCCTCTTCCCATTCCCTATCCTCCCTCCCAGGTGGATAATTCTTTTCTAAGATTTTTTGGGTATCATAAGTGCTCCCACTACAATGTATTCTCAATCTAAAAATCAATGATTAGCTAAACTCAGGGCTAAATCAGGGAACACTGCCTCTTATTACTCAGACACTTTTTAATTGATAACCTTGTAGAAATTTATGTACAACGAGATATCAAAGACATCTATGATAGTTAGTCAGTGTATTGACTTTTCTATGGGAAAACAACCAGGGCAATAATAATGATGTTAGAAAGTGACTTAGAAAAACAGAATCAAATCAAGAAAGAAATGATTTTAAGGGATAGTTCTGTTCGACTGTGGTAGATGAATGAGACACCCTATTACGAAACATAAATAGGGTCATAAACCCCTTCTCTACTGCTTGGAGAATCAAACCAGTCTTTGCACTTGGAATAATGCTGAAGAATTACTGAAAATTTAGTATCAACCAATGCCTTCTTCAGGTAAACATTTACATAACATCATAGTTTCCACATGCACTGGTGTCCCCTCCCAACAAATCCTTCCCACCAAAATCAAGATCTTTCAGACCATTTCCTGACACATGGTGCTCCTTTTCTTCATTAGTAAGCTATCTCCAAATTATACTGTATGATGAGTTATTTTGGTATTTATTCATTCATTCATCCAAAAGGTGTTATGCTACCTAGTGTGCCAGGCATTGTGCTAGGCATATTGCCAGGCACATTGGCTATAACACTTAATAAAATTCTATTGCAATCCCTCAAAATATTTAAAGTCCAATCGGGTGACAAGAAATGACACAAACTGATAAATGTGATTTCTTTTTCCAAACTTTACAGATCAGAGCCCAAGTCTTATTAATCTCTGATTACACTCCCCACCTCTACCCTACTGCAACTTTATCATTTAAATTCACCAGAATCTCAAGAAGTAGCTGATATTCTTGCTGCTTCTGTTGCTGCTACAATAATTCTCTTCCTGTTACTACCTCAAGATAGGGGTCTTTCCTAAGTGGAATTTTAAAAAAAAAAAGCACAAAAAACATTAAGGTAGAAAATCTTCCTAGAGTCACAAGCTCAAACACAATGTCCGTTTCTGTAGCTCTCTACCATTTCTCTGCTAAAAGGTAGCCTCTGAGTACAGGCCTAATCTAAATACCATAGCACCAGAATATAATTAATACACATACACACTAATTGCATAGATGGCAGATCCAGCCCCAGCATGCCTCCTTCTATTACAGGTAAAGTTTAGAGAGGAAAGAAGCAATGAGAAATGACTTGAGGGCTCAAGGATATCCTCTGTGTTTTGTAAAGGGCAAAAATACAAGGAAGTGGAGTCAATAACAGCAGCAGAACACAAAACATTTTCCCCCACCCCCACCTGTAATGTTGCTAACATTACAAATGCCAATACTCACCTCCAGAAGCAGATGATAGACAGTAGAAGAAAACATGGGAAATAACAGAAATCACAACAGCTCCACTCCATTCCACCAAAAAATAACAATATAAAGTATTTGCTTATTTCCTAATTTTCTTACCTAATAAATCCATCTTATTTTCTTCTATGAGGCGATTGATCAGACCATTGGCTCTCTCAATTGTGCAGACAGCAATATCCAAGGAAGAGAAATGCCCTTTTGGAGACGTGCTGCCCATATAACCATCTACTTTTATTCCTACCTCCTGAAAAAGACTCTGAATTGAGTAAGAAGAAACAATACCGGTGAAAATATTTTATTCATGATTTGTAAATTGATTCTATTCCAGATCATAGATATAAGTATCTAACATTAAGTATTTGTCAGATTACTGTTAGTTTTTCCTGGACAGGATACACTGGTTCTTTCTACAATCATATACTTTAAAAATGAAGTTTAGAATTGGTAAAACTCAATAGAGTCAAATAAAATTAAGTATGCCATCTTAATGACAGCTTTTTATAATCAAAGCAGTTCTAAGAGCTATTTATATAAATTAAAATTGGAGAAAAACCACCTTACTAACACTTTTGATCTAACAAACAAGAAACTAGCTCTTTCTTTAACGCTAATGTAACACTGTAAGAAACAAATTTATCCCACTAACTTTTATACAATGGAATAAAAGTTTTCAAAATTCAAATGCAGTGGGACTGTCATGTTTTGTTTTGTTTTTTAGTTTAACTTTTAACTAACATACCTTCTCAATAATAAGGATCCTTTCATCATTTAGTTACTTTGGTCTAAGTTGAGAGGATGTTACCATGTAGGACCAGCTTTGTAGGCTATATGGCCTCTGAAATAACTGTTAAAAAGATTTATAGAACCATAGAACTTTAGAGCTTTTCATTCAGTAAAATATTTCTGAGTGTTTATTGAGTTAACCCACAGTACTAGGGTTAACATCCTTATTTGACTAATGAAAAAAAACTGAAGCCCAACAAATTATGTGCCTGGCCTGAAGACATAGTTAGTGGCTAAACTGGGACTAGAACCCAGATTTTTTGGATTACCAGTAATAATCTTGTCATTCCAACAGCATAGTTTTTTCACAGTCATGGGGGGTGGGTGGAGGTGGTAGAGAGCATAGAGGGGATAAAAGGTGAGGGGAAAAAATAAAATTAAATTTAAATTCATGTAAAAAAATAATATTTATTCTATTTAATAAAATACTGTATTTGTAAAAATTCCCTAAAAAATCAGTGATTCTCAAACAAATAAAAAATTTTGTTACTCATTTTTGCAGAACAAAGGAACAGATCACAAGCCTGGAACTTTACCTGGGACTTAAGCACTAATAAATCTTGTTCTTTATCCCCTGAATGTTTCCAAAGGACCCCTCAGACAGGATGAGATATGCTTCCTCACACATTCTTTCTTTTCCATGCTTCAGTCTAGTACAGTGATGGCGAACCTATGACACGCGTGTCAGAGGTGACACACGAACTCATTTTTTTGGTTGATTTTTCTTTGTTAAAGGGCATTTAAATATATAAAATATCAAAAATATAAGTCTTTGTTTTACTATGGTTGCAAATATCAAAAAATTTCTATATGTGACACGGCACCAGAGTTAAGTTAGGGTTTTTCAAAATGCTGACACTCCAAGCTCAAAAGGTTCGCCATCACTGGTCTAGTCCTACTATTCAGTTAAAATGCTGACTCTTAATTTGCATGTTTATATGCTAGTAGTATTCTATTTACTTCCTGAGGAAAAGTTTATCAATTTTAACAGTGTTCAGCAATTACTCTTAATTTGATGGCCCGTTCTCCTTCATGCACGTTTCCCTTCATAAATGGGCAATACTGAGAGTTACATTGGGATGCAATAAAATAAACTTTATTTTCCACTTGCTTTTATAATTCTATTTCAAATGAATAAAACCATGGCTGCCAATAACAGGCATTATCACAATTCCAAACTTAGTACAAGAACATTACCTGGAGATAGTATTTCTTCTCTTTAGCCACAGAGACAAAAGGCAGAATAAACAAAGCTTTCTTCCGCATTTCCAAAACCCGCTTCAAAATAAGTAATTCAGCAACAAGAGTCTTCCCAGCACTTGTAGGAGCTAAAACATGTTATTCCACAAGGTTATCACAAAAAGAAAACATATTTTATATACTGCATTAAAAAATGTTTTAAACCACATCCACTAACTATAGAGCTTAAGACTACCTTACCATTAAGGCCCAGCAAGCCTTTGAAACCTTTATATCCTGAAATGCCCCTGACTTTAAACTAGCTCTCTGAAATCTCACACTTAAAATAGAGAATTATTAAACAACTCTTTATATCAACTATTAAACAACTCTTATATCAATTTATACAACAATTTATATCAATTATTAAACAACTCTTTATATAAATAATAAATATTGAGTACCTAGTTTGTACTTAAACATCCTTTCCTTTGAGTACTGAATGGCTAAAAGCCCTTGCTTGGGAAAGCAGATGAACAACTGTTATATACTGCGATAGGAACTATGCTATAATTTGAGTGAGAGGAGCTTGTAAGGAAGTTTATTAAAAGGAAACAACTTATAAGAAGGGACGAAGGGAAGAGGCAAGGAATGCCAAGCAGAGAAAAACAGTACGTGCAAACACATGGAGGAAAGCCTGGCATGTTCAGATGACAGTAATTTATTTAGTAAGCCTGAAATATAAAACAAGTAGGGGAGTGAAAACAGAGATATGAATGTGCCACACGAAAAAGAGTTTCATAACTCCATCATGAAAGGAATTTAGAAATTATTCTGAAAGCAATTCAGAGCAACCATGAGTTTTATGAAAAGGAGTGACAAGATCATATTTGTACTCTATGGGGATCACTTTGACTGCAGAAGCAGAGCAAGACCAGAAAGAAAAAAATAAACTAGTTATAAGGCTATTGCATAATCTAGAAGAAAGATAATAGTGAGCATAATCTATAAAAGAGATAAAGAAAGATAGTAAAACAGGTAATGGACTTGGAACAGAAAGAGGTAGTCAGAATCAGTTATTAGAGGTTATAGACACTGGACATAGTGATTAATTGACATGAATTGGCGATCAGAGTTATGAAGACACCCATATTTTGGTTTTTAGCAACTGAAATGATCAAGCCACTCAACCACTACCACAAGTTCACATTTACTGTGTACTTTCTATGTGCCAAAAAGCTGTTCTAAGTGCTCTCTCATGCTCTCTCTCTCTAGTGATTTGCAAGGTTACACAGCCAATACAGTTTTCAAACCCAACCAGTCTGACTCCACAGCCTGAAATTATATCTACTGACAAGTTATCTACTTTTTGCAGCAATAACAAAAAACCTGAGACTCACAATTTCAGAGAACTAAGGAAGTACATTTTACCAATGAATTAGTTCCTAAAGTCAGTATAGCAAGTTCCTCACTCTACACATAGTGCAGTTGACCTGTCCACCTCGCCTGTTAAAAGTATGCATGTCAGAGTTGCCCCTGACAGCCCGTATAAATTTTCTATAAAGTATATTACATATGGTTTTATGTATTCAATCCTGTACACACAGGTCAATTTATACGCATATAATTTATAATGTTCATAAACTGAAAAACAATTGAGACTGGAGAAAGAGCACATTGCACATTTACTCTGGGACATAAGTTTGTTGAGAGGAATGGCAAGCAGAATAGCTCTCTTTAAGTTGTCTTTTTTTCCTTCCCCAACCCAGCCATATAATGGATTTTGCATAACTTAAATATGCATATGAGACTCCACTTTTCATATATATTTTAAGATTTTTTTCTAGTTATAAAGCACTGTCTCAACCACCTTTTTTTAAAAAAAAAAAAAACCATAACTACCTCAATAGAGTATTCACTTTCATAATGCCTTTAAAATAAATTAATTTGCACAAATTTAAATACCTGAATAGACTAAATTCTTTCCTTCCAGAACCTCTCCAAGCAAAAGACACTCTGCCTGCCATTTAAACATCTTTTTTACACCGAAATTGTGGTATTTCTCCAGAACCGCTGTGGGAAGTCCCCAATTTGCCAACAGCAGCTTGTCTAGTTGATCATCAGGAACTGTTTGCTTGCATTCCCCTTTCAGGAAAAAAAGAAAAAAGTTAACTAATAGTTGAATTTAACTTAACATATGACATCCGTGGTGAGCCCTCCGCTGTACTTTGGAACTCCTGCGTCGGGAGGAAGCCATATAAAGCACACCTGCCATAAAGCACGTCCAGTGAGGAATCTGTAAGGAGTACTGGGCGCTTTTAGGAGAGAGCCTTCTACAGGGGACGAGATTTGGCCAACCAGGAAGCTGTTTCTGCAAAGCTCCAAAGACCCAGAAAACACTTGAATGTTACTGCCACGCGGTCGCCGAAGATAAGCGGAAAAGCACGCCCTTGTCTGGACGGAAAGTGACCTGCCACGCCGGCCCCGAGTCAAACTGAGACGATGACTTAGAAACCTAGTAGATCGTGCTAACAAGCAAGCTCCTCGCGGGCCGGACACCTCCCTACACAGAGCGCAGCTGACCTGTCCACCTCGCCCCTGTCCCAGAGGCCTGGGAGTACCTGCTGCTGCGGCCACACGGCGGCCACTGTCCTTCCAGCTGCGCCCCAGGCCGGCGGGCGGGCTCAGCACCGGCTCCGAGGGCAGCAGGCGGCTGTCACTGCGGTCAGCGCTGCTTCCCAAGGAGTCCGAGTCTGATGTTGAACGCCGCCGCTTCCCACCCCGGCGCGGGAGACTCATCGCGAACCCCTCCCGGCTGTTCAGCGACAGCCACAGTTCCAGCGTCCTCCCCTTCGGGAGAAACCCGGCCCGGTGACAGGTGTGCCTGTCATCTTCCCGCCGGGTCTTCAAACGCAGCCTCCCAGCCCGCCCCGGAACCATCGAGTTCTCAGTAATGAGAGTAACCTGCGGACCATAGAGTCGCGGGGAGGGAGCGGCTTTGGCTGGCGCCTCAGACCTCCCGCCTCCATGGTTGGCTAGTGTGGGTTCAAAGAAGCGGGGAAAAGACTTGGTGTCTGTAATCTGCATTTATAATCAGACTGGCTAAACATTATGCATTCGACCATTTGAATAGCAAGGTTTACTAACTTCGTAAAATGAGCTGCCCATAATAGGTAGATCAAGGGAAGTAAGTCCTCTTAACACATTGGTATATATATTTTTTAATCATGATACATTATGTGTGCAAAGCATACAAATAAAACCTAAGATCTCTAAAATGGAGTGGAATCTGCTCCTCCTAGCGTGTGATGGTAGGGCAGAGGCTATTTCTTTACACGATGCCACTGTAGCCATCGCACACTGTGGGTACAACTGTAATGGGGAGTTGTACCCCTTATCAGGGATCGCCTAAGACCATCCTGCATATCAGATAATGAAGTAGCAACAAAAATAATTTTATATTTGGGTCACAATATGAGGAACTGTATTTAAAGGGCCAGAAGGTTGAGAACCACTTTGAGGGCTGTTTGAGCGCTGCAAGGAAAGGACCCGCGTGTGCCTGAATGATCATTGTGATCCAAGAGTTTGTTCATGGATTCTACCTTGCCACATATCAAATGAGCTCTGCATGTAAACTGCTGCCGGCTCATTACCTAGTTGCGAAATCTGATTCACCAAGCAAACCTAGTAAACGAAATATAGCACCTCTCAAAAGGACCAGTCCAACAAAAAAGACTCTAATACAAGTCTGGGAAATACCACTTGAGTGTCAATTCTCCTGTGAAAACGTACCCTATTAAAATACATTGTTTTGCCCCAGCCGGGTACTCAGTTAATTTCAGCATTGCCCCCATATGCCAAGGTTGCGATGCCATCTCTGGTCAGAGCACATACAAGAAGCAACTATTAAATGCATAAATAATTGGAATAACAAATCTCTCTCTCTCTCCTCTCTCTCTCTCTCTCTCTCTCCTCTCTCTCTCTCTCTCTCTCTCTCTCTCTCTCTCTCTCTCTCTCCCCCCCTCCCTCTCTCAAATCAATAAATAAAATTTAAAAATATTTTTTATAATTTTTAATGACAATATTCTAAAATTCCACAAGATGGGGATGTTACTCCATAAAGTAAAAATTTTCCCTAGTTACCTTTTATGCATTCATTCACTTAACTATTTATTGACCATCTACTGTGTGCTGGGCACTGGGTATATGGCAGGGAAATGGTATGATATGGCTCCTGCTCTCAAAGAAAAATAGCCTAGAGAAGGAGACAGGCATTAAACTAATTAATTATTTTCTTTATTTTTTAATAATTTAAATAATCTTTTTTTGAGAAAGAATCAGTTTGTTATTCCACTTATTTATGCATTCAGTGGTTGTTTTCTTTATTTTGTTCATCCTCTTTTTGATTGATTTTTAGAGAGAGTGGAAGGGAGGAGAAACAGAAACATCAATGCAAGAGAGATACATGGATATGTTGCCTCCCACACCCCAACCAGAGAGGGGATCCAGGATCAACCCTACAACCCAGGTACTTGCCCTTGACCGGAGTCTAACCAGGGATCTTTCAGTCGGCAGGCTAATGCTCTAACCACTGAGCAAAACTGGCGAGGGGAGCGGTTGTTTCTTGTATGTGGCCTGAGCAAAGATCAAACCCTTGGTGTATCCGGAAGACTCTCTAACCAACTGAGCTACCTGGAAAGGGCTTAATTAATTGTTTTAAATTGTACTAATGTTTAGGCAGAAATGAACGATGCAATCAAAGAAATCAAGGGATCCTAATTTACATTATAATCATGGAAAAACATTCTTAGATGCAGTATAGCATGGGGTCAGTGCAACTCTATAGTCAATCAGTCCAGGTTTGAAGACTTCCTAGGTGTGTGATCTTGGGCAACATGCCTCTTTGTGCTTCCTTTTCTTCTCTATACAATGAGGATCATAATAGTAACAACCTATTTGCTTATTGTGAGCACTAAATAAGTCAATATATGTAAAGTGCTTAGAACTCTGACCATCACATAATAAGTACTATTCAAAGAAAATGATATTTAAATGTTCTAATATTTCTCCCAATATGAATCCAACATTTTGATGGGAAAAGAATAAACTAAAGAAATCTCTCACATTATTCTATCTTTATTAGGTGAACTTTGGTCAAATGAAGAAAATAATTGGGAAGAAATTGCAAACAATGGTTAATGTCATCCTATAAAAAGCCTAGAAAGCCTTAACCTGTGTAGCTCAGTTGGTTGAGCATGTCCCATGCACCAAAACACATGCCTGCGTTTCAGGCTGGGTCCCCAGTAGGGGCTCGCAGGAGGCAATTGATCAATTATAAAATATTTCTCTCTTTACTGGGACCAGCGTGGCTAGAGAGCAGACACAAGTCCTGAGTAGGGGCGGCTGGGGATTGAGAAAATGAAAGAGACAGACACAGAGACAGAGGGGAAAAGCTGGGACCGGGTAAGACAGCTGTCCTCTGATGGAGAGACAATGACCCAGAGCCAGTGCACCCTGTTTATTATATACAGCATGATTCCGGGAAGGTTTACTAAAGTTTAAAACAAAGGAAATTATGAGAAATCATGATTAAAGATCAAGCTATAATTTTTCATTCTTGTGGCTTCTTTGTAATCGTCACTCCTGGCTAAGCCTGGATAATTGTGTCCATTCCTTGTGCCTGCTGAACTTAGATAATGAAACCCACACCCTGGCACTTGCACTAAGGGACAGGCAGACGATGTACCTGCCTCTGGCATGGTATGTCTCCAGGATGTGGCTCTGCCAACACCACTGGATTCAGCTGGCAATAATTAAAGAAATGCTCAATGTGCCTTCCCAGGCACTCTCCACAATCAATGATGTTTCTCTCCTTCTCCTTTCCTCTCTCTCTAAAATCAATATTTTTTAAAGTAAAAAGCCAGAGAATCCTATACTAATAAAAGACAAAGATGCAAATCGACCATACCTTCACTACGCCCACCATTGGCTAATCAGAGTGATATGCAAATTAACCGCCAACAAAGATGGCGGCTAATTTGCATATACCTGCTGGGAGTGAAGACTGAAGACACCGTAGAAGGAAGCCAAGCAACGGAGCCGAGGTAGCGGAGAAAGGTGGGAGAGAAGCAGCAGAGAAGGGCGGGGTAGGAGCAGCAGAGACAGGAGCGAAGCCCTATTCTTGCAGGAATCTTCCTGCAACGGGCATCTGGTATTTTATAATTCACAATGTATTTCAAACATTCAACATCTATTTCTAATTTTATTAAATCTTAGAAAATAGAGAAGGCTACTTATCAAAAATATTAGAGAATTTTTATGCTAACAGTTACTGTAATAGTTAATACTAATACAGAAGTCTTTCCCATCCGTCTTTTAATTGTGTCTGAGTCTGTGTTCCGTGGCATTTTATCTGTGGTCATTCTTCAAGGCCTGAGTTAAAACCCTCCAGAAAAAGAACTGTGCACATACTTTCTGCCTGTGTGACGTAGGAGACATACGAATTCTGAAACACTGGGTTAACCTTTTTTAAAAAAAATACATTTTTATTGCTTTCAAAGAGGTAAGGAGAGGGAGAGAGAGATATATATAAACATATACAACTAGAGAGAATCATTCATCAACTGCCTCCTGTACACCCCCCACTAACAGCCCCCCACTGGGGATTGAGCCCCCAACTTGAGCATGTACCCTGACCAGGAATCAAACCGTGACCTCTTGGTTTGTAGGTCGACACTCAACCACTGGTACCCAAAGCCATATTTGGCAGGCTTCTAGTCTCACCATCTCAATCTGCAGAACAGAAATTTTTCTGTTTTACTGAGGGTGTTACCCTTCTTGGATTTGGGGGATTTTAGATCTTCTCATCCTGATAGGACCCCCAGACTGCTATCTCCCAGAATACAAAATGCATTAAAACCCACACTCTAGGGCTCAGTGGATTGAGAGTCATCCCATGCAACAAGAGATCACCGGTTCAGATCCTCCATGGAAAATATTACTATGGTAAAGGAAATCTTACACTTAACTGTAGTTTAATTATTATTATTATTGATTTCAGGGAGGAAGGGAGAGTAAGAGATAGAAACAATGATGAGAGAGAATCATTGATCGGCTGCCTCCTGCATGCTCCCCACACTGGGGTTCAAGCCCGCAACCCGGGCATGTGCCCTTGACCAGAATCGAACCTGGGACTCTTCAGTCCACAGGCCGACACTCTATCCACTGAACCAAACCAGCTAGGGCTTAACTGTAGTTTTGATGTAAATAAAATGGCCATTAAAGTGACTCATAGGTGTTGAGTGTGATTTTTATCATATATTAGACAATCTTTTGAATATGAGTTGGTAAATAAATGCATTTAAGAAGTCTCAATGCATTTATAAAGTGGGACCGATTTACAAAGGTTACATCTTCACTGCCCATTTTGGTGGCATGCGCTCCCTGGGTTATGTCAGTGACAACCACGAAGGACAAGGGCATAGATAGAGATCCTCCTCTCCTACATCACCTCACCTACTGCCGGGAGCCGGTCCATCCTTACTGTTTCAAAGGACCTGGCATATATGGCATACTGTTCTTAATATGTTTGCTCACCTTCTTGGCACTATGTGTTTTAACCAAGGTCTCTGAGAAAGGTTGTTTCCCCAAGTAGGGATTTTCCCCTGAAGTTAGGGAGGGAATAAAACCTCTTAACTAAGTGCCAGGCGGGTAATTAATCACTTTAACTACGAACAATCATGCTTAAGCTAAATAATCTTTACTCCCTGGAATGGAGATTAGAAACGCCCTAACCTTTGTAATAGAGATTGATAGGATTGGAATCAACTGGTATAAATACAGATGTAAGAACACAGAACTTGGAACACAGAACTTAGAAGACAGAACCTACACAGAACCTAGAGACAGAAGAACTTCGCTGGAGAGAACATGGCAAAAGATCCTGGGCAGAAGCTGGCAACAGAACCTAGAGACAGAACCTAGCGAGAGAGCCTGGCTGAAGAACCTGGAGACAGAACCTGGCTTCAGAACCTGGATAGAACATGGCAAGAGAACCTGACTAGAACCTGGTGACTGAACCTGGCTGGAGAACCTGGAGAGAACCTGGCTGGAGAACCTAGTGAGGGAACATGGCTACAGAACCTGGCTGGAGAACCTAGCAAGAGAACATGGACACAGAACCTGGCTGGAGATCCTAAGCAGAACCTCTCTGGAGATCCAGACCAGAACTTGGCTGGAGATCCTGGCTGGAGATCCTGGCTGGGCTGCTGATCAACTGAACGCTGTCTCCGTGTCATTCCTTCTTCGCCGACACCGTCCACACCTTTGGGGACCCCTGGACCTGCTGGGGCTGGACCCCAGCAACCTACCAGGGCAAAGCCAGAGCGTTTCTCTTAGTTCAACAAGTCATGAGCATCTCATCATCTGCATTACAAGCCATGCAATCCGGCTTTTATTCTTCAGACATTGGAAAACCACTGAAGAGCAAGAAGAAAACATGTATCAGTTTATGTGAAAAGATGCATCTGGGTCTTAGGGGAGGAGAAGAGGGGGGTAATGTAAAGGAGCACAAGCGGAACAAAGGAAGTGAGTGTTAAGACTACTGCCCAGCCCCTGCCAGTTTGGCCCAGTGGAGAGTGTCGGCCTGAACAGTCCCAGGTTTGATTCCGGTCCAGGGCATGTATCTTGGTTACAGGATTGAGCCCTGGCCCTGGTCGGGGTATATGCGGGAGGCAACCAATCCATGTGTCTCTCTCACATTGATGTTTCTCTCTTTGTGTCTCTCCCCTTCCCTTCCGCTCTTTAAAAATCAATGGAAAAATATCCTCAGGTGAGGATTAGCAGCCACAAAAATACTACTGCGTGGCCTGCGTGGCTCAGTGATTGAGTATTGACCTATATGAACCAGGAGGTCATGGTTAGATTCCCAGTCAGGGCACATGTCCAGGTTGTGAGCTTGATCCCCAGTCCTGGACGTGCAGGAGACAGCCAATCAATGATTCTCTCTCATCATTGATGTCTCTACCTTTCTCTCCTTCTCCTTCCTCTCTGAAATCAATACAAATATATATTTTTTAAAAAGACTATTGCCATCCTCCATTACATAAATAATGGTGGCTTTTGGTAACAGTGGAAGTGGTGAAAATTATCAGATTGTCCAAGTATATTGAAAGTAGATTGCTATGGATTCAGTGTAGAGTACAAGGGAAAGAGAGAGGTCAGGGTCAGGGATGATTTTTTTTTTTTTAAGCTGGAAACTCTGGCATAATTCAGTTGACCACAGCTGTTTGGTTTTACATTAATTTGTTTACATTTAAACACTTGTGTGCCTACAAGAACCAAAAAAGAAACATAAATGAGTAAAGTGAAATAAGTGGGGACTGTGAAAAACTATAGTTTTCTTCCTTGGAAATTACATGTGGCAAAGACCAGTAATGGTTGACCCATAGTGTGGCATGATAATAAGAAGCTAGGAAAATTCCTGGGCAAGTGAAATGGAGAAACTGAGACAAGAAAATTAAACAAGGCCAAACAGTTTGGGCAAGTTGCAGCCAGCTTGTGAATAATACTAGTAAGACTTTATCTTCCCTAACCAAAGACACTTGAGAGCAAATGGTTTATACCTCCCCTTCCTAACCAGAGAATAAAGAGTTTAAACCACCCTGGCCTGAGAAAATAGAGAACAAAAACCCACTTATTGCCATTTGTGCCAGCTAAACCTGAGGACAGATGAAGTCGGGGAACAAATAACAAAAAAAAAACATTAAAGCCAGACAGATCGAAGATAACAGTAAAACAGACCTAAGGATAATCCCAAACTCATCTATACACTCATTTTAATGCATCAACATATTAAAAATGCACCTGGAAAGCTGATGAATATTCTAGTGCAGTGGTTCTCAACCTTCTGGCCCTTTAAATACAGTTCCTCATGTTGTGACCCAACCGTAAAATTATTTTCGTTGCTACTTCATAACTGTAATGTTGCTACTGTTATGAATCATAATGTAAATATCTGATATGCAGGATGGTCTTAGGCGACCCCTGTGAAAGGGTCGTTCGACCGCCAAAGGGGTCACGACCCACAGGTTGAGAACCGCTGTTCTAGTGACACCCTCCCCTAAGATTCTCACCTATAGAAAATAAATAAATAAATAGCCGTCAGGAGCTTGCACTAGAGCACTCTCATGACCCTTCCCAGATTAGAGTTTTTTATTTCTAAGGGTCCCTACAAGACTTGCAGCCCTAGCTGCTTTGGCCCAGGGGATAGAGCTTCGGCCTGGGGACTGAAGGGTCCCAGGTTGGATTCCAGTCAAGGGCACATGCCTGGGTTACAGGCACGGTCCCCAGCAGGGGGCTTGCAGGAGGCAGCCAATCAATGATTCTCATCTTTGATGTTTCTACCTCTCTCTCCCTTTCCCTTCCTCTCTGAAATCAATAAAAATATAGTTTAAAAAATTTAAAAAAGGCTTGCAGCCAGGATAGCAGTGGGAAGCAGCAGTTCAACTCGGGCTTACCCCCTGACCCTGTCTCCAAGGCCCCCCTCTTTCTCTGACTTCCCAGTGAGCTAAAGCAGCCCTGCCCAGGCTCACTTCTGTCACTGTGACCTTCACTTCCCAGTGAGCTAAAGCAGCCTGGCCTTGGCTCACATCTTTCCTATAACATTTCAAGAGAGTCAGAATAGAGCACCACCTAGGGCCTAAGCTCTTTCCTGTTGTTCCTTCTACCCTAATCTCTTCCTTTGTTTCGATGTCCCCGGGATTAATAAACACACTCTCAAACCCATCTCGACTCATGTCATGAAATCTTTCCTACACGAAGTCAAGGACCCACACACTACAGGCTGGCCAGGGGCAGACCTGCTCTGGGCTGGTCCCTGTCCCATAACACTCATAGTTACATCTTCTTGCATAGTAACAAAATTCCAAAATCTTACCTAGGCTCGTGGCCATCCAAGACAAAGACTATAAACTTGGGTTTGATCAAGAAGGCTGAACTATATGAATGACAAGAGCTCTGTCAAAGGTATTAGACCTCATAAAACTGGGAAAGGGAGAAGACTGCTTTTTTACCTCTGCCTCTAGTGGTGGGTCTGAAGGCTGCAGGTCAGCAGGGCTGGCAATTGGGAAGGAAGGCTGGATGTGAAGCAGGGAAGGCTGGATGTGAAGCAGGGAAGACTGACGATAAACTGAATCTGCCAAGACACGCTGGAGTCCCTAAGTACAAACCAGAGCCTCGTGTCTCTCACTGCCTCTTCCCCTCAATGGGAAAAGTAACAAAAAATTTGTAGCCACCTTTAGTCTACTACACAGGCATATTTCTTTTCTTTCCTTGAAAGTAAGTATGGTATGTGACCAAGTAATGGACAGTGAGCTCCTAGTGTTCACAGTGTGTCTAGATGAGGGATTTTTTTAAAATATATTTTATTGATTTTTTACAGAAAGGAAGGGAGAGGGATAGAGAGTTAGAATCAATGAGAGAGAAACATCGATCAGCTGCCTCCTGCACACCTCCTACTGGGGATGTGCCCAAAACCAAGGTATATGCCCTTGACGAGAATCGAACCTGGGACCTTTCAGTCCGCAGGCCGATGCTCTATCCACTGAGCCAAACTGGTTAGGGCGGATTTTTTTTTTTTAAGAGCTTCTCTTGTGATTTAATAGGTTTCCAGAATCTAAATATTGGATCTAACCCATTCTGGAAAATTCTTACCTATTATCTTTAAACTCCACCTCTGTCTCCTCCTGATCTCTAGTTAGAAGTATGTATGTTAGACTTTCTCACTCTACTCTCCCCATCTCTTAACCCCTCCACCTCCCTCTCTGGGAAAAGGATACTTTCAGCAGCTGAGATGGCACAATAGGATCTTGGAATTTCCTCTTCCCATAGATAATCTGTGTCCTAAAAAAGGAAAGAAAAAAAAAAAAGATTTTCAGCCCAGGCTGTGTGGCTCAGTGGTTGAGTGTTGACCCATGAACCAGGAGGTCACAGTTTGATTCCCAGTCTGGGCACATGCCCAGGTTGCCTTCTGGATCTCCAGTGGAGGGTATGTAGGAGGGAGCCGATTGACGTCTCTCTCTCTCATCGATGTTTCTGTCTTTCTATCCCTCTCCCTTCCTCTCTCTGTAAAATCAATAAAAACATATTTAAAATATATATATATATATTATATTATATATATATAATATATATATATATTAATGACTTTTAGGGGCATAAAGTAAGTTTGACCTAAAATAATAGACAAAAATAACATGAAAGTGTGAAGGTGGGGAATTCACTGTTAAAAATCTAAAGAGCATTTTATTATTTGGGAGAAGGATAGGGAAACTGACTAAAATGTTTGAATTCTTAAAATTGAGTATGTATGAGAAAAAAATAATGGTAACTTTAAATCTTGTATATAATTTACATACATGTGGGAGAGGGGAAGGGAATAAAGTGCAACCATTCCAACTGAAGGCTGGAAAAGTGAAAAGAAAACGCACAAAGAAAGTAGAAATCAGTCTAGGTGCACTTTCCTTCTCATGAGCATGCCCACACCTTTCCTCTCCCCTGCCTCTCCCCACACCCCCAATCCCCAGGCATGTTACCCTTGCCTTTCTCTCTCCTAAGCTCTAGGAGCCCTTCTTTTGCTTCTATAGCTCATTTCCTGAGCCTATGCAGCCCAGCTGGTTCACTTCTACTACCTGTGTAACTTTCTAAATAAATGTTCTCTTATAATGTGAAAAAAAAATAAAAATAAAAAGAAATCAGTCTAAATATAGTACTAATCATTAGCCTTTTTTTTTTTTTCTTTCAAAGTTTAGGGTTATGTCTATTGATTTTCTTCAACTTAAAAAATATTTTTATAAATTCCAGAGAGGAAGGGAGAGGGAGAGAGAGATAGAAACATCAAAGTTGAGAGAGAATCATTGATTGGCTGCCTCCTGCATGCCCTCTACTGGGGATTGAGCCCACAACCTGGGCATGTGCCCTTGACCAGAATCAAACCCGGGACCCTTCAGTCTACAGACCAACACTTTACCCACTGAGCCAAACCAGCTAGGCAGCGGTTCTCAACCTGTGGGTCACGACCCCTTTGGGGGTCGAACGACCCTTTCACAGGGGTCGCCTAAGACCATTGGAAAACACATATATAATTACATATTGTTTTTGTGATTAATCACTATGCTTTCATTATGTTCAATTTGTAACAATGAAATTGGATGTCACCACAACATGAGGAACTGTATTAAAGGGTCGCAGCATTAGGAAGGTTGAGAACCACTGAGCTAGGGTGATTTTTTTTTTTTCATTTTTAAATATACTTTTTATTGTTGATAGTATTACAGATATCTCCCATTTCTCCTCTCTTTCCCCCCTCCTCCCAGCCCCTACTTATCCCCCTGGGTAATCATTATCCTATTAAACTTAAACAGACTTAATCCAATTTTTAAATTCTGAATTGGATTTGTTTTAAAGAGATTCACCTATAACTAAACAATAGGCAAGTGTAAAAGTAAAAGAAAAAGGTGATGGTATCAAAAAGGATGAGGAGATCTCCTCCTCCTCTCCTCCCTCTCTCCTCAAAAAAAAAAAAAAGGTGGGGAGCCAGCTTAAAGGGTTGGTCAAAGGTAGGTAGGTAGTTTGAGCATAAAAAGAAAAGTGACTCTATTTCCAGCAAGTTATATTAGTCTCTAAGCATATTTTTATTGAATGACTAGAGGCCTGGTGCACAAAAATTTGTGCACTCAGGGGGCGGGGAGATCCTTCAGCCCAGCCTGTGCCCTCTCACAGTCTGGGAACCCTCGGGGGATGACCACCTGCTGGCTTAGGCCTGCTCCCCGGGGGATTGGGCCTAAGCTGGCAATCAGACATCCCTCTGGCAGCCTGGCAGCCCTCGGGGCATGTCCACTTGCCAGCGGACCTAAGCTGCAGTCGGACATCCTTAGCGCTGCTGAGGAGGCAGGAGAGGCTCCCACCACCACCGCTGTACTGGCAGCCATCAGCCTGGCTTGTGGCTGAGCAGAGCTCCCCCATGTGGGAGATCACTGACCACCAGAGGGCAGCTCCTGCATTGAGCGTCTGCCCCCTGACGGTCAGTGTGTGTCATAGTGACCAGTCATTCCCAGTCTTTCTGCTGTTAGGGTCAGTTTGCATATTACCCTTTTACTATATAGAATAGAGGCCTGGTGCACGGGTGGAGGCCAGCCGGTTTGCCCTGAAGGGTGTCTCAGATCAGGGTGGGGGTCCTGCTTGGGTACCTGGCCAGCCTGGGTGAGGGGCTGATGGCTGTCTGCAGCTGGTCACACCCCCTTCAGGGTGGGGGTCCCCACTGGGGTGCCTGGCCAGTCTGGATGAGAGGCTGAGGGTTTTCTGGCAGGCCAAGCCTGCCAGCGACTGAAGTTCCCAGCCTCTCCTTTTTTTTTTTTTTTTATTCTGGGATTTATTTACCTTCTATAATTGAAACTTTGTTGCCGCCCCAGCTCCAAGGCCACGGCCTCCTGAAAGCAGGTATCTGGGGTTTGTTTAGCTTCTATAATTGTAACTTTGTGGCTTAGAGTGGAGCTCAGAGCCTGGTCACAGCAGGGAGGAAGCTTGGCTTCCTCCATCACTGGAGCAAGCAAGCCTCCTGCTCACTTCAGCTGTGTGGCTGCTGGCCGCCATCTTTGTTGGCAGTTAATTTGCATATCTCACTGATTAGCCAATGGGAAGCGTAGTGGAGGTATGGTTAATTTCAATCTTTGTTTATTATTAGATAGGATAAATGACTGACTGAATGAATGAAGGGAGGGAGGAACATTAGGGGCGGGTCTGGGTGGAGCAAGGGTGTGATTGTATAAAGTTTCACATTGAAATGCATGGTATTTCACCACAAGAAGACACTAAAGGAACTGCTTTTTCAGAGAGCACATCCAGCAGGCTTGAAAATGGGCACTCTAAGAGGATTCGGGACTGGTAAGCAGGGCTGCAGGGTAGTGGTGCAGACTGTGGGGTGTAAGTGGTCAAAAGGATTCAAAAGCTTAAAGGAGTAAGATTAAAGCGTTAGGGTTAGGGTTAGGGTTAGGAGTTAATGTTAGGGATAGGGTTAGGGGTAGGAGTGAGGGTTAGGGTTAGGGTTAGGGTTAGGAATTTGGATTTTCTTTTTTTAGTGCAGGGCAAACTGAAACTCAAGGGGCCCAGTTTCCAGAACAAACAGACTGGGTACCAAGAAAAATGAAGAGGTAATATTTCCTAGCAGAGATGAACCAAATCTCAGAACAGGACAGAGAGCACTGTAACATAGGGCTCTGCCTCCCAGAGACAAGGCCTGGGATCTAAGTGGCTTGGATTTTAAACCTGGTTGGAGGAAAGTCATGGGAGATTCATGGCTGTGGTTTCAGGGAGGTGTTGAGAAAAAGAGGTAGTGTCAGTGTAACCACTCCCTCTCCATCTCTGCTCTACAGTAACAAGGAAGAAGTACCGAAAACATACCTTATTCATGTGTATGCAGCATGAACAGTTGGAGGTTCAATTTAAAGGCAACAGGTTTCCAAATAAAAATCTCCAAAAGGAACTTGCCTTGGAACTCTACCCACCGGAGTCAATAACAAAGGTCTGTGTGATCCCCTGAGGTCTGTTTGGTACCTCCATCCAAACCACATTCTATTCAGCCTAGAAATTCCCTCCATAACACTATAACGATATTGCATTTATTGAGTACCTACCTAGTCCTGAACCGTACTATAGAGCTCAAATAGAGAAAGAGAGCTCATACGGATATACTCCTCACTTAGGGTCTTCTCAAGCAAAACTCTGCAATCTGTTGTTCACAAAACTAACAACAAATAAATAACCGCTCCCAACCTCTGAGTTTGCTATGCCCTCCTCCCCTAATTTTTGGAGTATTCCAAAATAGAGGCCTTCTAAATAATCCTTAAAAGTCCTTTAGTTCAAATTCCCTACATCCTCCTGGATCCCTGAGCTAGCTTCTCTTCTCTAGAGTTCAGAACCCTTTCTTTGAAGCCCCAACACAACCTCTGAACGTACCTACCTTTCTTTCCATTTTCCTTCTCTGGGGTCCCAGTCCTGATCCCTCACTGTCCCGCTATTGACCCCACTTAGTCCATCTCTGCTCTCTCAGAATTCAGTGTCATGGTGACTTGGAGAGGATGTGAGGGTTACACTCTGGCCTTTTTCACCCTTGAGAATCTTCAAACTCCTCCCTTAACAGATTGTAATTTCTTCTCTTCGCCAACTTGCAGACTTCGTTAAGAAAACGAGTCAAATCAAGGAAGCAGAAGCAACAGCAGCAGCTATCACTAAAGCAACCAAATCAGTTTCTTCCAGCCAAGAATGTGTTCACCCCACCCACAATATCAACCAGTCCTTATTTCCCCCCTGTAGTTTCAGATTCCCATAGCTCCCTTCCACCTCAGCCCATAGGCCCTTCCAATTTGGCATGGGACCCTGTCATCACCGAGAATCCCACAAGTGATGTCCAAATGCAAGATCTTCAGTTGGAGGGGCTGGAGCCCTCCGTTCCTTCTTTGTTCCCTGATACCTATACCATAGAGCAAATCGTGGAACTGTACAGCCTTCCTGATGACATCAGTATCTCACCCACAGGCCCCAGCTAGAAGAAAAGGGTTCTTAGCATCTTTGGGTCTGTTGTTTGGGCAAACCTCATCTAGTATGACAAGCTGAGGCCATTCAGCCTACAGTCTCAAAAACAGCCTGGAATTCCAGAATCCCTCCAGGATAGTGAACTTTGGATTTCTCTGACCAAAATATTAATAAATACCAGATTGTACAGAAAAATGATCTTCTTGTATCTTTGTACATGCTTCTCTTCTTTCCTTTGCTTGCTTAGATATCTGGGTCAGGAGTTAACCCAGATATCTGGGTCAGTATCACTGATTTCCGTGGAAATGTAAAAATCAGTTTTTTCTGATATTTTGCTGCCTATGGATTCTTCTAAGATTTTTATGGCTTCCCATCCTATGTTTAAATCCTTTGAGTATACTTTTGTGTATGGTGTAAGTTGGTGGTCTAGCTTCTTTTTCTTTTCTTTTCTTTTTCTTTTTTTTTTTTTTTGCATGTATCTGTCCAATTTCCCCAACACCATTTATTGAAGAGACTGTCTTGACTCCATTGTATGTTTTTGCCTTCTTTGTCAAATATTAATTGAGCATAATGGTTTGGGTTGGTTTCCGTGTTCTGTTCTGTTCTATTGATCTATAAGTCTGTTCTTGTGCCAGTTCTAGCCCATTTTGAGAACAGTGGCTTTGTAATATAGCTTGATATCTGGTATTGTGATCCCTCCAACTTTGTTCTTCTTTCTCAGGATTGCTATAGCTATTTGTTTTTTTTGTTTTTTTTAATTCCATATGAATTTTTGGAGAGTTTGTTCTAGGTCTGTGAAATATGCCGTTGGTATTTTAATGGGGATTATATTGAATCTATTGATTGCTTTGGGTAGTATGGACATTTTAATGATGTTGATTCTACCAATCCATGAACACAGTATATTCTTCCACTTATTTATATCTTCCTTTATCTCTTTTCTCAATGTCCTGTAGTTTTCTGAGTACAGGTCTTTTACCTCCTTAATTAATCCTACCAGACCTGAGGCCCTGAACCTAACTGTCCCCTATACCTGGGCTCCAGAGCATTAAAGAGAAAAAACCAACATGATATAGAAAAATGTTAGTTACATGCAAACAAGTGGTTAGAATAAGATGGAACTTGGAGACATTGTAGGAAATAGGTCTACCTTTCATCTAGTGCCAATATTCCACCTTTGTGTGGAAATTACCGAAAAATCCATACAGCGGTCTGGTAGGGTTAAGTTTATTCTTAGGTATCTTAATTTTTTGTTGTTGCAATAGTAAATGGGATTGTTCTTTTAGTATCTCTTTCTGTGAGTTCATTATCCTATATAATAAAGAGGGAATGTGAAAATTGACCATCACTCTGCCACAAAGATGGCAGCGCCCACAGTGGAAGTGGGGGGGTGGGGTGGGGGGGTTTCCATAACATAAGATAGCTGCACCCACAGCGGAGGCCAAGTTCCCATAACCAGCCTTAACAAGCAATCAGCAGGGACCTGAGGCTGCACCCCCCTCCGCCCCTGTGGGGCTTGATGGGGGAACTCAGGCCACACCCCCCGCCCAGTGAGGCTTGACGTGGGACTTCAAGGTGCACCCCCCCACCCCAGCGCCAGGCTGGGGGACCTCAGGCTGTGCCCCCCTAACCAGCAGGGCTTGATGGGGGACCTCAGGCCACGGCTCCCACCCAGCAGGGCTTGACGGGGAACCTTAAGCTACGCCCCCTGCCCAGAAGGGCTTGACAAGGGTGGGACTGGCCGAGTCTGGATCTAGTCCAATGGGGGGGGGGGTGGCAGGGTCTGGGTCTCACGCAATTTTGAGGTGCACATGGGTGGGCGGGGACTTGACTCGGTCCCATGGCATGCCTCAGACTCTGATAGGAGGAAGATTTTCATATACATTTTACTAATTTTCTTTCATCTAATTTTCTTTCATCTGACACTTCTGTTATAGAGAAAGGGCAAATAGCATTATTAAAATATTTCCTCTAAAAAGGAAAAACCAAGATGGTGGCATAGGTAAACACCGGAG
This sequence comes from Myotis nattereri, assembly GCF_964212035.1. Lineage (NCBI taxonomy): Eukaryota > Metazoa > Chordata > Mammalia > Chiroptera > Vespertilionidae > Myotis > Myotis nattereri. Next base: position 59,054,775 of record NC_138077.1, on the reverse strand, counting down.
TTTGCTGTCTTGAACAACCACTTCAAAAATACAACTAAAAGACGGAACGGACATCATCCAGAACCACAGGAAGGCTGGCTGAGTGGAAATTCTACAACTAGAAGGAAAGAGAAAAGCATACTGAGACCCAGAGGAGGCACAGTACGGAAGTAAAATACTAAGGTGCAGAGGTGCATGTGGAGCGGGCTGGCGGCTGAGGGCGCGGTTGTCGTTTTCAATCGTGAGGGAGTCTCAGGCTCTGAGCTCCAGTTCCGGGCAAGTCTCTAGGGACCCAGACTCATACGTGAGAAGCGGGACTGTCTGGCATCAGTCGGAACTCGAGGGCAGCTTTCTCTCTGAGGGGCTTGCAGCGATTACCCGGACACTGAGAAGCAGAGCCTCTGAGGGCAAGACTGAGAGCAGCCATAACTGCTAGCCCCACCCTGTTGATCCGTGGGACCTGCCCTGCCCAAGCCCTGCAGGGAGGCTTTTGCTGGATAGCCTCAGGCAAAGAATAGATTGGCACCTCCCTAGAGATCCAGGGGCCAGGAAGCCCAGAGGTCAGAGTGGGACCATCCAGTTTGCAACTCTGTGGAACCATAAAGGACACACTCAGGGGGCAGACTCAGTGAGCACCAAAGCCCCATTGAAGCAAGTCTTGCCCCATAAGGGTGTCTCCAGCACAGAAGTTCTCCCACTGCAGACACAGCTGATTCTCACAGCCAATTGGCCTGGAGGTCAATTCCTCCTAGTGATAACTACAACAATCAAAGCTTAATTACAACAAGACTGCACAAAGCCTACAAGGGGGTGCACCAAGAGTGTCTACCTCAGGTAATTGGGACACTTAGCACAGAAAGTCACTCTATCAAAACAGCGAAGCATAAAAAATGCCAAGACAAAGAAACAGGACACAAATGACAGAAATGGAGGAAAGCAACCTGCTGGATATAGAGTTCAAAACCACACTTTTAAGGTCTCTCAAGAACTGTCTAGAAGCCGCCAATAAATTTAGTAAATCCCTCGAAAAGACTGGTGAGACTGCCGATAAAGGTAGTGAGATCCTCAAGAAATCTAGTGAGACCCTTGATGTTATGATAAAGGACCAACTAGAAATTAAGCATACACTGACTGAAATAAAGAATATTATACAGACTCCCAACAGCAGACCAGAGGATCGCAAGAATCAAGTCAATGATTTGAAATGCGAAGAAGCAAAAAACACCCAACCGGAAAAACAAAATGAAAAAAGAATCCGAAAATACGAAGATAGTATAAGGAGCCTCTGGGACAGCTTCAAGCGTACCAATATCCGAATTATAGGGGTACCAGAAGATGAGAGAGAGCAAGATATTGAAAACCTATTTGAAGAAATAATGACAGAAAACTTCCCCTACCTGGTGAAAGAAATAGACTTACAAGTCCAGGAAGCGCAAAGCACCCCAAACAAAAGGAATCCAAAGAGGACCACACCAAGACACATCATAATTAAAATGCCAAGAGCAAAAGACAAAGAGAGTACCCTAAAAGCAGCAAGAGAAAGAAACTCAGTTACCTACAAGGGAATACCCATACGACTGTCAGCTGATTTCTCAATAGAAACTTTGCAGGCCAGAAGGGAGTGGCAAGAAATATTCAAAGTGATGAATACCAAGAACCTACAACCAAGATTACTTTATCCAGCAAAGCTATCATTCAGAAGTGAAGGCCAGATAAAGAGCTTCACAGATAAGAAAAAGCTAAAGGAGTTCATCGCCACCAAACCAGTATTATATGAAATGCTGAAAGGTATCCTTTAAGAAGAGGAGGAAGAAGAAAAAGGTAAAGATACAAATTATGAACAACAAATACACATCTATCAACAAGTGAATCTAAAAATCAAGTGAATAAATAATCTGATGAACAGTATGAACTGGTGATTGTAATAGAATCAGGGACATAGAAAGGGAATGGACTGACTATTCTTTGGGGTTGGGGGGAAAGGGATGTGGGGGGTGCGGGAAGAGATTGGACAATAATCGTGCACCTATGGATGAGGACAGTGGGTGGGGTGTGAGGGCGGAGGGAGGGGTGGGAACTGGGTGGAGGGGAGTTAAAAAAGAAGAACCAATGTAATAATCTGAACAACAAAGATTTAATAAAAATAAAAATTAAAAAGCAATTAAAAAAGAGAGAGAGGGAGAAAGAAAGAAAGGGCAAGTGGCTGATAAGGTTATGAAACCCCATATCAAGTATTAAAAAGCTACAGGATGTATAAAAAGAGACATTTGGGAGAAATGTTCATTTATTGTCTACTGTGTACTTAACTCTCTGCTAGGCACTATAGAAAATATAAGGGAAGGCCCTTTCCTTGTGAATGTTTATCTGGAAGTGATTAAGTCACATAAAATAATTTAAATATAATGACAATCTAAGGCAAAGCCTTAGATTGCCCCCAAATGCAAGCTAAAGATAGCATCTCCAGGGAGTAAGTACTCCTGCTTGCCTGGCTTCTCCCCACCCCGCTGTGGTACAGGCACCCCTGGCACAGGGGCTAGAGGCTTGAGACTCCTTCACCCCAGAAACAGGAGTAAAACTCATGGAATCCATATATAGAGCACTTCCTATACCCCTGGCACTTTTCTAGGTAGATTAATTAAATCTCCACAATTACACTATATGGGAGAGTTATCTCCAGTTTACATGTGGGGAAACTGAGGCACAGAGCCACAGCCAGGATTCAAACCCACTGAGTCTAGCTCCGGAGTCCTGTAGTCTTTTTCATGTTACTATCCTCAGAATCTAGCACAGGAATCCGTGCTGGGTGTTAAGATCTTCAGAAAAAGACACAGTTTTCCTTGACTATTTACAGAAAAATGCGATTCAAATAAAAACAAAAACTTGGGGATAAAAAAAAAGACTTGAAAGCCCCAAACTTGTGAGAAGTGCATTTTAGCTGCACAGCCTTAACTTTTGCCTGATCCAAGGCCAGCAAGAAAATGTTTCTTTTTTAATTTATATATATAATATATATATAATATATATATATATTTTTCTTTTCTTTTCTTTTCTTTTTTCGTTTGTGACAACCTGATGTTTCTGAACACTAGAGGCTCCCTGATTCTCTAGTTTGAGAGTAACTTTTCCTTTTAGGATTCTTTTTTTTTTTTGAAGGGTGTGGGGGAAATGTGGCCTTAATTATCCTGCGTCTTAGGCAGCTTAAGGAAGGGGCTGTGCTTGCTGAATCCCTTCAGAGACAAGTGAGGAGGTCCCTCTCGTTCCCTCTCTCTCTTTTTAAAGGACCTCGTGAAATCAAAGTGCAGAAAACAAACCCGAGGCGATCACAACAGCAGCCGCGGCGGCGGCAGCAGCAGGAGGAGGAAAAGTTGGAGCCGGGCTGGCGCTGCGGGGTGGCCGGGCCCCGCGCAGCTCCCGTTCATTAAGTCGCCAGCTGCGGAGGAAGGTGGCCGAGGGCCCGCGCTGCCCACTCGCTCGCTCGCTCTCCCAGGCACACGCCAGCCCAGCGCGCCCCGAGCCGCGCAGCTCTGCACAACTTTCTGCTCGGGATTTGGCTCTCTTCCTCTTGGACTTCCCAACGATTTGGGGTTGAGAGAGGAAGAAAGCAGAGGCACCCAAGGGGAGCAGAAAACACCACCATCCGTGTTGGAAGCAGGCAGCGAAGCCGCACTCTCGGCTCCCTCCGCTCCCCAGACCCGCCACTCTCCTGAGCAGCCTCGGCCAGGAAGCGAGCCCCGCGTCTGCGTGTGTGTCCGCTGTTGCGGGGCGTCTTCGCGGGGCAGCCAGCGCCATGCAAAACTACAAGTATGACAAGGCGATCGTCCCGGAGAGCAAGAACGGCGGCAGCCCTGCGCTCAACAACAACCCGAGGAAGGGCGGCAGCAAGCGGGCGCTGCTCATCTGCCTCGACCTCTTTTGCCTCTTTCTGGGTGAGCGCAGCCCCGCTGTCCCTTGGCCCCTTTGCCCCGCGGCCCCTTGGCGCGGGTCCCAGCCCGGCGGGGTGCCTGCGCGCCGGGCTCGGCACTTCCTTGCTGGCGCGGGGCCGGCCGGCTGGTCGGCCGCCTCTCCGGGCACCGCCGGGCTGTCAGCCCCGGGAGGCCCTCGCTGCGTCTCGGGGCTCCTTCGCTCCCCTTCTGGCCCCCTGGCCCGCTCCCTCCCCGATCCCACCGACTGCCCGGCCTGCACGTGAATGCTTGGGCGTGCTTGGGCTTTCGCGGGCAACTGTAAACCCGCTCCTTAAAAGTCATCCCACTTGGAAGCCCAGGTGGAAATCCCACGGAAGATGTGGATTCCGCTTTTTAGAATAGGGGCGGTTGGTTGAACCATGATCTAGAATCAGCGCCTATGGTTGCCTTCCGTCCAAATAAAATGGATCTGCTGGAGCGCTGGGCTCCCGCCTGGAAAAAAAAAAAAAAATTCCTCTAATTAATCCCCTTTTAATGTGCACGAATTTCATGCACTAGGCCACTAGTTGGTGTATAGAAATGCTGTAGAATCCTGGGTGTTAATTTTTTATCCTGCTATGTTGCCGAATTTATTTATTAAATCTAGTAGTTTTTTGATGGAGTTTTTAGGGTTTTTTTATGTACAATATGTCATCTGTGAATAATGACAGTTTTACTTCTTTTCCAATTTGGATACCTTTTATTTCTTCTTGTTTGATCACTATGGCTAGCAAGCACTTCCAATACTACATGCCTCATAGCAATATGTTTACCGACACATCTCTTAGGACAATGGAAACTAAGGAGAAAATAAAAAGCTTCTGCACAGCAAAAGAAACTATCAACAAAAGAACAAGAAAGCCCACTGCATGGAAGAACATATTTGTCAATATGACATCTAATAAGGGTTTAGGCTCTAAAATTTATAGGGAACTCATACAAATTAACAAAAAGAAGATAAACTGCCCTAACCGGTTTGGCTCAGTAGATAGAGCGTCAGCCTGCTGACTGAAAGGTCCCGGGTTTGATTCTGGACAAGGGCATGTACCTTGGTTGCGGGCACATCCCCAGTGGGAGGTGTGCAGGAGGCAGCTGATCAATATTTCTCTCTCATCAATGTTTCTAACTCTCTATCCCTCTCCTTTCCTCTCTGTGAAAAATCAATAAAATATATTTTTTAAAAAAAGAAGATAAACAATCCAATAAAAAAAAAAAAATGGGCGAAAGACCTACATAGACATTTCTCAAAAGAGGACATTCAGAAAGCCAAAAGACATATGAAAACATGCTCAAAGTCACTAATCATCTGAGAGATGCAAATCAAAACAACAATGAGATACCATCTCACACTTGTCAGAATGGCTATCATCAACAAATCAACAAACAACAAGTGCTGGAGAGGATGTGGAGAAAAAAGAACCCTCATGCACTGCTGGTGGGAATGCAGACTGGTGCAGCCACTGTGGAAAACAGTATGGAGTTTCCTCAAAACATTAAAAATGGAGCTCCCGCCGAAACCAGTTTGGCTCAGTGGATAGAGCGTCGGCCTGCGGACTGAAGGGTCCCAGGTTCGATTCCGGTCAAGGGCATGTGCCTGGGTTGCGGGCATATCCCCAGTGGGAGATGTGCAGGAGGCAGCTGATCGATGTTTCTCTCTCATCGATGTTTCTAACTCTCTATCTCTCTCCCTTCCTCTCTGTAAAAAATCAATAAAATATATTAAAAAAAAAAATGGAGCTCCCATTTGACCCAGTGATCCCACTTCTAGGAATATATCCTAGAAAACCCAAAACAACGATCAGAATATATGCACCCCTATGGTCATAGCAGCACAATTTACAATAGCTAAGATTTGGAAACAGCCTAGGTGCCCATCAGCAGATGAGTGGATTACAAAACAGTGGTACATCTACACAATGGAATACTACACTGCTGTAAAAAAAAGAAACAACTCTTACCATTCGCAATAGCATAGATGGACCTGGAGGGCATTATGCCAAGCAAAATAAGCCAGTCAGAGAAGGATAAATATCCCATGATCTTACTCATTTGTGTAATATAATGAACAACATAAACTGATGAACAAAAATAGATCCAGAGACATAGAAACATCAAACAGACCCTCAAATCTCAGAGGGAAGGCAGGGGAGGATAGGAAGAGGTGGGTAAGAGATCAACCAAAGGACTGCATGCATGCATATAAACATAACCAATGGACACAGACAGTAGGGGGTGAAGGCATGTACTGGGGGGTAGGAACGGCTGGGTAGAGGACAATAGGGGAAAAAAGGAAACACATGTAATACTTTCAACAGTAAAGAATTTAAATTTTTTAGAAATTAGTTTTTTTTCACTTTGGTCAGCAAGGCTCAGTTGGTTGAGTGTTGTCTCATGCCACCAAGAGGTCGCCGGTTTGATTCCTGGCCCCACTTGTGGCTAGTTCCCTAGAGGATTGGGGGATGCAGGAGGCAGCCAGTCGATGTTCCATTCTCACATTGATGTTTCTCTCTCCCTCTCCCTTCCTTCTGCTCTAGGTATCAACAAAAAATATATATTTTTAAACAACTAGTTTTTCCAAGTATAGCTCAGTACTACACAATCAACCCCACAACTCTGCCTGAAAAAGAGGCCTTCCTAGTCCCTTAGATGGCCAATTAGGCCCTAAACACTCCTCTTCCCAAAACTATCTTGGACTTCTAAAAAAGAGTCATCAGCAAATAAATAAATAAAATAGAATCAGCAGCCCTTTTATGGGAGCAGATTATAAACTAATATTTTATTTCCAATCTTTTTTTTTTTATTAGTTAAGGTATTACAAATGTGTCCTCATCCCCCCCATTAACCCCCAACCTCCCCCCCACACACACAAACTCATGCTCCCATCCCCCTGTTGTCCATGTCCATTGGTTTGGCTTATATACATGTATACAAGTCCTTCGGTTGATCTCTTCCCCTTACCCCCGCCCTCCCCTACTTTCCTTCTGGGGATTGATAGCCTGATCGCTGTTTCTCAGTCTTTGGGTCTGTCCCAAAGACTATGTCCCATCAGTCTATGTTGTTCTCTATAACCCACAAATGAGTGAGATCATGTGGTATTTATCTTTCTCTGACTGGCTTATTTCACTTAGCATAATGCTCTCCAGTTCCATCCATGCTATTGCAAAAGGCAAGAGTTCCTCTTTTTTTACCGCAGCATAGTATTCCATTGTGTATATGTACCACAGTTTTCTAATCCACTCATCTGCTGATGGGCACTTAGGCTGTTTCCAAATCTTAGCTATGGTGAATTGTGCTGCTATGAACATAGGGGTGCATATATCCTTTCTGATTGGCGTTTCTGGTTTCTTGGGATATATTCCTAGTAGTGGGATCACTGGGTCAAATGGGAGTTCCATTTTTAGTCTTCTGAGGTAGCTCCATACTGTTCTCCACAGTGGCTGCACCAGTCTGCATTCCCACCAGCAGTGCAGAAGGGTTCCTTTTTCTCCACATCCTCTCCAACACTTGTTGTTTGTTGATTTGTTGATGATAGCCATTCTGACAGGTGTGAGATGATAATGCATTGTCGTTTTGATTTGCATCTCTCATATAATTAGTGACTTTGAGCAGGTTTTCATATGTCTATCGGCCTTCTGTATGTCCTCTTTCGAAAAGTGTCTATCTAGGTCCGTTGCCCATTTTTTTATTGGATTGTTTATCTTCCTTTTGTTAAGTTTCATGAGATCCCTGTATATGTTGAAAATTAAACCCTTATCGGTGGTATCATTGGCAAATATGTTCTCCCATGTAGTGGGTCTTCTTGTTGTTTTGTTGATGGTTTCCTTTGCTGTGCAAAAGCTTTTTATTTTGATGTAGTCCCATTTGTTTATTTTCTCTTTAGTTTCCATTGCCCTAGGAGCATTATCAGAGAAGAAATTTCTTCGGCATATGTTTGCGATTTCGCTGCCTGTGGGTTCCTCTAGTATTTTTATGGTTTCCTGTCTTACGTTTAAGTCTTTTATCCATTTTGAGTTTATTTTTGTGTATGGTGTGAGTTGGTGATCTAGTTTCATCCTTTTGCATGTATCTGTCCAATTTTCCCAACACCATTTATTGAAAAGACTGTCTTGACTCCATTGTATTTCCAATCTTTATGTGTGGTGTTTTCTAATCTAGAGGGTAGTTTTAACCAAAATTTAAGGGCAAATAACCATCACCATTAGTTTTAATAAAGTATGAGTCCATATGTAGTAAGAAATGTAAAAACTGGCATAGGGAGAGCTAAGACAGATTTTTTAAGATGAGATGATCACCTAGGAACACTGAAAATCAGCAAACTTTTAGACTGACAACTAAGCAAATTTCCAGCTACATGATCAACCTACAAAATTAATAGCATTTTTCCTCAAAACCAGTCATTAAAAAAATCTATACTAATAAAAGGGTAATATGCTAATTAGACTGGGTCAACTGGCCATCTTCCGGACATCTGACTTCCTTCTAGACAAAGCCATGGTGGTAAGGGCCAAGGCAGAGGCAGTTAGGGGTGAGATCAGGCTGGAAGGGGAGGGCAGTTGGGGGTGATCAGGCCGGCAGTGGGGGGCAGTTGGGGGCATTAGGCAGGCAGGCAGGTGAGTGGTTAGGAGCCAGTGGTCCTGGATTGCGAGAGGGATGTCCGACTGCCGGTTTAGGCCCCATCCCGGCAGTCGGACATCTTTCGAGGGGTCCCAGATTGGAGAGGGTGCAGGCAGGGCTGAGGAACACCCCCCACCATGCATGAATTTTGTGCACCGGGCCTCTAGAAATAAAATAAGTATCTCACCATTAATAATATAAAGTATCTAGAATTAACTATGAAAAGTAAGACCTCTGTGGAGAAAACTTCAAAACTTGAATAAAGGACATAGGAATGTTTTGAATAAAAGGCATTTGAGGTTATACAATAGTAAATTTAAAGTTATATATAGCCCGGCTGGCATGGCTCAGTGGATGAGCATTGACCTATGAACCCAGGAGGTCATGATTCAATTCCCAGTCAGAGCACATGCCCTGATTGCGGGCTCAAACCCCAGTGTGGGGTGTGCAAGAGGCAGCCGATCAATGATTCTCTCTCATCACTGATGTTTCTATCTCTCCCTCTCCCTTCCTCTCTGAAATCAATAAAAATATTTTTTTTTAAAAAAAAAGAAATTATCCTATATAATAAAAGTGTAATATGCAGACTGTCCCCTTGACCGGGAGGTGTCTGGCAGTTTGACCAGGGGGCGGGCCAGCCAGGGGAAGGGAGGGACTAGTCCAGCAGCCGCTAGGGACCCTACCAGTAAGAAATTTCATGCACTGGGCCTCCGGAATATAATATGTTCTACAAACATAATGGAGCAAAATTAGAACTAGCAGAAAGAAATTCATAAAATTCACAAATATATGGATATTAAACAGCACGCTCCTAAATAATCAATGGGTAAAGAAGAAATCAGGAATATTAGGAAATACTCAGATATGAATGGAAACAAAAATACAACATATCAAAACTTATGGAATTAAGCTAAATCAATGCTTACAAGAAAATTTATAGCTGAAAAAGCCTATATTTCAAAAATAAGATATCTCAAATCAGTAATTCTTTTTCTTTCTTTTTTTTTGAGAAGAAAATATCATTTTTATTGAAAATACATGCAAAAAAATTTACAAAGGATAGCGGCTAGATCAGTCAACTTGGGCTCAGACTGAAACATGACACCAACAAGCACGTGGGACCTCCCAAGGTTTTTCATGAAAGGCCCTTAAAGTGCCCCCGCTGAAGGCCAGCGGAGGTGCCCACACCTGGCCTGCCAGGGGAGCCCAGCTGGGAGGAAGCCTGGGATCCACTGGGCGCAGAAGGAATCCTCCTGGCAATGGGCTGTGTGAGGCGCTGCCACAGCCCGGACCCCCCACACCGCGGGGCCGTGAATGCTCATGGAGTTGGTGAGCAGACCCTGCTCAGAAGACACGGAGTCACGAGAAAGTGCTCCCAAATGACCTCGAGGTAGAGCTGTGTCCTCCCTCCACCCTCCTCCCCTGCACAGCCCTTAGCGAGTAGCTAATCCCGAGGGCTGTCCTCCGTAACTGGATATTTCTCCTCCCAGAGAACAGTAACAACCAATAAAGGCAGATGAAGAACATCCATCGGAAGTAAAAGAAAATGTGCATGAATATTTCTCCATGAGCTCGAGGAAATGGAAGAGAACATAATCTCACTGGAATAGGAACTCAAGGAGAGAGATATAAGGCTGTCAACCTGTGTTCCTGGGTTCTGGGTCCTGGGTCCTGGGTTCCTGGGACCCAACAGGAGAAAGTGAAGAGGAGGCTGTGAGGGCTCAGGGAAAATGGGAAGTGGGATCAAGACTGCGGGAAGAAGGCCTTTTCCAGGCAGCTGTCCAGCTGGTCCCCCAGGAAATAGACCCTGAGGGGCAGAGTTAGCATTGGAGAGGCTCATCAGGAATGCTCCGAGCAACAGGGGGCAAGGAAGGGAGGGGAGGGGAAGGGAGGGAGGAGGAGGCTGCAGGGGATGGAATGGAGCTCTGATGCAGGTCTGTCCTTGGACCCTCCAGGAAGCAGCGTGCAGGAAGGGGTAGACATGCAGGAGGTCTTGGGGAGATGGCGCTAATACTCCTTGACTCCAATACCTCCTTATTCAGCCCAAGTCCTGGTTCTCCTTAAAGCACCTCCAACCCCACAGGGACTCCCGGCTTCTCGGATAGAGTCACCGTGTCCTCGCCTCCAGGACCAGCAACGCCAGGCTGGGTCCTCCGCAGCCACCTGGGTCACTGTCCTCGCAGCCAAGGAGACAGGGTAGGCCCTGTGAGGACGGAGGACTCCCTGGTGGGAGAGCCGACCGACCCGGGAATCCTCCAGGGGCACAAGCTGGCCCCCCCCCCCCCCCCGGAGACCCGAGGAGCCTCTGCAGGCCGGGGGTTCTGGCCGGTCTGGAGAGTCGTGTTTGGGGAGGCATCGCCCCCTCCTACCTCGGGGCCTATTGTTCCCGCGCGGCCCACCTGGGTGCCTGGGTTCCTGGGTCCTGGGTGGCTGGGCCCTGGGTGCCTGGGTGCCTGGATCCTGGGTTCCTGGGTCCTGGGTGCCTGGGTCCTGGGTCCTGAAAGATCAGATAGAGGCCGAAAACCAGGACTACAGGCTTTATTAGAGGAGAAGCACCTGCCGGGCTGTCTCACAAGGGGAGGACAGCCCAATAATCCTTTTTCAAATAGAAAAGAAAATGGCATAGTTACATTAATACCTGTCAATTTAAACCTTAAGGCAAGACACTATTTTGGCCGAAACCGGTTTGGCTCAGTGGATAGAGCGTCGGCCTGCGGACTGAAGGGTCCCAGGTTTGATTCCGGTCAAGGGCATGTACCTTGGTTGCGTGCACATCCCCAGTAGGGGGTGTGCAGGAGGCAGCTGATCAATGTTTCTCTCTCATTGATGTTTCTAACTCTCTGTCCCTCTCCCTTCCTCTCTGTAAAAAATCAATAAAATATATATTTTAAAAAAATAGAATAAAGGGGAAAAACACATGATCTGCCCTGGCCAGTGTGGCTCAGTTGGTTGGAGCACTGAAAAGTTGCAGGTTCAATTCCTAGTTGGGGCACCTGTGTAGGTTGTGGGTCTGATTCCCAGTGGGAGTACATCCAGGAGGCAGCTGATAGATGCTTCTCTCAATCATTGATATTTCTCTTTCTCTCTCTCTTTGCCTTTCCCTCTCTAAAATCAGTAGAACATATTCTCGGGTGAGGATTAGAACAAAACAAAACAAAACAAAACACACAATCATCTCAACAGGCACAGAAAAAGCTTTTGACAAAAGTGCACATCCTTTCATAATAAAGGCACTCAACGAACTAGAATAAACTATCAAACTCCTTCAACTTGATAAAAGCCATCTACAAAAAATCCACAAGTAATATCATACTTAATGCAAAAGACTGAATGCTTTTTCCTTTAGATTGGGAATACAGATTAGGGATGGCCACTGTCACCACTCTTGTTCTACACGTTGCTGGAAGTTCTAGGCAGTAAAGGAAATAAGGCCAAAAAAAAAAAGAAAAAGGCAATAAATGACATTCAAAATAAAAAAAGTAAAAATATCTCTATTCACAGATGACATGATTTTGTATATAGGAAATCATAAGGAATCCATAAGAAAACTATTAGAACTAATAAATAAGTTCAGCATAATTTCATAATACAAGATTCATACACAAAATTTTTATAGTTTCCAACTGTTAGCTGCTCACCCCCCAAAAGTACCTACATGGACATACAGGGGTAGGCAAAAGTAGGTTTACAGCTGTGCCTATGCTAAACAGTTTATTCTTGTATTATTATTCTATCTAATAATAGACAAACATGGTAATTGACCATACCTTCGCTATGCCTCCCATTGGCTAATCAGGGAGGTATGCAAATTAACCGCCAACAAAGATGGTGGTTAATTTGCATATGTAGGCACGAAGCGGCCGAACGAAGACTGAAGGCGGCTCCGGCCAGAGCAGCAAAGGCTTGAAGGCGGCTCCAGCCAAAGCAGTGAAGACTGAAGGCAGCTCTGGCCGGAGTAAAGGCCTGGGTCCCGGGTGCCGGAGAAAAACCGGTGCCGGCAGCCAGGGGAAGGGAAGGCCTATTGCACGAATCTTTTTGTGCAACAGGCCTCTAGTTTATAATAATTGTATTACAACTATAAATTTACTTCTGCCTACCTCTGTATATGCATGAAAGAATCCAGGAAGGGAAATCAGTTTTTGTTAATTACAGCAGAAATTAGCACATCTATTTTTAGCCCACACATTCAAATAACAACATTGTTGTGCACTTGGTATGTGCTAGACATCATTTATGTGCTTTACATGTATACATATATTAATGCTTTAAGCTTATCAACACATAGTCACAGTAAATATTATCAGCCCCATTTCACAATTGGGAAAATAGGTAGAGAATGGTTAAGTAAGTTGGTCAAAATCACATACAGTAATCCTCCCTTATCCTCAGGAAATATGTCCTAAAACACCCCACACCCCCAGTGGATGTCTGAAGCAGCAGATAGTACCAACATATACTATACACTATCTATATTATACATATCTATGATTAAGTTTTATCTATAAATTAGACACAGTAAGAGATTAACAATTGCTACTAATAAAATAGAACAATTATAATGATACTAGAGGCCCGGTGCACAAAAATTTGTGCACTCGGAGGAGGGGGGGTCCCTCAGCCCGGCCTGTGCCCTCTCTCAGTCTGGGACCCCTCAGGAGATAACGACCTACTGGCTTAGGCCCGCTCGCGGGTGGCAGAGGGCAGGCCCAATCCCTAGGTGCAGCCCCTGGTCGGGCTCAGAGCAGGGCTGATTGGGGAGTTGGGGCGCCGCCCCCTGTCATGCACAGAGCAGGGAGGATTGGGAGGTTGTGATGCCACCCTCAGTCACGCTCAGGGTAGGGCCGATTGGGGGGTTGGGGCACCGCCCCCTGTCACACTCAAGGCAGGGTCGATGGGGAGGTTGCAGAGCCACTCCCTGTCACTCACAGAGCAGGGCCCATCAGGGGGGTTGGGGCTCTTTACCCTGTCACGCACAGAGCAGGGTCGATCAGGGGGTTGGGGAGCTCTCCCCTGTCACGCACAGAGCAGGGCCAATCAGGGGGTTGGGGCTCTTTACCCTGTCATGCACAGAGCAGGGCCCATCAGGGGGTTGGGGAGCTCCCCCCTGTCACTCACAGAGTAGGACCGATAGGGGAGTTGGGGCACTGCCACCTGTCACACACAGAGCAGGGCGGTTCCGGGGGTTGGGGCACAGCACCTTGTCACACTCAGGGCAGGGCCAATGGGGAGGTTATGGCTCCACCCCATCACACACAGAGCAGGGTCCGTGGGGGGCAGTTGGGGCGCCACCCTCTATCACCCACAGAGCAGGGCCAATCAGGGGGTTGGGGCGCCGCCACTGTCACACTCAGGGCAGGGCCAATGGGGAGGTTATGGCTCTACCCCGTCACACACAGAGCAGGGCCCGTGGGGGGGGGGGGGGTTGGGCGCTGCACCCTGTCACACACAGAGCAGGTGCCGATCAGGGGGTTGGGGCACCGCCCCCTGTCACACACAGAGCCGCAGGGTGATCAGGGGGTTTGGGCGCTGCCCCCGTCACGCTGATCCCGGTGCCAGGAGGCCTCGCGGCTCCGCTAATCCCGGTGCTGGGAGGCATACTACCCTTTTACTATATAGGATAGAAGCCTGGTGCATGGGTGGGGGCCGGCTGGTTTGCCCTGAAGGGTGTCCTGGATCAGGGTGGGGGTCCCCACTGGGGTGCCTGGCCAGCCTGGGTGAGGGGATGATGGCTGTTTGCAGCTGGTCACACACCCTTCAGGGTGGGGGTCCCCACTGGGGTGCCTGGCCAGTCTAGGTGAGGGACTGAGAGCTGTTTTCAGGCTGGCGGGTGACTGAAGCTCCCAACCGCTCCTTTTTTTCTTTTTTCTTTTTTTATCCTGGGCCAGCTTTAGCTCTGAGACTTGGCTCCAGCTCTTAGGCCTCAGCTGCTGAAAGCAGGTATCTGGTTTGTTTGGGTTCTATAATCAAAACACTGTTTCAACTCCAGCTCTGAGATCCCAGCTGGCTGAAAGCAGGTTTCTGGGGTTTTGTTTAGCTTCTATATTTGTAACAATGTTTCAAACTGCAAGCTCAGAGGCCGGCAAGTCAGGCGGGGAACGTTGGAGTCCTCCGTCACTGAAGCAAGCAAGCCTCATGTTCGCTTGAAGCTGCCTGGCTGCCAACCACCATCTTGGCTGGGAGTTAATTTGCATATCGCCCTGATTAGCCAATGGGAAGGGTAGCGGAGGTACGGCTAATTACCATGTTTCTCTTTTATTAGATAGGATAACTACAATAATGTTATGTTATTATAGAATACCAAAGAAATACCAAGCACACTTCCTAGAGAAAGGGAGGGACCCCATTTATTAACACTAATGGACTCTGGGAATAATTTCCAAATCAGAGTGTAGTAACATGCAGAGGGCTTCATTTTTTATAACCTTCTGGGGCTTTTGTCTTGCAGATATGGTTCCACCCCCTTTCGTGGGCTTACAGGAAGGCCCCCAGGTGTTGGGGGGCCCCAGGCCATATCTGATGATCTGTCTTGGGGCCAGCGATAATGGCCCCCCACCTCCAGGGCAGTACATTGTTCACAGTTTTTATGGCCTGACACTCCTTGCAAGACCAGTTTCCTCCTCATTGTGAATGTGGTCTCACTTTCAAAATATCTTATTGTACTATACTCACCTTTGCATTTAAAGGAAGCACTTTATGGCTTCTTTTTGGCATATTCTAATTACCAGCATCACTGCTCTTGCACTCTGGGGCCATTACTAATGGCCCCAAACATAAGCACGGTGATACTGCGACAGTCAAGCTGATAACAAAGATAGCTACTAAGTGATTAATGGGCAGTAGTGTACGCAATGTCCATGCACTGGGCAAAGGGATGATTCACATCCCAGATTGGATGGAGCTGGACAGCACAGGATTTCAACATGCTACTCAGAACGGTGGCAATTTACAACTTATGAGTTATTTATGGAACTTTCCATTTAATATTTCACACCACATGTGACTGGAGGTAACGGAAACCTCAGACAGAGAAATCACAGGTGAGAATTTTGTACCTAGAAATCTGCAAAGCCAGGTTCATGTATTTTCTTTCCTCAGAAGATAGCTGAGTGAGTTCCTTTGAGGAGGATGAGCTCAAGAAGAGCACCAGCCCTAGCTGGTTTGGCTCAATGGATAGAGCATTGGCCTGTGGACTGAAGGGTCCCCAGGTTCAATTCCAGTCAAGAGTACATATCAAGGTTGAAGACCCAGTCACCAGTAGGGGGTATGCAGGGGACATGCAGGAGGCAGCCGATCAATGATTCTCTCATCATTGATGTTTCTATCTCTCTTTCTGTCTCTCCCTCAGGGAGCTTCCTCTCTGAAATAAATAAAAATATATTTTTAAAAAAGAAGAAGAAGAGCACCAGATTGGGAGTAAGAATAACTGATTCTTTCTTCTGGCTCTTCCACTGGAGCAAGTTCTGTGACGTTGGACAATTTTACCTTCTCTAATGCTCAGTCTTCTCATCTGTAAAAAGAGGGAGTTGGATTAAGCCAAAGCTAAGCCTCCTACCACTTCTAATTCTCTCACACTGGACTTACTCATGCCTAATTTATGAGTTACAAACTCTCCCTTTTCCAACCACCGGGGAAAGAAGAGGGCCAGAAGAGGACAGCCACCTACTTGTCATGACAAGAAATAGGAGAAACCAAAACAAGACCGCATGTTACTTGCACAAGTTGCTGTGTCAGCGAGTTGTGGATTTAGGTGAAAAGCATGGTTATAATTAGAGCAGCAGCCTGAGGGCTCCACCAGCCACCGAGAGCACAGCTGGATCTGCCGACTGCACACGCACAGGACTCCGGGCAGCTGCTCTGGCCTTGAAAATGATCCTTAAAAGGATTTTCTGCCTTCCTCAAGGGAAAGAAAACCCATTGATATAAAGCCTCACTTCCCTTCCGGCTTCCCCTGCTAAATGCCACTCCAGTAGAGATCGAGTGTTGATAAATACAGGGGAAAGAAAAAATCAGTAAGCTGAGCCTGGTCACATTGCTCCTTGTGATATAGTTTTATTTTTAACCTCGAAATACTTGGACTATTTCTGTTGAACTTTCCTTTCCCAGCCTCCTCGACAGAACTCTGCTCTGTGCAGCGGATGCACCTTCCTCTGCCTCCCAGGACCTGCCTGCTCACAATCAGGGGACCCAGGTGCAGCAGATGCTGACGCAGTCCATGCCGTGAAGGTAAGCTTTTCAGGCTTGAGCTGGAGCGCCCAGGAGACATTTGGAGTCGTGAGCACGGAGACTGAGGCTGAGCTGCACATCACCTTTTTGCTCTGAGCAAGAGGGTTGTCCAGACAGTTACTTACATATGGGCCTTTGGGGGTGAGAGGTGGGGGTCTTGGCGCTGAGAATGAGACCCGGCCATGTGTAAACTCCTGTTTGGAAATCTAAAATCTTAGAGCAAGAGGAGATTATCTGCTTTCTGACCACTTAGGTCTTTCTTCTGCAATCAACCAGAGTGGTTATGCAATGTATCTGAAGTTACACAGTACTGATAAGGGGTCGCAGGGTTGAGGGGCAGGAAGTGGTGAGGAAATAGATGGAAGGCCAACCCCTAGGGTTTTCTAAAGTCCAAATGCTGTGATCTTTTCCCGATCAGCATTTGCTATGTTAAGTGCAAGTCATTCTCTGTGGTTTAAATTCCATCCCCTGTGTCTCCCTACCGGTTAATGTAGCACAGTTGTATATACTGCATGTATTATTTAAACTCAGAGTTTAAAACCTGTTTTTCCCTAACAATACTCCCTAGATATGTCTCTCTCCAGCCCACAGCTCTTGAATCCAATATGCATCCCGAATAGAAGTGAAAGTATTTTACAAGTTGGAAAATTTATACAGACTTTTGCACACAAACTATAAATTATTACCGACTTGTAACTTGCACATACAGAGGGACAAATGTAAAACGATTAATGATAATTGAGGTATTGCAAGCTTTAAAATGTAGCTAGATTATTTCTACCTTTTGGAATAACTGTATAGAACTTGCAGGGAGAAGGGAGCAGGGCTTGCTTTCATGTCTTTTCTCTGAGCCTTGCTTTGGTGTTATATGGCTTAGAGTTCAGCTAAGGACACTCTGGGAAGTGGCTTATGCAGCAAAAGTGATTCTGTGCACTCTGAACTCTGAAGAACACAAGCTAGAGCCACCAATGTCAAGTAAAAGGAGACCTACCCAGACACCCTAACTCCGGGTTCCTGCTTGCCTGCCTCTGTAACCTCCAGGTGCAGCTCATAACTCTGCTCTCAGTGTCTCGGTTATAACTATGCTTGTTTGCTGTGCATAAGTGCATATAACTGCACTTAATCTTGTCAGGTTTTCCCCAACACCAAGGTCTTCAGGGTATATGCTGGGGTCTCTCCTGGGAAGACTGGAGAGTATTGGCCTAGGAGTATCCAAGAAGACAGGCTGACTTATAGCTACCCCTAGGAAATCCATTCTTAGCCAATACAAAAGAAAATGAAAGGTCATTTAAAATACTGATACTAATAATACAAGCGCCAGATATGAGAATTAGTTAGCTATTTAAATAACTAGAGTGTTTACGGGTAGAGAGATCCGTAGCACAGGTGAGCTGAAGACGGTGAGGTTGAATAGATTTGGAAAAGCATGGTCATGTTTTGGGGGTACAGTGAAACTGTTGGAATCATAGCCCGAAGCCCAGGAATATGGAACTAGGTATGGAAATTACCTTCAGGGAACTGGTTAGATGTTAAAATCTCAAGAGGAAAGGGATTACTTTAATTTAACTTTATACATTTTCTTTCCCTAGGATTAAGTATCTTCATAGTGGAGAAACAGTTTCAAAATGTATAATTATAGTAATTAATGAATTGACTGGTTAGTATTTTAAGAGTTAAAGAATATCTCTGACCTTTACCCTTCGGCCTTGCCATTTCTACAGGAGTTAAAGCTCAGGAATAAATAATTATTACCATATGTGGAGGCAAAATAGTTAGTCACTGACATGTGAGGGGTGCAGAGAGGGCCCCTTGCCTAAAAATATCTCCCTGACATCAATCCTGTTTACCTACTAACTTTAAAATTATAGTAAAGAATGTTAAAACCATTATCTGTTAATCCCATTCTCTTTTTCCTTGAGTCAGTGATTTAAATATACCTGCCAAATGCCTTCTCATGACTTTCTTGGCCAACGGCACTCAGACACCACCTCTTCCTCATTCTTCCACGCTCTGTCCTATTTTGTCCTTGGTACAGTCTAAGTTGCCCACATGCCCTTAGCCACCACACATGGGTAGCTCGGTGTGGCACTGTGGTTTCTACAGAATCTCTCAAATAAAACTCAATGTGAGGAGGGTGGGCGAGACACTTGGCTTTTCTGGGCCTCAGTTGCTCTTGTAGAAAATGAAGAGGTTAAATTAGACCCTTTTCTTTCAAAGTGGTTCTGGTACCATCAGCATTGTCTGGAACTTATTATAAGGGAAGACTTTCAAGCCCCACCCCAGTCCTACCAGATCATAATCTGCATTTTAAAAAGACTGCTCAGGTGATGCCAATGCACATAAAGGCTTTCTGGTTGCCTGCCTGATTCACATTTCTGATTTATGTCTGCAGAGTTTAGAACAGGTACCATAGCTCCTGATAACAATTCCGGCATCATTTCAATGTCTGTGGTAACTGAGTCCTCTGAAGTCTCTTCCATTCAGTTAAGGCTACATTAATCTAATAAAGTTGAAAATATTTCTTTGTCTTACTTTAAAAAAAAAGCACCTACATCTGACATCATTATAGTTGCCTCCTAAATTTGTTACAAATTGTTACCTTTGAGCCCTCGCTGGTATGGCTGAGTTGGTTGGAGCATCATCCTGTGCACCAGAGGGTTGTGGGTTCGAATCCTGATCAGGGCACGTACCTGGTTGCAGGTTTAATTCTGGTCAGGGCCTGGAAGGCAACCAATCATTCACATTGATATTTCTCTCTCTCTCTCTCTGTCTCCCTTTCTCCCTTCCTCTCTAAAATCAATAGAAGCATATCCTCAGATGAGGATTTAAAAAAATTGCTACCTTTGAAAGAGGTAGCCCTTTCAAACTGCTGCCTTCTTTGGTGTTCTATTCAATCCTATTTAGTAAATGTTAACTGAGTGCTAGGAGCAGTGTTAGCTATACTCTCTAGGTCCCTCAGAAACCAGTTTACACATTCCTTGAGGTCATTCCATTTGCTCTCCACGTTCTATTGATATTCCAGTCAGAGCTCCTTTTGCTGCAGGAAAATGTTCTCCTGCTCAGAGCACTTCTGCTCCATCTCTGGCCTTCATCAGGCTGTCTCCCCACTCACACCGTCACAGCAACACTGCCCTCAGGTTGCACTGACTCCCACAACTAATCGTGAGAAAGAAATGGAGTCTCAGTTGACGACTTCTTCTTCTTCTTTTTTTTTTTTTTAACTGAATGAGCAGCATAATGTGGCAAACAATTAAATTACAAACGTCAACCTAGGAAAAAAGATGCCCTCAGCTTGCCTTTGTGGCACCTAAAAGGCGCTCCTGGGTGCGTACTATGTGAATTCCTAAAGTGCTTAAGGAATAAATGCTTTGTGGTGATGACCGGAGACCAAAAGGGGGAAGTGTTTGGGGGAACTCACATTCTTAAAGGAGTAAGGTAAGATTTTTTTAAAAAAGATTATTAAGCTGGCAGTGGCATATAAGATACATCTGAGTGAGGGAGAACCGGAAGTGGCAAGGCCAACCAAGAGCTGTGGGAGTGATGCAATGGGAAGAAATAAAGGCCTGGACAAGGAAGATGACCTTTCTGTAGAGGAGTGACTAACAACTGAGTGAGCCATAGATTAGACACTTTCCCCACTTTATCTCATTTGATCCTTATGCAATCCTATGGGTTATTATGAGCCCCATTTCATGGATGAATACGTTAGTTTTAGGGAGATTAAATAACTTGTTAAAAATTACTTAGCTAATATATGAGAGTTCATTTATTTATTTTATTCGGGGGTTTCAGATAAAGCCCCTTTGTGGAGGTAACATGTAAGGTGAAATTTAAATGGCAAGAAGGAGCCCATAACAGAAATAAAAAGGAAGGGGAGAATTTTGGCAGAAAGACCAAGTAGAAAGGCCTTACGTGGAATTAAGCAACAGGCTTGAGCTACGCACTCGAGAAAGAGAGAGAGAGGAAAAAAAAAAGAGGTGAGCAGGGCACACTAGGTTTTGTGGGCCAAGATAAGGACTTCAGAGTGTATTCCTTGTGATGGAGATTTTAAGTGGCAGTAATGACCTAGTGTTAAAAGCTGTTAAAATCACTCTCTCTGCTGGTGAATAGAGATTCTGGGGCACAAGATGGGAGGAATGAAACTGATTATTAGTCTGTTGCACCAGACTGGATAAGAGATGATGGTGCTTAGACCAGGCAGTGGTGGTAGAAATGAGGGGGGCGGGGGGAGAAAGAAAGAAAAGAAGAAGATAGAATAGCTCACTGCCTTTTCAGATCTTTCTCCAAGGCCTTCCTATCTAACTAGGCAATAGTTCCTTTGGGATTAGGTGCAAAGTATCAAGCATTTTCAATAGCTCAGTGGTTCCCTAATTGAGCTTACAACAGAATCAGCTGGATTCAGTAGGTCTAATTCCATAAGTCTGATTTGTAGGGCCCAGGAATTTACATTTCTAACCAATTCTCAGGTAATGCTGATGTTGTTGATCTGAGTACACACTTTAAGGACCACTATTCTAGCTGACCTACCATTCATGCTTTCTGAATAGTCCATACAGCACCACAGCCTGCATCAAAGAAAGTTTCTGCTCCCCTGCCAGATTCTAAATATATTCCTATTTTTTTAAAGAAATATCCATCCCTCACACTCATGTACCAGGTCCTTTCAACGACTCAGATTCCACTTAAACTGCATCCAATACAACCAGCAAAATCTAATTCTTTGTAGATCTTTGAACTATTTAAGTCTAAATTATATTGACTACTGTTGCCTCTAGACAAGAGAATTTTCAAACATTTTCAGGGCAGTGTTTGAGCCATAGGTTTGATTGAAGCTCATTTTTTTAAAAATATATTTTATTGATTTTTTACAGAGAGAAGGGAGAGAGATAGAGAGTTAGAAACATTGATGAGAGAGAAACATCGATCAGCTGCCTCCTGCACATCTCCCACTGGGGATGTGCCCGCAACCAAGGTACATCCCCTTGACCGGAATCGAACCTGGGACCTTTCAGTCCGCAGGCTGACGCTCTATCCACTGAGCCAAACCGGTTTCGGCTGAAGCTCATTTTTAAGAGAGGGGAATGCACTGACTTTTCAAAGAGGAAGCAAGAATTTAAAGGTGAGCAGAAGGGCACAGAAACTTGAGGAGGAAATGGCACCTGAATAACCTTAGGTTGTTTCGGGCATAGAATTTTGTCAACTTTTTCACAGTGAAGAGTTTCAATGATCTATATGCTTTGATTTAGTAGGTGTTTCATTTTAAAACTCAGAATCCATATTGCAGTAGATATTTTTAACCCTAAACATTTCACTTTTACATTTGTAGTCCCTGCAGTACAAATCCATGGGACCTGGATAGTCTTCTTATTTCCTCTGTTCAGATGGGGCACAGGATGGGCATGGTCCAGAGAAGTGGAAAAAAAAAAAAAAGTCCTCATGGGGATGAAAGTGCTTCTTAATGAAGAGCATCTGACTCCTCTATGATTTGGGAAGAGTATATCTGTAGGTACCTTTCTGTGTCCTAACTGGAGGAGGAGAGGCCTTCCCCCAATAGGCTCTACTCTTGGGTTTTCTTTCTTCCAAATCATGGGATGGACCACATCATGTCTCTGTGGATCTTCAAGGGACAGACACAGTGTGATCTAGCAAACAGGACAGGATCTGAAGCCAGATAAATTTAGGGATTTTTGTGCCTCAGAATCCTTGTCTGTAAACTGGAAATGGTAATACCCATCTCACAGGGTCATTGTGAGGATTAAGTGAGAGGTTATGTAAAAGTACATGTTAGGTGCTAGAATCTTGTTTCTCTTTCTCCATGACATCCAAAATGCAGAGAAAGTACTCAATCTAAGAAGTCAGACAAATACCCTGGAGGACAAGGATCCAGTCATTGCACTGGCATAGAGGTTAGGAGAACAGGGCATCTTATCTCCCAAGACAACCAATGATATATCTAATGTGATCAACTTGGGGCAAAAACAATTGGCTCCAAATCAGGTGATCAATTAGCTGCTTAAGTTTTCCTGGGACTAAGAGGCATCCGACGACTTGGGACTTTTAGTGATAAAACCAGGAGAGTCCCAGGCAAACCAGGGCCATTGGTCACTCAGCTTACCCAGCAATAATTAGACTGTCAGGAATTTCAGACTGTTCTTTATCTCAGGGAGAAAAATTTCCCCCAGATATACAACAGAAGGTTCAGATGTGATTCTGTATGTTCTTAGATGGTATTTACCTTTTTATATTTACCTGCCAAGCTTCTCCAAAGAGTCATCTTTACTCACTGTGTCTTTGTGCTCAGCACATGACCTCTCTCAAAGTCACTTATCTGGTGTAGCTCCAGAACCTGTGGAAGATCTTTAAATAGCAGCATTAACACACACACACACACACACACACACACACACACACACACACACGTAGCATCTTTGTTGTCTACATGCAATCGTTTTTCTTTTCTTTTAAAGGGATATTTTCAAATAACTTCAAATAGATGGAGAGCAATAGGCTCCAACCACAAATATTTCCTGCTTCAATGTTATTGTTCCTAAGAATCATGCTTTATAAAGAATCATGCTGAAGGATAAGAAGTGAGTGGGCTTCGAGTTCATCACCACTGTCCTGCCAGCCAGACTCATCCCTGCTACTGGGGCAGAGTGCTCACTATATACATGGAACTGTGTAGTTCTGTGTAGATCTTTGAACTATTTTCCTTTCCCAGAAACTGGGCTCCACTTTGTGGTAGAACCAGGCAAGCAGATATGAAGTTGTAGTTTCCTTGTAGTTTCTTTCATATAGCCTTATTCCATTTGTGATCTGCCTCTTCTTTGCCGCCTGAAATCCGGCAGGGGACTCTGACTCATTCAGACTCCATTCTTATTAATTCATATATTTTATGACTAGAAAGCAGATGGTCACATTCTCCCAGGCGGGGCCCAGGACTTGCCAACACTAGAGCGTGTGCTTAATGGCTTCCCCTCCCTTCCCAGCAAACACCATATTTTGAATGGCCAAGGGTCCCACAGCACAGCTGAAATGCCACATTTGCTCTGGCAAGAGCTCTGCATTGTCATCATTATTCCTAACCTCCTGGCAGCATTCGAGACTATGGCTCACCCTTTCCTTTATATCTGGGCTATGTACTGCTGACTCTTAATTCTCTGGTCTCTCCTTCTCTGGCTCTACTTCTTCCTAATGTCCCCAAAGTGTCATACTTAGCTATGTACTTCAAAGCTCAGATTTCTATTTTGTGTTACTTCCCCATTTATGGCTTTCTCTCTGTCTCTTTTTCAAAAAAATTCTATTTCTTTTTTTTTTTACAGAGAGAGAGAGAGGGAGAGAGAGAGAGAGAGAGAGAGAGAGAGAGAGAGAGAGAGAGAGAGAGAAAGAGAAACATCATTGGTTGCCTTTCATACATGCCCCAACTGCGGATTGAACTTGCAACCTGGATATGTGCCTGACTGGGAATCAAAACTGCCACCTCTGTTGTAAGGGATGGTGCTCCAATCAACTGAGCCATACCGGCCAGGGCCTCTCTCATTTCAAAGTGGATAATTCTCAAATCTGTATTTCTACAGAAATCTTCCCACCCATGAGATCTGTCAGCACCTGAAGCAACTTGAGTTAAACTTGCTGGAACCATCCAGCTAGTGTGGTTCAGTGATTGAGCATTGACCTCTGAACCAGGAGGTCACAGTTCCTGGTCAGAGCACATGCCCAGGTTGTGGGCTCAATCCCCAGTAGGGGGCATGCAGGAAGCAGCTGATTGAAGATTCTCTCTCATCATTGATGTTTCTCCCTCTCCCATCCTCTCTCCAAAATCAATAATAACGTATAAAATATTTTTTAAAAACTTGCTGGATGTATCTTTCTTCCCAAAACAATTTCCACTTCAGAATTCTATTTTTCTCAGAATTATAGCCAATATTCTCTCTTCTTGGTTCTAAATCTTGGAATCAACTTTGATTCCTCTTCTTTCCTCATCTCCAGCCAGAAAAAAAAAAGTTAATTTTCCCTTGTAATGTCTCCTACCTGTTTCATCTTACCTATTTATACTGCCATCAGTCTTCTCCATCCAAGCATCCTTCACATCCTCTATGTAGCAGTTTCTAACTCTAGGTCCTCCCACTTCATCCCTCCACTATGAGTTGATACATCAATTACAGTGTTAAGTGACTCCTTATTAACTACCAAATAATTACAGATGCTTTAGCTTAATATTATGAATTCCCACAATAAGTCCACAATGGACATTTCCCCCCAAGAGTGATTTTGGAATGTAGCAGGAATCTACTGAAAGTTAAATTGTATGTTAAAAGATCCAGTAGCTGGACTCTTGAATCCAAAAGATATCCTCTTCCCGATCTTACTCTGCTCCATCTCAGTTCAGCCATCACAACCTTTCATTCTTCTAACTTCCTCTCTGGATTTAACACCTTCATGTATCTTCTACTGGGCCCTGAACCTGGTTGATGTTCTGGCTTTCAACTTCTGATCTGCCTCCTGATCCAGGCTGGCTATTAGGGGTATAGAGCACTCTGGCATGATCCCTGCTTCACACTCAGCACTCCCAGTGCCCAAGAATCAGATGGGGAATGTGTTAGGAATGTAAATACCAGAACACACCTCTCACTCAGGTCAGGGGTGTAGACAGCATCTATAGCAGTATTGTTCAATAGAACTCTCTATGAAGATGGAAATGCTCTATTCTGTGTTGTCCAATAGAGTAGCTACTAACCATATGTGGCTATTGAGCACTTGAAATATAGCTAGTATTCCTAAGGCACTAAATTATTAATTTTATTTAATTTTTATCAATTTAAATTTAAATATCCACATGTGACTGGTGGCTACCATATTGAACAATGCAGATCTATAATTTAACAAACACTGATTCTAATGAGCAACAGTGTTTAACAACCACTTTAACAAGCAGTCCACGTGACCCTTATGCTCACTTACTGGCACATAGTAGGTAATCAACAAATGCTTATTGAATAAATGGATGCACAAATGAATACCTAAAAGAACCAGAATATAATTACCTTAAAATTTAAATCTGTCTCTTCTGAAAAAGTTGAGGGGAACTTTCCCAGATTAAAGAGACTAAAACACTAACAAAATGTAATAAATTGACCTTAAAGGGATCATGATCGAAACATTTAAAAAATATATATATGACATTTTGGGGATATATATAAAAAATACATATGACATTTTGGGGATATCTGGTGATGTTAAAAAATTATTTTGTTTTCTTAGGTAAAATTATGTTATTACAATTACAAAGGAAAATGTCTTTATTATTAGAAAATATATGCTGAGATACTTAGCGATGATGTGAAATGATATCAACAACTTATTTTCAAGAACTTTGGCCAGAAATATGTGATTGTGTGTATATGGAGAGAGAGAGAGAGAGAGAGAGAGAGAGAGAGAGAGAAGCAAAACTGGCAAATGTTAACAATTATTGAATCTAGGTGGAGTATACTTGGGTGTTTATTGTATATACTAGAGGCCCAGTGCACAAAATTCGTGCACTGGGGGGGTTTGGTTCTCCAGTCTGGCCTGTGCCCTCTCACAGTGTGGGAGCCCCACAATCAATCTCTCCAAAGAGGTAGGCCCCGCCCACCCATCCGGGGCTCTTTGATGGATTGCCCCAAAGAGGTAGGCCGGAGCCGGGGGTCCTGCCCCTGGCGTCGCCATGTGGCGCTGCCGGGACCTGCCTTCGTGCTGTGCATGCAGCATCAAGTCCCCACCCACCCGCATGTGCCCACTGCGCACACAGCCTCCTGATAATGGATTGTTACGGTGTGAGGGCATGAGGGCATCACGGCGTGAGGGCATGATGACCACATAGGCTTTTATTAGTATAGAGCAGCCGTGGGCAAACTATGGCCCGCGGGCCGGATCCGGCCTGTTTGAAATGAATAAAACTAAAAAAAAAAAAAAAGACCGTACCCTTTTATGTAATGATGTTTACTTTGAATTTATATTAGTTCACACAAACACTCCATCCATGCTTTTGTTCCGCCCTCCAGTCCAGTTTAAGAACTCATTGTGGCCCTCGAGTCAAAAAGTTTGCCCATCCCTGGTATAGAGTCTTTCTGTATATTTGAAAAACCAATTTTAAAGTTGAAGGAAAATTCACCCACAATGAATTGGCAAATCCTAAAAAAATAAAAATTTTAAATAGTGCATTTCTTCTGACTGTTATAGCACAGTAAGAAGCTAGGAAAATTCCAAGACAAGTGGAATAGGGAAACTAAGACAGATAGTTAAATAGCAGTTTGCAGCCACCAAGTAAATCCTGTCTTTCCTAAACCAAGGACACTTAAGAGTAAATGCTTTCTACTTCTCCTCCCCAATTAGAGGATAAATAGCGTAAATCACCCTACTCGGGGAGACAGAAAACAGAAATTCAAGTAAGTGCCATTTGCCAACCACACCCAAGGACAGACAAATTAAGAGAATAAATCTCATCCTGGCACATCAGCATAAAGCTGATGAATTTTCTATTGATCTTCCCCTAACACTTCTTCTAAATGTCCAGCCTTTAAAACCCCTGAAAAGGAAGGTCCCAGGGCACTCTCCCTCCAGGGAGCAAGCCTAGGCTGTTCCCTTTCCCCTCACCTCCCCCCACAGGCACATATCCTTTAAACTCTAAGGAACCCCATGAGACTTGAAACCAGGGAAGCAATAGGCAGCAGCAGCTCATCCTGGTCTAACCCCCTGAACCTGTCTCGAAGGCCCCCTTTTCTTTGACTTCCCAGTAAGCCAAAGCAGCCCAGCCTGGGTTCCCTTGCTACTTCTTCTATGCCAGTGATGGCGAACCTATGACACACGTGTCAGAGGTGACGTGCGAACTCATTTTTTTGGTTGATTTTTCTTTGTTAAGTAGCATTTAAATATATAAAATAAATATCAAAAATATAAGTCTTTGCTTTACTATGGTTGCAAATATCAAAAAATTTCTATATGTGACATGGCACCAGAGTTAAGTTAGGATTTTTCAAAATGCTGACACGCCGAGCTCAAAAGGTTTGCCATCACTGTTCTATGCCCAGTTTCACTGTCCTAGGTGTGTTTTTGCTGAGGCCAATAAATTCTTGCTTGTTTTTCTACATTTTGTCTCTTGATTGAAATCTTTCCTTCAAGAAGACAAGAACTGAGGTCTCCTCATCTTGCCAGTAACATGACTTTTGGATGCTAACCCCTTCCCAGACCGACACAGTACTGAAATTATGCTACTAATTCTCCAGGCCAGGTGTTGCAAAGTGGCAACCACAGATCTATGTAGGCTGCATACATGTTTTTCCTTGGTCCAAATAGAGGTTTTAAAAAAATTAGTTGCCAACATTTAAAATTTCAAGAATTTTTATCTTGATATATTATGTAATAAAATGTTTGTAACATAATAAAATATAAAATACTTAAAATAGCAAACATGTATAGGTAACTTCCTATCAGACATGTACTATCCTAAGAGTTTCAGGTACTGTATTTAATTAATTTGTTCCTCACAATTGGTAGGTACTATTATTTTCGTCCCTTTACAGATGGGGAAAGTGATGAATAAAGAGGTTAAGTAACTTTCCCAAAGTCTCATAGCTATGACTTCTAGTGCCAGGGTGAAATCCCATGCTATCTGCCTCATAACCACTACACATACCACCACTCAAAAATCTACACCCCTCATTTCTCTGGGAAAATCAGAAGATCGGGAAACACATTCCCACCTGGGACCAACTGACAAGAGCCCAAAAGCTACATTCCCCTGAAGGCAGGGTAACTTCTGTTTGCCACAGTCCCCGCTGCTTCTGGGGCTTTAGGGGTTTGGCTCTGCTCTAGCCACAGCACAGCTGAATACACCAGTGAGTGACACGTGACAGATATTTCACCCGTGCACTGCCCAGATTAAGCCAGATGTCAGGCAACCCTCTACGTGGACACGACGCCCCAGTTTCATGAGAAGACTAGTTATAAGTACCAGATGTGTGTATGTTCAGCAGGTTTGGATGGTGTCGAAGTGGAATGTCAGGATAATTGTTGGTAGATAGTGGAAAAAAGTTACAAGAAGCATAAGTTACACACCGCATGGTTGGCAAGAAGGCCCCATCAGAGGGCAGTGTGGGTCAGTTGAAAAGAGCATAGATTAGGGTGGCCTGGGTTGGGACCTGATTTCATCACTTAGCTGCTAGACAACCTTGGACAAGCTATTTAACTTCTCTGGCTTCCATTTCCTTGACTATAAAATGGGGCAATGACACCTTTGGGGTGGTGGAAGGAATTAAATTAGAGAGAGTATGTGAAAGTCCCTTTGGCCCCTGTTAATATAAATAACCAAAATTCTTACTAATCATTCATATTTGTATTTTTATATTTTCCCCTAGAGTTACAAAGCAAGAAGAAATTCGGAAGCTATGGTAAGTATTAAGTTCTTCTTGGATCTTTACATATTAGGGGTCCAGGTCTGGCTTTATTTAGCCTGTAGCCTAAGCAGCTGGCATACTTGTCCTTATGGTTTGATGATCTTTATTGGCTTTTTGCCAAACCAGGGCTGCTAGAGCAGAACCTGGAAGAAATGGATATGGAGCAGGAGAAAATCAGAGAGCTAAGAAAGATTTGTGAGCAAAGATTTTTAGTAAACCTTTAAAAATAAAAAAGCAAAAAAATGCAGCAATAATGTAAGTAACTAACAATTTCTTCATTCAGTGTATTATTGAGTACCTACAATGGTCCAGGCCCAGTGACAGGTGCTAGAGATGCAGATGTAGACAAGACCAGACATGGCCCTGCCTCCCAGCATGTCCCCTGGTGGTAGCTGGTTAAATGAATGACAGCACTTTCATTCTGGAATGTACACTGCCATTATGAAGAAAGTTTGTAGAGAATAATTAATAAAACAGCCTGATCTCATGTTATAGTAGCAAGTTAAAAAGCAGGATGCAAAATTGCATTCACAGTATTAACTGTGTACTATAAATCACCCATAATCCACAACTTAAAAATAATAATTGTCAACAATTATTATTCTCAACATTGAACATCATTGCATTTAGCACTGGTTTTTTTCCTATTCTAAACACCTCTATTATATACATAAAATGAACATATGGAAAAGAGCGGTATAGTTATTATTTCTGGATTGTGGGATTATGAGTGATTTTTTGCTTTTTTCTCTATGCTGTTGTATACTTTCCAAGGTTCCTATCAGAAGCACGTATAAACAGAAAATAAGTCACTAAAAACACAGTCACAGTCACACATAGAGCTTCTCTCCCAGCAGTCATTTGTCTTCTCTTCCCCTTGGCCTTTGGTTTTTCCAGGGCAAGGCACGCAGGCCTCCACCGGGACAGCACAGGCATTGTGAGAGATGCTTCAACCGTCACTGCCACATTCCCGTGGAGCCCAATGTCTCCTGCATGATGATAAACTGCCACCTGTCCTGTGGTGCCACCTTCCACATGTGCAAAGAGGCAGAGCATGAGCTCCTCTGCCCTTTAGAGCAGGTGCCATGCCTCAACTCTGAATATGGCTGCC
The DNA here is from genome assembly GCF_964212035.1 of Myotis nattereri. Classification (NCBI taxonomy): domain Eukaryota; kingdom Metazoa; phylum Chordata; class Mammalia; order Chiroptera; family Vespertilionidae; genus Myotis; species Myotis nattereri. The sequence goes on along the minus strand of NC_138077.1, from coordinate 59,024,476 downwards.
CCCTTTCCATGTCCCGCCACAAGCTGGCCAAGCACCTGCAGGTGTGTCCCGCCAGCGTGGTCTGCTGCTCCATGGAGTGGAACCGCTGGCCAAATGTGGACTCCGAAACACCCCTTCATAAGAACATCATGAAAGAGACCCCCAGTGAGGAGTGTTTGGACACAGCCCTGGCCCTCCAGGACCAGAAGGTCCTTTTCAGATCTTTGAAAATGGTGGAACTTTTCCCAGAAACTAGAGAGCCCACGGAGGAGGCACCTACTATGAATGGTGAAGCCAGCTGGGAAGAAATGGGAGGAGCGGTGGGTGGAGTCAATGCTGGTTTAGTGCCACATAGCTCCCAGTCGGCCACTAAAGAAGAGATGGCAGAACTGAGTCAAGAAGAACTCCAGGTGTTGGCCAAAACCAAAGAAGGGATGGACCTGGAAAAGTTCAGCAAGTGGGAAAATATTTTCAGCAAAGAGCATGCAGCCTCTGCTTTAACAAACTCATCAGCGAGCTGTGAGAACAAGAGCAGTAATGGCCCAGGGAAAGAACAGATTTCCATCACCAATAACATGACAGGAGAGGCCAGTGCTGAAGAGAGAGAATCACAAGAGAACCAGAGACAGCAGGACTATCATGCAGCTATGGAAACAACAGGGCTTGCCCCTTGGCAGGATGGTGTTCTGGAGAGACTGAAATCGGCGGTGGATGCAAAGGACTATAATATGTATCTGGTGCACAATGGGAGGATGCTTATCCACTTCGGTCAGATGCCTGCTTGTACACCTAAGGAGAAAGACTTTGTTTATGGCAACCTAGAGGCTCAGGAAGTGAAGACTGTATATACCTTCAAAGTCCCTGTGAGCTACTGTGGGAAGCGGGCTCGTGTTGGAGATGCCATGTTGAGTTGTAAGCCAAGTGAACACAAGGCCGTAGACACTTCAGACTTAGGGGTCACTGTGGAGGACCTGCCCAAATCAGATCTCATCAAGACCACCCTCCTGTGTGCTTTGGAAAGAGAACTCAAAGGTCACGTCATCTCTGAATCCAGGAGCATTGATGGGCTATTCATGGATTTTGCTACCCAGACATACAATTTTGAGCAAGAACAGTTTTCCTCTGGAACAGTGCTGGCTGACCTCCTAACCACTGCCAACCCAGAGGGGCTCCATGTGGAACTCCACAGTGAGTGTGTGACCAGGAGACACAACAAGAGCAGCTCTGCCTTCACTTTCACCTGCAACAAATTCTTCAGGAGGGATGAATTCCCCCTGCATTTCAAGAATGTCCACACAGACATTCAGTCATGTCTCGATGGCTGGTTTCAGCATCGGTGCCCCCTTGCCTACTTGGGATGTACATTTATTCAAAACCATTTCCGTCCCCCAGGGCAAAAGGCAAAATTGATCTATAGTCAAGAGCTCAAGACCTTTGCCATCAAGCCGGAGGTTGCTTCAGAGCTGAATGAGGGAAGGAAGAGCAACCATCTCTCAGGTCCTAGAGGAAAAGGCCAAAATTCTCTAACCAGCCTGCCCTTGGAGATTTTGCAGTACATTGCTGGGTTCTTGGACAGCATCAGCCTGTCCCAGCTCTCCCAGGTGTCTGTGCTGATGAGGAATATCTGTGCCACTTTGTTACAAGAGAGAGGGATGGTACTCCTGCAATGGAAGAAGAAGAAGTATTCCCATGGAGGCACCTCCTGGAGAGTCCACAAAGAGGCAAGTAAACTACTCATTCATTCATTCATTCATTCATTCATTCATTCATTCATTCAATAAATATTTAAGAGCCTTTTGTGTGACAAACACTGTACTAGACACTGGGATTCTACTAAGTTACTGGGAATGAGACATAATTCCTGAGCTCAAGGTCAGTCCACCAGGGAAGACAGACTGATAAACATATTAATGGCAATACAAATGGCAGTGCCTGTTTATCTCTATGTATGTGTCCTGGATATCTTCTGTGTGCTCGAATGATCCATTCTCCAACCTTCTCCACCAAGATCTGCCTACTCCCCCCCGCCAACACCCCCACCCCCACAGGAGGCTTATCTCTGTAGATTGCCTCAACTGGTTCCCTTGCATTTCAGCTTCCAGTTAGGTTAACCTAATGGGCGTGCTTCAGCAGGAGATGGGCAGGAGGGAGGGAGAAGAGTGAGGTTGACATTTCTATTCTTCTGGCTTCCTCCCTGCATGCATTCTCCCTCCCTGACACTTCGCAGTGGAAATGTCTCTCCACTGTAGGTGGTTATGTCAGATGGCTCTTTCCACATGATGACTCATTCTGGTCCAATGATCTCCCTTCTTCTTCCCTTTCAAGTCTGGATACTGCACTATTTCTTGTGGCTTTCCTAAACTATGTCCACAGTTTGTATATTATTTCTTTAAAAAAATGCCCTTCAAATGACCCAATTTGAATGTGCCATCTGTTTCCTGCCTGGACTCTGATTGACACAGGAGCCAACAAATTCCCCTCAGTCCCATGTCAACTATATTTTAAACAATGTATGCCTTTGTTAAGGCACTTTGAAGATAAATAATTTCTTAAATAATTTGCTCCATGACTTCCCCTAGTTCAAATGCTTATTGAAGTTTTCAAAAAACAAAACAAAAACAACCTGCTATATATATCAAATGTGTTCCTCTCCCCACCACCCCCAGTCAGTTTATACTTGCTTAACTGTATTATAACTTCTATCACCTTACTTTCACTTCTTGTACCATACAGAAGTGAAACTCCTAGTTCATCGTATCCAAAATGACCTTAGCATACTTTCTCATGGTAAATATGTTGGTTATATGAACCACAAATTTATGTGCCCATTGAGGTGAATAATTTCTTAATTTCACAGTTGAGTTTCTTCCCAATATGTGGGTGTGTGCAAACTGGCATTGGGGAGTTAGAGTTGTTTACATCTATATTTATTAAATATGTCTAAAACATTGTGTATATTTACTATTATTTATTCCCTGAGCAGTCTTCTTCAAAAATTGAGATTCTTTCTTCCTATATACCCATGCCTACATCCATGTGTTAAACAAACACTGACTGCCACCCAACCATGTGCTAGAAATAAGCACAAATGAGACTAAAGCCCTGCCCTTTGGGAATTGTATACTCTAGAATTGCCTAGTATCTTCCTCTGTAAAATCAGATGCAAATAATTTAATTTACTTACTAGAAATTCCATTATTTTTTGGCCCATGTTTTTTCTCAATTAAATGATTACTGCCCATTTTTGCATATCGTTTGGGGTAAACTAATTTCCTTGCAGAAAGAAAAAAAGAGAATTTAGTTGGAACATCCTTTAACTCCAACTAAATTCTCTTTCTGGAGTTAAAATGGCTCTTTGAAGTAAAAGGGAAATTGTTCAAGATTCTAGAAAGCACTTTTCTTTCATAGGAACAATGGCAATAAACTGGGGGTGAAGTGGTCAGATTGAAATGGTACCAGGTTATGCCTACTCATGTAGCCAGATTTTAAAACTAGGGACTTTGCCACCACATTCTAGGTAGAAAGGCCAGAGGATGTTTGAGTACCAGACACCTAGATTTCTACTAAGATTTCTGTTATAAGCTTTCTTATATGTTATAACACTTTTAGTTTCAAATGCCAGAATACCAACTTAAAGTGACATAAACAATAAAGGGAATTCATTGGCCCCCAAATAACTAAAAAGCCCAAAGGGAATAGCTTCAGGTAAGGCTTGATCTAGCAGCTCAAGAAAAACAAATGGTGTTTTCCTTTCCTTTTTAAATTTCTACTTTCTTAATAATGGCTCCATTCTAAGACATAGGGTTCCTTGGTGGCTCCTGGTGGCTGCTAGCAACTCCTAAAACTGCTGTTTCCCAGTTCAAGTGCAGAGGAGAAAAAAGAATCTGCTTCTTAATATCTCAACATAAAAAAGAAGTTCTGGAGTTGAGTCTCATTGAAACTAATTGTATGGATTTGAACTACCTGTGTATGCTGGAACTGGTGTGTGTGTGTGTGTGTGTGTGTGTGTGTGTGTGTGTGTGTGTGTGTGTGTTAGTGGTGATGGGGGGTCAATATGCAGATTAATATTAGTCATTCCAGCACAACTGCATGACTGGCTAGGAAGATTATCAGTTGGAAGGAGGAACTAGGAATTGGGTGCTAGAGAAGGAACTGTCTGCAGCAGCCATTAACCACCCCCTGGAAGCTGAGACCAGGAAAAACAGAAAGGCATTTCCTTACATCCTTCAAATAAAGCTAGCCTGAGGGTATTGCCCCAATGTTCACTTTTGAACTTCTGTCTTTCCCAACAGATCTGGCAATTCAGCAGCCTCTTCGCTAAGATCAACAGCTGGGAATTTAATGAAGTCCCCTCCATGTCTGAGCACCTGAAGACATGTCCTTTCAATGTTGTAGAGCACAAGACTGACCCAATTCTTTTGACCAGCATGTGTCAGCCCCAGGAGCAGGCCCGAGAGAGCTTGGTCACCACCTTTAGAGCCAGACCACAAGGAAGACAAACCAACTAAAGATTCAGATACCACCAGTCTTGAATTTCTCCTCAGAGTTACTGAAAGTAGGACAGAACGTGGCTTGGGGAACTTCCCTCTGTAAACTGCATATAGGCTTATCTGGGTGTATTAGAACATGCACTGTCCTTCAAGGTCTAAGAATTCCCTAAGCCCTGCCTTGTACAATTGCTATAGTACCATATTGATGACTTACTTCCTTTCCTTTTTTATTTCTAAGATAAATCAGGTTGAAGAGAAAGTAGGTAACAAGGTCATTTAGGAAGATAAGCCCCATTTCTTAGAAATGAGAGAGCAATGAATTCCATAACCAGTATAGGCCTGTGCTTTTATTGGGGGTGGGAGGTCAGTCTATAAGCACGTTCAGATTTGTGGGGCAGGCAATACAGGGATGTGGACTAAGGTGCCGGTCCTCCATGGTGAGGGGTTCACCGTTTGAAGGTTCTGGGGCTGGGGTTGTCTTGACATTCAAGCCCAGGGCTGTTGTTAGTTGCCCCACTGCCCCTAAACCAAGACAGTCCGAACACAGCCCTACAGAATAGAGACCTTGGCTGAGCCTTGAAGAGACCACAAACCAAAGGATAAAAGGCAGAAATTAGGTCAGAGAGTTTGTTGTGCAGAATCTTGGCAACATATAAGAAAACCTTGAAAAATGAAGAGTCCATAAGATACAATATTCATGGAGAAAATTAGGGCAAAAAGCCTCAAGCCTACATCTAAACATTTTAATAATGACTTAAGAGTCAAGGTTCTTTTCTTCTGAAAACAATAGGTCTGGATTATGAAGAACATTGCATAGCCCAGCACCAGCACCCACTGCAGGTCCTGCGGCACCAGTCACCAGGTCCTAGACACCACCTGAGTAACTCAGGGATCTTAGGAAGGAAGTCATGGAACAATAGTGGTTCCCTGTCATTGTTCCTACATATTATTGGTCGTCTTCAGGTGTCAAAAATGGGTGATACTGCTAGTTTTGGGTAACAAACAGTGAAACTCATGAGAACAAAACTAAAAGAAAAATACACAATTGAAACTGACTTCCCCTAAAGCAGGGTTTCTGGGAACTGCTGACATTGTGCACTGAATAAATCTTTGTCATGAGGGACTGTCCTGTGTGTCATATGACATCTTACAGCATCATTAGCCTCTAGCCATAGTACACCCACAGCTGTAACAACCAAAACTGCCTCCAGACATTGTTAAATATCCTCTGAGTCACTCCTGGTTGAGAACCACTGCCCTAAAAGATGACATACCAGTGGCAGTAAGTTAGGATCAGCTGTTTAGTATAGCAAAATCTTCTCTCACACATAGTGACTTCATCAGCTCCGTATTTACTAAGTAGGTTCTAGAGACACATGGAGATATTAACTTGTGAATTGAATCAAGTGGAGCTGGTGTGTTTGGTGTGCCTGTATGCCCTGGGGTTACGTTCAAAAGCAGATTCCTTCAGCTCTCTCCCAGTGTAGCTGAAGCGAGGAATGTTAAGCTACTTATCTTGTGTTTACATCCCTCTCACTTTAATTGGTGCCATTTTCTCAGTCCTAGCAGCCCTCAAACAAGTGAGAAAGAAGGGAAAGGAAGTCAGACACTGTGGGCAAGTAGAGAACAAAGAATTTAGCCAACAATAACAACAAAAATGAGGCTAGTTGATCTGGATGCTTGTTGTTGCCTGGATCTCTCTCTGAACATGGTCTGAAGCTGGTGTAGATGAAGTAGGTGGCACCTCTGAGAAGAGTCAAGAAGCATTTGAGCAAGTCCCAGAACAGAAGTATGCTCATCTTTTCATTAGAATATGCCACTTGATACTATTCGGTTATGTAACTCATTCTTATGGTTTGGTTTATATTGTACATTTGTATATAAGGCAACATTTTCTAAAAATATAGAGTGTGAGCTAATATTTTATTCATTGAAGATGAGTAACTAGAAACAACTAAACACTAAAGTGGGAAAGGTAGGAGAAGGGAGATTTCTTCAGGTATCAGTTCCATGTATTTTGGCTCAAGTCCTTATATGAAAAAAGAAAGCTCCTAGAGTCCATTCTGGGTCTTTCATCTTACTAGAAGAAAAGAAAGAAAGGGGAGCCAAGGGAGATACAAATTAGGGGCTACTGTTAGATGGGAGAGAAGTACAGAGAAAGGAAGAGAGCAGAGGGCTTTCCTTTTGCAATCTGGGTGGGTGGGGGGCAGGCAGGGCTCAGGGAGCAATCAGGACAGTGCCACACTGCTCTGTGGGCTGCACAGTTTCCGTCACACTTTCCTTGTTGCTGCCTTCACAGCAATATTGAATCAATCAACATCATCAAACACATTTTGTAAGATATCTAATTGTACATATTGCAGGAAAGCAGGATACCGCAGTATATGCACTGGTTTATACAAACAAGCACATTTTATGATGAGAGGGCAGTTGGAGCAAAAGGAAAACCTTTTATGAGACTGAATTAGGCAGAAGATCATCTGGTTAGTGAGGTAAGGCTGTAGTGAGTAGCATGGGCAGCAAGCGTTATCTGACAGAGGCAAGACGGTTAGACATGGCTTCAGACTAAGAAGCACTGAGGGGAGTGGAAAGGGACAGTGTACCCAGGAATAGGAGCCTGGATGGAAGATGTCTATGAGGAGAGCCCTTGATGAGTATCACCACCAAGATAATCAGTTCAGAGTAGAAATCAGCCAAAGTGGAGGGAGAGGTCTGGAGAACTGAGGCAGTTCTGTAAAATTGTTGCTTTAATAGAACCGGGGTCTGAAAAAGAAGTTTCTGTCTTAAAATAAAGGGAAAAGGGAAAAAAGCAAGGAGGGACTTGGAGATGTAACCAGAAAACCACTGTAAAATTCTGACCTGTGTGTGATGGCAAATACAACTGAAGTGAAGAAGGGGGTTGTGTATATCTATGATGGCTTACCTTTGTGTACTGGAAATCCCAACGTCTCTATAAGCAAAAATAAAAGCTGCTTTGCACTCTGAAAGGCTACCTGGGTGAATCTTGTAAGGTAGGACTAGAGACAGATTTGTGATTCACTGGCATAGAAGCCATTGTGAAAATAAAGGAGTGTGTGTCTTAAAGAAAAGCCAGGGAATAAGCCTGAGGGACACAGTGCTCCCAGCACGTGGGCAGCTCACAGCTGTAGGAAGTCCTGGAGCATCTGGGGAGCTCGGTCACTAATCCGAGCTGCCACTCTCTTCATCTTTGAAAGTTGTGCTCAACTTCTGATACTGGTTACCGCACAGACTTCTATGTCTTACTTACAAGATTCCCTACACCAACCAAATCTCTGGCTTTGATTTAGATTTTGTTCTGATTTTTGCCTCGCATCTCCTATCTGGGCTTCAGGAGCACAATGGCCTGGGCTAGGATAAACCCACCATGCCCTGTCCTCATTCTCCTCACCCTCATACTTTGCTAGTGATTCGCTTGTTGCCCATCACTGGCTGTCAAAATGTCTTCACTGTTTTTCATATCATATTCATCCATGAACCACACAGAAGCTTCATGAGTTTTTTCCCATCTACCCACATACTTGGCCATCAATTTCAGTCATCCAGCTACAAAGAAATTGGAACTTTCTTGAGTAGAGGACACTGTCTCTGACTAAATCTTCTATCACTTCATTGAAGTCTGTGTTCCTTTAGCTTTTGTCTTTTTTGTTGTTGTTGCCAAATATCCCTTTTCCTCCTTCCTAATCTCTAATTTGTGCTGCTTCTTCAAGAATCTTCATCTCCTAGAAGAGTGTAGTCATTACTCCCAGGCAGAAGGTGGCTGGCCTCTCACAACTGCTGAAGCCAGTAGAAGTTCTACCTGGCCTCCTGTTCCCCACCTTACCACCATTCCCCAGGCTGATCTGTTAGGACTGGGTTTAAGTATAGCCTAAGGAAAAGGCTAGACATCAGGGCACAGGAGGATGGTCAGTGGTAGGAGGGAATCTTCTGGATATGCCTGAAAGAGGGAAGGAGAATTGGAGCCATGAGAGTCAAGGCCATTGAGAGATGCATAAAAAGTAGTATGTATGTCAGCCTAGAGGTGAAACATAGTCCCACTTTATTTCCAATTTTAAGACTGAGCAGAGAAAAGGTATCTCTGCAGGAAAGGAAAGTAAGCAAATAGCACAATGAGGTAAACCAGGCAGTCTAAACATACCTTCCTAGGTAAGCAAACCAGGAAGCTCAGAGCTCACAAAAGCAGAAGGCTGAGCTTGAGGTGTTAGAAGTGTGGACAAAAGGGGCCACATGCTGACCTGACAAGCTCAGGGGAGGCCTGCATGGCAGTCTTGCAAACTCGGAGACCTAAAGTAACCACAAAGGATGGTCTGAAATTACACTTTAACTAAAAGCAGTTATGGTGGGCAGTTACATCCTAGGCCAGTATCTTCACTGACAAGGTCAACCTTTACCTTAACCGAGCCTATCTGTCTTTTTGCATCTATGATAACATACCCTTGAAATGTCTGGGTAACTTGTGACTTACCTATTTCTGGAGCCCCTGGGGCACAACCAAATGTGCTGGGCCCCAGGACAGATACCACAAATCCCTTCATCATCATGTTAATTGTTCCTGCACCCACCTAAGTATGTGTCCATCATTTTACTTTTTATCCTATCCCAGAGGTTTCCCCGCTTTGCTTAATCCCACCTCCTTAATCTATCACCAATGAATTTCATGTAACCCACCTATGTTCTTCTTTGATTGGAATATATAAATACGGATGTAACCCCGCCATTCTCGGGAGCACTATCTCAATTCGTTGAGGTTCTGCTTCCCGGTATATGTCGACAGTTTGGCTCAAATAAACTCACAAAAATTCTTTACCGGTTTCAATGGTTTTTTTACGTTAACAGAAGGAATACTCATGGGGAAGGAGGTGGGACAACAAAGTAAATGTCTATGAGCTCACACAGGACAGAGAGGACAATGAAGGAGAGCTTCATCTTCATGTTATCTCTGCCCCAAACCCTAATGGAGGAGGAGAGAGAAATCTATCTAAAACCTCAGGCAACTCATGACATCCTATTAGACACTTGCAGCAGATGGGAGGAAGTGGGGGCAGAGCCACTTTGATCATGGGAAGTCACAGTGCAGAATACAATCTGGGCCATTTACTGGAGAAGATTGACATAATTTGCAGGGAAGAGTCCAAAGTGACCGTGGCAACGTCCCCGCCACCAGCCCTCGTCCACCATCTCAATGTCAGTGATGATGTCATCTGGGTCAAAGGAAATCTCATCACTTCCCTCTGGAGAGGAAATTGACAGGATATTAGGATGGTTAGACAGGTATCTCTTTATCCCTATACCCACTCTAAACCTCAGGAAGAGAAATAGCCCTGGTCTTCTTGATGTCAAGTCTGGACACTTCTGTGACCCTCGGAATTCATCCCTCTCTCTTGTTTCAAGGACCTTCAGACACCAGACCCCTCAGGTCACTCCCAACTTACCTCCTTGGTAATCATACAGGGCTCTCGCTGAGATCCCAGCCCCAGCTGGACAGTCTGATGATCCTGCATTATCAGAAACATAAACATGGTCTCACCAACATGCAAAACAAATAGGTTCTTCTGGGTAATGGGGCAATGCTTCCTTTTACCCTCCCTAAGACCTGACCAAATTCAGGAGCTGATTCTCCCTTCTACCACTCACCAGCCACGGAGGAGGGAAATGAGGCATCTTCAGGTTCCAGCACATCCTCATAGTCCCCTTCTAGTTCATCATCTTGCTCATTTCTGTCCATATGTGCAACATCCTCATAGTCATTCTCAGGCTCTGGCTCTGGCTCCAGCTCAGGCTCCGGCTCAGGCTCAGGCTCTGCTTCATATATAGGCTCTGCTTCATACATAGGCTCTGCTTCATACACTGGCTCTTTCTCCACCTGGAGGCCTTCCAGAGTCCTGGGGGGTAAAGCTGGGGCCTCCTCATCATCATCCTGAGAAGAGACAGGGTGGAGCAGAGTAATTTGAATTCACCAGGAGCTGCCGCTCCAAAACCTTCCATTGGAGGACTGCTAAGACCACACCCATCACCATCCTACCACTTCTACCCTCTACCCTTGCTTCCATTTAACAGCCTCTCCTAGGATACACAGTCATTCATCCATTCTTCATTCCTCAACCTCCACATCTACCCACCCACTCAAAACAGATGATAGGAGGGGAATGTAAAAGGTTTGAAGAAAAGGAAGTTGGAAGCAGATTCCTTGGAAGACCAAGAAAACGTTGAAGCAAAAGCATATTATTGGGAATACCACAGCTAGGGTGACCAGCTCTCTTAGTCTTCCCAGAACTGGGTTGTGTCCCAGAACGTAGGACTATAAATTTTTTTTTCTTCTTAAAAGAAGTGACTCTTTTAATATCTATATAATGATTTCAGAGAGGAAGAAGAGGGAGTGAGAGATAGAAACATCAATAACGGGAGAGAAACATAGATTGGCTGGCTCCTGCATGCCCCCTACTGGAGATAGAGCCTGCAAACCAGGCATGTGCCCAGACTGAGAATCAAATGGTGACCTCCTGGTTCATAGGTCAACACTCAACCACAGACCACACTGACTGGGAAGGACTATCAGTATTGAGATCAGGACAGTCTCAGACAAACCAGGATGGTTGGTCATACTCTATGGCCCATCTTCCTAGGACATGAGGAGATGGGAAAGGGACAGAGAATCATTGGGGCTCTGCTTACCTCTGGGGGTTCTTGCCTTGAGGGCAAGGAAGGCAATGGATGTCCCCTGCTGGTTCTCACAGGCTCAGGCTCTGGTGAAGAGCAACTCCCTGGTGGAGGCCAGACCTACGGAGAATGAAGCATCTCTTCAGTAAGCAAGCAAGCCTCCATTTTCTCTCTTATACTGACTTGCAACACCCCCTCCTACCTCGGCCAATCCAAATCCAACTCATTCACCAAGATGGGCTCCAATCTGTAGTGATGGCTCTTTCCTCTCAGTTCCTGCAGCAATGATTGGCTACACCAGTGGTCGGCAAACTGTGGCTCGCGAGCCACATGCGGCTCTTTGGCCCCTTGAGTGTGGCTCTTCCACAAAATACCATGTGCGAGGACGCACATACAGTGTGATTGAAACTTCATGGCCCATGCGCAGAAGTCGGTATTTTGTGGAAGAGCCACACTCAAGGGGCCAAAGAGCTGCATGTGGCTCGCGAGCCAAAGTTTGCTGACCACTGGGCTATAGAGCTGGTGACCTGTCTTTCCGCAACCCAGGCATGTGCCCAGACCAGGAATCAAAGCTGTGACCTCCCAGTTCATAGGTCAATGCTCAACTGAGCTATGCCCGCCAGGCTTCTATTATACTGTGTAAAAAATCTTGCCCGTTTTTCTAACATTCTTGTATATATGAGGCCCAATAACAGAATGAAATTTTCCTGAAGGCAGGGACAGCAATTATATAGAATTTGCTTAACACAGGGGAAGCCTGTGCCTTATTTTCTACCAAAGATTTGGAACCTTTAAGCTCCTGTTTGGGCAGGGGTCCTGGATATGGATCCCAGAGCACCAAACACTCACCTGTGAGGAGATTTTCTTAGGCAATGGGGCCGGCACAACTGGCTCTTCCACAGTGGTTGCTGGTGGCTGAGCCTCGTGGGTTATCTTTACCAGGGCCTTTCTCTCCTGTTGTTTCTTGGCCATCTGCTGTGCTTTTTCTTCTTCTTCCCTCTTCTTCTTCTCCTCAGCCATGGACTCAAATTTTGCCTTCAGTCCACGGGCACCACTAGAAGCTATAGACATAGGCAAGAAGAATTAGGGCTCGAGGAGAAACCAAGATGGCGGCATAGGTAAACACCGGAAATTGCTGCCTGGCACAACCACTTCAAAAATACAACTAAAAGACAAAACAGACATCATCCAGAACCACAGGAAGGCTGGCTGAGTGGAAATTCTACAACTAAAAGGAAAGAGAAAAGCACTGAAACTCAGAGGAGGTGCGGAAGTAAAGTGCAGAGGTACAGAGGTGCACGCTGAAAGGGCTGGCAGCTGAGGACGTGGTGCACATGGAAAGGGCTGGCAGCTGAGGACACGGTTGTCTTTTTCAATTGGGAGGGAGTCTCAAGCTCCCAACTGCTCTGAACTCCAGTTCCGGGTGAGTCTCTGGGGACCCAGACTCATATGGGGAGAAACTGGACTGTCTGACAGCGGGCAGAACTCGAGGGCAGCTTTCTCTCAGAGGTGCTTGCAGTGATTACCGGGACACTGAGATGCGGGGCCTCTTAGGGTAGGGCTGGGGAGCAGCCATAGCTGCTTGCTCTGCCCTGTTGATACCCTGAAACCCCGCCCCACCCAAGCTGTGCACAGAGGCTTTAACATATGAAAGGCCTGGTCCTTTGCAATCTGAAAATTACCTAACAAACTGCAGCTGAGTCAGAGAGACCCAGAACTTCCAAAAGAAGGCCCAAGGCCCCACAGCAGCTTGAATTGCTTCACAGCTGGGCCTCATCTGGGCAACTCCAAACCCCAAACAAAGAAGAGGAATCTCGCCATAGCTCCTGCTGGGGAGCCTCAGGCAGAGGCTAAAGTAGCACCTCCTTAGAGACCCAAGAGCCAGTGTACCCAGTGGTCAGAGTGGAACCATCCAGATTACAACTCTTCAGATCCATAAGGGGCATACTCAGGGGGCAGACTCAGTGAGCACCAAAGCCCCACTGAAGCAAATCTTGCCCCAGAAGAGTGTCTCCAGCTCAGTACTCCCACTGCAGACACAGCTGATTCTCACAGCCAATTGGCCTGGAGGTCAATTCCTCCCAGTGATACCTACAACAATCAAGGTTTAACTACAACAAGACTGTGCACAAAGCCCACAAAGGGGTGCACCAAGAGTGTTCACCTCAGGCAATTGGGGAGGCTAAGCCACTGGGCCCTATAGGACACCTAGCACACAAAGCTACTCTATCAACACAGGGAAGCATAAAAAATGCAGAGACAAAGAAACAAGTCACAAATGACAGAAATGGAGGAAAGCAAACAACTGGATATAGAGTTCAAAACCACACTTTTAAGGTTTTTCAACAATTTTCTAGAAACCGCCAATAAATTTAGTGAGACCCTCAAGAAATCTAGTGAGACCCTCAAGGTTATGAAAAAGGACCAATTAGAAATTAAGCATACACTGACTGAAATAAAGAATATTATTCAGAGTTCCAACAGCAGACTAGAGGATCGCAGGAATCAAGTCAAAGATTTGAAATATGAAGAAGCAAAAATCACCCAACTGGAAAAAGTAAAAGAAAAAAGAGTCCAAAAATATGAAGATAGTATAAGGAGCCTCTGGGACAACTTCAAGCGTACCAACATCCAAATTATGGGGGTGCCAGAAGAAGAGAGAGAGCAAGGTATTGAAAACCTATTTGAAGAAATAATGACAGAAAACTTACCCTACCTGGTCAAAGAAATGGACTTACAAGTCCAGGACGTGCAGAGAACCCCAAACAAAAGGAATCCAAAGAGGACCACACCAAGACACATCATAATTAAAATGCCAAGAGCAAAAGACAAAGAGAGAATCTTAAAAGCAGCAAGAGAAAAACAATCAGTTACCTACAAGGGAGTACCCATACAACTGTCAGCTGATTTCTCAACAGAAACTATGCAGGCCAGAAGGGAGTGGCAAGAAATATTCAAAGTGATGAATACCAAGAACCTACAACCTAGATTACTTTATCCAGCAAAGCTATCATTCAGAATTGAAGGTCAGATAAAGAGCTTCACAGATAAGAAAAAGCTAAAGGAGTTCATCACCACCAAACCAATATTATATGAAATCCTGAAAGGTATCCTTTAAGAGGAGGAAGAAGAAGAAAAAGGTAAAGATATAAATTATGAACAACAAATACACATCTATCAACAAGTGAATCTAAAAATCAAGTGAATAAATAATCTGATGAACAGAATAAACCGGTGAATATAATAGAATCAGGAGCATGGAAAGGGAGTGGACTGATTATTCTCGGGGGAGAAAGGGGTGTGGGGGGTGTGGGAAGAGACTGGACAAAAATTGTACACCTATGGATGAGAACAGTGGGTGGTGGGAGTAAGGGCAGAGGGTGGGGTGGGAACCAGGTGGAGGGGAGCTATGGGGGGGAAAAAGAGGAACAACTGTAATAATCTGAACAATAAAGATTTAATTTAAAACAAACAAACAAACAAACAAACAAAGAATTAGGGCTCTCTTGGGTCAGGGGAGGGGGTGGAAGTGTAGCACTTTAAGGAAAAATAGACATCTGTCTCTTTATCCTCTTAACCTAATTTTTCTAGGAGAAAGAACCTGGGAATATGAGGATAGGGGCCAAATGTCCTTCAGCTAATCTAGGTAGTTGAAGGCATGGAGGAGGTAGTCTGGGGAGAAGAAAGAGTGAGAAAGGAGAAGCAGTAGAGGAGCATAGAGAAAGGGAATTGTTTACACTCACCAGCCTCTACGGGTGTCGTTTTCTTATAAGCTGTGGTTGGAGCCTCCATTTCATTGAAGCCAACAGCACTCTGCAGAAGAACAGTAGGGGTGTGTGTGTGGGCGGGGGGTGGGGGGGTATAAGGGTGGTGGTGGTGGTAAGGAAGTGGTAGTTACTCAGAAAGCAATATTAGGGATTGAGGCCACTGTAGGAGGTATGCTAACCATTTGATCCTCAACAGTTGGACAGGGTATTCTAATACTGTTGTTTTGTGGCAGAGAAAAGGGAAAAGAAGTTCTAAACTGGTGGGCTCAGCTCCCTTTTTTAATGTGCAGTGTACCTAAAATCTCACATCTCCAAATCCAGTTGCATGGAATGCAGCAAGGCCCTGGGTAATTTGTGAAGAGGAACTGGTACAGGGGAGATCAGTGACATGGAGTGGGAAAAGACTGCAGATTGGGATAAAGAATGCCAAGCAATCAATGAAATTTTAAACGTCATCTTTATCTGTCTCTTTGTCTCTCTCTGGCTCCCTTCCCTCTCCTCAGTTAAAGCTCAGGCTTCAGAAGACATGCTCATTAGGTGCTGAGGGCAGTCCATGGGGAGTGCAGGACACCAGGAGGACAGCCCAGTACACCTAGCTTTTTCTACCTTTTTTCCAGCTTTGCTTCTCTTCTCCATGCACATCCAGGGCAGTTTGGAAAACTATTCTCAAGACATTGGTGCTCTGGTACTTTACCTTATCCACTCGGTCCTTCTGGATTCCATACTGACCACCAAAGCCCTTGGCATAATCTGCAGGACAGAAAGGTCTGAGAGTCATCCAGGAGCTAAAATGCTGGACATGGGCGCGGAGAGGGAGCAGGGGAAGAAAGGCCAGAAGACAGAGAGGAGGATGAGGAAGTATGAGAATCAGAGGGTAGAGAGAGGCGAAGATGGGAAGAGAGGCAAAAGGATTGGAAGCAGAAACTTAGGAGAGAATGGAGAAGAGAAAGCTGAGAGTTGGAAAACATAAAAAGAAGAAAGTGATAGAAACGGGGGAGATGATAAGGAAGAAACAGAAGAAAATAAGGACAGCCCTCCAGCCATCCCCTATGCATCTCAGAGAGGAAGGAGACCTCTCTATCCTCTGTGAGGCAGAGGGGCCAGTAGGAATCATTGGCAAATCACACTCCTATCATCACCATCCTGTCTGTCTTCATCCTTTTCTCAGTGGTCCCTTCTCCTAAGCCTCCCCTTTCTGTCCTGCCCCTAATCTTACAGTTTCGCTCTCCACCGCTTTTGGTTTACCTCCACTGACCCTCACACACATACACATTATTTTTCACCCACCACCTCCACTGCACATCTGCCCCTCTATATTCTGGGTCCTCTGTGTCAGCTTCCAGAAAGGAAAGATGGTCCAGCAGGTGTGGCTCAGTGGTTGAGCATCAACTCATGCACCAAGAGGTCACCAGTTCAATTCTCAGTCAGGGCACATGCCCAGGTTCCAGGTTTGATCTCCAGTACAGTAGGGGTGTGCAGGAGGCAGCTGATCAATGTCAATGTTTCTACCTCATAGATGTTTCTATTTCTCTCCCTCTCCCCCTTCCTCTCTCTCTAAAATAAATAAAAACATTTAAAAATAAACAAGAACAGAAAGGAAGGGCTAAGGCTCTATGGTACTCTGTGACCTCCCTCCTCTCCAGTTCCGACTTACCTCTCTGGGATTCGTGTTTCTCTGTTTCTCCTTTGTAGTCATATCCCAGAGCTGCCTTGTCCCGTTTATCCTTTTCTACTCCATAACGGCCGCCAAAGCCATGAGAGTAATCTGCGATGGAAGGAGCAGTCATAAGAGCCCACTCTCAGGCCACAGGAAAGAGCCATTGAAGAGAAAATTCGAGAAGAATGGGTGACTGGGGTCTGGGAAGAGAGCAAGGCTTAAATATAGGTGAATTAAAGAGAAACGGTGTTCTAAACCATCTTTTGTTCACTGTTTTTATCTTCTCTCTCTTACTTCCCTGCCAAGATGAGATGATCATTTCAATTTTCTCCCCTCTTCAAGGAAGGGAAAAGTACAAAGAGTACAAGGAGAAGCTTTGGGGGGGGGGGGGGGAAGGCATATCTACATGAAATGTCTGCCTTTTCCTATTCCCATAAAAAAATTAGAAATGTCAGCTAAAATATAACAATTTTTGTTGTTGTTAATAGTGAAGCTAAAAAAAAAAATACTGGTTACAAAAACAAATAGATAAATCAAAGCAGTAGATTGAGGGCACTTATGAGCTGATGGCACAGAAAACTCAAGGGTGTTTTAAGTCCCAAAGTTATTGCTTAGGTTTAGAATCTAGGATCTGAGGGTCTGATTTCTATAAATAAACAGAGGGCTGAAGAGCAGGAAATGAGTCTCTGCCCACTTCTATAAAAGAGTTTTAGAAAAACTCTATTCACTTGTTCAGGGAAATGGTGAGGGTGCTTGTAGTTTGTTCAGCAACAAACTATAGGGAGGAAATTTACCTAAGAGACTTGTAAACTACAGTCTCACACCTAAGTGTATGGAACACAAATATCTAATTGTACACTACTCATATGTGAATTCTAAGCTGAGAAATTAATTTAAATACTTATCTAAGAAAATATATTCCACAGAAAGTGTAAGCATCAGAAAGATGTCACGAATATGAGGCAAAGTTGACCTCAAGACAAAATGCATTATAAGAGATTAGAGAATATATATATATAAAAGCATAAGCAACCGAACGACCAAATGACTGAGTGATGTGCACTGGCCACCAGGGAACAGACTCTCAACACACAGGATTGGGCTCCCTCCTGTCTGGATCAGGTCTGTGGGGATCAGGCTGAAACTGGCTATAAGACATCCCCTGATGGTTCCGGGATTGAGAGAGGGCACAGGCCAGGATGAGGGACTCCACCGGTGCACGAATCCGTGCATTGGGCCTCTAGTCCTATATAATAAAAGCCTAATATGCTAAGTGTCCAACTGTTCGTTTGACTGACTAGTCGCTATTATGCATACTGACCACCAGGGAGCAGATACCCTGACCCGTTGGTTAGCTTGCTGCTGGGGTCCAGCTGATGGGGACTGGGTGAGATGGGCCAGACACACCCTGGACCAATCCCACGGTCCCTCCTTGGCCCCAATCGTGCACCGGTGGGGTCCCTCAGCCTGGCCTGCACCCTCTCACAATCTAGGACCCCTTGGAGGATGTCAGAGAGCCAGTTTCGGCCTGATCCCTGCAGGCCAGGCCGAGGGACCCCACTGGTGCACGAATCCGTGCACTGGGCCTCTAGTACAATAATAAGAAAACAATTCATCATTCATCAGTAATATGAATGCTGGCATAATCTTATTAACAGAAACAAAATTCATGAAGCAAAAACTGACAGAAGCAGAAAGAAAAAGAGACAAATTCATATCATAGTTGAAAATGTTAATACCTTTCTCTCATGAATTGACAGAAATTTAGACAAAAGAATCTAAAATTATAGGTCTAAATTACATTATCAACAAGACCCAGTTGACAATTACAGAACACTATAGACCCAAACTGCAATATACATTTTTTAATGTACATTGGTACATTCACCTAGATCATATGCTGAGCCATAAGTTTTTAATACATTCAAAAGATTGAAATAGTAGATGCCATATTCTCTGATCACAATAGAATTAATTAATAATAAATTTATCTAGAAAATTCCCCCCAAAACTTGGAACATGAAGAGTCTTCTTTGACTCTTGGGTCAAAGAAGAAATCATAAAGGAAATGAATGAAAATTTAAACACACATGACATTGTGAAATGCAGCAAAAGCAGTATTTAGAGAGAAATATATAATTTCAAGTGCATATACAGGAAATAAAGGGTTAAAACTCAATTACCTGAGCAATTCCTTTAGAAGCTAGGAAAAGAACAAACTAAACTCACTTTAAATTGAAGAAAAAAAAGATAAAAGCAGAAATCAATGCAATTTTAAATGCTAATTAGAATGGACAGCAGAACAACTGTCTGGACAACCTTCCAGATGAAGCCGGGCGGGGTTATGAGGTCAGGGCTGTGAGGGCCGAGCCCCTTGGTATGAAGCAGAGCCTATATATGCACAAATTTCGTGCATTGGGCCTCTAAGTATATCATAACTGACTAAAAAAAAAAATTTTTTTTAAATGAAAGACTAAATAGATCTACATCTATTTAAATTGAATTTATAGAAAAGGGTTGGAGAACCAAGATGGCGGCATAGGTTAACGCCGGAGTTTGCTGCTTTGAACAACTACTTCAAAAGTGAAACTAAAAGACGGAACGGACATCACCCAGAACCACTGGAACGCTGGCTGAGTGGAAGT
This sequence comes from Myotis nattereri, assembly GCF_964212035.1. Taxonomy (NCBI): domain Eukaryota; kingdom Metazoa; phylum Chordata; class Mammalia; order Chiroptera; family Vespertilionidae; genus Myotis; species Myotis nattereri. The sequence continues at coordinate 59,005,263 of NC_138077.1, read as the reverse complement.
CCTACAACTAGGAGGAAAGAGAAACGCATACGGACACTCAGAGGAGGCGCAGTGCTGAAGTCAAATTCTGAGGTGCAGAGTGCGCGGAGCGGGCTGCCGGCGGAGGGCGCGGTTGGCGTTTTCAATTGGGAGGGAGTCGCAGACTCTGAGCTCCAGATCCGGGCGAGTCTTTAGGGACCCAGACTCAAACGGGAGAAGCGGGACTGCCTGGCTTCGGTCAGAGCGAGTGCAGCTTTCTCTCCGAGCTTTGCAGCAGGTGCTGGGACTCAGAGAGGCAGAGCCCCTGGGGACAGGACTGAGAGCCGCCATAACTGCTCTCTCCGGCCCACCCTGTTGATCCTGTGCGACCCGCCCCGCCCAAGCCCTGCACAGAGGCATTTGCCGGATAGCCTCAGGCAAACGCCAGATTAGCACCTCCCTAGAGGACAGAAGTTCTCTCACTGCTGACACAGCTGATTCTCATAGCCACTTGGCCTGGAGGTCAAACCCTCCCTGGAATAGCTACAACAATCAAGATTTAACTATAAGACCACGAACAAAGACCACTAGGGGGTGCACCAAGGAAGCATAACAAAATGCGGAGACAAAGAAACAGGACAAAATTGTCAATGGAAGATCTAGAGTTCAGAACCACACTTTTAAGGTCTCTCAAGAACTGTTTAGAAGCCGCCGATAAACTTAATGAGATCTACAAGAAAACTAATGAGACCCTCGATGTTATATTGGGGAACCAACTAGAAATTAAGCATACACTGACTGAAATAAAGAATATTATACAGACTCCCGACAGCAGAACAGAGGAGCGCAAGAATCAAGTCAATGATTTGAAATGCGAGGAAGCAAAAAACACCCAACCGGAAAAGCAAAATGAAAAAAGAATCCAAAAATGCGAGGATAGTGTAAGGAGCCTCTGGGACAGCTTCAGGCATACCAACATCAGAATTATAGGGGTGCCAGAAGATGAGAGAGAGCAAGATATTGAAAACCTATTTGAAGAAATAATGACAGAAAACTTCCCTCACCTGGTGAAAGAAATGGACTTACAGGTCCAAGAAGCGCGGAGAACCCCAAACAAAAGGAATCCAAAGAGGACCACACCAAGACACATCATCATTAAAATGCCAAGAGCAAAAGATAAAGAGAGAATCTTAAAAACAGCAAGAGAAAGAAACTCAGTTACCTACAAGGGAATACCCATACGACTGTCAGCTGATTTCTCAACAGAAACTTTGCAGGCCAGAAGGGAGTGGCAAGAAATATTCAAAGTGATGAATACCAAGAACCTACAACCAAGATTACTTTATCCAGCAAAGCTATCATTCAGAATTGAAGGTCAGATAAAGAGCTTCACAGATAAGGAAAAGCTAAAGGAGTTCATCACCACCAAACCAGGATTATATGAAATGCTGAAAGGTATCCTTTAAGAAGAGGAAGAGGAAGAAAAAGGTAAAGATACAAATTATGCACAACAAATATGCATCAACAAGTGAATCTAAGAATCAAGTGAATAAATAATCCGATGAACAGAATGAACTGGTGATTATAATGGAATCAGGGACATAGAAAGGGAATGGACTGACTATTCTTGGGGGGAAAAGGGGTGTGGGAGATGCGGGAAGAGACTGGACAAAAATCATACACCTATGGATGAGGACAGTGGGTGGGGAGTGAGGGCAGAGGGTGGGGTGGGAACTGGGAGGAGGGGAGTTATGGGGGGAAAAAAGAGGAACAAATGTAATAATCTGAACAATAAAGATTTAATTAAAAAAAATTAAAAAAAAATAAATTGAATTTATAGTGAAAAATATATTTTAAATGGTCCTTTACTATTAAGACTTCTAAAATTAAGCCAGACATAAAGGCAAGATTTCTCTGTATGGGAAACTTAATCAAACCACAGCCCATGAAATTCTCATAAAACAAATATCTCTCCCCCACTGAAATAAATTCACAAACAAAAATCACAACCCTCAACAAAATAAACAACCATGAGGAAAATAAAATAACCATAGAAAAATTGGCACCCCCAAGAACTGCAAATAATATAAAATAAACATTTTTTAAAAATGATTAAAGAGCTTAAAGAACTGGTGGGGTGGTGAGGTGGGGGGCGGGGTGGGATATAATAAAAGCAACAGGCCATAGCCAGGTAGCTCAGTTCGTTAGAGTGTCATCCTGATAATGCCAAGGTTGTGGGGTTTGATTTTTTGTCAGGTCACATACAAGAAACAACCAATGAATGCATAAATAAGTGAAACTACAAATCAATGTTTCTCTCTCTCTCTCTCTCTCAAATTAATAAAAATAAATTTTTAAAAATGAAAGCAACAGGACATTATGGAAAAAGAATCAGGAGATTTAAAATAAAACCAAGGGAAACTTCCAGAAATGAAAATATCTGATAGAAAGTTAAATACTTAATAGTTAGCTTAAATAATTACTAAAGCCAGCTGAAGAGATAATTAGTGAACTTAATATAAATCCAAAGTAGTTACTCAGAATGCAGCACCAGGAGATAAATAAATGGAAATAGAGAAGAGAAATTGAGATATCAAGAACACAACTTACCAAAAATTTTGAGATGCAGTAAAAGCAGTGCTTAAGGAAAAACTTATAGCATTAAATGCATATTAGAAAAGGAGAAAGAAAAAGTAAGATTCAGTAATCTAAGTTTCCACCTTAGGAAACTAGAAAAGAAGAGCAAATTAAATTTAAAGTAAGCTGAAGAGAGAAAAAAAAATAGAGAAAAAATAAATAAAATTGAAAACAGAAAATTAATAGAGAAAATCAATACAACAAAAGCTGGTTCTTTGAAAAGGTCAATAAGTCACTAAGCCTCTAGCCAAACTAATAAAAAAAAGGGGGGGTACAAATTAATAAGATCACAAATGAAAGAGGGGACATCTCTACAGATCCCACGGAAATTAAAAGGATAGTAAAAGAATACTATGAACAACTCTATGCCCAAAAATTTGAAAATCTAGATGAAATAGAACAATTCTTGGAAAGACACAATCTTCCAAAACTCACACAAGAAGAAACATATAATATGAGTAGGCCTATAGTTATTAAAGAAATTGAATCAATAATTAATAATCTTCCAAAACAGAAAACACCAGGCCCTGATGGGTTCATTGGAGAATTCTATGAAACATTTAAGGGAAAAAATATGTATCAATTCTCTACAAACTCTTTCAGAGAATAAAATCACAGGGAATAATTTCTAACTAATTCTAAGAGGCCATCATTACTCTAATACCAAAACCAGACAAAGATATTACAAGAAAGAAAACTATAGACCAGTATCTCTCAAAAACATAGTTTCAAAAATCCTCAACTAAATATTAGCAAATTGAATCCAACAATGTATGAAAAGAATTATACACCATGACCAAGTAGGATTTATCTGAAGTATGAAAGGCTGGTTCAACATTTGAAAATCAGTTAATGTAATCCATTAACAGACTAGAAAAATAAAACCACAGGATCTTTTCAATAGATACAGAAAAAAAGCATTTGACCAAATCCAACATCTCTTCTTTTAAAAAAAGAAAACAAAAAACTTAGTAAACCAGAAATAGAGGGGAACATTCTAAACTTGATAAAGACAATTTACCAAAACCCTACAGCTAACATCATACCTAAATGGTAAGAAACTTGAATATTTCCCATTATGATCAGGTACAAGGTAAGGATGGCTCCTCTCATCATTCTTTTCAACATTGCACAGGAAGTCCTTGCTAATGCCATAAGGCAAGAAAAGGAAATAAAAGGTACACAGACTGGAAAGAAAGATATAAAATTGTCTTTGTTTACAGATGACATGATGGTCTGTGTAGAAAATCCAAAAGAATTGATATGCATATTCTTGAAACTAATAAGGGATTATAGTAAGGTAGCAGAATATAAGATTATATACAAAAGTCTATTGCTTTCCTACATACCAACCATGAACAACTAAAATTTGTAATTAAAATACAATACAGCCTTAACCAGTTTGGCTCAGTGGATAGAGCATCGGCCTGTGGACTGAAAGGTCCCAGGTTCGATTCTGGTCAAGGGCATGTACCTTGGTTGTGGGCACATCCCCAGTAGGGTGTGTGCAGGAGGCAGCTGATCGATGTTTCTCTCTCATTGATGTTTTAAACTCTCTATCCCTCTCTCTTCCTCTCTGTAAAAATATCAATAAAATATATTTTTTAAAAATAAAATAAAATAAAATACATTTACATTAGCAACTCCAATAAAGAAATACTCAGGTATAACTTTTAAAAATACACAAGATCTATATAAGGAAAATCCTGATTAAGTAAACCATAGAAGAACTAAGTAATGGAGATATATTATATGCTCATGAATAGGAAGACTCAATATTGTCATGATTTCAGTTCTTCCCAGATTGATCCATAGATGGAATGCAATCAAAATCAAAATCCCAGCAAGTAATTTTTTGGATATTGACACTTGATTCTAAAGTTTATATGGAGAGGCAAAAGACCCTAAGCCAACACAATACTGAAAAAGTAGCCAACATGAAGTTGGAAGACTTGATGCTATTTGACTTTAAGACTTGCTATAAAGTTATAGTAATTAAGACAATGTAGTGAAAGAATAGACAAATAGATCAATGAAACAGAATAGAGAGCCCAGAAATAGACCCCATAAGTATAGTCAACTAATCCTTGACAAAGGAGCAAAGGCAATATAATGGAGAGAAAATAGACTTTTCAACAAATAGTACTGGAACAATTGGACATCCATATGCAAAACAAAAATGAATCTAGATATAGACATTATACCTTTTTAATTAACTCAAAATAGATCATAGACTAAAATGTAAAATGCAAAACTATAAAACTCCTTGCCCTGATTGGTTTTCTCAGTGGTTAGAGTGTTGGCTCTTGAACCAAAGGATAGCGGGTTCGACCCCTGGTGCCAGTCAGGGTGCATGCAGAAGGCAACCAATTGATGTGTTTCTCTCACATCAATATTTCGCTCTCTCTCTTCACCCCTCCTCCCTTCCTTCCACTCTCTCCTAAAAAAAATGAAGAAAAAAATATCATTGGGTGAGGAGATATATATATATATATATATATATATATATATATATATATATATATATATATATATCCTTTAAGATAGTGTAGGAGAAAACCTAGATGACCTTAGGTATGGCGAACTTTTTAGATACAATCCATGAAAGAAATAATTGATAAGCCTGGACATAATTAAAATTAAAAAATTGCTTCGTGAAAGACAATGTCAAGGAAATGAGAAGACAAGCCATAGACTGGGAGAAAATATTTGCAAAAGACACACTGATAAAGAACGGTTATCCAAAATATACAAAGAACTCTTAAAACTCAACAATTAAAAAACAATTTTAAAAATGTGCCAAAGATCTTAACAAACATCTTACCAAAGAAGATATACAGATGACAAATATGCATATAAAAAGATGCTTTAAATCATATGTCATCAGGAAAATGTAAATTAAAATGAGATACTAAGTATATGCCTATTTCAATGGCCCAAATCCAGAACACTCACAATACCAAATGCTGGTGAGGATGTGGAGCAACAGGAACTCTTATACATTGCTGGTGGGAATGAAAAATGATACTTTGGAAAACAGTTTGGTAATTTCTTACAAATCTAAACATACCATCAACAAAACAAAAAGATAATCTACTGAAAGAAAAAATATTTGCCAATGATACATTCAATAGGGGGTTACTATAAAAAATTTATAAAGAACTCATATAACTCAACACCAACAAAACAAACAATCCAATGAAAAAATGGGCAGAGAACCTGAACAGAACATATGAAAAAATGTTCAATGTCACTAATCATCAGAAAATGCAAATTAAAACCACAACCAGATGTCACCCCATACCTGTCAGAGTGGCTGTTATCAACAAATCAACAAACAACAAATGTTGGCAAGAATGTGGAGAAAGGGAACCCTCGTGCACTGTTGATGGGAATGTATATTGGTGCAGCAACTATGGAACACAGTATAGAAGTTCCTCAAAAAATTAAAAATTGAATTATTTTATGACCCAGTGATTCCACTTCAGGGTATATATCTGAAGAAACCCAAAACACTAACTCAAAAAAATATATACACCTTTATGCTTATTACCAAGATATGGAAACAACCCAAGTGCCCATCAACAGACGAGTGGATAAAAAAAGTGGTGGTATAGATATACAATGGAATATTACTCAGCGATAACAATGCATGAAATCTTACCATTTACAACAGCCTGGTATGACAGAGAAAGACAACTATTATATGATTTCACTTATATGTGGGATCTAAAGAGCAAAACAAACAAACAAAATAGAAACATACTCAAAGATACCAAGGAAAGACTGACGGTTGTCAGAATGGAGGAGGGTTGGGGGACTAGGTGAAAAAGGTGAAGGTTTGAGTAGTATAAATTGGTAGTACAAAATAGTCATGGGAATGTCAAGTACAGCATATGGAATATAGTCAATAATATTGTAATAACTGTATGATGCCAGGTTGGTACTTGGAATATCAGGTGGACCACTTTGTAAAGCATATGACTGTCTAACCACTATGTTGTACACCTGAAACTGATACAAAGTAATATTGAATATAAACTTTAATTGAAAAAAATTAAAAATTGATAAAAGAGTGAATATAGACTTAGGGTAGTTATGATGTATCAATGTAGATTCGTCCTTGGTAAAAAAAATAAAGGGAGGGGGTGTATGGTAAATCTCTGTACCTTCCTCTCAATTTTGTTGTAAGTCTAAACTTCCTTTTTGAAAAAAGAGACATCAGCTTGCCGGGCATGGCTCAGTGGTTGAACATTGACCAATGAACCAGGAGGTCACGGTTCGGTCCCCAGTCAGGGCACATGTCTGGGTTGGGGGGTCAATCTCCAGCCGGGGGCATGCAGGAGGCAGCCTATCAATGCTTCTCTCTCATCATTGATGTTTCTATCTCTCTCTTCCTCTCCCTTCCTCTCTGAAATAAATAAAAAGAGAAAGTGAGAGATCAGGAAGATAATGAAAAGTTCGAATACACGTCTAATGTGAGTTGCAGAAGAAAAAAAAAGAAGAGAGGAAAGTCATTATCAAAACAAAACAAAAAGCCTGAGGACTTTCCATAATGAGTACTTTGCAGGTTGAAGAGGATGGATGTCTCATGTAAAATAATAAAAAAACATCTTGACATATTCTGATAATATTTCAGAATATCAGAGACAAAAGAAAACCTTTCATAAAATAAAATTTAAGAAAACAGAGAAACAGAGGCAATAAAGCTTCGAACAGACTGTCTAATTACAGAGGGAAGGCTGGGGCATGTTGGGGGGTGGGGGAAAGAGATCAACCAAAGGACTTGTATGCATGCATATAAGCACAACCAATGGACACATGGCACTGTGGGGGGTGGGATGAGGGGCATGTGACAGGGGGTAGGAGAGGCTGGGGGAAGGTCAATGGGGGGGGAGGAGAAATATGTACTACTATGTGTAATACTTTAAACAATAAAATTAAATTTAAAAAAGAAAAAGAAAACAGAGATAAGACATATTATCTACAAAGAAATGATGATGACATGAGAGATACCAGAGATAATGAAATAATATCTGCAAAGTAATGAATGGAAAATAATAATGAAGAGTGGAAGAAAATAAAAGATTTTTTAAAATAAAGCCTGAGAGTTCCTTCATAGACTCGCTGAAAGAATTATCAAAGGGTATACTTTAGCAAGAAAAAAATAGAAGAAGCCAGGAGGAAACAATGAAATACAGCAAACAATGATGAGGGGGAGTTGGTAAATATGTGGGTCAATTTAAATAAGTATTTACTAGGTAATAATCATGATTCAATTTTGTGGGGTTTATCAACACATAGAGCCAATATACCAGGTAATAATAACTGTCCAGCTGGTACAAAGAATGTAGGATGCAAAAAGAATGTAATTAAAATATTCTATATATCTTATATTATGCAGGAAGATATAATGTTTAAATTTAAGTCAGAGATGCATGTTACAACTTAAGGATAACCTCCTAAAATAAAGGCGTAGAATTTTTAATCCATTAGGGAATAAAAGGGGGGACTAAATAAAACTTGATCAATCTCATAGAAAGTGGTAAAGGAGAAAGGACGAAGCAAGTACACAGTTGGATTTGAAAATAAATGAAATAGTGAGGAAGTGGGTTATGGAACTAAAAGGGAGTTGACAGCTGTGGCTATTTGAAGTCTGAGCAGAACAGCAGGGTCCTTGCCTTTCTGAGATGTGTGTTTCTCCACTTCTCCTTTGTAATCAAAGCCAACTGCTGACTACAAAGAAATGGAGAGAAAATTGGTTAGTCAGAGCTGACAATGCTTCCCCTCTCTCATTTATCCTTGCTCCCAGCTTAGCCCAGAGGTTCATTTATAGGGGCTCAGGCCTGTGTATGGGGGTTTAATGTAGAAATTGATAGTACTGACAGGCTAGTGTAGAGGCAGCGTGCTACAAATCAGTGAACATGGACTCTGGACACAGACAGTTCTAGATTCAAATTCCACCTCCCCTACTTAGAGTTGTTTAACTTTACACATACCCTTTAATATTTGAGCCTCAGTCTCTTCAAATATAAAATGAAAATAGATTTACCTGTTTCATTAACCTCAATTGTAAAATGGAAGAAATGATCTCTCTTCATTTGGGATGTTGTGAGAACTAAATGGGGCAAAGTGTGTAAAGTGTTTTCATTGGGTTACTCAGTAAATTAGTGCTTTGCTTCCTAACCCTCATGACAGTAAAATGGGATAACAATTCCTTGAAAACTATAAAACACTGTAGACATGTAAGAAATAGCATCCTATTCCTAACTAATTATGCTGTGCCTCTTTTCTTTCCCTACACAGAGATGTGGGTTTTGGTGGGATGAGAGGCAACCAGGAGAGTCTGGATCCTAGCCGCTCCTGGGACTGGATATAAGTAAATAAGTATTGACCAACACCTAACATCACCAACTGGCTCAGTAACTATGGGTCTCTAAGTGAGTCTAGATTTTGCATCTTAAAGCTAGCAGTATGTAATGTTGCTTGATTTACATGACACACTGATTGTTTAGGTGATTCAATGTGTGGCTGTGAGGCACAAGATGAAAGAAAGAACAATGAAATGTTAGGAAGAGGCCAAGATGAAAGAAAAATTCCAACCTGATTAGAGGAGACCATAACATGCTCCATATTCCATTACTGCCTTAAAACATTGCCCTCTGCATATTTCCTTTCCTTTATAGTATGTTTTTAACTTTTCTGGTGTTTTTCCCATCTACAGTAAAATAACATCTAACACTTAGCTTTAAGGATTCGGGCCCACCGAATAAACAACTGAAGGTTAGAAAGGAATTTCAGCAGCTATGAAGGAGATGTCTTCTTTGTGTAGCTGCAGGGGATTCATACTATTCTGCACCCACCACAATGCAAGACCAAAGAATCTGATCTACTAAGGAGTGAAACTGACAACATCAATGAGTTATCAATTGCACTCTTGTGACCACTCTGTCATCTGTAATCGTCCCTTTTTTCTCTCTTTAAAACTACTTTTTTATTTGTGTGTTTTGTACAAAGGAATCTTTAAACACCTGGACTTCAGAGATTTGGTGCTAAGTCTTGTTAAAAGTAACCTTTACCTTCTAAAACATTGTCACCCTAATTAGTTGTTTTACTTGATTATTTTTTAATTGATTATTTGCTGCCATGGTAATAACATTTAAGCTGACATCTCTATTTTCCTGAAAAGCATAAATATACAGGGTGTCCCCCAAAAATGTATACACATCTTGAATGATTAAACAGTCAGTGTTTACGAACATACAGTTCAGTTTCAAAATTAAGTGAGCTATCAGTTGTTAAAGTGTGTATACATTTTGGGGGGACACCCTATATTTATAAGGTGTTTATGTTTGACCAAAAGAGGAGCTTTGGAGCTTCCCTCTTCTCTCTTCATATAGACTAGGTATAACAAGAATCAATGGTTTGAGGGATTCCTTATTCAAACAAAGTTTGAGAGTCTTTGTCTCATTTAAATTACTACCTTTCAGCTCAGTATGTGGCCTCCAGCAGGGGCCCAAGGAACTTGCTGAGGGAGGTCACAGGAGCTGTCCTCGTGCTGGACCCTCCTCGAGTCCACTGCCTTGTTTCTCACAGAAGACCCATAGACCCACGTTCAAGGGGGAGTGTTGGTAAGTCCCACAGGCTCTCAGTTGGGTGGTGTGTGGAGAGAACAGTTACTTACCTTGTCTGCCCTGTCCTTCTCAACTCCGTATTTGCCCCCAAAACCTCTGGCAGCATCAGTCTGAGAAGAGTGCTTCTCCACCTCAGCAACATACTCATGGCCCACAGCACTCTGAGAAAAATCAAGGACGGAATGAGTGACAAGATAAAAATGACCCTCAAGAAATAAAATGACACAGAGACAGGCTGGGATGTAAGAATACAGGAAATTCAATTCTGGGTCAGACTTTTAGCCTCTGCTAGTAGTGCCAAGGATGACAAGGATGGGAGAGCAAGGTGACTTCTGGAGCCTTGCACATCCGGATTCTTCTCTAACACCATCAAGATCCCATCATTCAGCCATAGCCGGTTTGGCTCAGTGGATAGAGCGTCAGCCTGGGAACTGAAAGGTCCCAGGTTTGATTCTGGTCAAGGGTACATGCCTGGGTTGTGGGCTTGATCCCCAGTGGGGGACTTGCAGGAGGCAGCCGATCCATGATTCTCTCTCATCATGGATGTTTCTATCTCTCTCTCCCTCTTCCTTCCTCTCTGAAATCAATAAAAATATATTTTTTTAAAAAAATCCCATCATTCAGGAAACTCACATAGAACATGCTGGGAACCAGAAGGATAGAGACTAGGAAAACAGAGCTGTGGTTAAACCAGAAACAAAAAGAGAGCTAAAACAAAGGCTTTGTAAATCAAAACAGAAATGAGGGTGGTTACTGGGGAGAGACCAAAGGAGACTGACTGGATGCCTTAGTCAGGATTGAATATTCACATAAACAGCCAGGTGCTTTTGTTTTGACTCTTTTCTCCCTTATGAGCATCAAATTCAGAAATGTCACCTGAGCCCTAATATTTAGCAGTGACTGACTCTTTCCCAACGGAGGTTGATAGCGAATATTGGGACTAATCCAAGATGGCATGTCACTTAAATCTTTTCTATTCCCCTCCACTTTTTACTCCATCTAATGTTTTATTTTCTATTTGGTCCTAAGAGTTATGTATCTTCTAATATTTATATATGGACTAGAGCAGGGGTGGGCAAACTTTTTGACTCGAGGGCCACAATGGGTTCTTAAACTGGACCGGAGGGCCAGAACAAAAGCATGGATGGAGTGTTTGTGTGAACTAATATAAATTCAAAGTAAACATCATTACATAAAAGGGTACGGTCTTTTTTTTTTTTTTAGTTTTATTCATTTCAAATGGGCCGGATCCGGCCCGCAGGCCATAGTTTGCCCACGGCTGGACTAGAGGCACGGTGCACGAAAACCGTGCACTGGGTGGGAGGTGTCGCTCAGCCCGGCCTGCACCCTCTCACAGTCCGAGACCCCTCAGGTGATGTCCCCGGGGGATGGGCCTAAGCTGGCAATCAGACAACCCTCTCACAGTCTGGGGCTCTCAAAGTCCGGGACCCCTCGCTCCTTACTACTCACCTGCAGCCAAGGCAGGAGAGGCTCCTGCCACCACCGCTGCACTTGCTGCACTCGCCAGCTATGAGCCTGGCTTCTGGCTAAGCAGCGCTCCCCCTATGGGAGCAAACTGACCACCAGGGGGCAGCTCCTGCATGGGGCCAGGGAGGAACATGGGAAGTTGGCCAGCCTGGGAGGGACCAAGGGAGGGCTCCAGGGCATGTCCGGCCAATCTCGCTCAGTCCCAATCGGCCGGACCCCAGCAGCAAGCTAACCTATCAGTCAGAGTATCTGCCTGCTGGTAGTCAGTGCACGTCATAGTGAGCGGTTGAGTGGCTTTAGCATATCATTAGCATATTATGCTTTATTGGTTGAACAGCCAACCGGACAACCAAACATTTAGCATATTAAGCTTTTATTATGGGGTCTGTGTAGATCAATTTTGCTTGTTGAATTTAAGAATGCATGACTTCTTTTTTGTTAGAAATTTTATGGGAGAATACAATGCCTATGCTGCACTTCACACAATGACAAAACAAAACACCTCTTAAAGGTGAACTAAAAGCTTTCATTGGATTTTTTTCTCCTCAAAAGTAAACCATTTTTCTTATAGAAATACATCTCTATCTTTGAGGTCAGGCAAATCAATGGAACATATGATTCAATATACAAGCATCCTTTTATCACAAATTTACAGCATCTAATCAATAAAATAAAAACTATTCATATTGGAGGGCTTCTCATGGATAAATTCACATCAATATTTTTCACACTTATGTGCATTTCATATAATATATAATATATAGTACACAACACTAAATATATAATAAAGAAAATAATAAGAGAAGTTGCAACCCTATATAATAAAAGGCCAGAGACCATAAGCGTAATGACCAGAACGACCACTTGACCAGTCACCATGAGGTGCTTTGACCACCTCTCAGTCCCTCCCTCCAGCGGCTCACAGGCTCTGATGGCAGCATGGCCAACGGGGAACCAAGGTGAGTGGTGGTGGGGCGGGACTGGCGAGCGGGTGGAACAGGCAACCTCTTGGTCCCTCCTCCCAGCCCACAGGCTCCGGGGAACCAGAGCCATGCTGCAATCAGGGAACCATGGCAAACCAGGGCATGGCAGCAGGGTGGGACTGGGGAATGGCAAGCAGGCAGAAGATGGCCCTGTTCGCAGGCTAGGCCTAGGGATCCTACATGTGCACGATTTCATGTGCTGGGCCTCTAGCATAGATATAAAACACAAACATTTAAAAGTAGTAATTTATTTTAAAACACATTTTCCCCTTCTCTACTTATGTTCCCTGTCCCCTCGGTCTAGGAGTTACAGTGTAGCTGGGCCTACTATGGCCAGCCCTTCTCAATTTTTTGGCTTCTATTTTTTGCTGTCTATAATTTATGTGTCGATATAGGGAAAAATGATACAAATAACAAGTGAAATAACATAATGAATGAATCTTTTTTAAAAAAATGAAGCAAATATCTCCCTTTCAGCTCACCTTGTCCATTCGATCTCTTTCTACACCAAATCGACCTCCGTAGCCATGGGATGCTTTGGGCCCTGATTCCAACTCCTTCTTCTTGAGACTATCATGCTCCTCTGACACTTTATTCCTCAGCTGGTGGATGCTGGAAGTAACCACATGACAGAGACTTGTATAACACAGAGAAGCCAACAAACCCTCCTCCCTGAAAAATTGAAATCTTGAGGTGTGACCTATTTAGTTTTAGCAATAACCTGCCCCCAAAGTATACCAGAGTTCGGTCTGGGAGTAAGAGATTAGTGTGGTTTGCATACCATAGCCTGATTTAAACTTTCCATAAGCCAACAGTTTTTTCTCTAGTCTGTTATTTTGCTCACTAAATAACGTGCTGATATTTAGTCCAATTTTTGTTGTTGTTAAACCTTACCCCAGGATATTTTTTCCATTGAGTTTAAGAGAGAGTGAAAGGGAAGGGGGAAGGAGGAGAGAGAGGGAGAGAAACATTGATGTGAGAGAGACACATCGATTGGCTGCCTTCCACATATGCCCCGACTGGGACCAGGAATCAAACCTGCAACACAGGTATATGCCCTTGACCAGGAATCGATACCTATATTCTAGTAACTGGGGAATTATTTTCCTCTCTGAATTAATTCACTTTCTAGCAATTAGGTACTCTATCTCAAGAAGCACAAAAATATTCATGTAGGCTTTTACCCATACAATCTAGTCTTGGGAGTTTACCTTAAGGAAATAATTTTAAATATGGAAATGCTTAATGTCTAATGATATTCACTGAAACATTGTATATAGTAAAGCAAGAACCCAGAAACAAATTATATGGCAATAACTGAAGAATAGTAAGTAAATTGCATTATTATCTTTCAATAGCATACTAGGAAGTCATTTAAAATAATGGTTATGAAAAATGTAGCACTGGGAAATTTATCTGCATATTACGCATTTTTTGTATTTTCTTGTAAAAAACGAATGCCCTTTACCCTCATTCCTAACTCTGATAATCACTAAGAGAACAAAAAACTAATAAAAACTAGTAAAGTTCACTGTTATCACTAATTGTTGCAACACTGAGGCTCAAATAACGTTGATTTGGGACACCTCTATCACTAAGAGAATGTAACACCAAAAGGAGGCATTCTCCTTACTTCACTTCCACCTTTGCCATAGGGGTGGAGAGCACCTCTGCATATCTGTTTGGTCTGAGGATATGAGGTGGTAGCTCAGCACTAGCACCAATACGTGACAATCAAGACTGATACATATAAAGGCCCCTGGGGATTCTTAGAAACTTTTAGGCAAGAGAACCCTAAATAAAATAATTGACTTCCTACAGCAAGAAATGAACATTTAGGGAATTGAGATAGTGATGTCACTGGAACTTCACTCACTCAGGAAAACCAGATTACATTGGTTACCGGTAGAATGGCCATTTCACAGCACAAATTCTCCTCTTTCATGGAAGACTAGATCCATCTGGTGGCCTTGTAGTATGAGCCCATCAAAGGTCTTTTTACAAAGCCTGCTCAGCTTTAGTCACAGTTAATTTTAGAAAGCTGGCTTTGAACCAGATGAAATTAAACTAAGTGCTGGAAGAACCCTCTGTTCCCGTGCCTGCTCTAAATCCTCTGGCAGCAGCTAAGGCAGAGATCCTGTATTGCTAGCTCAACAGCACTAACACTTTAGAACTGTCTGTGTCAAAAAAGATATTGGTTCCAAGAACCATAAATGACTGATACTTCTCAACCAGAGTACTCAGATGAAGAACAAAGAAAATGGAGCTAACCATTACTTTTAAATGGGATAAGTCTGCAAAGTTTTAATGAGTGCAATGATTGCTACATGGGTCATAAAGATATGATAGCTGAAAAAAAGTTTTTTTAAAAGGAATTAGAAAATGAGATTCATCTATATCACCTAATGGATGACAGCAAGGATACTCAGAGGATCATGCCAATAGACAATATAATTTGAGTGAAAATGATGGGGTCAAAGAAGACCAGATTATCAAATTCTTTAGAATATAGCCAAAGCCACTTTAAGTAGGTCTTAGTTATATCATTCCTTCATTTAATAAATATTAATTAAAAATTTGAGTGTGGGACACTATTAGGCCCTGAGGACAACACCAAGATGATTAATGTATGGAGATTGTGGTCAGGTGGAAGTAATAGAGACGAAACAAAAAATTACAATTCAATGTGCTCAGTGGTATACTTATGAAACTTTTGACACATTAACTCTCAGATGCCTATTTTAAGTTAAAATACCTTGGAATTGATAAAGCAATGCAATTTTTGGGAACCAGTGAAATTGAGGGCCTCAAAAATGAGCTAAGAAAAGGAGCAGATCTTGCTTTTATTACAAAAATAAAAGCACAAAGATGAGTAACTCAGACTATAAAATTATATTCACAAACAATATAATCACAGGTGTAGAAAATCCTAAAGAATCTACCCAAAAAAAAAAAGTGCTACTAGAACCATTAAGTCCATTTGGCAAGGTCACAGGATACAAGGTCACTATCAAAATCAATTTTACTTACATAGTAGCCACAGACATTGGAAATTAAAAGTTAAAAATAAATGCAACTTACCATCTCATGAAATAACATAAAACATTTTAGCATAAATTTAACAAAACATATATAAGACCTGAACACATAAAAACATTTCTGAAAAAAATTAAAGACTTAAATAAATGGAGAGATATCCCACATACATGAATTGGAAACTCAATATGTCAGTTCTTTCCAAAATGATCTACAGGTTCAATGCAATCCCAATCAAAATACCAACAGGCATATTTGTAGGAATTCACAAGTTTACACTAAAATGTATGTGGAAACCTAAAATCCTGGAATATTAAAAGTTTTATTATTATAAAGGAGAGAAAAATTGGAGGACTATTTGATTTTATGACTTGTCAATACAATACTCAGTATCATATGGGTCAGGGAAGGCATGTCCTAGCTAATAATAGACAAACGTGGTAATTGACTGTATCTTTGCTACGCCTCCCATTGGCTAATCATCGATGGCGGTTAATTTGCATACATAGGCACGAAGCACCCGGAGTGAAGACTGAAGGTGGCTCTGGCCAGAGCAAAGGCCTGGGTCCTGGGTGCCGGAGGAAAACCGGTGCCGGCAGCCAGGGGAAAGGTAGGCCTATCGCACGAATCTTTTTGTGCAACAGGCCTCTAGTGTATATATAATCTAGAAATAGACCCCATGTATATGGCCAAAGATGCCAGGTAAACCAATGAGGAAAGAATAGTCTTTTAATGGTGTTGAAATAATGAACTATCAATATGCAAAAAATAAACTTTAATCTTCGCCTCACACTGTATACAAAAACTAATTTGATCATAGACTTAAATGTAAAAGCTAAAATTATAAATATTTTAGAAGAAAATTTTCACAACTTTGAGATAGGCAAAAATGCCTTAGGCACATATAGGATTAACTCTAAAAAATATATGATTTAGACTTCATCAGAATAACTTCTGATCTTCAAAAGATGCCATTAATAAAATGAAAAAGTGAGTTACACTCTGGGTTAAATATTTGCACAACACATATCTCACAAAATACTTGTATCTAGAATATATAAATAACTCTTAAAATTCAATAAGAATAAAAACAACCATCTTTGAAAGTGAGAAAAAAGATTTGAACAGACACCAAAAGGAAGATATGAAGATACATGAATGGCACATGAAAAGAAGCTCAATAAAATTAATCATCAGCAAAATGCAAATTAAAATTATCACATAGGCACATGAGTGTAGATAAGGATGTGGAGCTCTTAAAAACCATGCATTATTGGTAGGAATGAAACATTGTAAATTCCTATCAGAAATAATTTGTTAGTTTCTTTAAAAATTAAACACACACTTAATATATGAATCAGCAATTTTTCTGGTAGGTATTGCTCAAGAGAAATAAAAATATATGTCAACAAAAAGATCTGAACCCAAATGTTCATGACAGCTTTATTTGTCATCGCCCTAAACTGTCAACAACCTAAATGTCTACCAACAGGGTAACAGGTAAAACCATTGTGATATATTCATACAATTGAATACTACTTGGCAATAATAAAGGACAACAGACCGATACACACAAGACCATGGATAGATCTCAAAAACATTATGCTGAGTGAAAGAAAAGAGATACAAAAGAGTAAGTGCTCTATTATTCCATTACATGAAATTCTAAGATGGGCAAATCTGATCTGTAGTGATAAGAAGCAGATCAGTGTCTACCAGGAGAGGGAATGGGCTGTATTGACTGTAAAGAGGCACCCAAGTATGAGTGGTCAAGAGTGGCAAGAAGAAGATGGAGAAAAGGGGCAACAGCCCTTGAAAACCAGGCAACTCCTAGGAAATATTAGGCTGCTTGGAGCTGCCTGGACCAGGACTTGTTATACAATAGATGAGGGGTGGATGGTTACTTGAGCTATTCACCAAATTACCAAACACTCCCCAAGCTAAATTTATTTTAGACCGACTTAAAAAAGAAAGATCATGGTGTGGGGGGAGGTAGTAAGATTAGTCTGAACCACAATCACTTCCTTTTCCTGCTTTGAGTCATCTCAGTTCTGTAGCTACTGTTCTCTCCAACTTCCCCCTCTTTCCCACGAATCTTATTGATTCCCATCTGATCTTAAAGATTGGCTTAGCCCACACTAGCCATAGAGAATCTTAGAGGACTTACTACTGGGAGGTCCTCTAGAGGGCTTATTTATCCCAATGGGAAAACCGAGAATCTGAGAAGTGACTTGTCCAAGGTCACTTGGCCAGTCACTGGCAGAGACTGGGCTTTTACACCTTGGTAGCCTGGGTAAATTGGAGGGGAGTAGGTTTTGTATAAATGTCTCCACTATTTATTCTATCTTATGCAGATCCAGTAAAGCTAATAAGGGAACATGTAGGGTTACCAATTTTTACAATCGCAAGGGTCTCCAGTCAGCATAATGTATGTGCAGGATTGTGAAACACAATAGTCTACATAAACACCACTTAGGAGGAAGGAAGACTGTCATCTGTTTACATGTTTGTGTTAGGTTTTTAGAAATAAAGTCTGATTAAAGAATTATATACTAACAGAAAAGAGAAATAAAATTATTGAGCTGCTAAGAGGTGCTAAGTACTGCTCTAGACATAGATATATGTTAACCCATTGAATTCTGCAGGGTAGCTATTATTATCCCCATCTGATAAACAAATAAGCTGAGATTCAGAGAGGTTATATGTGTAAATTCACATTGCTGGTAATGGCAGAGCTGGGAATCCAAACTCAAGCTCTTTCATATGATCAAGGCAGGGATTAGGAGTCTTCCTTAAAATGTTCTGCTCCTACGACGCATGAGACAGACACTGGGAGGAAAAGGTACAAGGGGAGTTTGTATTCTAATCTTAACAGTTCTCAGACACCAGGGCTGAGTGGCCTTTACCCAGAAAAGAAAAGGGGTACTTTTGCGGGGAGGGGAAAGGGGACCTGTTGAGCCTACAGAGGGCATAAAGAAGCTTCCTGCATGACTCTCATCCATTTTTTTTTTACATCTCTTCGACTGCTGCCAGAATTGCTTGATTTGTTTAAGAATAATATTCATTACAATTACTTAAGATAAACCATTTATGTCTGATTAAACAACAATGCATATAACTCAATATTATCAAAGTATATAAAAATGTGCCAAGATTTTGTAGTGTGGCTATCCCCTGACATTTTTTAAATTTAGGGGGAAAAGAAGTAAAAACACTGTTGTTACAGTTGGGGGAGGGAGTTAAAATGGAGCTCAGAGCTGTATTAGTTTTTGCCATTTTGTGTGTAATTGTCAATTTTTACTTCTTATTTTTGCTCCTGTTATATTGTTCTCTAGAGCCCCAGTGCATGAAATTTGTGCACAGAGGGATGTGTCTCAGTCCAGCCTGCACCCTCTCCAATCCAGGACCCTTTAGGGGATGTCCGAATGCAGGATCGGGCCTAAACCAGCAGTCAGACATTTCTCTCACAATCCGGGACTGCTGGGTCCTAACCACTTGCTTACCTGCCTGCCTGATTGCCCCCAACCACTTCTGCTTGCCAGCCTGATGCCCCTAATAGCTCCCCTGCTGACCTGATCGCCCCCTAACTACTCTCCTGCCAGCATGATTGCCCCCTAACTGAGCCTCAGGCCACTGGGTAGCCACCATCGGCGGCTTGCCTAAGCCTTGGGCCGGCCCTGGGCGGCTGGGCAGCTGCCATGGCCAGCTTCCCTGAGCCTCAGGCCAGCCCTGGGCAGCAGCAGCCACCATCTGTGGCTTGCCTGAGCCTCGGGCAGCCACTGCGGCTTTGTCTGGAAGGACGTCTGATGGTCATCCGGAATATGTCCGGTCTAATTAGCATACTACCCTTTTATTAATATAGATTGTACCTACCCTGCTACTAATATTTGACATTCTGATATTCTCCAAAGCAGACAGCTCTGGTTAGATAATCCTGAATAATCCAGGGAAGAGAAGAGGGAATCTCTCCATCCAAATATATAATATATCTCACAGAAACCCTTAGTTATGTCTGTAAGTAACTTCTTTCTTATGGTATCAGAATATTGTGTGTGTGTTTGTTTGTTTGTTTGTTTGTTTTTGTTTTGTAAAATATTGGGTCATAATCTTTAGGGCTCCTAAACACCATCACTAAAATAGTTTTACTCAACAGGCTTTCCCAGGGCCACATTTTTTCATAGTTTCCAACTTCTATCAAGTAACCAAATACAAACTTTTAATTAAAAAAAATCATTCAGACCAGATGTGCAACCTGATGTCCTATGTTTACAATATTTATTCTGAGTTTGTTTTTTTTACCTTGATATCTTACTGAATCCTCCTTGGCCCATCTGAAATCACCTTATACACAATTATATTTATGTGAATAGATAGGTAGATGATAAAGTGTGATAAAACCTCCACAATTGAGCCACTTCCTCTCTGAACCCCTTATAATACTGGTAGATCCACTTGGGGAATCAGCTAGTAATTAGAAATAAAAGAGAAATAACAGGGTTCGGGGGAGAATAAGAGGAGAGACATGAAATAAAAATACATAATGACACACACATAGGAACACACAGGACAGATTCAAGAAAAAAATACAAGGACTTGTGGACACAAACTACCTTCTCTCTTTTCTTTCTCCCTGAGACTATGAGTTTTTCTTGGGCTCTTCCCACATCCCCTTTCCACTCCCTAGTCCATTTGGCACCTACTTGATATGTTCTGTGCGTCCAGAGCCCTCGATGGTCTTGGCTCCCCATCGTTGCTCCTTTTCAGAGATGTCATTCTGCAAAAGACAGCACTCAGTGATAAGTGATGGCAAGAGATGTGCCACACTGAGAGAGGCCATGCAGCTGACACCCATGACCTCTATGTCCCTGCATCTGCTGCCTCCTTCAGTCAGATGCTTCTCTGTGTACACACCCTAGCCCCCATGTTAAATTAACTGGTGAGCTCTGAAATCCCTTTCCTACTGCATCCCTCACACTTTCTTCTTCAGGCTTCCTATTACTTCTCAATCCCCCCAAATTACAAATGTCCAGTCCAAATCCTGGCTCATAGGCCAAAGGAGACCCAGGTTAACCTGCTCCCTTAGCATAGCCTGTCATAACCCATCAATCACAAAGTCAAACTCCTCTCTCCTTCTCACCTGTCTTTTTCCATTCTCAACCTCAGATATTATGCATGCTCCACTCATTACAGCCAACTGCCCTACTAGTCAGTTCTACTGTGGAGTCTATCTCAGCCCCAGACTGTTCTTCTAAGCCCCTGAAACGTTACAGAATGGCCCAAATGTTTCCCCTCTATTTTTCCTTATCCAAGCAAAGCTGTTTCCAAACTCACCACAAAGTCAGGGTCTGTGTCCCAGTCATCACCTTGAGTCTCCACGGAAACAGATACATCATGCCCTACTACAGACTTCCACATCTGAGGGCGACAGAAGATGGCAATAATTAGGGGAAAAATCAAGAGATGGGAAAACAAGAATGCTGAAGTCAATGATATAGCAGCTCAATGTTTCTTGTCATTTTTTGTTAGAAGATAATAGAAGCTGAGGCAACAGGGATGAGTTTTAGAAAAGTACTTCTGTTTTTTGTTTGTTTTTATTATTATTTGAGATAAACTAACATGGCCTGGGAACACCTGAGTCTGGAGAGAAGTCATCATGGGTATAGGTAACACTAAATGACCTGGGTGTCAAAACTGCTGGGATCATTCATTTGCCAAGAAACCAGCCAGGCAGTGACTTGAAGTGGTAATCAATTGAGGGGTGCTAGAGCATCGCTAGAAGTATTGTACCATTTCACTCAGGTTTCTACATATACTCCTTTTATAGCTATCAAAACATATGCTGGTCCATCTCTTGATAAGTGAACATCTACGCACTCCACTCTACAACCTGTTTAACTCTATCAAGCAATTTTCCAACCCCCAATGCAAGTGCTATTCCATCTCTACTCAGACCAGCCACTAAACAGCGGCATGAGGTCAATAGGGTTGAAATTCCTACACTGGTTAATGCACGGGAAGTATTATTTGTGGGGAATAAGTCACTTTTTCTTCCATTTTTAAAAACAATTAATTACATTTCAAAAGAAAATAATTGACTCAAAATTGCATGTAATAAGTTCCTCATTTGAACATTAGATTTTATTAGATTTTCATTAACTACAGAGATGATAAAGAACTATTTAGAGAACACCAGTTTGAAGGGGTGCCAAATTGTTATTCTGCTGGGAATCCCCTGTGTTTCCACTGGCACTGCCAATTGTGCATGAAGAAGAGCTGCACAGCTGCTCTGGATCTTGGTGGAAAGAGGAAACAGACAATGCTCACCTGCTCTGATGGCTGCTGAGACTTCTTAACCCTGATACCACTTGCTGGCTGGTGACTCCCCTGCCCACCCTTCCCAGCTCAGACTCCTCATCCCATTGGTGTCGCTCCCCATGCTCTTCACTGTTTCTTAAAGGAGTCCCTCTTACAACACTCCTAGGACTCTGCAGTGCCTTTTCCCAGGCTCTCAGACTCTCTGGTTTTCCTTCCCCCTTGAAAACTCCTGATCTTTGAAAAATGCCTCGGCAACCAGCCCAAGGAAAGTTTGTGGCAGATTGGTTAGAGATGCAAAGAAGACACTGGAGAAGTATTGACTAAGTCAGCACACTGTGGAATGAGTCATTGCTGAGAGCAGATCCACCTCCCCCTGTGGGGCAACAGTTATGGATGGGGGTGGGGCAGAGACACAAGACCTAGGTCCTGGCTCCCGGGCTGCTCTGCAACAAAAGAACTTCACACAAAAAAACTGGAAAGGAGACATTTCTGCAATATTTGTGAGCAACAAGGAAGCAATGAAAACCGATGGTCCTTTTCTTTCCTGCTCTTCCTCTGCGGCCTCAGCCTGACGCTCCCCTAATCTCCCTTCATCACGTATCTTTAAAATAAAGGAAAGTTTCTGCTACAGAGACAATTGAGTATTTTTGAGCTACTGCCAGAAATAGGGAAGCCAAGATGTACTTTCTAGAGGTGGGAAACCGGAGAGTAACTTGGCGAGACATGGTGCTCAGAACTTCAGGTTCCATCCAGGGCCTCACTATAGGCTGCCTTTTAGCATCAGCAAAAGGCAAGGAGTCAGAAGATCACCCAGCTCTGTCACTAAGCCCCTGTGGGAACACGGGCAAGGGAATCAACATAGACAGAGTATGTACTCATTCACCAGGTACCAGGGTAGGCAATTTACAAATATTAACTTCAACAATTTAGTAAATCATTGAATGTCTCAGATACTCAGTTTTTCCTCATGAAAAAATAAACAAAGAGGTTAACCTAGCTAATCTATAAAGTTCCCTCCATCTCTGGCATTCTGAGATTCTGTGATCATGCAGTCACAGAAACTAGCCCTAGTTGCACCATCATGCCATTTGCCTCCATCAGCACCTGGTTCTCAGCACTGGTGTACGTGAGCATCTACTTCCTGATCCCTTACAATGTCCTTTATGTGGATTGTGGCTCCCTGATAAATCATATGCTGTCTGAGAGCAGAGACTGTCTTCACCTCCTGTGGTCCTCCTCCCATTCAGTGCCTCAGAGCAACCGAGGGTCTTGGAATGATGGTTTTGCATCACATTCCCTGGTTTCCAGGACCCCACTTCTGTTTCTTTCCCCAGATGCTCATTATCCACAACCACTCCCACCCAGGCCTTCTGGCCATAAAAGGTGAAAAGCGTCTTAGCAGTGACTTTCTCTCTCTCAGGACCAAGAGCCAGGTAGGTTCCTCTTACCTCAGCCCTTGCCCTGTGCTCCCTCACTTTCCCACGGCTCAGAGTACCCACCTTCAACAGTGTGAGCGCTGCTCGGGGCTCCCAGCTCCTCACGGCCACACTTGGCTCCCTCTCTGGCTGTTGCCACTTCTGAGCAAGAAAATGAGCTGCTGCTTCAGTTCCGTGTTCAGGTTTTCTGTCATTTCCTGCCACCCTGTCCTCGCAGCTACTTCCTGAAGTTTGAGTCACTTACTTCTGCTTAGGCACTTAGACAAAAAAGGACTAAATGTTTCTATGCCTAGTCTTTTGCAAGGTCTTGGGGAAGTTAAAAAAAAAAAAAAAAAAGCTCTTACTCTTGAATTTATATCCAGTCAGATCAGGGAAGCAAAACATTCTACCAGAAAACACTTAACACTGTAGAACAGCATTTGTGTTTTAAATAGGTGCATGTGTTATGGTAAAGGAATGTAAACTGTTTGGTATTGGCTGAAGTAATCAAGAAAGGCTTAATGGGAAAAAGGATCTTGCAAGGTAAGGTTTAAACAGAAACTCAACTTTACATTACCCACAGTACATGAGCCACAAAACTGGGTTTGCATGTAGTAAGGTGTTCAAATAAATACTGATAAGCTGAATAATGGAAGGAAATAAGTCACAGGGAAAAGTTAATACATAGAGAAAAATTCAGATTGTTTAGGGTACAGTGAGGAGTCTGAGCTAACCGGTAGGGAGATTTGGTTCCACACAGTAGGAAGAAGTCTGAAAGAAGTAGGTGGTACCAGATGATGGGAGATCTGTGGCATTCTGTACTACTGTTCATCAAGATTGGCTGCCCCTCCCTTTTTAAAAAAATATTTTGATTAATTTCAGAGAGAAAGGGAGAGGGACAGAGATAGAAACCTCAATGAGGAGAAAGAGGGTCATTTATTGATTGCTTCCTGCACGTCCCACACTGGGGATCAAGTCCACAACCCAGGCATATGCTCCGACCGGGAATTGAACCGTGACCTCCTGGTTCATAGGTCAACGCTCAACCTCTGAGCCATGCTGGCTGGGCCCTCCCTTCCTTCTTGAAATCAGACATGCTAAGGTGACTTGTTTTGGCCAGTGAAATGTAATGAAATACATCACTTTCTGGTGGAGACTTTAAGACCAGGGTAAGCTTTGCCGTCCTTTTGCCCAGTGCCCAGGACCTGCAAATTCTCCACAGTGGGTCCATTCTCAGTAGGGGAGTGACAGGGTCCCCACCTGAGAATGACAACACTTAATCTATTGTGTGAGGGGTTTGGAGTCTTTGACTAGAAAAATAATCCTTTGTTGATTTAGCTACTGAAAATTACGGGGTATTTGTCATTGTACCTGACCTAGCCTCTCTTAATCTTTTCTTTTAAATATATATTTTTTATTATTATTGATTTTAGAGAGAGGGAAAGATAGAAACATCAATGAAAGAGAAACATTGATTGGCAGCATCCGCATGCCCCCT
This sequence comes from Myotis nattereri, assembly GCF_964212035.1. Taxonomy (NCBI): domain Eukaryota; kingdom Metazoa; phylum Chordata; class Mammalia; order Chiroptera; family Vespertilionidae; genus Myotis; species Myotis nattereri. Next base: position 58,980,299 of record NC_138077.1, on the reverse strand, counting down.
TTGGGGATCAAGCCCACAACTTGGGTATCCTGGGAACATGCCCTGAATGGGAATGGGACTATAATCTCCTGGTTCATGGGACAACGATGCGTAACCAACTGAGCACACTGGCCAGGCAAGCCTCTCTTAATCTTGATTGAGGTGGAGTTGTGACCTGATTTGCTCAGTCATGAGCTCTCCACTGGCTTCAAGCAGAGACTGGATGAAACTAGTCTAAGATAGAGAGGAGAGAATGTCTTTCTTAGGAATGAGTTAAGATTTCAGTCATTTCCAAATCTAAGGATTCTATGCCTGGGGAGAGTTTTATTTATTGAACTCTCTTACTTCATGACCTATTTATTGTGGCAGCACTGTAATTATTTTAAGGAAGAGTAAAGTTGTAGATATTCTGAATTATAGTTCAGTGTTGAAAATGGGAATGATCCAACTAGATGCTGTGACACATCACCCAAGCACTTTTTTGGAGAAACTATAAAATTTAACTAGAGATGACACCAAGAATTCTCATCTCTACTTTAGCAAATGTCCCAAGTCCACTCCCAATGAGAGGCAGTTTGTTGCACATAGAAACAGCATGGGCTTTGAAGACAGATGGACTTGATTCAATGTTTGTACCTTAAGAAAGTGTTAGCTATTCTCAAGCAGAGGCATCCCCTAGGACAGCGGTTCTCAACCTGTGGGTCGCGACCCCTTTGGGGGTCGAAAGACCCTTTCACAGGGGTTGCCTAAGACCATCGGAAAACACATATATAATTACATATTGTTTTTGTGATTAATCACTATGCTTTAATTATGTTCAATTTTTAACAATGAAATTGGGGGTCACCACAACATGAGGAACTGTATTAAAGGGTCGCGACATTAGGAAGGTTGAGAACCACTGCCCTAGGGGCTTCATGTTTTCTGTACGCTCCAGGTAAGAGTTTTCCAAGGCCCAGGTGTAAACCTGCATGAATCTCATGCCTTAAGGCCCAGCTTGTTGGGTTCAGTATTTGGATGAAATTTCCTCACTCTACTTCATTACCCTGGCTGCAGTCTAGTGGTTAAGCTGGAAGGACACATGTAGCTGTTACTGAAGCTAGTCAGAAGGAAACCTGAAATAGGTAGAGCTTTCTACCCCTGTATCCATTTCTGGCTATCCCCTCCTACATCTCTTCCCCTTAATATACAAACACATGTACACACACCACCACCAGTTTTTCATTCTGAAAATAATTTTATTATTTTACATTTATTCAGGAAAGTTCCTGGTTGGGGTGACCAAGATATGGTCACTACAGAACAGATTAGAACAGATCAGTCAGTTCACCAGTTTTTTCTATTCTTTGGGTGGTGAGAGCAAGTCAGGAAGACATTATGTGTACAATGAGAAAATAATCAACAGGTAGGTGTTGAGGGGCTGGGGAGGAGGCACAAATGAAATTTGATCCTGCTGTCATTCTCAGGCCTAGATTTAAATATTTGGTCTTCTCCATATTCTCCCTCCATTTTCCTTAGCTCTGTTACCACAGAGGGCAGATGAATATGAAGTTGAAAAAGTGGAATAACTGTTACCAACAGCAAAGTAGGAGTGGTCCCCAGAGCAGCCAGATCTCCCTGGTTGAGAGCCTGTGCCTCACCTAGGACTGGCTCCTAGTGTACTGCCGTAGGGCCCACATTTGAGGCATATCCAGGTAACACAAAATGAGAAGCATCTGAATCCCGCTGTCTATAATCAGTTCTTCCTGCCTTTCAGTGAAAGGCACGGGCCACTCAGCACCCTGGTACACATGTGATAGAGGGCATCAGTAATGGGCTCCTTTCCTTACAGTTCAGAACCACAAGTCTTACTCCAATGCTGTCTGAACAGCCAGGGAAGATTTCCTTCCCTGTGATCCAACAGCTAAAACCCATCAGCTCCCACCAGGAGACCTGACCTAGTCAGATATCCCTGGGATAATGTTCCCCAGAACTTTGTTATGGGGGATCCGCCTTCCCCCTGAAGCAGGAGAAATGAATGATACTGGACTTCAGCTTATTAGGTTTATTGGAGCCACCCTCCTGGCTGGAAAACATTCCTCCACATCTTTCACAAGAGATCAAGGCCTGACAGATCTGAAAAAATGTTAAGCCCAGCAACCAAATGTGGGGCCTCCTCAGACTATGCAAAAATGTTCTGGCCATGGGCAGTAGAAAAAGGCAGATTTGATGGTTCTTGCAGCTCTGACCTGTGCTCCCTCCACTTCTGTTTTTGCAGGCACTTTCTGTGGAGACTTGGAGAGAGGACCTGTAAGTGGGAAGATGACTATTCCACTGGAATTGATGGTTTTGATGTTAGAGGTGAGGGAATTCCAAATTCCAAGAGTAGTGTTCCAAAAGGTGAGAACTAAGTTTATAAATGGCCCGTGAAACATAAAATGAGCAGGACATGAACCATCAAAAAGTAGATGGCAGCCAGCAGAGGCACTCGGGTCCGGGAATGAAAGAGTGAACGTAGGACCCGCTTCCATCCAGCACCACTCCGTGACTGAAAGAAAAATTGGAAAGTCAGAGAGTTTTACCCTGTAGAGATAATGTCCCTTTTCCTTCCCCAACCCCTGCAAAAAAAGAGATATTCTGAGAGCAAGTCTCCTGAAGGTCAACAAATAGGCAAATTCCACCAGATTCCTCCAACCTTCCCTATCGTTCCAGTCTTAGCCCCATCAGCTGTTCAGTGTCCAGAACTGCACATTCCTTCTCGATCCCCTGCCTCAGCACAGCAGCCCTGCAGTACAGGACAGTACTCTCTCTTTATCCTTCTTCCCTTCTTACCCTTCGACAGCTGTTGCCTGGGAGGTCTATTAACACTGCCTGCTCCTGCGTGCCACAGGAGCCGATGATAGGAGTCCGGGCAGAGTCCCATTCACTGTGCTCCAGCCTGTGTTGGGAAAAAAGAAGCATGGCATTGGTTCATACCAAGTGAGGTGATCTGAAGTCGTCTCAGTCATCTTGCCATGTGAGGTAGCACAAGGGACTGGCAGCAAAGGCTGCTCTCACACCTTGTCCCCATGAAAGGATGTCCAGGCAGACAGTAAAGGTGATTAAAAACTACCAGGAACTGACTGCCTACTGCCGACTGGGTGCTTTATATCCCAGGTTTAATCTTCAGGTTTTGAGGCTGGTGTTACTTCCTTCAAAGTAAGGCTTGAAGGTGGCACTGCCAGTGAGAGGTAGAGCAGAATTCAAAACACACACCTATCTCTAAACAACTGTTACAGAATTTACCAGGCAACCGAAAAATACACAGGAGTACCAGAGGCACAGGAAAACCCCATTTATTTTTAGATATTTCACAGGTATCGGTACAGGACTCAGGGGAGGCTGTTTCTTTCCCAATCCTGAGCAAGCCAATATGGAAGAAGCTTTCCCTTTATACCCTTTGGTTTCTTTGTCCCCAAAATATGGGATGAGACTTCTGGACCTTTTGCGGGCTTTGCAAAAAGCCCCGTGTATTGGGGTGGGGGCTGTGAGACCACATCTAAAGGCCTGGCCTGGCGCCAGCGCTGATAACTCCGTCTGGAGGTTGTGTATTGCTCATGGTTTATGGCCTCTCTAAAATGGGAGTAGTACTTAGGTAAACAGGTCTTGCAGGACCAGATAATTAAAGAAGGAGCAGTGATTAGACTATAGGCTAACAAGAATGGGCATTAGATTACTGGCACAGATTCAGATTGCTAGCCCCCCAAAAATGTCTCATTTTCCCCATCATAACATGTTCTTTTTTCCCCACTATATCACACTTGACTCAGAGAAACTCACTAATTTTTTCTCATTTATTAAAAGCCATTAAGCAAAAATGGCCAAGAATTGAACTGAACTGGCAGCCTTTATTGCTTTCTGTTTTCTTTTTTTTTTTTTTTTCTGATTTGCTTATTTATTTAATACTGGAATTTCTCTATGTAATAAAGCTGCCTTTACACCCACTCAATGGTTTCTTCACAAAAACAAGAGTTGTATCAAAGGGGCTGCAGGTGACAGCACATCTGATCAAACATTTGCCCATAGGGATACATGCTTTAATTGTGGTGGGGAGAATGGAATGCTTTACTCTTGATTTTCCTCCATATGAAGGGTTATCCAGTAGCCTACTACTCCTGGCCTCACTTTGCAGGCCACACACTTTCCTCCTTGAGACAAGGAATACTTTAAAATCTGATTTTTTGAGTCTGGGAAGAAAAACTGGAAAGCACAACCTTGCTCCATCCTGCCTTGTTCCTCTTGAGAGCCAGGCTGAGTGTCTGTTCTCCCATGTGAGAAACTTTTCCGGGGCAGGTTTAATCTGTAATAGCATGGTCTATGGTACTATACAGTCAGTCTGCCTGTCTACTTCTAAAGGCAAGGCTGAGGAAGGATGAGATGTAGGTACTGGTGAGCCAAAGAGTACTTGCTGCTTTTATTATTTTTAAAAATATATTTTTTATTGATTTCAGAGAGGAAGAAAGAGGGAGAGAGAGATAGAAACATCAATGATGAGAGAAAATCATTGATTGGCTGCCTCCTGCAAGCCCCCCACTGGGGATCAAGCCCGCAACCCAGATATGTGCCCTTGATTGGAATCAAACCCGGGACCCTTCAGTCCACAGCCCGGCACTCTATCCACTGAGCCAAACCGACTATGGCAGTACTGGCTGCTTTTAAATTGCAAGTCCATTGAGTTCCGCACGAATAGAAGTTTTAAGATTAATGAGAAGTTTTAAGATTAATCTGACAGTACCAGGCCTAGGTAGAAGTACTTGATTGGCTACTTTGATTTCCATTCTACATCAGGGCCAAAGAGGAAATTGTGGAGGGGCTAAGCTTGGGTTAATGTGGCTTGTCCATAGACTTGAGAGTCACCCTGAACAATGCAGTTTCAAGTTGGCTTGGGACCAGTTAATTACACATGAGGAAGAGATTTCCCCCAAAGGGCTGAGTTTCACAGATCTAAGCAAGTCCATAACAAGTGGCAGAGAAACAGCCATGGGTACACAGGCCTGAAAATGCCCTGCAGACAGTATGGCTGTGTGGTATCCCTCAAGAGCCCACCCTCAAGGTTGCACACCAAGGCCCAAATGAGTGATGAAAATTAAGAAGCTGTGAATATGCTGGATGGGAAAGAAAGGTATCTCAAATAAGACCTGCTCACTGGGGCTGACGCCTCTGCGACCTAAACTTTGCAAGCCATTAATATCACAAATGCCACTCTCTGAGGGAAGAGGCAATATATGTAGGTGGCTCCCCCTGACACCCTGTTTATAATAAAGTGCCTGCTTTTAATGTTTCTTTCCATGGAAAGGGACACTCAAAATAATCTCAGCCACTCTACTCTCTCATGCATAGTGATTCTCTTGACTGGTGAGTTGGGAATAAGGAACTGGGGACACACAGCTGTCCTTCCAAATCACTTGGCACAGACTTCCCTTAAGAAGTACGACGTGCTGTAATGTTCTACTTTCACAAGTGTGGGTTCTTCTTCTGCAAGGAAAGTCTACCCTGGCCTGTCACTGCCTTGGACTAGGAGAAATTCAGGTTTAGGAAGTGCATCTGCTAACAAACAAAAGCTAATTCTTCTATTTCGGCTTTATAAAGTGGTCTCTTAATCTCCCATGTGTTTTAATCTTTGTAAAAAAAAAAATCAACTGATTCAGATCTCAGATAGCGAATGGGGTTGCCATTTCACTGGCTCTCTAAAGAATCCTACAACTACCTCATATACTATATGACATATAGTTAGTTAGGATATAAAAGATACCTTATTTCACCCCACATGAAAAAAGTTGTCAAGACAGAACGTGGCTGGAGAATCGAGCGACAGAACCTGGCGAGAGAATCTGGCTAGAACCTGGAGAGAGAACCTAGCTATGCTGATCAACTGAACGCTGCCTCCGTGTCCTTCATTCTTCGCCGACTCCATCCACACCTTTGGGAACCCCTGTACCCGCTGGGGCTGAACCCCCAACAATGAACCAGGCTTAATCTCATGATTTTTAAATATCTTGCTATACAGAAACAACCAGTTATGCCCTGTGATAAAAATCCAGAGCAATCCAATAGGAATCATAGTAAAGATGAAAGAAGGAAAAATAAAGAATTGAGAGAAGGAGAAAAGGAAGAAGAAATGGAAAAGGATGGAAAAAATAAACTGGAAGAGGAACAGGAGGAAGAGAAAAAAGAAGAAAAAATGGAATGAGAGGAAGAATATCCGGAGAAAAGATTAGTCAGCAAGCCCCTCATGGACACTCTCTGGGCAACGTTTAAGTTAAACAAATGCCCCACAAAAGGACATAGTCTATCGCTTGCATTTGAATTTAACATGACAGAAAAACAGGTAAATCAACGGTTTTTAAAAAACAGAAATTCAAACAAGAAATGTATAAGCGAAAATACAAGAGAAAGCTCAAGAGAAAGAAACGTGATTGAAAGAAATTAAGAAGAGAACATCTGTATTTTTAATAGCACTGGGCAGTATATAGAATTTTTATATATTATTATTTATGTATGTTTATATACATATACTCACTTATTGACTCACTTGATTATCACTCTAAACCACAAAGGAAGAAACTGAATTGCTGGGAAATAATGTGATTTCATCAAGTACCAGTACCTACATTTCTAAGCTTGAATTTGTACTTTGTTCCCTCAGGCACTTTCATTTAGGTTATGTCAATTTGTGTTTCATATGCAATGTTTATGTACTCCCAATTTTCTCTGTTAAAATTCTAATGTGGCCCTGAAAAAAAAAAAAAAGTTAATACAGCTGTCATAAATGGTAGATGATATTATTATTATTCTCTAAGAACAACTGCTTTGGAAAGTGCAGGCCTCCTAGATTCCAAAAGTACAGTCTTCTCACATGACTACAATGACCCTGAAGTCCCTGAGCACCCGTCTTGAGATGAGGATTACATCCTAATTATTCCTAAGTCTAGCTGCTGGAATGTACATGAGTGTGATCAGAAAGGACCAGAGGTGGAAACAGGTATCTCCCTCAGCCCTTTACCGTCTGATCTGCTCCTCGGCCATGGAGAGGGCAGTCTCAGCAGCCACTTTTTGGTCTCGCTCTTCTTCCAGCAGCTTCCTCAATTCGTTCACCTCCTGTTTAGTGTTGCTCAGCTGCTTTTGGGCTTCCGAAAAACTTCAGGACAAAAGGAAAACAAACAGCATCACTAATTGCAGAACCCAGTTGCTGATGCAAGGGATTCCAAGTTTTCATACGGTTATAAAGCAGAAAAATTTACAGATGCAAATAAGACATTAAAAGCATAGATGTAGAGCGATTAAGGTGCAGAAAATATCTTAAGAGATTTTAGGGATTAACTGAATAGCTTTCATTTGAATAACCACAGAATTAGTGGGGTGGGGGTGGGGGGGTGTATGTAATGGTGCTTCTGTTTTTGCTTTACAAACTTTTCATACTTAATCTGTTAGAACTATTACTATTTAATCCTCACATCAATTCTGCGAGGCCAATAAGATAAGATGATATGTCAGATCCATACAATGGACTCCAGTTCAATCTAGAGTCTAGAAGATCCCAGACAGCTGTCCAATTTCTGCGTATATAATGCATGCTGCAGGGGTGCGAGCTCCTCCCTACCTTAGCTGTGGCTGCCTCAGTTCCTCAGGATCACTCTTCCTGTGAGCCCCATTCTTTTCCTGGGGAGCTCCTGGAGCAACATCCAAACTCGACGGCCCCTAGAAGAAGAATAAGCTTAGCCATTCAGTGATGAAAGTGCTTAAACTGTAGTTGGGTAAAAGGAGAACTCACTTAACATCAAAGAGAATAAGAAATGTTGGAGAGGAATACGTGTTTGCAATTCTCTTCAAGTAGAGATTTAGAAGTGAGAATCTTCAGCTCTAATACATTAATCTCCTACATAAAACTCTCATTAATTTTATTCCAGATTCCCATTCTTGAATCTCTCCTCTTAAATCTTTAAAGGCTTAACACTGAATCTGCTTTCTTCCAGTGGAGGCTCACGAATTTTCCAGAAGCTACTCTGATCTTCCCTTGCTCAACAATCCCTCCCAAAACTGTTCTCCTCCGGCCATGCCCTATTTATCTCCATAATGATTTTCAATCTCCGCCAACTTCGACAATGAACTGCTGTTCACTGCCCCCAACAGCTCTGCCTATTTTTTAAAATATATATATTTGTGTTGATTTCAGAGAGGAAGGGAAAGGAAGAGAGAGATAGAAACATCAATGATGAGAGAGAATCATTGATCAGCTGCCTCCTGCACACCCCATACTGGGGGTCAAACCTGTTACCCGGGCCTGTGCCCTGACAGGGAATCGAACCGTGACCTTCTGGTTCATAGCTCAACACTAAGCCCCTGAGCCACTCCGGCTGGGCAGCTCTGCCTATTTTGTTCCTCAGGTCCAAATCTCCCTACAGCTTTCTTATTTCTTGAAGCAAAATAAAAACTTTCCTAGTTTCAGAATTCTAAAAGCCTCAATCATCACTGTTTTCCACGCGTTTTGATTTATCTCCCACCACCTCACTCATCCTTTTTATTTTAATCCCCTCAATTTTTCCTACAACTTATTCCCATTTAATAATTCCCTTCTTCTCTCTCACTTTCTCCCATCACAGCTAATTAACCTTCAGCCTGCACACAGCAGCCTCATTAATGCTGCCCACTTACTTTCTCATTGAAACTCAGTTTCATAACAGTTTTCCCAGCCTCTCCACTTCTCCTTACTCACCGCCTGCAGCTCCTGGACCTGCTTCTCCAAGACCGTGCAGTGATTGAAAAGGTCACTGTAGTGCTGCTGGTTCTCGCGAAGACTCTGACTGGTATTGCACAGCTGAATTGAAAGGGTATTCTTCTCTTCGAGTAGTTGAGAAAACTGAAACAGAGGACAGGGCTGTTTCACTATAAGCAGTCCTCAGGCTAGCTGTCCTGAGTTTAAAGGATTTAATTTTTGTTTTTAAATGCAAGGCCTTTATTTCAATAATGTGTTCCTTCAAAGTGAGAAAACTCATAATTTTTGACAAGGAAAGGAAAACAAGTTGGGGGAAGTAGCAAGAAACTGTATTTGTGGTGCCCAGTACATTATCTGAAGAACCAGGAAGCAGAAGCCACAAGCAACCTAATAGGAGAGGCTCTCCCAGGTATATAAGAGAAGGGCAGTAGCTTGGGTCCAAGGTGAAGTTACTAACAAATGACTATTACCCCTAGAGTTCTAGATGGCTGGAGATACAGCTGTCATCAAAAAATTCATACAATAATATTTCTGGGTAGATTTTTCGATGCTGTAAAAAGTTAAAATGACCAAGAACACAGAATAAAAAATTACAATATGTGGTAGGAGGGGGAAATAGAATAGATCTTAATATATTGATATATACGTAAGAAACTATACTGGGAGTACAGACTCTCACCGGTATAAAAATTTCAGTCATTCAAAGCAGGACTCTTCTCTGCTACATGAGTGACAGGTAGTTATTCAGTCTTTCCTTGAACACATCCAGTGTCAGGGGCACTCACTACCTGACAAAGCAGCCCAATCCCTTTCCCACCATGTCAAAGACAGAAAATTATTTTTAATATTGAGCAAAAAATTTACTCTTTGGAGCTTCTACATATTGATTTGAATTTGGTCTCCCGGAACTCTAATTCTAAGTCCTCACTTGTAGGTGTCAAGTTTTAAGTTTAGTAATAATTAACACCCAGATACATTAATAACCACAGAGATGTCTCTCCGAAGTACCCACTGTAGGACTGTCTACCACGTGAAAGGAGACTGGTGTGCCTAGCTGTGTGTTCAATCTCTTCCTGAGTATTCCTTGTTGTCAGTATTCTGGGTTAATGTTTAAGTAAAATAGTTGGATCAATGTTCAGAGAAAAGAATATAATACTTTTCTAGAGATAACATGATGACTGGAAAGGACATTTGATGCATATGAAAAATTAGAACAACAAATCCACATGGTATAACAAAAACATCTACATAGCCAGAATGAAAAACATAATAACCTTACCTCTAAGAGCAATGTTCAGTTTACAAAGCATTTTCAAGAGTATTCTCTTATTTGAGAGACATTTATAAATGACAAACAAAGAGAGGAGCAGTGACTTGCCTAACGTCATGTGGCTGGTAGGTGGCAGACCAGGACTCAAGTATGTTCTTGACTCCAAGTCTAGAGCTCTATCTGCTACCTGATGGTGCCCCAACTGAGAGTTCAGCAAGGAAGTTAAGCAAGTTATGGGCTTTTCTTAGGAGAAAAGGCAGTTAGTAAAGGAAAGCACAAACTAATTTGAAGACAGAAATAGCTTGGTATAATGACAACTACTGGGTTCTGAGGCAAGGAGTTAACTTTCTCCTAACATAGGAGACAAACCATACCAAAAAACAAAACACCCCAAAACAGAAACAAACAACATCCCTCAGTGTTGAAAAAAATCCTAACACTCTTTTCTTTGACATATCTAGAAGTGTACAAACCCCCTAACTGAAGAAGTCTAATTATTTACAATAAGCTACCCTCCTATGAACCACCTTTACAATGTTTATATTATTTTGTCTGTAATAAACTACAGAGGTCCACAGGGGCTGACAAACTACAATCCAGGGCCTACTACCTTTTGTGAATTAGGTTAAGTGGGACATAACCACCCTCCTTGTCTATGCATCGTCTATGACTGCTTTTGTGCTACAATTGCAAAGCTGAGTAGTTTTAACAGAGCATTTACTATCTGGGCTTGCAAGAAAAAGTTTGTGACTTCTGCTCTAGCTCATAAGCTATTGTATTTCATCATGTCTATACTTGTAAAAATGGAGGACAGCATCTAGACTACAGTATCATTCCTCTCATGTTTTCGAGTTGGCATTACATAGAAACATATAACCATGCTTGTTCAAATACATATGAAGTCTGAGCATCCACATAAGAAAAGGGCAATGCCTTGGAGTGGAGCCATTCTATGCTGACAGCCCATCTACTACAATCCCAATCTAGGGCCCAAGAAGCAATTCTTCCAGTTTTCTAGGACCAGTTAGAGTGAGGCTCTAAGCTCACTGCAATGTAAGCTCCATAAATGGCTATATGTATCCTCAATACCTAGCATATGGCTAGGCTCATAAAAGGCAAATAATAGCTATTTGCTTGATGAATAAATGAATGAATGATGCTAGATATGGAGATACCTTTCTTACAGCTGATTTCTAAAGGAAGAACTCTTTGTCGCCCAGAATTATGGCGACCTAAAGCAATGTTTCTCATACTTTGTTAAGTGATATGTGAAGTATACCTCAATAAAGTTGTTAAAGAAAACGTAACTTGGATTATGAGCCAGAAACCAGTCCATAAATAACTGAAACTAAAGTTTCTGAAAACAAGATACACTTTTAATTACATAATACATACACATTTTCAATCTTTTTTTAAATAAAAAATACTATTTTCACTGTTTATAATAGCTCCAAAATAGAGAAACCCAAATTTCTTCAACAGTAAAATAGGATAATTATGGCATATGTCCACAATGCAATACATGAGAATCGAAAAATCATATTATACACAATATGGATGAATTTCACAAAATAAATGAAGCAACATGAAAGAGAAAACATGATTCCACTTACATGTAGCTCTAGGGGGTGGGGGGGTGGTAGTGAATTGGACACAAGGACTTCGGGATTTGGTATGTTCTAACTCTTGAGTGGGGTGCTGATTACACAGCTGTCTTCATTTTATGGAAATAAGCCATACCATTTATGATCTGAGTGCTTTTTTGTACTTTTTACTTCAATAAAACATTTACATTAAAATCTTTGCTATCTACTAAAATGACTTCATAATCTACTAATAGCACTGAATTGCAGTTTAAAATATTGTCCTAGAAAGATAAATGCCCAGAGAGAGAGTCACAGTCTAATGTTCAGGAGAGCAAATATAATAGGGTTGAGGGGGGATCTAGTTTATGGGGGGGGGGAAAGTGTTACAGAACTTGGAAGGACAGAACTTTCTGGAAATAACTGACTAGCTGGTAGGGGAACTGGGTAGGAGCTTCTCTGGAGCCCCTCTAAAAACTCCGACATAATTCCCCTAACAAAGGGTCTGCAATTTTACCAATTTATTTGGATCGACAAAATTTTTTTTTGTTTTGTTAATCCTCACCTGGGTATATTTTCCCATTGATTTTTAGAGAGAGTGGAAGGGAGAGAAGAGACACACAGAGAGAAACATCAATGTGAAAAAGACACACAGATTGGTTGCCTCCTCAAAGGTCCTGGGCCAGGATAAAGCCTGCAATGGAGGTACGTGCCCTTCACTGGAATTGAACCTGGGACCCTTCAGTTGATGGGCAATGTTCTATCCACTGAGCCAAACCAGCTAGGGCTCAACAAAAGTATTTTTAAAATGTATATTTCTATGCCCTAACCTGTTTGGCTCAGTGGATAGAGCGTTGGCCTGCAGACTCAAGGGTCCCAGGTTCAATTCTGGTCAAGGGCATGTACCTTGGTTGCAGGCACATACCCAGTAGGGAGTGTGTGGGAAGCAGCTGATCGATGTTTCTTTCTCATTGATGTTTCTAACTCTCTATCCCTCTCCCTTCCTCTCTGTAAGAAATCAATAAAATATATTAAATAAATAAATAAATAAATAATATAAAAGAAAAATTTTTAAAAATGTATATTTCTATGCCAAAGTAAATAGTGTTATCAGTCTCTTCATGTCAATTAGTTGAATTTAACAATATTTTAAAAGTACCTTCTACATAAGGCAGGCACCTTGCTTTTCTATGTACGTCATATTTATCTCAGACCAAACTCCTCCTAACACCTTAGGCAAGTTAATCTGAGAAAGGTAAAACTTCTGTACCCTAGGGTATGCTATAGCTGGAGCCTAGATTTAATCATCATCTACTTACCTTATTGCTTCTAGTCATGGAAATAAGAAACTGAATTCTAGTCTAGCAGGAAAGACTTACCCTGCTGTTCAGTTGCTGAATTCTTAATTCCTTTTGGTGAATTTCCTTTAAGCTGTCATTGAGCTGAGTCCTGAGAAGTTCTGTCTCATAAACTAGGTTCTGTGGCCCTTCCAGGGAAGCTGATGTCTCTGGGGATGCCTGCCAGGATACAAACAGCGATGAAGCTTGCTCACACTTAATTCCTTCCCTCCAGAAACCCTGTCCACCCCATAGGAAGTCATGAAATGGCTTGCCGAATACTGACAGGTAGGCACTTAGCTTGCATGAAGCTGATGCTTCCTGGGTAATGGTTACTTCTGAGTAGCAATCTGCATTGGAATTACTCACCTGCCTTTGGTACTGTACTTTGAGGGTCTCAGTCTGGGAGGCAGATCTCAATTCCCTCATAAGATTTTGCAGATGACTGATCTGCTGATCTTTATCTGAAATAGCCATAAGGTACTGTTCTTTCATTCTCCTCTCATGAGTTTCCCAGGAATTCTTTTCCATCCTAGGAAAACATGAAATAATCACAGCAAAAATATACTTGTGAGAGAAAGATGAATAATTCCCTATGTACCCTGAACTGTCACCATCACCCAGTGGTAAAGAGGTGCCTCTCTCTGACTGACCCCACCCCTACTGAAGTATCAGTGGAGAAAACAAGTTGAGACCTGGACATCCATCTCTTCCATGACAAGGTAATGAAGTGCTCCTCCCTGTCCCTGCAGAGGCAGTATCAGAAAAGGCCAAGAGCAAAGTTTGGACTTCGGGCACTACCCAATGGTAACAATGTGCCACTCCCCCAATCCGCTTTCTGCAGTGCCAGGGGAGACCGAGTGAGGAGAATGGACTTGCGACACTGCCCAGTAACAAAAGTGACCTTCTCCACACCCCATAGTGATATCAGCGGAGGCCGTGTGTGGACCCCGGATTCCTATTCTCACCTAACAGTAACGAGGCAACCCTCCCAACTAATTGTGCTGTCAGTGGGGTACAAGTGGGGAGACGAGACTTCTACCTCTTCCTGGCAATATCAGGGCACCCTTTCTCTCTAGAACTATCAATAGAGGCTGAGTGGGGAGCCCATTGGCCTTCACCCTCCATCTGGCAATAAAGTGGCAATGTTCCCCTTCCCCTGCTGGTGTGGTATCAGTGGAAGTCCACTGAAGCAGATTTAAATAAGACTCCAAGTCATAATTTCCAAAACTGAACTCATCATAATAAGAAACAAGGATGTCACATTCTAAGAACCAGGGAAATCCCAACTTGATTGACAAAAGAAAACCATCAGATTACAACAGTGAGATGACAGTGTGGAATTATGTGACAAGGATTGTAAAGCAGTCATTATAGAAATATTTCAACAAGCAATTACTAATACACTGGAAACAAATAAAAATAAAGGAAGCATCAGCAAAGAAATAGAACATATAAAGAAGACATGAACAATAGAAATTGCTGACTCCTGAATAAAGAGAAAAATAATCAATTAATTATATTAATCCAAATTTAAAAGATCTTGTTGAGAAGGATGAAAGGAAAGCTGCAGACTGGGAACAATATTTGCAAACCACATGTCTGACAAAGAAATTGTATCTAGAATATATAAATAACTCTCAAAACTCCAGAGTAAAAAATTAACAACTTAAATAGAAAAATAGGCAAAAAACATGAATATACATTGCACCAAAATGGACAAATGACTGTCAAATAAGCACATAATAAGATGTTCAACATTATTAGCTATTATGCAAATTAAAATAACATTACATATCTGTTAATATCAAATGCTGACAAGAATGCAGCATTTAATATTGAAGCTGGATCACGCATGTATTGCTGGTAGGAATATAAAATGGTACAGTCATTCTGGAATATAGTTTTGCAGCTTTTTAAAACACTAAAAATTACACTTACCATACAACCTAGCATTTGCACTCCTGGGAAATTATCTCAGAGAAATGAAAACTTATTGTCCACATAAAAATCTATATACAAATGTTCATAGCAGCTTTGTTTACAATAGCTAAATTTTGAAACAACACTCATGTTCTTCAACGGGTAAATGGCTAAAAGCAATACATTCATACCATGGAATACAATTTGTTGGTAAAAGAATAAACTATTGATACACTCAACAAAGTTGATGGAGCTCAAGGGCATTATGATGCATGAAAAAAGCTAATTTCAAAAGGTTACATACTGTATAATTCCACTTATAAAACATTCTCAGAATGACAAAATTATAGAGATGGAGGACAGATTACTGGTGGCCAGAGATTAGGAATGAGAGGGTGGGAAGCAGAGAGAGGGAAGAGTATAACTATAAACTAGTGGCATACGGGACATATTTGTGTTGATGGGACAGTTGTATATGTGAGTTGTGGTGGTACTTATGTGAATCTACACATATGGTAAAACTACACAGAACTATACACATATAAATACTCAGATGAATGTAAAATTGGTGAAATATGAATAAGGTCTTTGAATCATATCAATGCCAATTTCCTGGTGTTGATATTGCATTAGAGTTAAGATGTGACCATTAGAGGAAACTGGGTGGAGGGTACATGAGAACTCTGTGCTATTTTTGCAACTTCCTATATATAGCTATAATTATTTCATAATAAGATGTTTTAAAAAATAAGAAAACTAAAAGGGTATAAAAGCAGAGATTATCGTACCTGAGCTGATGCAGCTCATGCTGCCAGGAGAGGTTCTCCTGCCTGAGCTCTTCTTGCATAATCTGAAATGTTTTTGTCTTATCTTGATACTCCTGAAGTTGAGCCTTCACTGGACGTAACTCAGTGATCTCCTGGTTAATCTGTAAGTATTGCTGCTGCAGATTCTTCAGTTCCTTCAGCTTTAACCAAAAGGAAAGTAAAGGGTGATTCATCACATCATTCACCCAGCTATAAGTCATCAGCAGGTCCCTACTAAGTCAGTCAGACACCACACAGACTATCAGCACCTAACAGTTCATTGACATATCACTGCAGCATGAATCCCTAAAATGGTGAAATACATGCGGCCAGGCTTGTGGGAATCACCCCATGAAGCTGCCATCAAGGCTACAGGACCTGACCATTCCTGCAACTGCTATCCCTCCCCCCCTACCCACTCCCCCGCACCTCCCAAGGTCCTAAATTGACTCGATCTACAACTCTGATGGGGGATAGACATAAGGGACCGATAGCTTCTTTGTGAGTGGTAACTCCCTAGAATAAGAAGTATAAACACAGACTGTTTTTTTATTTATCCATGTGCCTGGGTTATGGATGTCAACCTTTACTCTAGCTCATCTGATGACTATGATATGAAGAAGGCAGTGATGCCCATGCCCAGTGGTTAAGGGCACTTAGGCTTTGGAATCAGTTATCCTGTCCACACAGGTTGTGATCCTATACATGTTCCTCACACCCTCTAAGCCTTAATTTCCATCACCTATAAAATGAATATAATTACAGGACCTCTCATAAGATTATGAGAAACAAAAAAATTAATGTGTTACACAGTTAGTGGTGGTGATGATGATGATGATACAGTAATGATGGACTTGACTCTAATTAACAGAACTGCCTTTCTACATTCCAGATATATCTTTAAACTCTTTATCCCCAATACTCATTAAAAGCTTGATAGTAAGAAAAAATGTCAGGACATCTGGGCAAAGAGGGAGCCTTGAACACACATCTGTTTCACCCACTTCGGAAAGTCACTAATGCTACAATAAAGGCATTATTTTTTAAAGCATAAAACACAAGAACAGAAAGAACAAGAGAGAGGTCAGCAGCAACAGAATTAATTTTGGAAGCTGAAAAGCAGATGCATAAGTTGTAAATGACTTAACAGATCTGGAAAAGCCATATCTTAAGCTAGCAGTAGGGAAAGCCAAGAGCCAATAGAACTTACTCTGCAGAATCTTCAAAAGGCTCAGGAATTAACAGCACCAGGTACCTCTGGAAAAGATGGCGATGGGAATAAGGAGGAGGTGGCTGAAATAAGGAGGATTAGATGAAAGCTGCTTAAGAAACAATTGTATCCCTAAGTACCCTCCTCAGCTCCACACTTTTGTTACCCTGATAGATAACTAGAGTCTTACTCTCTGGAGAAGGTAAAAGAAGTGTCTCTGGACTATGAAACATCAGACACAGCTGAAGGTAAGGACACTGGTCTAAAGCAAGGTTGATCAAGTGAATATATTCTTTTTTAAAAAAAAATTAAAATTGATTTTTTAGAGAGAGAGGAAGTAACAGAGAGAGAGAGAAAATCATCAATGCAGGAGTGGAACATCGATCAGCTGCCTCCTGCACACCCCCTACCAGGGATTGAGCCCAAAACCCGGGTATGAGCCTGGACCAGGAATCAAAATGAGGACCTCTCCTTAAATGGGTCATGCTCAATAAACTGAGCCACACCGGCCAGGACAAATGTATTCTTTCAGAATGCATGAAGCCTTTCCCCTGAGTAGGAAACTCTCCAAGTGCTGGCATACAGGCCTTTACCTTCCATGCAGAAAATGATAAGCTCTTCTCTAGAAAATATGACTATCCCAAGAGGAACTAAAGACACCAACATAGGGACTACCCACAAAAAGATCAGCATGACTGCCCTGCAATGAAACTTGGAGTTGGTAAGCCCCTCTCATAAGCTTTTGAGACCCTTCCCTTAAACATAAAGAGTAAAACAAGGATTAACACTCACCTGAAGAATGGCTATTATTAAGATAAAGATGAAAAGAAACTATAAGAGTATTTGAAGGAGATTATCAGGGGGAAATGTAATATACTCAAAGATTTAAGAGAGAACATAGGAACTTAGAAACATTAGAGCAGAAATAAAAAATGGGGATTAAAAATGGCAGCAGAGTAGAAGGATGCTGCACGGACATGCTCCCAGGAACAAGCTGGAATTACAACTGAAATACGGAAAGGCTCCCTGAATAATCAACGGAAATCTCACAGGAGAGAACCCTGATACCCAAGGACCAAAAGTGGAGACTGCATAGAGACTGGTAGGAGGGGTGCAGGCACAAAAGGACTGGCCAAGGCGCCCACAGACAGGAACTGAAGTCCCAAAGAGGTATCTCAGCTATGGGGGGTGAGGGGGAAGGGTGCCACTGGGAACTCTGGGATCTAATCCCCAAGCTGGGCTCCCCAGCAGAGAGCACCAAATCTGAGGAGGATACCCACACAACATCTAGCTATGAAAAGCAGTGGGGGTACTGTCTGCCAGGGAGTGGCTGATGAAAGTTCGGGCACCCTCTTGAAGGACCAAGGCACAAAAATTCCCTGAGGATCCACCTACCTTGTGCTCTGGCAGAGGGAGGGTGAAATGGACTGGAGATGTGAGAGCAAAACCCAGGACTGGGGACTCAGGGGCTAGAGCTCAGAAGGCAGACACCCCAAGTTTCCTGTGCTGAATCATTCCCTCATGCAGCAGAGGACATCTTTCCCACATAGACATTTGCCTTACCTGGGGGGAAGACAGTCAGACACACACCATTGGAAAACACCTTGTCCTAAGGCCACTTAAGAGATTAAAAAATAACAATTAACCTCCAGGCAGAAGCAACTGCCACACCCAGTTGAAAAAACTCTTGCCACACCTGAGGATGATTGCTTGGGGGCAATTCAAGTAGGAATCCTATTACTCTGTAGACAGAGGCAATCTCTGGATGCTTTGAGTCCTTGCCTGATCTAATTAGTCAGAAACAGCCTTCAACACTGTCCTGCACTAGAGATTGAAAGGTGTAGAGCAGTGGTTCTCAATCTGCAGATCGTGACCCCTTTGGTGGTCGAACGACCCTTTCACAGGGGTCACCTAAAACCACCAGAAAACACATATATAATTACATATTGTTTTTGTGATTAATCACTATGCTTTAATTATGTTCAATGTGTAACAATGAAATTGGGGGTCACCACAACATGAGGAACTGTATTAAAGGGTCGTGGCACTAGGAAGGTTGAGAACCACTGGTGTAGAGTATCTACCTAAAACATAGTCAAACTCAAACAGACAACCAAAATGAGGAGACAAAGAAACAACACCCAAATGAAAGAACTACAGAATTCTCCAGAAGAAGAGGTAAATGCAGCAGAGAAAATGAAATTTATCTGAAACAGAGTTCAGAGTAATGATGGTAAAAATGCTCAACAGTATGAAAAAAGATATAGTAACTATGAAAAAAGAACAGTCTGAGATAAAGAATGACATAACACAAAGAACACATTGGAAGGAATACACAACAGATTAGGGAAAGCTGAGGATTGAATCAGTGAATTAGAAGACAGAGCTGAAAATATAACTCAATCAGAGAACCAAAAAGAAAAAGCAATTAAAAAACAGGACAGCTGAAGGGAGCTGTGGGACAACATGAAACATAACAATATTAGAATAGCAGGTGTGCCAGAAGAGGCAGAAAGGGAGAAAGGAATAGAGAAGGTGTTTGAAGAAATAATGGCAGAAAACTTCTCTAACTTGGTAAAGAAAAATGTCACACAAGTTCAGGAGGCACAGAGAACCCCAAACAAGAAGAATCCAAACAGACCCATGCCCAGACGCATCATAATTAAAATGCCAAAAATTAAAGACAAAGAGAGAATCTTAAAGGCAGTAAGAGAAAAGAAAACTGTTACCTACAAAGGAGTTCCAATAAGGCTGACACATGATTTCTCATCAGAAACTCTATAGGCCAGAAGGGAATGGCATGAAGTACTCAAGGTAATGGAAAGCAAGAATCTGAAACCAAGATTACTATATCCAGCAAGGCTATCATTCAAAATAGACGGTCAAACAAAGAGCTTCCCAGACAAAAAGCCTAAAGGAGTTCATCACCACCAAGCCAGCATTACAAGAAATGCTGAAGGGATAGCTGTAAGGGATTGCTGAAAAGAAGAAACAGAGAGAGAAACCTAGCCATACAGAATTAAAATGGCTACAACTAAGTTCCTCTCAATAATAATCCTAAATGTAAATGGATTAAATGCTCCAATCAAAAGGCAAAGGGTAACTGAATGGATACAAAAACATGACCCAACTATATGCTGTCTACAAGAGACCCAGCTCAAAACAAAAGAAACACATATGATGAAAGTGAAGGGATAGGAAAAAATTTTGCATGCAAATGGAAAAGGGAAAAAAAAGCTGGAATAGCAATACTCATATCCGACAAAGTAGACTTTAAAATGAAGGCCATCATAAGAGACACAAAGGTCACTACATAATCCTAAACGGATCGATCCAACAAGAGGATATAACCCTGGTAAACATATATGCACCCAATATAGGTGCACCTAAATATATTCAAAAATTTCTAGAGAACTTTAATGGAGAGATTGACAACAATACAGTCATAGTAGGGGACATTTTCAATACATACCTTTTCTTAGGGAGCTACAGGATGATTGATTCCATCAAAATAATGGCACAACATCAAGACAAGAGAGACATGTAATGCAAGAAACAGAAGATCTAATAGAGGAGAAAGGTGAAAGGAGATATTCTAGGATGAAAACTGTGTCCTAGGAGTACAAGGCAACTGGTTCATATAAGAGCAAGTCAGAGACTCTTGGAGAATTTTCTCATCAAGATGAAATTGATAGGAATAAACATCTTGAGAGAAAATGTGAATAAATAGCAGTAACTCTTGGCTTAAATTACACTGATAAGTACAAAGAAAACTAAGCAAGTTAACAAAAACACAGTTATTAACTCTAGGAAAAACATGTCTCAGCTCTAATACCATTTATAATCATAAAAATATAAACTGTGAATGTTGATTTAGCCAAACTTAAAATTAAATTACATCAGGAGAATGGAGAAGGAATTGTATATTGAAAGTGTGTGTAATTAAAGTGGAAGTAGAGGTAGTAAAGAGAACTGAAAAGTTGATACCTAATCTAAGGATAAAAAGCCAAGATACATTATAAGCATATTTAGATACTGAGGAAACACAAAATAATTAGCTAACAACAAATTGCCTTGGGAGAAAGAGAAACAGGTTGGGAGTGCTACTGCTGGTTTTTCTGATCAAACTGTAGAATTCAGTGACTTATTAAATATGTGTATATAACTTTTTTAACCCAAAAATTAAAATAAAAATGTTTTTGTTTTATTTTAAAGGGAAAATATATTCTTTATGGAATCCACTCACTCCTGTGATCCAGACACTCTAAATGTTATCCTTGGAATAGACCAGATCATCAGAAAATGTAAAACTTTTTTCACAGTAAAACATGTATTTACTGTAGAGAAGTAAAGGATACTTCAAAACTTCATAGTGTTCTTTCTCTGGAAACAGACAAGACATTTTTTACAGGCCTCAATACTTAAAGAGTAACTATTCTTATTCTTATCTTGAACAAGTAGTATTTCTTTCTTCCCCTTTCCTAAAATATGAGCATTCCATTCATGCACATGGTTTTTAATATCCTATTTCTGATGACTGCCAGAAAGCTCAGAGCAACTAGTGGCCCATAGTTCTAAGAAAGAGTATGGGACAGTGTGACATCTCCTTGGAGCATTAAACTTATTCCTGGTTTATTCTTTTTCCTTCTACCCTCATTTTCTCTTCCTTCCCAGTTACTGTATTGTATTATCTTGAAACACTGTTCATATCTTTATATGCTACCTCAAGTCATTTTTAGAATGAAGTGGGTGTAGATAAACAAATATATAGGTACCTCTAGAGATATGCTCTCTACTATTTAGGTAGTAATTGTATAAGTGCTTAGTTTGCTTAGGGAAAAGTCCTAAGGAAGTTTAGACAGATATACAAGTTTTCAGAGTTGTCTAATATGTCCCAGTAGAATCCCGTGGGCTAATTCTTGCCACTTGGACTCTCAGACTTTATTTGGGGAAACTTCCTCATGACTACGTAAAGAAGAGAACCAAAGCAGTCGAAGTCACTTTCAGACCTAAATCATCTCTGGGTTGGTCCTGAGGGGAAGGGAGAATAAGGTAAGCAGAGGTGATAATGCTGGCCTAGACTGAAAGTTTCAACGGATAGAGGTTGAAATATGGTATCTCCCATATTTATCCACATGCAGCCAAATAATTGAGAAACTAGAAACTTTAATACCCCTGAGACAGAATGAGAACAAGATATGTGGAAAGGAAGAGTTGATGGGACAGATAATATATTCACAAAATATGCAGAAGGGCCTCAGCAAGTCAGTGAACCATGTATGTAGTGGTATCCACTGAGTCACACTGTCATGTGATTTATAACCTGCCTAGGCTTTATGATTCTTTCATGGCAGATGTCTCAGTCTCAAAAGCTCCCATAACTCCCTTAACATGATAGTTTTACAAAATGAAGAAAACAGTGTTTACAGGAACAACCATAAATATAGGGGATGATCACCAACTGCTGATTATCTATCATAAAATTAATTAACTACCCCTATGCTAAGGACCATGGGATATATAAACAAGTTAAGACGTGACACATATCACTAGGAGGTTGCAATCTAATCAGGGAAATAAATAATAAGTGTGCAGACATTAAACACACATAGACACACAACACACACAATCAAGGCATTACGGGACAAATGAAAAGTGTCATGGAAGTAAAAACAGAAGGTAATAAACAATCAAATGATCTGGAAATGTAACCAAAGAGGATTTGAGCTCTAGGGTGACTTTTAAAGAATGGGTAATATTTTCCCCAATAAAGAAAATGGAAAGGACATTTTAGTTGAAAGAATGGTAATATAGCTAAGTACGAAGTACTAGATATGATTACTGCATAATGAGCAGATCAGTTTGGTTGGAATGAAGAGTATAAGTAGGGAAACAGTAAAAGGGAAGACTAAAAGAAAGAAAAGGACAAATTATAGGGTCATAAGTGTCAGACTAAGAGATTTGAATTATAAGCCTCATCTCGAGATAGCACAACTTTTACAGGTTTTTGAGTAGGGCAGTAACAACAAAGTAGTTTCAGAAATATTTAGTCAGCAGTGGTATATACAATATACTCAAGAGGTGACAAATTTGGAGCAGCAATGTTACAACAGTGTAAAGGTAAGGTATTAAGGACTTATCCTAACATGTTGATGGTAGAAAGGAAAAAGAAAAATTTAAGTCATATTATGAATAAAGAAATTATAGACCTCGATGACTAAATGAAATAAAATCGTACAGTTATGAGCCTTAGGGAACAAAGGAATACGTATTACTATGAATATAGAAACATGGAAATTTTTTTAAAAGCCAGCTTGGCTTGTAAATATCCAGCAGATAGCAATGAGGAACTAGTGCTGAGAGATACAAAGGTTAGTCTCTAGTGTTTATAATAGATAAGAATTGTAAAGCAATTCAATGAATGAAAGAATTAATTCAGAATCTATCCTGGCAGCTTCCAGAAAAAAGATTTTGATTTAGAAGATTATTAACACCTGGGTGGTATCAATTACAGCTTTGAGGTATATACTGCCCTGATAAAAAACTTTTTTGCATCTACATTCTGAAAGCAATGATAAAAGATCAAGCTCCTAGGACAAAGTCAGCTGAACTCAAACTATATTAAAAATATAAACAAATATACATAAATTGTGTTGATGTCAAAGCCACTGCTGAAGGGTGGGAGGCTTTGTTCAGAGAACAAAAAGCAAAAAAACTGTCTATAAATACTGGATATTAATGCAATATGAATGAACACGTTGCCTACAAAGAAAAAAAAAACTGCGTAAGACTTTACAGTTAAGAGAATGATCTTTTCACTAAAGCTAATCTTAAAAACTAGAACTTTCAGATTCTGTCATGGGTCACTTTTTAAAATGGAAAAATCTAGCCTTTTTAAAGCTTTTACTTCCTATTTGGCCTAAGCACATGGGCTTGACAGAGTTAAGAAACTGTCAAGAAAGTGAAGATAGTAATGCCACAAAGTAGAATCCCCTGGACAACCTGGCTTGGCTCATACAGTTCCAGTTTTGCCTCTGAATCTTGATGACCTGTAATTTTTCAGAATAAAAGATTAACTACTGGCTCTTACTAACAGCAGCAGAATTTAGAATTAGAAATCCTCCTTACTTGCACTCTGATTGAAAAAGGTTAGGTATGACAGGAAAGTGAGTAAATGGTTCAGTCTGGAAATAAAACTTTACTAGTCATTTATTTATTCTAGACAAATTCTAGAAACATTTACATGTGTGTTGTGTGTATAAAAGATATAAAATAGCTCTCCATTTCTTAGACGTTTTATAACCCATGGAGAGTTTTATGCCAAGGAAATTTGTAATTTAAAAAAAATGGTAATGACAGGTTTAAAGTAATTTAAATAATGTTTCTGTTTCTCTCTAAGACCAAACAGAACCTGTGGGATATATATACCACTGCCCCTCAGTGCCCAAATAATATGTAAAATAATTGTGTGTTTTTCTTTAGAAAGTTAAATTTAAAGAAAGATTCAAAAACTCTCAAGGATCAGAAAGAGAAAACTACACACTCACTAGTCGGTCTCTGTCATTCTGGAGCGATGACATAGCCTTTTTTAAACTTTGTACTTCAGCTGGGCTGGTTGCAGGCTGGGCTGCAGACCTCTGCTTTCCTTCCTCTGTCTTGCGGAATTTTTCCAATTCATTCAACAGGTGATCTCTCTCATTCTGTAGACTGACTACAGCCTTGGAAAAGGACTGCACTTGGTTGTAAGAAACTTCTAGTTTTGAGGACAAGTGAAGCAGTTGCTCATCTTTGGACTGAAGCTGTTGGTTAAGTTTCTCAAGGTGAGGCAAGCTGTCATCCTCAGTGGCATTCACTGGAAAGGCAGCTTTAGAAACAAGCACATCTCTCTCTCTGCTTAAGTGTCCCTGTTCTTTCATCTGTGCCAATTCCTTCAGACTGGCATCATATTTCCTTTTCAGTTCATCAAGCTCTTCATTGGCATGGTCTCTACTATTCTGTAGGGAACTCATAGACCTTCCAAAAGACTGGATTTGTGCTGTGAGATCTTTATTTTCTTTGGTGACCATGAGTAATTTCTGTTCCGTCTCCACCAGATCTCTTGCTAGCTCTGCCACCCTCTCTTCTGCTGTTTCCGTCTCATTCCGCATTATTCCTGCATCATGATGAAGATGCTTTAATTTCTTCTTCATTTTATCTTCAATTTCACCTACTTTCTTGGCAGCTTCCATCTGAACATGAACCAATTCCTCTTCCAGTTCTGTAACTCTATTTTGACAGGAGGAAAGGGTAGTACTTAACCTCTGTACCTCTTCTTCTTTTACTTTTAATTGGACCTGAAATAATCCTAAAGTGCCTTCTTCTTGCAAGGCTGTCAATTCTCTCTTTAGTTGGGATATAGATACTTTCAAGCTCTCAACCTCTTTAGATAAATCTTGTTTCTCCTCCTGTAGGGCAACAGAGGACCTCTGCAGTTCCTCCTTTGCTTCCTCAGACTCCTTCAGTTTTTCTTCTAATTTAGCATACTCATTTTTCAGCTCCTTATTCTGCTGAACTTGAGCTTCAATGAGTTGTTTTTGCTGGTAGTCCTTGCTTGATATCACTTGGTTCAGGTCTTCTCTGTACTGGATCAGTTCTGCATCTAGCTTGGCATTTTCAGAATTAAGATCATCCATATGACTTCTCAAGCATCGCATTTCTTCCTTAAGCTTATTATTCTCAGCAGCAGCCTCTTGGATGAGTTGGTCTTTTTCTAAGATTACAGAGAGATGTCGCTCTTCCAGTTTTTGGTAGTCACATACTATGCGGTCTCGGTCGTCCTGGAGAGAAGACATAGATTTAACGAAGGAATTCAACTGAGCCTTCCGCTGCATGTTTTCCCTCTTGATAGACTTCAGTGTTTCAATCAGCTGATTGGTTTTGACAGCAGCTTTCTGGTTTTCTTCTTCTAAGACAATATTCTCCTCTTCCTCCTGGGTCAGCAGCTTTTCCATTTCTTTAATTTCTTTATCATACTGCTGGTGAAGTTCAGCAACAGCTTCTTGGATTGCCTGCTCCCTGGCAGAAAGCAGGCTTATAATCTTCTGCTCTTTCATGTTTATTTCTTCGTGCAGCCTACTGGTCAGTTGTCTGGAGGACTGAAGATCAGTCTCTAGCTGTTCATAACTGAACTTATAATTTTGGATATCAGCCTCTTGCTGCTTTACAACCCCTTCCAAATTTTCATTATTTTCTTTACATTTTTCTAAAGAATTATTTAAATCAGTCCACTGGTCTCTGAGAATCTTAAGTTCTGATTCTAATTTAGCTAATTCATTCTGAGAATTGTGATACAGATGCCGCGTCTCTTCCAACTGGGACAGAAGTTCTTTGTTTTCCACCTGCAGAGTATCCCGCACTTTCTGCTGAAGTTGGATCTCTGTCTGGGCTTTGGACTCCCAAATCTGCCTGTCATGTTCAAGTCTAGAAAAAAAAGAGAAAAGGTCATAAATTAAAGATTTAAGGGAAGAACTACTTGATGCCTAAAAAACACAAATGACAACATATACTCAAATCTACAAATGAGTATTCATAATTGAAGGTGTTCATCATTTTAATGAAAAGATATTAGTTCTACCAAATACTCTGTATTACTGTATTAAAGGTATATTGCACTGCATGATTCAGGTATTTAAATTATAATCTCCAGCCTGGCCAGCATGATTCAATGGTTGAGCATTAACCTATGAAGCAGGAGGTCAAAGTTTGATTCCCAGTCTGGGCACATGCCCAGGTTGTGGGCTCAATCCCCAGTGGTGGAGCATGCAGGAGGCAGCCAATCAATGATTCTCTCTCATCGTTGATGTTTCTCTCTCTCCCTTTCCCTTCCTCTCTGAAATCAATGCAAATATATTTTAAAAACACACATTTAAATTATAAATTCCAAAGTATGTTGCTTATTTAGTGACATGGTTTTAGACACTTTAGAAAGTAATACTTTCTACTATTTTGCTTTACTTTGCTCTAGAAAAGCTAATGGCTGGCCCCTTAAAAAATACTCTTGCCCTAACTGGTTTGGCTCAGTGGACAGAGAGTCGGCCTGCAGACTCAAGGGTCCCAGGTTCGATTCCAGTCAAGGGCATGTACCTTGGTTGTGGGCACATCCCCAATAGGGGTTGTGCAGGAGGCAGCTGATCGATGTTTCTCTCTCATCGATGTTTCTAACTCTCTATCCCTCTCCCTTCCTCTCTGTAAACAAATCAATAAAATATATTTTTTTAAAAAAATACTCTTTGTGTGAGAGACAATTAGCAGAAGGATACTATTAAAAGTGGAAGAGTATGAAGCGTGGCGGATATTGTTAGTTCTTGAGTTTGAAAAGTGATATAAAATTAGAGTTTGGCCGAAACTGGTTTGGCTCAGTGGATAGAGCGTCAGCCTGCGGACTGAAAGGTCCCGGGTTCGATTCCGGGCAAGGGCATGTACCTGGGTTGCGGGCACATCCCCAATAGGGGTTGTGCAGGAGGCAGCTGATCGATGTTTCTCTCTCATCGATGTTTCTAACTCTCTCTCTCTCTCTCCCTTCCTCTCTGTAAAAAATCAATAAAATATATTTTTTAAAAAAATTAGAGTTTGAAGAAAATGACTGTAACACACATATGTGGTATGAACTGATGTGGAATATGAGGAAGAGAAAAGAGAGTATCATATGATTGGGAGGCTAAGGCAATGATTTGGGAGTACTGTGGTATAAATCTTGAGTAGTGGAAATGAAGGATATGAACGAAAGGGAGAAATATAGGAGATCTCTCAACAGAAAGATGGGAAGAGAAGCAGACAGACATGAATTTTTCATGTTAATACAGCTGTAGCACAAAGGCATTTTTAGGAGGGAGGAAGGGAGGGAGGGTGGGAGGGAGGGAGGGAGAGAGAGGGGGGGAGAGAGAAAGGGGGGATAAGAGAGAATACATCTTCTGGGGGAATTTAAGCCAAAGTCAGTCCCATATTAAATAGACTTTTTTAGCCTTTAATAACCTTTGGAAGACAAAAAAAAATTAATTTACCTGGAAATGTTGATCTTCAACTCCTCCATATGGATGGACATCTGCCTAAGTTGATCCTTTAGAACACTGCAATTCTCCTCTTTGAGTCTAATTTCTTCTTCTTTAGTTTGAATAGCATCACTGAACTTCATCTCCCACTTCTTAGCTTCATCTATTACCCTGTCACGATCATCCTGGAGGGAAGACATGCTCTTAGTGAAAGCTGCAAGCTGGGCCACAGTACTATCCAAGTTTTCCTGAAGTTGTTTTACTTCCTTGTCTTTCTTGTTCAAAGTAATCTGAATCTCTCCAAATGTCTCTTCCAAGTGGCCTTTTTCTCTACTCAAAGCATCCAGTTTCTCTTGCATATTCTTCTTCTCTTTCAGATGTTTCTCTTCTACCTGTTCCAGTCTTCTCTCAAGATCTTCATCCTTTTGTTTCATTTGGCTTTTAATTGATTCTTTGTTTGATTGAAGTTCCTTTTTCAACTTGAGATTGTCTGCTAGGACCCTTGCCGCTTCACTTTGAGTGTCATCTAGCAGTACTCTGAAGCTAGCTAATTCTGTTTCTGCCTTCTTGCGGTGTTCCTTGGCTTGAGCCAAATTTTCTTTGGTTATTTCCAAATCTTTTTGGGACTCAGTTTGAACAAATTCTAGGGCCTTAACGGTTCGCTCCAGAGCACTAATTTTCTCCTGGTACCTGATGCAATCCTTCTGTAGCTGCTTTACTTCTTGTTGTTTTTCTTTTAACAGTTCCTGAAGTTCCTTTGCATGGCTTTTATTACTAGGTCCTTTCTGAGCACCTTGTATTTTCTCCAAATATTCTTTTCGGATTTCTGATTCCACCTGAGTTTTCTCCTTGACTAACTGCTGCTTTTCTTCTTCCAACTCACTCATACACTTTTTAAGGTTCTGCATTTCAGATTCTAGTTGCTCATTTTTCATTTGGGCATCTGTAACATCCTGATAATAATTCCCGATGCTTCCATTAAGTTCTGCTAATTGATTCATAAGCCTCTCTTCCAAATCATCTTTCTCTTCTTCTGCTATCTCTTTGAGCTTGGTAACTCTGGCAAGTTCTTCTTGAATTTGCTGATTTAAAAGATTTATTTTGGTTACTTCTTCCTGAAGCACTTTTAGTTCACCATCCTTTGCTGATATCTGACTCAGTAAAGCATTTCTCTCATTTTCTAAAGTCTGGTTAAATTCCTTTTCTTTTTGTTCCTCCTCCTCCAATTCAGCAATTCTTTCTTTGAGCTGATCAATCTGCTGTAGGTAGTTATTAATTTCATCATGTGAGCTGACATTCTCACTTGTACCAAGATTGGCACTGGTGTCTGGTAGAATGGATTCTGAATATTCAGGCCTTATACTCCTACTTGAAGAGTTTTCCTCATTAGCCTCACCTGGGAGAGACTGGCTTGCAGTCTCTTCAATGATATGCATCTGGTTATCAGGTGTCTCAGGGGCCTCTAGACTAACTTGTTTGGATACATTATCTTCTATCTTGTGCTTTAAATCTTGAATCTCTTCATTCAGAGAGTCTTTCTCAGTCATTAAAGCCTCAAACTCCTTAGAAAGGGTTTTATAGTCTGTTTTGACCCTTTCTAGCTCCTCCTTCATGTTGGAATTGGAAGAAAGAAGTTCTTCCATACAATCTTTAGATGTACCTCCTGCAGGGTGTGCCTCTGCTCGAAGCCGGTCATTCTCTTCTTCCAACTCTAGGATCTTCTGCTGTTTAGATTTAGCAAACTTCCTCATCTTTTCTTTCATTTCTTCCATTTCCTGTTGAGCTTCCTGCAACTGCTTTTCCAGCTCTTTCTTGTTGGTTTCTGTGCTTCGCAGCCTACCATACAGTTCTTGTTTCTCTTGCCTCACAGTTTCCACCACATGCTGAATCCTTTCTGCCTCATTACTAACATTCTCATAGGACTGCAGAAGAATTTCATATTCTTTTTGTAACTCTTTGTGTTTCTCTTGCCACTCGGCGCTTTCTGCCATCTTAGAACATTTCAAAGATTCAATTTCCTTCATTAGGTTTTCTTTGTCTTCAGTAAGACCCTCCAAAGCTAATTTTAGACTTTCACAAGAACCATTGAGACTTTGATTTTCCATTAAAGATCTGTCCATTTCAGTAATAAGTTTGTCTCTTTCTTCCTGAAGAAGAGCTAAGTTTCCTAAGAATGTATCTCTTTCTTGGTTTTGAGCAGAAACTTGTTTTTCCAAATCTGCCAGAGACTTAGTGAGATGTTCAATGGCATCTCTGGCCAAAGACAACTCCTCTTGGAGACCTTTGTTTTCTTTTAGTGCTTCTTTTCGGGAAATGAGGGCAGCGTGCAGTTTCCTATGTATTTGTTTTGCTTTACTTTCTTCTCCAGTCTCTTCTGGTTTTTGCTTCATTTCACAAAGTTCCACCTGTAACTGCTTTATCTTTTCATCATGTTCTTTGGCTTGCATTTCCAGCTGTGTATGCAGAGCCTTAATTAAATCCTCTTGTTCTATTATCTCTGTCTGTACTTTAGTTAGAGCTGCTTCTTTTTCATTAAGCTGTCCAGAAAGGTACCTAACTTCTTCTTCCTTTTTGCCTATGAGTTCTTGCAATTCATCTAGTTGAGGCTGTAATTCTCTTAAACGTTCTAATCCAGCAATCTCTAGTTGACTGCTTTCTAATTTCTGCTTCAGGCTTTCAGCGTGGGCTTCAGCTTCATGGGATGCTGTTTTCAGACTTTGGATTTCAAAACTCTGTTTATTTATCTGCTCCTGTAATTGAAATACCTCTTCTGATTTTTTCGTAAGTTCACTTGTTGTAGAACTAACCCTCAATTCTAACTCTTCTTTCTCAGCCTCTATTTCTTTGAGCTGGGTCTTAATCTGGGCAACAGAAGTATTGTCCTGCAGAGCATTTGCATCTCCAGGATGAGAAGGCCAATCTGGGCACAATTCAGATTCTAAAATAGGTTCAGCAGGTTGCTGCTCAATGGCTTTGAATAAATGTTTTTCTAAACCTTGAGCAGGAGAACCTGGTTCCTGCTGGTCAGTGCCTGGGAGTTTTTTGTCTACAGATTCCCTTATTTGAATCTGGAGTTGCTTTAGCTGGTCTCCAATGTTCTCATTTTCTCTGCTTTGCTCATTAAACTGTTCTTGCAAGCGATTATAGTCATCTTTCTGTTGCTTTAGCTCCTCCCTAAGATGTCTTTCTTTCTCCTGTGCCTTTTTAAGAATCACCTTGCGAGAGGTTAACACTTCCTGTAGCTTCTTCTGAAGTTGTTCCTTTTCTTTTTCAAGGTCCAGTATCTTTTCTTCCAGTTCTGGTTTCCAGTGTTCACCACCACCTGCACCAGGTGGACTGCTCACAACTGTTTCTTTTACAGGTTCTGCTGAGCCTCCATCACCTGCATCCTTGTTACCTGTGGTTAACTTTTGAATAATTGCTTGGTTTTCAATGATTTCTGCTTGGAGCAAATCTATTTGGTTTACCTTATCTTGGAAGTTCTGATTCATCTGTTTGATGAGAGCCTGTAACTCTTCTTCAACTGCTGCCTTTTCTTCCAAATCCTTCCTTAAATGCTCTAGTTCTAATTCTTTCTCAGATATTGTCTGTTTTAAAGAAATTTCTATTTCATGGCACTTAGAAGTTACACATTTTTCTGAGTCTTCTTTATTTTCTTTATCTTTCTCCATTTCTCTCCTCTCATTCTCACTGAATGGGACTTCTTTTCTAGATTCATCTTTCACTTTGGCCAATTCCTCTTCTAATCTACTGACTCTTTGTAGAAGTTCCTTTCTGTTAATAAGAGCTGCCTGGAGCTTTCTCTTTCTCTGCTCACTTTCTTTCTTTACAAAGTCTAATTCATGCTGAAGTTCTTCTTTACTTATTAGTCCTGCTGGACTAAACTCATCAAAAGTCTGCTTAAGACCAGAAACAACTTCTTTATCTTCTACTTGCTCTTTCTTTGACTCTTCAGCTCTGGATAATAAATTCAGCTGTTCTTTAAGAGTCTTAATTTCAACCCCAAGAGAAAACTTCTCTTCATTAAGCTGAACCATTTTCTCAGTCATACTAAAGCTTATTTCTGTCACTTGCTGGTCCTTCTCTTCAATGGTTTGTCGAAGGGTTTCCACATCTCTCTTTTTCTCCAGTAAGAGTTGATCCATTTTTGCTATTTCAAGTTCCTTCTGTGAAAGAGCTTGTGAAAGTTCTTCCATCTTATCTGTGATATCCCTCAGACGTTCTGCCCCCTCAAGCACCTCACATTCCTTCTTCTGTAGCTGGCTTTGTAGGTTTTTTATCAATGTACTCTGCTCAGAAAACTGAAGTTGTACACCATCCAGTTCATTCTGTAAAACTTCAATTTTCACATCTTTAGATTTGGCTTCTATGCTGAGACTGTGGATCTGTTCAGTAAGCACGTTGTGATGAGTTAGACTTTCATAGTCAAGTCTTCTTTGCCTTTCTGCGTCTGCAAGGCTCACTTCCAGTTGTTTTACCTGAGCCCTCAGCTCTGTTACTACACTCAGTTCTTTCACCTGAGAGAGAAGCTGGTCTCTTTCTTCAGACAAAGCAGTCAATGCACTGTTGGAGTCTTCAGCATTTTTCTTAAACTCCTCAACCAACTGAGTTAAACTGCTTATTTCCTTAGCTTTCTCATCTAAATTTTTCCCATATGTTTCTTCTGCTTTATGGAAGCTAATCTTGAGCTCCAAAATTTGACTTTTCAGTGTTTCCAATTCATCCTGGTGACACTGACAAATGCCTGGTACAGCACAAGGGGGATTATCAGCATCATACTGTTTTGTTGATTTCAATTCCATTCCAGTGTCATTTAAAGATATTTTCTCAGATATTCTATTTTGATGTTCAGAGCTCATCTCTTTTTTTTCAATTGCTGGAAGACTGCTCTCTTCATTTGATATTGGAAGAAAATGTTGCCCTGTATCTTCAAGTAATATTTTCATTGCAACTGAAGGTTTTCCTTCACTTTCCATCTGTTTCAATTCTTTCTGGTCAAGGACCTCAGGGTCCCCCTCAGCCCTTTTGCCCTGGAGCTGCAACTTAAGAAATGCAATCTCCTCTTGAGCTTCTTTCATTTCCAACAGTAAAACTGACAGTTCTTTATGTTTCTGAAAAAATGTGTTCTCTTGGACATCTTGTCCACTTTCTTCAGCAGAAGAGTTGCTCTTGTTGAGCGTGGTAATATCAACCATGCTGACCTGTTTTTAAAATACAAAAAAAAGAAAAAACTTCAATCAAATGGCTTATAAGAAATAGTTTAATTAATAAATGGAAATTTGTGCATTTTCCAAAACCTGAAACCTTTTAGTCCAAACCTTCTTCCTATCATTAAACTGCTAAATACTCTTAAAATCAGTATCTATTTTCCAAGTTGGACCTCTAAGGCACCCTCTCATTTTTGCACTGAGGTGAAGCAATATTCATAAGGCCTAAGAAAAGCTGTAACTTATTTTCTAGTTATTGCTTACTTGGGAAACTTTATTTGTTCAAATTAAAATACCTACTTGTTTCCCCCAAGAAATGCTTAAAACTTAAAAAGGAAACAGGAACTATATAAAATTTTTGTTTCATACTATACCTAGGAGGAAGTTATAAAATTCCTTTTTCTAAACTTGAAATGAGCAATTAATAGACAGGTGTATTTTTAACCAAGTACAGTAAGTCCTCATGATATTGATAGATTCTTAGAACTGTGGCAAAACTATGTATAATGAAACCAATTTTACCATAGATTAATTGATATAAAAAAGAGTTTAAGTTCCTGCAGCATCTTATCAACATTATAATGAAACAACTTTGAATGAAATTACATTATTTGAGTGAGGGCTTGCTATAGATTGAAATAAATGATCAGGATCAAATAATCAAAAAGGAGTCTTGCTGGAACTTATGTAAGAAATTATGGACTTCTTTGGCAAAATGGGAATCATTATTATTATAAAGACTAGAGACCCGGTGTACGGATTTGTGCACAGGTGGAGTCCCTCAGCCTGGCCTGTGGGAATCAGGCCGAAACTGGCTCTCTAACATCCCCTGAGGGGTCCCGGATTGCAAGAGGGTGGTTCTTGGGTGGCACACCCTGGAATCGGGCTCCCTCCTCTCTGGCTCTGGTTGCGTCACCGGAGAACTGTAGCTGTCAAGTCACCACAGCTTGGCATCTCCTTCATTGAGCATCTGCCTCCTGGTGGTCAGTGTGCGTCATAGCTATCAGTCAAAGCGTCTGCCCCCTGCTGGTCATTGCGCATCATAGCTATCAGCTGGTTGGCCGGTTGCTTAGGCTTTTATATATAGAGATCATTATGTTAAACTGCTCAATCCATATAAATTACTTCTATAATTGTTTTTTTAGGAAAACAAAATCAGTGAAATCTCATAGTAAATTTAATTAGTATTTTTATTAAGTCAGTTTGGGGACAGTATCCTATACAATAAAAGCCTAATATGCTAAGTGTCTGGTCATCCGTTCAACCAATCAAAGCGTAATATGTTAATGATATGCTAAGGCTGCTCAACTGCTCACTATGACGTGCACTGACCACCAGGGTGCAGACAGACAACCAGTCACTATGCTGTGCACTGACCACCAGGGGGCAGACAGTCGACCGGTTGACCAGTCGCTATGACGTGCACTAACCACCAGGGGGAAGATGCTCTGACTGGTAGGTTAGCTTGCTGCTGGGGTCAGGCCAATCAGGACTGAGCAAGATGGGCCAGACACACCCTGGAGCCCTCCCGCAGTCCCTCAATGGCTGGCCAACCTTCCGTGTTCCTCCCCAGCCCCGACTGTACACCAGTGGGGTCCCTTGGCCTGGCCTGCACCCTCTCGCAATCTGGGACCCCTCAAGGGATGTCAGAGAACCAGTTTCGGCCCGACAGCAGAACAACCAGTTGCTATGAAGTGCATTGACCACCAGGGGGCAGACGCGCAATGCAGGAGCTGCCCCCTGGTGTCAGTGCACTCCCACAGGGGGAGCACCACAGCCAGAAGTCAGGCTCACAGCTGGTGAGCACAGCAGCAGTGGTGGGAGCCTCTCTCGCCTCCGCGGCAATGCTAAGAATGTCCAACTGCCGGCTTAGGCCAACTCCCTGCAGGGAGCCGGCCTAAGCCATCAGTCTGACATCTCCCAAGGGCTTCCAGACTGCAAGAGGGCACAGGCCGGGCTGAGGAACACCCCCTGAGTGAACAAATTTTGTGCACTGGGCCTATATGTATAATAAAATCTCCACCTTTGTCAATAATACCTTTTCCTACCTGAAAACAAAATCCAATTTGATAGAAAATTGTCAAATAATGAAGTAGTCAAGAGTACAAGCTCTGCAGCCTGACTGTCCAAGTTCATATCTTAGTTCTGCCACCTACTAGCAAAAACTGGCACATAGTAAGTATTCAGTGAATATTAGCTTAGTATCATTCTCAGCCACAAAGCAAAAAATTCATTATTTTAGAATTATTATTCTGATAAAAGTTATCTCATCAGTTTTCATAAGCATTATTTTTAATCATTTAAAACTCTTCACTTTCTGTATTATTCACAGTCATATTTCTAGAAACAGTATTTGGGACAGGAAAAATGTTTCTTTATAATTTCTTCATGTCACATTCCTATTTTTCCATCCATATATACATTAAAAATCTGATATGGTTAAGGAATCACACCTGCCAGAAGACTTTAATAAAACGAACTCCTTTTTTGTTCTCTCTCTTACCCTAAGTATTCTTATTTCCTCTTTTTGAACTATCTGTCATGCTATCTGCTGCTTCCTACATCTACAGTTTAATTAACTTTTTGGCTCCAGTAAAAAATCAATGTCATCCCATAAGGAGAGGGCATATAACCAGAGAATTTAACTGTTTCTAGCCACTCTCACTTTTTCTCCTAATACAAGCCTGCCTCTTTCAGCTGAGTTTACACTTTCCTACTCACCTTCTCTTATCCCACGGAATGACCTTATTCACCCTTTCTTTGCAATTTCTGAGTGCCTTTTTATCTTTCTTTTTCATTGTTCCCTATTTGTTCTCCCTTCTGGTTGTTTTGTTTTTCTTTCTTTTCTTCTTAACAGATTCCCATCTTTCTTATTTGTTCCTTTTTGAGCTAAATTATCTTGTTCTCACTAGCCACTACTAAGCATCTTAAAACATTAAGCATCCCCTGGCCAAACAAAATTTATTTTTACTCTGTCAGTATTCATATAATGCTACTATTTTCAAAATTTAATTCCTTTTGACAATTTTGTGAACAGAGCACCAATGGCCCCATGAAAAGGCATGAATATTCTTGTGGTGGTTAATTTTATTGCCATCTTGGCTAGGTCACACTTGGTCAAATATTACTCTAGATGTTTCTGTGAAGGTATTTTTGGGTGAGATTAACATTTAAATCAGTAGACTTTGAATAAAGCATATTACTCTCTATAATGTGGGTGGGTCTTACCCAATCAGTTGAAGGCCTTAAAACCCACCCACTCAAAAAAAAAAAAAAAAAAAAAAAGGATGTTGTCCTCCAAAGAGGGAATTCTGTCAGCAGATTGCCTTTGGATTTGAACTTCAACTCTTCTCTGGGTCTCCAGCCTGCTGGCCTAACCTGTATATTCTGAATTTGCCAGCCTCCACAATTGCATGAGTTAATTCCTTAAAATATCTCCCCCCCCCCCCCATACACACACACACACACACACACACACACACACACACTTCCTATTCTATTTCTCTGGAGAACTTTAATACAATAAGCAAGCAGACACTTCTGTTAAGAAGTTACATTATTTCTCAAGGCCATTTATATGACTCTATCATTGACTTATTGATTGGAAAAACATAGCTAATAAAACACCAGCTAACAGTAATCTTATATCAACAGAATATTAAGGAATCACAAATTTATTATAGTAATTTTCAGATTATAAAAAGCAACATCATCCAAAAATACTTTTTTAATATAATCTTAAGTGAAACTGTGCCAACTGATGGGGGGGGGGGGTTAACTAGAGTGTTTATCTGAGCACTTTACTGAGAAACTATTTTGAGATGGGCAAAGAAGTTGAGATAAATGATAACCCATTATGAGAAATGGGTTATCAAACCTGTTTTTATTTGTTCAGGACAAATTAAAAAATCCAAATATTCAGAAATAAATGAGAGTATATGGGAAATAATAACCACTGATTTCTTAAACAGATCTAACTTTCTAGGTAATGTAATTGTCTGTCAACATTAGAAAATTGCAGAAATGTTTAGGTTTGAAACTAAATCCTCGTGATCTAATTCACATTCTGGTTATTTTAAGAATGCATCACTTACCTCATTGACTTCTCTATCTGCCTCTCCAGTTCTATTCTGAGCCTCCAGGAGAGTAATCTGAGAAGATAGTTTTTCTGAAAGTCACAAAATAAATATCCTTAGCAGATATAGGTAAAGTGTTTAAAAACGCAGAGGCATGATTTTATGTGTGAGGCTTTTTGAGATGCATGAAATAATCAAGAGTAAAGAAACATATAAAAGTAGATTGGGAGAGAAGGCTAATTAAAAAGAAATGGAAAGAAAAGAGCAGGTATAAGATAGAAATTGCAAGAAAATAGCAGGTATTATCACCTACTCCTAGGTGATAATAATAACCTGAGTGAAATATAATAAACTAGAGGCCCAATGCACAAAATTCGTGCAAGGGCCTCGGTCCCCACCGCCATGGTGGCTTGCCTCTGCCTCGGCCCCCACGGCACCACGGCTTAGTCCCGAAGGTCTTCCAGCCTAATTAGCATATTATGCTTTTATTATTATAGAAAGTGGAGGCTTTAAAGTAAAAGGACATCCGAGCATGTGACAAGAAGCAGTGAATATTTCTGTAAAAATAAGTTGAGACTTCTAGGGCAATAAATTTGCCTTAATTTATCCATAACCCTACTGTATTCAAAAACATCTTATATTAATATAGCACTTATAATGTCCTCAATGTTCTTTTACATATGTTCATAAAGATATCAAATTTCAGCACTAGAAGGGAGCTGTCCAAATCTCCTCAATGACCATATGAGGAAACGAAGAAATGTCATGACCTATATACAGCTGGTTCATAGAGAGCTGAAATCAGAATCCAGTCTTTTGAGTTCTATCCCATGTTCTATTATAATGCAACTAGAGAGCTGGTGCACAAATTCATGCACAGGTGGGGTCCCTTGGCCTGGCCAGCAATCGGGGCTGATTGGGGCCGCCTCGCTCAGTCCCGATCAGGGCCAATTGGGGTCGGCCGGCTAGGGGGAGGGACCACGGTAGGTTAGCCGGCCGCAGGAGGTTGGTTGTGGGAGCGCACTGACCACCAGGGGCAGCTCCTGCATTGAGCATCTGCCCCCTGGTGGTCAGTGAGCATCATAGCTACCGGCCAGTTGTCCAGTGATAATGGTCACTTAGGCTTTTTTATATATATATATATTTATCACTCTCTGAAATGATCTTATTTAGATACATGTTTATGGCCTATCTTCCCTTCTAATACGTTCAGAGCATCCCTAGCAACTAGATTAGTGCCTGGCACATAAAAATTTGCTGAATGAGTGAACATTCATGAAACAAATTTAAGTCATACAATATGTTCAGACACTTCACAAGATTATTTGAGGAAGGGGCACAGTGGTAAAAGAGTGCAAAGGGTGAGGTGAGCAGAACATGATGC
This sequence comes from Myotis nattereri, assembly GCF_964212035.1. Taxonomy (NCBI): domain Eukaryota; kingdom Metazoa; phylum Chordata; class Mammalia; order Chiroptera; family Vespertilionidae; genus Myotis; species Myotis nattereri. The sequence continues at coordinate 58,941,766 of NC_138077.1, read as the reverse complement.
ATAAAGCAAAGGTAACCTATGAGACCAGATGGAAAAACTAATACAAAAAATCCTTTTTTTCTCTTTTGTATTAGTGATCTCTACAGGAAAGAGCAAGGAGAATAGAACGTATGTAATACCTCTAAACCATAATGAGCTGCATGACAATGATAGGTATTGTTTGCCAAACTGCAAAATAATCATCATGGATAGGTCTCAAAAAAGTGCTCTGAGTTGGTTGAACAATGTGTTGAATTTTTGGTGGGAACAATGGTTGGAATCCTATATAATAAAACCCTAATACGCAAATTGACCAAACAGCAGAACGAATGGTTGCCATGATGTGCACTGACCACCAGGGGGCAGATGCTCAACACAGAAACTGCCCCCTGGTGGTCAGTGCGCTCCCACAGGGGGAGTACCACTCAGTCAGAGTTGGGCTCACGGCTGGCAAGCACAGCGGTGGTGGCGGGAACCTCTCCCACCTCCGTGGCAGTGCTAAGGCCCCCTCAGGGGATGTCCGACTACTGGCTTAGGCCACTCCCTGCAGGCAGGTGGCAGGCAGACATCCCCCGAGGGGTCCTGGACTGCAAGAGGGTGCAGGCCAGGCTGAGGGACCTGCCCCCCCCAGTGCACAAATGTCATGTACCAGGCCTCTAGTAGCCTAATAAAGTAACCACCAGTTTAGAGCTAAGTGTAACTATAGCATGATTAGAGTGGAAATACTGGTTTTAGCATTTAAGAAATGAGACAAACTTTACTTGGTATTCATTTTCACTCAAGACATAGCATATTAGTTAATCAGTATAAAACAGATCAGTAAAGCATTAACTACATGCTACTAAAATCATAAGGTCCTTGTGAAGCAGGTGATAAATGGGAGAAGGTATGTCTTCATTCTTACTAAACTATTCACACACATTCCTACAGAATAAAATGCTAAATTTAGTTCAAATCAACAAAACTTTATTTGGCAGCTACTATTTGACAGATACTATTCTAGTTGTTGATAAAAGGTAAAGCAAAGAACAACGAAAATGGCCCGTCCTGAAACAGCTTACCTTTATCTTTGAAGAGCAAATAGTATAAAATATAAACAAATTATTTTAATATAATGTTAAAGGAATGCAAGGATGTTACAAAAACACAAAAATGCATTTAACCCAACTTTGGGATATCAAAGTCAACTTCCTGAAAAAGGTAACACTCTAGCTAAAGATAAGTATAGGGTTCTCAGTTGAGTATAGCATGAATAAAACCCAAAATCGTTTCTACCTTTGAACCTTTATTTATACTGATCTCTATTACCTCATCTCACAAATTTATTACCAGGCATTTCTGTTCTTTTTTCATTTTTCCTATTTAAAAATTCATCGTCTTATTCAAGTCCTATTTAGGCCATTTTTCCTTTAACAGTCCTTGAGTACTCCAAAATGAATAGAATACAGACATCCTACAGCATTTATAACCCATGATGCAAAAAGTTATAGTAAACATTGGTATTGTGTTTAAACTGTTTAAATTATGTTAATCCTGTCTTCAATAATCACCCTCAGCTATCTAAGTAAGGTTTTTATTATCAAATAATCAGAGAATCTATATATTATATACATATCATGGTAAAAGTAGAAGCACTTGTGGGTTAAGAAGATAGAATTATGGTTTTCATTTTTACCTACCATTCTCAGCTTTCAGTTCTTCCAGTTCTATGGAACTAAGGAGCAAGGCTCCCTTTTCCTTCTCTAGTTCTACCACTCTCTTCTGCAAAAAGGCAATATTCTCCTCAGTGACCACCTAAATTGTAGAAAAACAACAAATTAATTATCTCCAGTGAAAAACTCTCATACTAGTGCCAGATAGCCTTAAGCATTTTCATCTTCTAAAAGTTCTTCAGCCATGAAAATATGTTAAAAGTAGCATTACTGCCCAGATGGCATGGCTCAGTGGTTGAACATAAAGCTATGAAGTAGAAGGTCATGGTTCAATTCCCTATCACAGCACATGCCCGGATTGTGGGCTCAATCCCCAGCAGAGGGCATGTAGGAGGCAGCTGATCAATGATTCTCTCTCATCATTGATGTTTTCTATCTCTCTCTTCTCTCCTTTCCTCTCTGAAAGCAATAAAAAAATATCTATTTTAAAAAAGAGCATCTACTTATTGCTTAAGTAATTATTAAAGAATATTTTTTCCAGAAAGAAAAAATATTTCACACAAGCTTCTAGTTCATTGGTTTTTGAATGTAAAACTGAAGCCTAGATTACAAAGACAGAATCCCAAGTCTATTGCATAGGAAAGAACATCTTTAAGTTCACAAATACATAACATCACAAAATTAGGTTAATGTCACATGAAAATAAGGTGACTCTTCAGGAGACTGAACACAGAGAAGCTCTCAAGGAAGAACACAGGCAAAGTAATATGTACCCCTTAGGAAAGGAGGAAGAGCCACAATTGTTTTTCGCCTGTGTTTCATTTATGCATATGTATTGTTTGCTTTTTCTAATGACAGGCAAATATCAAATTATGCCACACCTTTAGTTTTATGTCTTTTTATATATTTTTCTTCTCCAGGGGGATTATTCTATATAATTTTTCAGAAAATTGTAGAATTTTTGAGCCTTGAGGGTCTTTATAGCTCACTTAGCCCCAAACCTTCATTTCAAGCTTAAAGAAATGACAAGAGATGAGTGTAAGGATTTTATGGCTTTTATCCTGAGGGAAGTTCCCAATTTGCTTTATACCGGGCAGGTGAACCACAGAAAAGCCACAGGTGTTTCTGGCTTGAAGAATGAGGAGACGGACTTTGGGACAAATTTAGGGGAGCCCTAAATTCTATATATAAACTATGAACAATGAATTGCGCATTTGCAAGGCTGACTTGAAGCAGTCCAGCTAAGACAAAAATAATACAACCAAGTTTTGAGTGGCTGCCTACCATAGGCCAGAGTTTGTGGTTTGAGTCCTAATTACTGGCTGATAAAAAGTAATCAAAACTCTTCAGATTTTAGAAATAACAGAAGAGAATCTTGAGAAAAAAACACTCACAATATTCAATACAAAATCACTTATCACACAAAGAAATAGGAAATGTGATGAAGTCTCAGAACAAGCAAACAAATATAATCAACAGAGACCAAGTACAAAATGATGCAGATTTTGGAATTAGCAAACAGTGATTTTAAAGATCTATGATTATAAGTATCTCAGGACATAAAGAAAGATATTTTATAATGGATGAAAAAATAGGAAGTCTTAGTAAAGACTTCCATAGAAAAACAAAGGGCAAAATGGGTATGAAAATTACTTGAAAAAATAATGGCCAAAATTTTCCCAAACATAAATTTATACATGTAAGAAACTTAATAAAAGCTAGGAAATAAAATTACAAAGAAAACCATAACTAAGTCCATCAAACAAGGATAGAAGGAAAGTCTTAATGTTGAAATTGTGATCTGGGATTTCTAACTTTTGTTAATATAATACATACAGCAGCTATAGCATAAAGAATAGCACAAGGGGATAAGGACACATGTAATACCTTAATCAATAAAGAAAAAAAAGGAATAGCACAAGCGTTTATGATTATAAGATTTCTATATTTTAAGGGGAGTGGAACAGTATCAACTCTAAGAAGACTGAATGGTTAAGGATATATATTGTTAAAAAGATGTATCACATTAACACTAATCAAAGGAAAAATAGAGTAGCTATATTAAAATCAGACAAAGTACATCTCATAGCAAAGAATGTCACCAGGGATAAAGAAGGTCATTTCATAACGATAACTGGGTCACAATAAAAAAAAAGACATAAAAATCATGGATACAGAGAACAAATAGATGGAGGGGAGCTTGGGGAGCTAGGTGGAAAACATGAAGAGGTTAAGAAGTACAAATCAGCAATTATAAAATAGTCACAGAGATGTAAAGTACAGCATAGAGAATATAGTTAATAATCCTATCTAATAAAGAGGTAATATGCAAATTGACCATCACTCCAACACACAAGATGGTCGCCCCCATGTGGACACAAGTTGGAAGCAGGGGAGGGCAGTTGGGGGCGATCAGGCCTGCAGGGGAGGACAGTTGGTAGTGATCAGGCCTGCAGGGGAGGGCAGTTTGGAGGGACAAAGCCTGCAGGAGAGGGCAGTTGAGGGCAACCAAGCCAGCATGGGAGGGCAATTAGGGGTGACCAGGCCTGCAGGGTAGGGTGCTTGGGGGTGACCAGGCCTGCAGTGGAGGGCAGTGGTGGGGACCAGGCCTGCAGGGGAGGGAAGTTGGGGCTGACCAGGACTGCAGGGGAGGGCAGTTGGGGGCGACCAGGCTGGCAGTGGAGGGAAGTTAGGGGCAACCAGCCTAGCAAGGGAGGGTAGTGAGGGGTGACTGGGCCAGCAGGGGAGGGAAGTTAGGGGCAATCGGGCTGGCAGGGGAGCACTTAGACATTGATCAGGCTGGCAGGGGAGTGGTTTGGGGATGATCAGGCTGGCAGGCATAAGTGGTTAGCAGCAACCAGGCAGGCTAGCGGTTGGGAGCCAGCAGTCCTGGATTGTGAGAGGGATCCCAGATTGGAGAGGGTGCAGGCTGGGCTGAGGGACACATCCCCCTGTGTACAAATTTCATGCGCCAGGCCTCTAGTACTGTAATAACTATGTATGGTGCCAGGTAAGTGCTAGACTTAAGGGTGGGGGAGGGTGGTGCATGGGGAGATTGTTGTAACTTCACAACTTATACAAATGTCTAACCAGTATGCTGCACACCTGAAACCAAGATAACACTGAATGTCAACTGTAATTAAACACACACACACACACACACACACACACACACAACAAAAAGACATAAAAATCCTAAATGTTTATATCCCTAATAACACAGGTTGAAAATACATGATACAAAAACTGACAGAACTATAAAGGAGAAATAGATAAATCCACAACTATAGTCTGATGATTTCAATAATCATCTTAATAATTGAGAGAACAAGTAGGCAAAAAAGCAATAAGGATAGAAAGAAAAGAATAACACTATCAACCAACATGACTGACATTTATAGAACACTCAGCCAACAAGAGCTGACTATACATTATTTTCAAGTATACCTGGGCCATTTACCAAAATAGACAATATTCTGGGCCATGAGACAAGTCTCAATCAATTCTAAAAGATTCAAGTCATATAAAATAGGTACTCTGGAATTAAATTAAAAATCAAAAAGACCTCTAAACATATCACCTACAAATATTTGGAAACTTAATAAGCCAGAGGGCAAAAAATAAATAAAAAGATATATTTGTATTGCAAACTGAGTGAAAATGAATTTGAGGGATGTTGCTAAAGCAGAGTTCAGGGAGAAATTGATAGTACAAAATGCCTATCTATACTAATATATGCTAATTAGGGTAATATGCTAATTAGACTGACATCTTCCTGGCATCCTTCCAGTCAAAGCCATGGTAGCAGGGGCCGAGGCAGAGGCGGGTAGGGGCGATCAGGCTGCAGGGGAGAACAGTTAGTGGGTGATCAGGCCGGCAGGGGAGGGCAGTTAGGAGGCAATCAGGCTGGCATGGGAGAGCACTTAGGGGGGATCAGGTCGGCAGGGGAGGGCAGTTAGGAGGTGATCAGGCCAGAAGGGGAGGGCAGTTAGGGGGCGATCAGGCCAGCAGAGGAGGGCAGTTAGGGGTGATCAGGCTGGCAGCGGGGAGCAGTTAGGGGCAATCAGGCCGGCAGGGGAGCAGTTGGGGGTGATGAGGCCGACAAGGGAGCAGCTGGGGGCGATCAGGCTGGCAAGGGAACAGTTGGGGGCAATCAGGCCAGCAGGGGAGTGGTTAGGGGGGTCATCAGGCTGGCACGCAGAGGCGGTTAGGGGGTCATCAGGCAAGCAGGTAGAGATGATTAGGGGTGATTAGGCAGGCAGGCAGGTGAGTGGTTAGGAGCCAGTGGTCCTGGATTACAGAGTGTGCAGGCCGGGCTGAGGGGACCCCCCCATGCATGAATTTTGTGCACTGGGCCTCTAATCCTATATAATAAAAGCCTAATATGTTAAGTGCCCAGTTGGCTGTTCAACCAATCAAAGCATAATATGCTAATGATATGCTAAGGCCGTTCAACTGCTCACTATCATGTACACTGACCACCAGGGAGAAGACACTCCGACCAGTAGGTGAGCTTGCTGCTGGGGTCCGGCCGATCAGGACTGAGCAAGATGGGCCGGACATGCTGTGGAGCCCTCCCATGGTCCCTTCCTGGCTGGCAAACTTCCTGCATCCCTCCCCGGACCTGATCATGCACTGGTGGGGTCCCTCAGCTTGACCTGCGCGCTCTTGCAATCCAGGACCCCTCAGGGGATGTCAGAGAGCCAGTTTCAGCCTGATCCCACAGGCCAGGCCGAGGAACCCCACTGGTGCACGGATTTGTGCACCAGGCCTCTAGTATTAGAAATAAGAAAGGTCTCAAACTAATGGTCTCAGATAACATCTTAAGAAGATAAGAAATCAAATCCAAAGTAAACAGAAGAAGGAAATAACAAAGATCAAAGTATAAACCAATAAAATAAAAATAAAAAACAACAACAGAGAATCAATAAAACCAAAGCCATTTTTTAGATCAGTAAAGTAGATAAACCTCTGGGCAGTCTAACCTGTAATAAGAAAGGAAACACAAATTACCAATATCAGGAATGGGAGAGCCAATATCACTACAGATTCTACTGACATCAAAAGGATAATTAGGAACTATTTGAATAACTTTATGCCTAATAAATTTGAGATTTTAGATAAAATGGACAATTTTTCTACAAGATATAAAACAAATATAATTTGTACAGAAATATGCTCCTGCAAAGAAAACTTCAGGACTAGTTGGCTTCACTGGTGAATTTTCACCAAAAATTTAAGAAATAAATAATACCAAGTATACACAGAATTTTTAAAAAAATGAAAGAGAAAGGACAACTTCCCAATTCATTCCAAAATGCCAGCATTACTCATTCGGCAACACCAGAAAAAGATATTAAGAAAATTATAGGCAAACTAATATTCCTTATATCCTAAGAAACCACAAATACCAATCAGAAAGAAGGTATGCACCCTATGTTCATAGTAGCATAATGTACATAGCAGCATAAGATCTGGAAACAGCCCAGTTGCCCATCAGTAGATGAGTGGATAAAAAAGCTGTGGTACAGCCCTGGTTGGTTCGGCTCAGTGGATGGAGCACTGGCCTGCGGACTGAGGGTCCTGGGTTCAATTCTGGTCAAGGGCATGTGCCCAGGTTGTGGGCTCAATCCCCAGTGGGGGGCATGCAGGAGGCAATCAATCAATGATTTTCTCTCACCATTGATGTTTCTCTTTCTCTCTGTGAAATCAATAAAAATATATTTTAAAAATAGCTGTGGTACATTTATACCATAGAATACTATGCAGCAGAATCTCTTACCCTTTGAGACAGCATGGAGGGACCTGGAGAGTATCATGCCAAGTGAAATAAGTCAGTCAGAGAAAGACAAGTATCACATGATCTCACTCATATGTGCAATCTTATTAACAAAACCAGAGGCCCGGTGCACAAAAATTTGTGCACTCGGGGGTAGGGGGTCCCTGAGCCCAGCCTGTGCCCTCTCGCAGTCTGGGACCCCTCGGGGGTGACCACTTGCTGGCTTAGACCTGCTCCCCAGGGGATTGGGCCTAAGCTGGCAATCAGACATCCCTCTGGCAGCCCGGCAGCCCTCAGGGGATGTCCATTTGCCAGCAGAGAGCAGACCTAAGCTTCAGTCAGACATCCTTAGCGCTGCTGAGGAGGCAGGAGAGGCTCCCACCACCACCGCTGTACTGGCAGCCATCAGCCTGGCTTGTGGCTGAGCAGAGCTCCCCCTGTGAGAGCTCACTGACCACCAGAGGGCAGCTCCTGCATTGAGCGTCTGCCTCCTGGTGGTCAGTGTGTGTCATAGTGACCAGTCATTCCCAGTTTTTCTGCTGTTAGGGTCAGTTAGCATATTACCCTTTTACTATATAGGATAGAGGCCTGGTGCACGGGTGGGGGCCGGCTGGTTTGCCATGAAGGGTGTCCCGGATCAGGGTGGGGGTCCTGCTTGGGTGCCTGGCCAGCCTGGATGACGGGCTGATGGCTGTTTGCAGCTGGTCACACCCCCTTCAGGGTGGGGGTCCCCACTGGGGTGCCTGGCCAGTCTGGGTGAGGGGCTAAGGGCCGTTTTCATGCTGGCGGGTGACTGAAGCTCCCAGCCTTTTTTTTTATTTTTTTTATTCTGGGATTTATTTACCTTCTGTAGCTGTCACTGGAGCTGAGAGCCAGCTCCAGCTCTGAAGCCTGACTCCAGCTCTGAGGCCGTGGCTGGCTGAAAACAGGTATCTGGGTTTGTTTAGCTTCTATAATTGAAACTCTGTTGCCATCACAGGCGCTCTAAGCTCTGAGGCCCCGGCTGGCTGAAAGCAGGTATCTGGGGTTTGTTTAGCTTCTATAATTGAAACATTGTTGCTTCTGGAGCTCAGAGCTGGGCCGCAGCAGGCATGGAACCTTGGCTTCCTCCATCACTGGAGCAAGCAAGCCTCCTGCTCGCTTCAGCTGTGTGGCTGCCGGCCGCCATCTTTGTTGGCAGTTAATTTGCATATCCTGCTGATTAGCCAATGGGAAGCATAGTGGAGGTATGGTTAATTGCCATGTTTGTCTATTATTAGAAAGGATAAACTGATGAAGAGAGTAGATCCAGAGACATGGAAGCACGGAACAGAGTGTAGAATCTCAGAGGGAAGGTGGGTGGGTGGGAGGCAATCATCCAAAGAACTTGTATGCATATATGCACAGCCCATGGACACAGACACTAGGGTAGTGAAGAGCTGGAGGGAGTCTACGGGGGGATAAAGAGTAGTACTTTCAACAATAAAGTTAAAACACACACACACACACACACACACACACACACACAATAAAACCCCTAATATTCCTCATGCACATAAATGCAAAATTTTAAAACAAAATTTTAGCAAATTGAATTCAACAAAATAGAAGGATAATATATTATTACAAAGTAAAGTTTATCTTGCAACTCTCATTCACTGCTGGTGTGAATGTAAAATGGTACAACCACTTTGGAAAACAGTCTGGCAGTGTCTTAAAACCTTCCAAATATTCCTCATAGATCTAGGCATTCCACTTCTAGTTATTTACCAAGAATAAAACAAGCATAGGTTCAAACAAAGATTTATAAAAGAACATACACAGAAGCTTTATTCATAATTGTCAAAAGCTTTCAACCACCCAAATTTGTCCAACAAGTGGATAAATTGTGGTATGTATGTATAATATCCTCAGTTATACAAAGGAATGAATTATTTCTACACACATAATAGGATGAATCTCAAAATAAGTTTGCTGAACAAAAGGAAACAGAAACACATAAAGAGTATATACAATTTGCCAAAACCGGTTTGGCTCAATGGATAGAGCGTCGGCCTGCGGACTGAAAGGTCCCAGGTTCGATTCCGGTCAAGGGCATATACCTGGGTTGCGGGCACATCCCCGGTGGGGGGTGTTCAGGAGGCAGCTGATCGATGTTTCTCTCTCATCGATGTTTCTAACTCTCTCTCTCCCTTTCTCTCTGTAAAAAAATCAATAAAATATATTTAAAAAAAAAAGAGAGAGTATATACAATTTATGTAAAATCCTAAAAAACACAAACTAAGCTATATGACAGAAAGAAGATCAGAGGTTGCCTGGGTAGGAAGAGATGTGAAGAAGAAATTAACAGGGGACCTGGTAATGAGTATGTTCATGCTGTTTATAGTGGTGATGGTTTAAAGCATATGCCAAAATTTATCAAATTGTGTACTTTAAAAGTGTGCAAATTACTGTATGTAAATTACACCTCTATTCAAGCTGTTTAAAAGGAAAATCAATAGATAAATGAAAATAAAATACAAAAAAACCATGAAATTATCAAGGAAATTATAGCCCAATCATGCAAAAGGAAAATGCAAGTATATTCATAAAATAGAATACAATACTTTTCAGCAATATAAAAGAATAAATTATAACATATGGAACAAGATGAATGAATCTCAAAATATACTAAGTGAAAGAAAGAAGCTTTACACAAAAGAGCACACATATGTGGTTACATTAATATGATGCCGTAAAACAGGTATAATCATTCTACAGTGAAAAATTGAACACTGATTGTCTCTGGAGAGGAAGGGTAGGATTGACTGCAAAATGATGTGATTTGAAACCTATTTAATTTTATTAACCAATGTAACCCCAGTTTTAAAAAAAAGGGTATGAGGATACTACCGTAATAATATATCTTGTTAAGGATTTGGATAACACATTTATAAGCATTTACCAAAACTCAATGAATGGTATACTTAATATTTTTACATTTCATGTTTTGTAAATCCTCAAAAGAACTATGTATACTAATAAAAGAGTAATATGCAAATTAACCATCACTCCACAACTATGGAGCCCATAGATAAAAAGATGGCAGCGCCGGACGGAGCCACGGAGCCAGCCAGAGCGGGCAGGATGCTTGGCTTCCTTCGTTGCCCCAGCGACAAAGGAAGCCAAGCCTCCCGCAAGTCCTGGCCGGCCGCCCAGGGCCAGTCTCTGGGCAGCAGCAACGGAGCCAGCCAGAGTGCATGGGAGGTGGCTCCAGAGCGAAGGCCCGGGTCCTGGGTGCCGGAGGGAAGCCAGTGCCAGCAGCCAAGGGAAGGAAGACCTATTCTTGCACGAATCTTCGTGCATCGGGTCTCTAGTAAACAAATATTAAAATCTAGTCAATAACATGCATGCGGAGATATTTAGAGAAAAATGTATACAAGTTACCGTAAAATGTATAAAAAAATTAAGATGAATCACTGGATTGATAAATGGAAATTTGGTAAAGCAAATACAGTAAAATGTTAGTGACAGAATCTAGATGTTGGGTATACTCATGTTCTTTCAATTTTTTTGAATTGTTTAAAATGTCTTAACAAAACATTGGAGGGAAAGGTTGAGAATGAAAGAATAGAAGAGACTGGAAAGCCTAGATGCTAGAAACCAGGAAGCAGAAGTTTTTATCAGTGCACAGTACTGCGCAGGGAAAATGGGACTCTGCTGGCCAATATGTCTGTCAGTTTAGAAAGATACATTCTTATCTTTATACATGGAGATGAATGAATCCAAGTATCCTACTTTGACACTAGCTAATTAAGATCATCAAAATAACTCCCTTTGTGCATGCTGAATTAGCAGCCTTCTTGTGATTATAACCTAACTTCCCACAAAAATTTTTATAGAAGGAAGAAAGAAAATACTGGCCAATCAACGGCCACTTGGTAATTAAATGTTTTACTGTTAATTAATTAACGAGAACATTATGATTTCTATAATACACTAATAAATTTGGTTAGACTGAAATGCATGCATTAAACCTGATCAAATCTCAGCCTACCAAAAATGAAATTGCCTTCTCAACTGAGAAAACTGATTATAGATTAAAAAAGAAACGATTACTCTCCAATACAGATTTTTTAAGATCTTAGAATCAGAAGGGCTCCTGAGATCATGGTGCTTGTTATCTACTTTTTTCTCATTATTTGTTGCTGAGACACTAAATTAATGTCTTTCCTGATTCCTTCCAAAAAGCATTTTATCAGGCCTAAAGGACAAAAGGCTTATTATACTGCCCTCTGGAATAAATTCTCATTAGAACACCCAAACACAAATAGACCATATTCATAAGAAATGTACATTTAATTACCTGTGCACCCTCATTATAAATATCTGGGAAAGAAGTCTGAGTTGCCGTTTCATCATTCTGCAAAGTTGGTTTATTTAGAAATTGGGTAATTTCCTTGGATTTTTGTTCAAGTTGATCTAAGGAAAAGAAAATAAATAGAAAAGATTTCTGCCTCAAGTCTGAAACTTAGTGAGTTATTATTTTCTAGGGATACATTATATGCTGTTTAGTTTTCTTAATTACAATTATGCCATCAATGACAACATCTTTTAAAACTGTTTAAATGATCTTAAGGACCAAAAGGCATCCCCAGTAAACCCCTTGCTTCAAAGGTAAAATAAAACAGGCCTACGTGGCATTTTTTGTTTTATTTCTTTACTCTTCACTGAAGTGTTATACAGTCCATGGAGATTTTATAGCAGTTTTAAACATGAACATGGTTCATTTAAGAGGGCAGTGTGCTTGTAACACACCGTTCCCATGTTATGCGCCTCAAGGCTTTCTAGTTAATGTTCAGTTCTTCAATACAGATCTTCAACTTAATTCTTTCCTTTATGTATATAACAATCTATAAGAATTAAAATAATTAGAGGCATCTCTTATTTTAATAACATTTTTCAAAAAATGTTTTCTTGCCGAAACCGGTTTGGCTCAGTGGATAGAGCGTCGGCCTGCGGACTGAAAGGTCCCAGGTTCGATTCCGGTCAAGGGCATGTACCTGGGTTGCGGGCACATCCCCAGTAGGAGATGTGTAGGAGGCAGCTGGTCGATGTTTCTCTCTCATCGATGTTTCTAACTCTCTATCTCTCTCCCTTCCTCTCTGTAAAAAAATCAATAAAATATATTTAAAAAAAAAAATGTTTTCTTAAACCTTCATCAAGGATAAAAATTTTCTTTAAAAAGAAATTTTCAATGATAAGAAAAGCATTCAGATCCATGTCCCCCTACCTATGCACCTAGATCTAGCCTGAGTTATCCATAAATTATTCCAAATCCTACTCAATTCAGTCACTGAACCCTTCAGACCCCAGTCATATTTTATATAGCATTCCTTTAAATATCTGACACATCATTATCAATAGTTTTTAGTACAATTATAGTATTAAGCAAGATTATAATTTTCATCAGAGACAGGAGAAACACAACAAAGAGTTCAGAAAAGATGCTTTAATCCTTCCATTGATTCAATTGGTTTGAGCAAATGATGCTATTAACCCTAAAATTCTGAAGTAGGAGCACCCAAGTTCTGGACCGTGAGCTTCAAAAGCAATCAAACACTGACCTTCCAGCTGCTGAATGGCCTGGGCTGAATGAAGTGCCTGCTCACTCTTCTCTTGGAGAAGCTTTGAATTTTCATCCTTTAGAGCACCACAGGCAGAGTGTAGCTCTTGCTCAATCTTTTGAAGACTCAAAATGTGAGAGGTCTTCTCTTCCATTTCTGTTTTGTACTTCTGCTCCAAAGCACTGTACCGGTACTGAAGTTCAGCCTGCGCTTGACCTGCTTGCTCAAGCTGTTCCAGTAGATGACGCATTTCTTCCTGCAGGTTATGAAAGGATAATTTTCTCTCTGCCACTTCAAGGTCCATCTTTTCCATCAGAATCTTGGCCTCCTGTCTTTCTGTTTCCACAGTGTTTCTTAAAGTATTATGCTCAGCTTCCATCTGCTGTAACTGCTGAGAGAGAACCTAAGAAAGAAAGACAAAATCTCATGAACCATAAATTCATTCTTTCATCTCAATAAGCAAAGGGAAGTGCCTCTTCTAGGTGAAGCATGGGTTACCAGCCGTGGGCAAACTACGGCCCGCGGGCCGGATCCGGCCCGTTTGAAATGAATAAAACTAAAAAAAAAAAAAAGACCGTACCCTTTTATGTAATGATGTTTACTTTGAATTTATATTAGTTCACACAAACACTCCATCCATGCTTTTGTTCCGGCCCTCCGGTCCAGTTTAAGAACCCATTGTGGCCCTCGAGTCAAAAAGTTTGCCTACCCCTGGGCTAGACACTCAGCACCAAACCTACAACTGCGTAAGACTCTCAATGTTTGCGTCTTGATACTTTTGACAGTTTGTATTTATTTGTGCCATTAATTGTATTATTTATTTGAGTCATTATCTTTTAATTTCTGTCTCTCCCAATACAAAATAAAGTCAATAAGAGAAAGAGACTGTATCTGTTTTATCATCATTGCTCTCTAGCACATAGCACAGTATATAGTATTTTAAGTACACGGTACTCAAAAACAATGAATAAATGAATAAATTAATTAATCAATCAATCCAGTCCCTGCCTTCAAGGAACTCAGAGTTCAGTGAGAGAGTCACACTTAGATCATTATAATGCAAAATTATAGACACCATGAAAGAGATACTTAAAAGGTATTAAAAGGAGCAGAGAAGGAGGGAAATTTACCAAAAGTCACATATATACAATCATCTATAAAGTACCAATCTAGTAAGTGACATAACTGGGATTTGAACTTGATTATCTGATGACATCCAGAAAGGGGCCTCAGTGTCAGGGTATGGCTTTTGTTAGGACTGGAGATAAGGGAATATGTTTCTATGCAAGAAAGTCTTTTTTTTTTTTTAAGGATTTTTTTGACTAATGTTTAAGATTTTTTTTTTAAATATATTTTATTGATTTTTTTACAGAGAGGAAGGGAGAGAGATAGAGAGCTAGAAACATCGATGAGAGAGAAACATCGATCAGCTGCCTCCCGCACATCCCCCACTGGGGATGTGCCCGCAACCCAGGTACATGCCCTTGACTGGAATCGAACCTGGGACCCTTGAGTCCGCAGGCCGACGCTCTATCCACTGAGCCAACCGGTTTCGGCAAGAAAGTCTTCTTAAAAAGAGTTGAAAATTAAGAAGAAAGGAGATGCCTGACTTTCTCCAGCAGCATCTGCACTCACGTGAACAAGAAGAGAATGTGAACTGTGACACCGACTCCACATTACAGTGTGGCTTTTTGAATGTGATAGGGCAGAGACACAAGGAATCCAAGGGCTGGTAGAAGAATAGCCAAAATAGTCGAACATGGGTCTATACTGGACAGGCAAGAGAGAGAGGCCAAAAGGAACTAATAATACTAAAGGAACAAAGTGAAAGGATCAAGGGACCTCGATGAGAAGGAAGGTTAGGAAAGTCTAAGAAAGGGAACAACAAGGTGGGTTACAGTCATGGAATGGAATACTTGGGTTTAAGATCTTAGAACACCAGCATCCTTGATCACCTTTAGATTCAAGGAAATATTACAAAATGGTGGGATTAATTCAACCCAACAGAAAGTCAACCAGCAAAAACAAAGAAGGGACAGTACATAAAGCAAAAGAATCAGTCAAGACAGAGAAGAGGTAAACTGATGGAAAAGAATCACCAGAGGAGCATATGACATTCTAGAGAAAGTAAGACCTAGGTCTAAAATCACAAAGGAAAAGAACAGCAAAGAAAGATGTGAAATGTAAGTTCATAGGTGAGGCGGGAGGAGGGGACTAGATGAAAGAAGGAGAAGGGATTAGCCAAAGAACACATATGGATAACACACAGACAACAGTGTAGTGATGGTCCGGGGTGGGGGCTGGAGCTGGGCGGAGGTGGGCAAAAGCAGGGGTGGGGGGGAGGTAAATAGGCATATCTGTAATAGCGTCAACAATAAAAATAAAGAAAAGAGATATACATTATAGTAAATATTAAATTTAAAAATACATATGTTAAATGTAAGCTTCACGAGGGAAAAAAACCTGAACTGTATCTGTTTTGCTTACAATGCACCACCACCACAGGGAATTTGTTGAAAGAATTGATAAATGCCATCAATTCTCTGAAAACTTATAACAAAATCTTATACCTGCTGCCTGGCAAACTACAGTAGAAATGAGTAGTGCCGAGGCAGGCAGTTGAGATCAGAGGGCAGTACCTGGTTTCTCTGTTCGGCAGCAGTCAGCTCCTGTTGCAGCAGGTCCACAACCTGAGCACGGCCCAACAAGGCTTCTTCATGCTCTTCAAGCTTCCTCTGTAGCACCCGCAGTTTCTGACAAGGAAACATGTTAGACATAATGTGCTAACACATGAGCACTGTCATCTGGTTACCTTTCAAAATGTCACATAGATTTGTGAACTTAAGAGTTTTGGATGCTGAGGATGAAAGATTAAAGAGTGGGACACCAGCATGCCATGCTCCCCAACCAGCAGCGAGAGAATCTCGAAAAAGGTCTCTTCCAGAGCACTGACAACCACCAAACTGAGACGCAAGCAAGTACGTGAGTTAGGGAGCCTTCCTAATAATTAAGGAAAATGACACACATCCACTTTTTAAAATTATGCAGTCCATGTCCTGGACCTAAATAACACAGGTACATATATATCTCGCTTACCAAAGAAAACATTCTCTGCAAGCAAGAACCATTCTTCTTCTAGTGTCATGCATGGTACATGCACTCAATAGACGTGTGTTGAATGAATTAATCTATGATACATGTATACAGTAATATTCTACTTTAAAAAGCATTGTATTCTGAAACCTTAGTGGCATATTCTGAAGGACTGCTTAGAACTTAGAAAAAGTTTTCACTCAAAATAATTAAATGGATCAATCATGAAAAGCCACTGGAGTCCCTTTAGGTACCACACTGCACTACACACTAAACAGAAACAAATACCTTTGAGTTAGTAGGTGAAAAGCTCAAAATCAATGAAGCCAATTTTCAAAAGAGATTCAATAATTTTTTTTAAATATTGACTTGATGAAAGACTTCATGGCTTCAAAATCAATCCTATTTTAATTTAATTTTTGAAAATTTAAAACTGGCTTCATGATTTGAAGCTTTGGATCAGGTTTTTAATGCACATAGGTAACAGCTTATGATCAACAAACCAAAGGGAAACCAATTTCTGACTACCACATACATTTGCCAATTAAACTCAGCTTTTGAGTACCAACAACCTGGTTAAAGAGGCAAGGTAGGATAAGAAAAAAATAATCAATATGCAACAGAAGACAAGGACACCAAAAAGAAGCCAATTAAGGAGCACGCTAAGACCATGTGAAGAGCAGTGGGTAATGGTGAAAAAAATGGCCGTGACAATTTAACTAAATGTTAACCAAAAATGACAGTCATTCTACTAAGTTTTAGCAACACACCTGTTGCATCTCTGTTTCCACATCTGCCTGGGTTACTAACTGAAGAAGCTCATCTTCATGAAGACGAACTTGTGTTTCAAAGCGGGCATCTTTCTCTCGGACCACCTGCTGCATGGAACTCAACTAAAGACACACCAGAGAAACTATACAAGTTACACTCCCCAAATATCACAAACAAAACTCATAGACTATTCTCCAAAGATTGACACTGAGAACTGATAAGCAATAGGTTCTTCTAATTAAAGTTGGAATGTCAAAGTTGATAATGTTGGAAGAGAGGCAGGCCTGACAGCAACTTCCAAATGTGACAGAAAGCCTATTATCAAATTCAGAAGTCACCCTAAATATAAATTCTGACAGAAAATCGTATTTGCATGGTTGCTAGAAATGTTTAAGTATTCAATAGTTATATATTTTTGAAGTTTCAAGGTTAGAATATTAAACATACAAAGTGAAGTTAGATTTCTGTTAATGCCTAGACACTTCTTTCAATGTTATATTCATGCTTGAAAAGTTTCAATGAAATCCTCATAAGTCAAACTTCAAACTAATGGATTTTTTATTCAGGATTCTCTGCAACAGAAAACATGAATCTTTCTTTCTAGACTTATTTTCAAAGAATTGCTTCTACCAAAGAACTTTGTGTATTTCCCAACCCACATCACCTCCCCAGATAGCACTTTTCAGTTGTCATTATTTGAAGAGTTCTAGATCATCTTCACTTGTAATTGGCTCTTAATAGAATGAAATAAAAATATGTTGACTGACTGTGAGCTGCTCAGTATCATTGCTATTTTGAGTGTGTGTGCATGCATGTGTTTGCACACACACGTGTGTGTGCCTGCTTATTCATTTCATTAAGATCTCACATATGTAATACTTTAATCAATAAATTAAAGATTGAAAAAAATCTAAAAGAGTCAAAGAATTAAAAGATGTCTTACAAGCTCAAAAAAAAAATCTCCAGTTGAGCATGTCCACCAGCTTTTAGGAGTCCATTTTGCATTGGTCCTTAACTATTGCTGATTTCTCAATTCGTGACACCTTGAATTGACCTTGGCCTTCCTTTTAGGTAAGAAAAGATCTTCAACATTTTTGTGATTATCTGAATTCTGTCATCACTATGAACTTGGAATCCTATGTTTCAAGTGTATAGGCCCTGAAGTCCCCTCATTAGCCAAACACATATATACATCCTTTCCCACAAATGTACCAGTCTTTTTCCTCTCTGAGACTTTGCTCATACCATTCTCCACAAATGGAACACCTTCCCCTACCTTGTCAAGAATATTACATTATCTATCCATCACAATTTTGCTTAAGTTTCTGTTGAACTCTTGTCACACTCAAAGTAACCACTTTCACCTCTCCAAAATACTTTCAGTCTGTGTTGCTGTTGCTATGCACTTACTTGGAATGACTTGCATTATGATTCATCTGTTAATATGTTTATATATCTTGGCTTTCCATGTTTTAAGCCACTTGTCGGTAAATTTATGTTTTGTATTTTTCATCCTGAATTGCATATAGTGCTTATATATGAAAAGGACACAATAAAAGCTAATAGGTAAAAGTAAGGATTTCAGGATATACAGTTTTAACTGTATACACAACAGTAGACCATCCACAGAGAGAAGGCACCACTAATACTGCAAATTATCAATAAAGTAAACATCTGCTGCAAAGTCACTTCAGGAAAAAAAGAAATGTGTCAGGAGTCGAAAGCATTCCCAAAGAAAAAATATAGGGGTAGGTGGTAAAACTGGAAATTTAGAACAATAATCAGAGAGAAAGAGTTGAGGACACCAGTCCAAACATTCTGGTCCTAATAGAAGAAAAAAAATATGAAGAATGTCACTAGATACTAGAGTTCCATTTACTATTAAACCACATAAACTATACCACTTTCTCATTACATACACACTAAGTAATCTTCTGATTATAATTTAACTTCCCACTAAGATTTTGTTAAAAGGAAAGAATGGACCTAATCATTTGTATTTCTTTTAGTTTATCTATCAGTCTCTTTTGAACTTAGCATGAACCCATTCCTAAGAGACTGAATCTCTGGGTGCTATTAAAATCAAATATCTGGGCCTGTAAAACAAAGAAACAGTTATCAATTAGGTTATGGAAAATTCATCCAGGTAAGTAACATTCTAATTCTTCTTCTAGCACAACCTTTTCATTTCTAGTGTAACACTCTAGCTTTATACTTTCATCTACTACGGTTTTAAAAGTGAGTGTCTGAATTGACTTGTCATGTAATAACCCATTAGATTTTCGTGATTTTTTATTCTAACAATTACGAAGTACGTTCCACCCTACCTGAGCAGCTTGCTCTGCCTGTGTCTGGCTCAGTTGGCCTTGCAAAGTGCTAATGAGTTCCTCCTTCTCTTGGAGCTGTTGCTTCATTACTGAAAATTCTTCCATCTCTGTTGAACTTTTATCAAACTGAAGACACAGAAGGAAAAAAAATTATTTAATCAAACTATTTAGCACTCTTAATTCTTTCATCTCCCTTCTTTATTCACCCTAAATACCTACCAATATCCTTCTAACTTCCTCCTAACACAAAAAGGAATTGCATGTATTGCAGTTTTTAAAGAATGTTTATCAAACTATTTTTCAGGAAGATAAAAGCAATAACAGCATTTTTAAAATGTCTCTCACAAAAACAGAACAAAACAAATAAATGAAAATGTCTCTCACATAGAAAGGGACAGTACAACTAGATAGCAAAACCAAAACCCATAGAAAATATTTATAATAAAAACAGGAACGTAGTCCCACAAAGTCCAAAATACAAGCAAGTAGGGTCAACCCACCAAAAGGCACAAGACCTGGTGTTAGAGTCTGTGAGAGGAAGCAATAGAGCAATATCTAATGGCCCTGAGAACAGGAAAACCCCCAAAGAGCCAATAAGCACTTACTGGAAAACACAGTTGTCCAATCTTAACAGCAGCTTAAATTGGCAGGACTTGCCCATTTCCCAATATTGGGTAAATACAAGGGGTCAACAGTAAGAAGGACTAACAGGCGAGAACAACCTAGCTCCTCTGAACTCTCAAAACTGACTTAGCAGGGCTGCCTTACAATACACAGACCTATACTAAGAATGAAATGAAAATTGAGCAGAGTAGTGACAACCAAAATAGAAGAAAAAGAAGGTCTATACATGTGCTATGTAACTCATTATCAACTAGCCATATATGGCTACAAAAGGCTTGAAATACACCTAATGTGAATAAGGAATTTAGTTATTAACATTACTTAATTTTAATTAAAAACTGAAGAAATAGCCCTAACCGGTTTGGCTCAGTGGATAGAGCGTCAGCCTACGGACTCAAGGGTCCCAGGTTCGATTCTGGTCAAGGGCATGTACCTGGGTTGCGGGCACATCCCCAGTAGGGGATGTGCAGGAGGCAGCTGATCGATGTTTCTTTCTCATCGATGTTTCTAACTCTCTATCCCTCTCCCTCCTCTTTGTAAAAAAAAGTCAATACAATATATTAAAATAAATAAATTAAAATAAATAAATTAAAATAAAATAAATAAATAAAAACTGAAGAAATATAATTTTTCCACTAAACACAACTATGTTTTGGTATAAGCAAGAAAATCTTAGAAATCCAACAGTCATATGTTTGAACACAACACAAAAAAACAACAGAAGAGACAAATCAAAAAAGCTTTCCTGAACTAAGATTCCTTTCAAACACTGAGGAAAATTGATTTCACACAAAAATAAGGAGCAGAAAGGATCAAGATCAACGCCCCTAAGTCACAATTACAAAACAACTAAGGAAGTGACATTAGCCGAGGAATGGCGGCATAGGATAGCCTCTTATCCTCTCCTCCCCCTGAAATTTCAACAAGTCAACCAACTATAATTCAACAAAGAAATTCCTGCTCAACACAGACACATAACTGAGAGATTCACGTATTGAAACATCTAAAGGTGGACAACCGGGAATAAACAGGGAGAGGAGAAGTGAGAAAAGCACATATGGCCTACCGGGAGAGGGAAGAAAGCCAGCAGTAGCAGGCGCTTCCTTCAGCCGGAACAGAGATCTGTTGGGGGCGGGGGGGGGGGGGGGGAAGGGGGGGAGGGAGGGGGCGGCGGGGGGGGGGGGGGGGGAATAGTGGATGGTGCGGGAGCAGACAGCCCAGCAGCGAGGCTAGCAGCAAAGGAGCGAACAGTGTCTGAGTCAGCATGTGCTTGACAGAGCATGGGGTTCTATCATGCGGCCTGTTGAGCCAGCAATGGTGTTTCAGACAAAGAAATGGAACCACAGAGTCCTGGTGCCTCTTGGACTTCATAACTCGCCTTCCACTGCCCTTGGACTTGGGTCCAAGAGCATATTATCTGTAAACCAAGAGTATTGTAGTAAACTGCTATCTCCCTCTGTGACATACCCAGGAGAGGTGCTTGGGGCAGAACCCCACAGAGGTCAGAGGTCGCCATTATGGCGAGGGCAAAACAAACTTCACCCCCCAGCAGCGTGACTGTACTGTGTTATGGAAGCTGCAGAGGTTCAAGACTGGGAAATCACAGAGGTAAAAAAAATCTTGCGATTCAGCACAATCTACTGGAAAATAGTAGAATTATCTCTTTAGAGATAAATGGAGTATAGGCAAAGGACAGCAAATACTAAGAATAACCACAGTAATGAGGATGACCATAAAAAAAAAAATGAAAAATCTCCAGAAAGCAAGCTGGAACACATGGAAATATGTGATATAAATGACAGAGATTTCAAGTTTGAAGTTCTGAAAATACTCAATGAGGTGAGAAAATACAGACAGGCAATTCAATGCACTCAGTAAATAAATCAGTGTGACTAAAACGTGTACTTTACCAAAGAAATTGGAACTTTAAAAAAGAACTAATCAAAAATCCTGGAAATGAGACATGCAATTAAGGAGATTAAGAGTGAACTACTGAGCATAGAAAACAGAGCCAACCTGATGGAGGAAAGAATAATGAAGATAAGAATCTAGAAATGAAAGAAGGAAGAAGAGAGAGACCTGAGCATAAAGAAAAATTAAAGAGCTCTATGAGAATTATCTGATTCCATCAGAAAAAGCAATTTTAGAATTATAGGCATTCCAGAGGAGAAGAAGAAGGAGCATAGAACAGAGTCTATTCAAACAAATAGTGGAAGTTTGAGAACTTCCAAAACCTATGGAAAGAATTAGATCCTCAAATCCAAGAAGCAAACAGAGCACCTAGTTACCTCAATCCACAGAGGCCCTCTCCAAGGCAGTCAAAAATTAATGACAAAGAAAGAATTCTCAAAGCAGCCAGGGAAAAGAAGGAAAACCCCTCAGAATTTCATGTGACTTCTCAGCAGAAACTCTACAAACCAGAAGAGAGTGGAACCAAATATTCAAACATCTGAAAGAGAGAAATTACAGCCACGAATAATATATCCTGCCATACTATCCTTTAAATATGAAAGGAAAATAAAGATGTTCCCAGACATACAGAAGCTTAGGTATTTTATCACCAGGAAACCTCAATTGCAGGACATACTCAAGGGAAAAAAGGGAAAAGACCCATATAAACAAAATTAGAAATGAGAGAGAAATCACCATGGACATCATAGATACACAAAGGATCATACCAGAATATTATGAAGGACTATATGCCACCAAATTCAATAACCTAGAAGAAATGGATAAGTTCCTAGAATTATGTGACCCGCCTAGTCTAAATAAAGAATTGGGAAATCTAAACAGACCGATCAGTAGTGAGGAAATTGAAACAACCATCAAAAACCTCCCAAAAATAAAAGTCCAGGACCAGATAACTTTACCAGTGAACTCTACCAAACGCTCAAAGATTTAAAACCTATCCTTCTCTGCCGAAACCGGTTTGGCTCAGTGGATAGAGCGTCGGCCTGCGGAATGAAGGGTCCCAGGTTCGATTCCGGTCAAGGGCATGTACCTTGGTTGCGGGCACATCCCTGGTGGGAAGTGTGCAGGAGGCAGCTGATCGATGTTTCTCTCTCATCGATGTTTCTGACTCTCTCTCTCCCTTCCTCTCTGTAAAAAATCAATAAAATATATTTAAAAAAAAAAACCTATCCTTCTCAAACTCTTCTAAAAAAAAATTGAAGAGGCAATACTTCCTAATACATTCTATGAGGCCAATATAATCCTAAGACCAATCCTGGCAAAGATAATACAAAAAAAGAAAACTACAGACCAATATCTCTGATGAATACAGATGCAAAAATTCTAAACAAAATACTAGCAAATCGAATACAGCAATACATCCAAAAAATAATACATTACCATCAAGTGGGGTTCATTCAAGGGGCACAAGGATAGTTCAACATATGAAAATCAGTCAATTTAACACACCACATTAACAAAAGAAAGGATAAAAATCATATGATCTTATCAATAGACACAGAAAGAGCATCTGATAAGATACAGCATTCATTCATGATTAAAACACTCAATTAAATAGGAACAGAAGGAAAGTACCTCAACATAATAAAGGCCATATATGATAAACTCTGAGGTAATATCAAACTCAGTGGTAGAAAACTGAAAGCTTTTCCTCTAAGATCAGGAGCAAGGCAAGGATGTCCACTCTCAACACTTATTCAACACAGTGCTGGAAGTCCTAGCCAGAGCAATAAGGCAACAGAAAGAAATAAAAGGCATCCAAATAGGGAAGGAAGAAGTAAAACTATCACTTTTTGTGGATGACATGGTTCTGTATATAGAAAACCCTCAAGACTCCATCAAAAAATGATTAGAAACAATAAACAAATACAGTCAAGTTGCAGGATACAAAACCAATATGCAAAAATCCACTTCCTTCCTGTATACTAACAACAAAACTTCAGAAAAGAATGAAAAAAAATTCCTTTTGCAATTGCAACCAAAAGAATAAAATACCTAGAAATAAACTTAACAAAGAACGTGAAAGACCTATATATAGAAAATTACAAAGCATTATTTAAAAAGATTGAAAAAGATAAAACAAAATTTAAAAATAACCCGTGTTCATGGATTGGGAGAATCAACATAGTTAAAATGGCCATATTACCCAAAGCAATATACAGATTTAATGCAACCTCCATCAAAATCCAATGCCATTATTTAAAGAAGTAGAATGAGAAATCATCAGATTTTTATGGACCCCAAATAGCCAAAGCAATCCTGAGAAAAAATAACAAAGCTGGAAGTATCATAATACCTGACTTCAAATTATACTACCGAACTACCATAATCAAAACAGCATGGTATTGGCAGAGAAACAGATGCACAGATCAGTGCAACAGAATGGAGAGCCCAGCTATAAAACCACATGTATATGGACTAATAATTTTTGACAAAGAAGCCAGAAACACACAATGGAGTAAAGATAGTCTCTTTAATAAATGGTGCTGGGAAAACTGGAAAGCCACATGCAAATGAATGAAACTGAATTACAGTTTGTCACCATGTACAAAAATTAATTCAAAATGGATCAAAGACCTAAATATAAGACCCAAAACAATAAGTTACATAGAAAAAAATATAGGTACCAAACTTATGGATATTAGTCATACAGAACATTTTATGAACTTGACCCCAAAGCAAAAAAATATGAATGGGGCTATATCAAATTA
Source organism: Myotis nattereri (assembly GCF_964212035.1). NCBI lineage: Eukaryota > Metazoa > Chordata > Mammalia > Chiroptera > Vespertilionidae > Myotis > Myotis nattereri. The sequence continues at coordinate 58,917,274 of NC_138077.1, read as the reverse complement.
AAATGCTTCTTCACAGCAAAAGAAACTGACAACAAAGCAAAGAGGTAGCCAACCAGATGGGAGATGATATTTGAAACAGTTGCTCTGACAAAGGTTTAAATTCCAAAATATATAAAGAGCTCATAAAACTCAACACCAAACAAGCAACTCAATCAAAAAGTGGGGAGAGGACCCAAAAATACACCTCTCCCTAGATGACACACGAACAGCCAATAGATATATGCAAAAATGTTCAACCTCACTGGCAATTAGGGAAATGCAAATCAAGACTACAATGAGATACCATCTCACACCTGTTAGTGTGGCCATTATCAACAAGACAAGCAATAGCAAGTGTTGGAGAGGTTGTGGAAAAGAGGGAACACTCATCCACTGCTGGTGGGAATGTAGACTGGTACAACCACTATGGGAAGCAGTCTGGTGATTCCTCAAAAAATTGAGAATAGAGCTACCATACAACCCAACAATTCCTCTCTTTGGAACATACCTGAAAACTTCAAAATCATCTATTTGCAAAGATATATGCATGCCTATGTTCACTGTAGCATTATTCAGGATGGCCCAGACATAGAAACAAACAAAATGTCCTGCGATAGAGATAAAGATGTGGTACATATACACAATGGAATACTACTCAGCCATAAGAAAGGATGAAACAGCCATTTGCAACATGGGTGGATGTAGGGAGCGGCTCTAGAGTTAAGACTCAGTTTGACCTGTGAGAGGGCCACAAACAAGTCCCAGCTTAGAGGGCAGAGCCCTCTTAGCATAATTAAGCTTGACCTTATGGCTGCCCCCTAGATCCTTCCTAGGTAGCTAATGGACTGTGAGAGGTGCAGCAAGTGCTGCCAAAACAAGTGCAACTCACAAGAACATTGTAACTATGGTGACTACTACCTTGTTTTTCTCTGACTATAAAATAAAGCCTTGCCCTAACTGGTTTGGCTCAGTGGATAGAGCATCGGCCTGGGACTGAAAGGTCCCAGGTTCGATTCTGGTCGAGGGCATGTACCTTGGTTGCGGGCACATCCCCAGTAGGAGGTGTGCAGGAGGCAGCTGATTGATGTTTCTCTCTCATCAATTCTAACTCTCTATTCTTCTCCCTTCCTCTCTATAAAAAATCAATAAAATATATTTTAAAAAAATAAAAATAAAAATAAAAATAAAGCCTCAGCTTGCTGGCTGGATCCTTCTCTGTGGCCTCATCCAGGCACAGGAGATCCTCCGAGCCCCAGCTATATTCTCCTTGTTTTTTCTTTATTCCTTCGCTGTCCCTCCTCAGCTCACTGAACCCTTGGCTGTACTGGCACGGCACAGGTGGACTTTGAGAACTTTACGCTAAGTGAAATAAGTCAGTCAGAAAAAGCTAAGGAATCTATGATTTCACTCATATCTATATATATAAAAGCCTAAGTGATCATCTGACTATTTGATCATCCGACCGGTAGCCATGATGCATAATGACCACCAGGGGGCAGACACTCCAACTGGTAGCTATGACGTGCATTGACAACCAGGGGGCAGATGCTCCATGCAGGAGTTGCCGAGCTGTGGTGACTTGGCAGCTGCAGCTCTCGGGTGTCGCACCTGAAACCAGAGAGGAGGGAGCCCAATTCCGGGGTATGTCACCCGAGAACCACCCTCTCACAATTTGGGACACCTCGGGGGAGCCTGATCCTAATCCTCGCAGGCCAGGCCTCTAGTGTGGGATATAAAACTGAAACTTATGAACACAAACAGCAATGTGTTAGCTGCCGGAGTGTGGGGAGAAAGGAGTCCTAATATATGGTGGCATGAGATTTGACGTTGGGTGGTGAGCACATGGTGCAATACAGATCTTGTAATATAGAAACCCACACCCGAAACCTATATTTTCATGTTGACCAATGTCACCCCAATACATTTAATAAAAAAATCTACAATAATAAAAGAGAAAAATGGTAATTGGCGTACAGCAATACCGTTTTCATTGGCTAATCAGGGCTATATGCAAATTAACTGCCAACTAAGATTGGCAGTTAACTGCCAACAAGATGGCGGCTAATTTGCATATGTAGGCACAATGCAGGGAGGCGAAAGGGAAAGCAGGAAGAAGCCCCCTGCCACTGACAGTGATCGGAAACCCAGCAGGGAGCTAAGAGCTGGGGGGCAGGGCAAAGGCGGCCTTTGCCCTGCCCCCCAGCCATGATCAGAGAATCAGGCGCCTTTGCCGCCCTGGCCAGTGATAGCAGGAAGTAGGGGTGGAGCCAGCGATGGGAGCTGGGCACGGTCGAAGCTGGCAGTCTCAGGAGCTAGGGGTCCCTTGCCTGGGCCTAAAGCGAAGCCCACGATCGCGGCGCCCCCCGCTGCCATTGTGGGTCTCCACTGCCCGGGCCGGAAGCCTAGGCCAGAGGCGTTAAGCCTGGGCAGGGGCGGAGCCTGCAACCGTGGGGAGCTGGGGGTCCCCTGCCCAGGCCTGACACCTCTGCTGGAGGCCTCAGGCCTGGTCAAGGGGCCGATCCGGTGATTGGTGATCGGAGGGTGATGAGGGTCAACTCCTCTGGCTGAGGCATCAGGCCTGGGTGGGGGGCAGAGCCGGGGATTGGGGGGATATGATGGTCTCCTTGCCCAGGCCTGAAGCCTGGGTCAGAGGCGTCAGGCTTGGGCAGGGGGTGGAGCAAGCGATCAGAGGGAGATGGGGGTCCCCTGCCCAGGCATGATTCCTGGGCCAGAGGCCTCAGGCCTGGGCGGGGGCCAGAGCCAGTGATCGGGGGGAGATGGGGGTCCCCTGTCCAAGCCTGACACCTCTGGCGGAGGCGTCAGGCCTGGGCAAAGGGCCGATCAGGCGATCGGAGGGTGATGGGGGTCAATGCCTGAGGGCTCCCAGTATGTGAGAGGGGGCAGGCTGGGCTGAGGGACACTCTCCCCCCACACACACACACACACCCAGTGCACGAATTTCGTGCACCGGGCCCCTAGTATAAAAATAAAAAACAACTAAGGAGCAGAATAATATATTTACAGGTTATGAAAACATATCAGTGTTATGTTAAAAAAAATTATACTCTTTCAAAAGATGTTAAAAATTATGAAAATTATATGACACAAAAGAACACCATAAATCAGAATTGAAAAACTCAGAAATAAGGTGACAGAACTCAAGAAGAATTTGATATAAAAGAAAATCATTTCAGAAAAAGAAGACAACACAAGAAGGAATACAAAAATAAAGATAGCTGTGGCCAGTTTTGTTCAGTGGTTAGAGCATTAGCTCTTGGACTGAAGGTTCACGGGTTCAATTCCAGTCAAGGGTATGTACCTTGGTTGCAGGCTCAGTTGGGGTGCATGTGGTAAGCAATCAACTGATGTGTCTCTCTCACACTGAAGTTTCTCTCTCTACCCCACTCCATCTTACTCTCTGAAAATAACTGGAAAAAATATCCTCGGGTGAGGATTAACAACAACAACAAAATAAACACAAAATAGAATGCCTTAAGTGAAAGAAGAAACATAAAATGAAAAAAAGAGATAAAAATCAAATGAGACAAAGTGACAAATATTAAAGATAAATCAAAGATGAAACATATAGCTAAAAGAAGTCCTTAATGAAGAAAACAGACCAAATACAATAAGCTATATAATTAAAGGAAAGTCTTCTGAAATAAAAATGTGAAACTATATATCAAAAAGCATTCTTGGTATCAATAAACATCAACCAAGAATGACAAATACTAGTGTATAGTCTAATAAAATTATCATACTTAGGAAAGAAGGAAGGGAGGGAAAGAAAGGCAAGAAAGAAGTAAGGAAATTGATAGATAACATGGATAAATACCCACTGGGCACCTAAAAAATCTTTGTCATATAATAATTCATGGGCTTTGGTGAATTGTTAACTTAATGACATGAAGTGGTACACCACATACCTGTGCAGCTTGCTCTGCCTGTGCCTGGGTGAGCTGGGCTTGCAAACTGCTAATTAATGCCTCCTTCTCCTGGAGTTTACACTTCATCTTTTCCACTTCCATCTCCTCCTCTGTAAAACTCTTGTCATGCTGAAAATGCAAAAGACAAAGTCATTTATTTAAAAATATTACAGCCCTGACCGATTTGGCTCAGTGGATAGAGTGTCGGCCTGCGAACTGAAGGTCCCAGGTTCGTTTCCGGTCAAGGGCATGTACCTTAGTTTCGGGCACATCCCCAGTGGGAGGTGTGCAAGGGGCAGCTGATCGAGTTTCTCTCTCATCAATGTTTCTAGCTCTCTATCCCTCTCCCTTCCTCTCTATAAAAAATCAATAAAATATATTTTTTTAAAAATATTACAATTAATATATATTTGATCTTTTGTTCTAATTTGCCCTATAAAACCATTTGATTCATTTTATCAAACTGATGGGAGCAAGAGAAAACACCTACCTGAACAAGTAAGAAACTTTAGAATTTTCCAGTTTTAGTAGCACCAAGTAGTTCCTACTAGACCCTCAGGTAACAGCTACAAACATGGATAAGAAATAAAAGCAACTATCTGAAAATGAGGAGAGCAACCAAAAACCTATACTGGAGGGATGTTGATAGTTGGGAAAAATGGCACCGAGTTTCCCATGTTTATGGTTTTTAGTCTGAGGGCAAAACCTGTCAGTGTCATGCCGGACTCAACAGAAAACTCAGTCTCCCTGCCTTGAAGAGCCAGAGGCCAAAACTCCTAAGTGAGGGGCAAAAGATCATAAAAGAACCGGTGAGAGGAAATCAAAATCTTTCAATAGTCTATTTATTCCCCCAAAAGCTCCTTAGGTTCAACCAGATTATGCCTCACTATTGACTCCACACCCCTTCCTCCAAATGAACCTAGTCTCCTTATTGGACTTACACAGAATAATTTTATACTTTCTTTCATGTATTAGTTGTTCAAGCATCTGAAGATTACCATCATTTCTTCAAGTATACTTTCCACAGAATATTTAGCTCTGTAATAGGTGTATAACAGTTAAAGGGCTGCTGGAACTTAGAAATCATTTAATCCAATCTTTTTATTTAACAAAGGAAGGAACTGATGTTGTAAAATGTTGATTTGCTTAAGCAGTGATGGCGAACCTATGACACGCGTGTCAGAGGTGACACGCCAACTCATTTTTTTGGTTGATTTTTCTTTGTTAAATGGCATTTAAATATATAAAATAAATATCAAAAATATAAATCTTTGTTTTACTATGGTTGCAAAGATCAAAAAATTTCTATATGTGACACGGCACCAGAGTTAAGTTAGGGTTTTTCAAATGCTGACACGCCAAGCTCAGAAGGTGATGCTTAAGCATCACTGGCTTAAGGTCTCAGAAGTTAAAAAAAAAGGCAGATTATAAAATGGATAATTTTTCAGTCTCCTGAAATGGATAATTTAAAAATCTAACAACATAGCAGAGGAAAGGCAAGTTAGAAGAAACAAAGTCACATGGGAAAAGTTGCTACTATCGTAGCTAGGGGGAAGAAAGAATTACCAGAGGAGAAACCAAGAAGGAAGAAAAAAAGAATCGAGCTGAAGAAATTACATGAGAAGAATGACAACAGCTTCTAAAACAAGCTATTTAGAAGTCAAATAAAGCAATCAATGCAGGAGAAGTAATGTCTTCGGAGCATTAGACCCAAAAAGAAAGACTAACTAGGAAGCTAACTAGTTACCCCAAGGGTTGTACCTAGAGAATCAATTAAATATCCCAAGAACTAAAAGTACTGAAAATAAAAACACTAGTGGGTCAAAGGGTGAGACAGGATGAAATTAAGAAAATCAAAAGATTTCTTATGCAGAGTGAAGTCTATGCCAACTATGGTATGCACATGTGATATATTACCCTCCATATATTCTATACCAAACTCAGAAAGGTAACAAAGACGAGTTTTGAAACAATGCTCTATTCCTCAAAAGGCACCACTTTCCTTACTCCTCTAGCTCCATCCTCAAACTGTTTAATTGGTTGTGGTTATCAGTCTAGAGAACATACCTTATAGAAGTGGTTCTCAACCTTCCTAATGCTGAGACCCTTTAATACAGTTCCTCCAATTTCATTGTTACAAATTGAACATAATTAAAGCATAATTATTAATCACAAAAACAATATGTAATTATATATGTGTTTTCCAATGGTCTTAGGCGACCCCTGTGAAAGGGTCGTTCGACTCCCAAAGGGTTGAGACCCGCTGCCTTACAGGGAGGCCAAGGAAATCTAACTGAGCCTACCATGCATGAAACTTTAACTCTTATATGGCCATATAAGGACATAAAATATTCTCTATCAAGTTACTGAATTAAAGAATTTCAGATCTGGAAGAAACCTAGAGACCATCTAGCTTAACCTTCTAACCAATAATGAAACTTCTCCAAAAGCAATGTCTTCTACCTAAAAACCTCACTTCAGTATTTACTTCTTCTCATTAGCCTTTGTTTTTTGTGGGTTTTTTGGATTATGAGATCTTTTTTTTAAATATATTTTTATTGTTGACAATATTACAAATATCTTCCATTTCTCTCCCTTCTACCCAGCCCCTACTCCCCACCTTAAACCTTCACCACACTATGTATTGTCTATGTCCATGGGCTATGTACATAAGTATGTAAGTTTTTTGTTTTTTTTCTTCTTTTTTTTAACTTTTATTTTATTTTTTATATATTTTTATTGATTTCAGAGCAGAAAGGAGAGGGAGAGAGAGAGATAGAAACATCAATGAAGAGAGAGTATCATTGACCAGCTGCCTGCTGCATACCCCACACGGGGTATAGAGGCCGAAACCTGGGCATGTGCCCTGACCGGGAATCGAACTGTGACTTCGTGGTTCACAGGTCGACGCTCAACCACTGAGCCACTCTGGCCAGGCTGGTTTTTTTCTTCTTGTCACCCCAATATGTCACTCTGTTCCATGCCTTGGGACTTACTACTTTGTTGATCAATTTATTGTGTTCATGGGATTCCACAGATAAGTGGGATCATGTGATATTTGTCTTTCTCTGACTGGCTTATTTCATTTAGCATAATAATGTCCTTTTTAATTCTCTGAAAGTCTAAGTCACAACTGGCATTTCATTTCCATGTTTTCTGTTGACCTTTTGTTTGCCCTGTGTGTGGCCCATAGCCCAGCTAGATTGCAAGTTCAATAAGGATAGCATTTAGAACTGTATTACTTTAGCTTCATAAATATTTGTGATTAGTGAAAACCTGCTATATTAAGAAGGCTTTTTCCACTTAGAAAATACGTGTTATACCCAGTGACCATACCTTGGAGAGTTGCTCCTCTGACTGAGATCCAGTTGGCAAAGCAATCCCTCCTTGTGCCTTCAATTCTTCTATTTGTTTATTCAAAGAAGTTATTTTGGCCTTAGCATGAAGTTTCAGTTTTTTTATTTTGTTGTCAGAAGCTTTTCTTTCTTCCTGTCAGAGAACAATGATGATAAATGCATAAATGTTTACTCATCACTTCATCACTTATCTAGTACATAACAAAAGTAGGCATCATCTTTTGTTGATGATGGGAAATAAGAATCAGATTCAATAATAATCATTTAGTATACAGTCAGCAAGAAAGAGCCAAAACAATGGTACCTGCAGAACTTCATCCTTCTGCTGCAGCTCAGTATCCTTCTGTCTGATGAGTTCTTTTAGCTCCACCACCAACTGCTCTGTGTACGCCAGGCGTTCCAGAACATCCTCTTGGGTTTTATCATTAAATTCCATGTCCAATTCTTGTGGTAATTCCTAGTTTTTAGACAAAAAGTCGCCAATGCACCAAGGAAAAGGTATTAGTTTTTAAACATGAGTTCCTTCATTCCAACTTAATCTTATCACAACTCACATTCTTACTTAGGAAATCTTTCCAACTCGAATCCAATAATAATTACTACCACAGCCATTATAATATATTAAGTATTTTGTAAATGTTAAGCATCTTAGAAACATTATCTCACTTACAGTCTTATTATTCTAATTTTACCAACAAGAAAAATAAAGGCAAGCAAATATCACAAACCATTAAATGGGGGAGCCCAAAATTTTAAATTAAGAGAGTAATGAATAAAATTCTCTTAACCACTAGACAATACTTCTTGTCTTTCCAGAAAACTAAAGGACTTATTTTGGTTCCTTATGTGGACCTCAGAAAATACAATGCAAACCCTAGGAGAAGTGATAGATAAATTAACAATAGCAAACAGATATTCTCAAACCAGAAAGGTGTTCCAATTCTACCATTTGTTACTCAAATCTTTCTTATGGAAAAGGAATATATATCCAAATAGGAGTTAAAACAATCTAATGCTAAACAAGTCTGGGGATGGGGGAATGAAAAAGATCTTAAGAATCTCATCCAGGACTTGATTCTTATCTCTGTGGCTCTTAGGCTACAAACTACGGAAGACGGACCATTTATAAAGTCTCAATATTTTTCTTAATCTTCTCTTCTACCTGGCACAGGGGAGGCTATTCACACCCTTAAATTATTTTCCTCAGAAGAACATGGAACACATGCCTCGCCTGTTTAATTCAGAACAGAGCTACTTACAGGATCTAAGGAAGCCCTCATATTTGGATCAGTGTAATCTCCTGATAATTCATGTAAAACAACATTTGCTAATCCTGACAAACGACTCAGCATTTCTACAGGAAAAGAAAACATAAGAATCAATAAAACATTGAATATAGTTTTTTCCTATATAGGTAACCATATCATCTATAAGTGAAATAAAATCTGTGTAGGTGATATATATTAAAAATAGAATGCAGATGATAGTATCATTAAAAAGGGCATTTCCCATACACCAAAAGGTTGAGGGTTCGATTCCCAATCAGGGCACATAGTTAGGCTGCAGGTTTGATCACCAGTCAGGGCGCATAGAGGAGTCAACCAACTGATGTTTCTCTCTGACATGGATGGGTTTTTTTTCCCTCTCTCTCTCTCTCTCTCTCTCTCCTTTCCTCTCCCTAAAAAAATTAAAAAATAAAAATTAATCAATAAAAGCATCCTTTGGTGAGGATTAAAAAAATAAATTAAAAAGGCATTTGAGTATGTAGAGTGCAGTCATTCACCTTTCATTTAAATGACAACTGCAGAGATTTTAATCATGAGCACTAATATTTTTTAAATAAAACGAAAACACACAATTGTTTAGTGGGAAATAATGCACCTTACAAATTATCGTCAATGCCATTTCTTTCATCAGAACTTAACTTACAAACATAAACTTCTAACGATTCCTGCCCCTCCCAGACTGTTGTCTCCTATTCTGTCAAATAAACTCCATGATTCAGCAAATTTTTTTTTTACTTTATTAAAAATATTCTATTGATTTCAGAGGAAGGGAGAGCGAGAGATAGAAACATCAATTATGCGAGAGAGGGACCTCGGTCAGCTACCTCCTGCATGCCTCCTACTGGGGATCAGCCACAACTTGGGCATGTGCCCTCACGGGGAATCGAACTGTGACCTCTTGGTTCATAGGTTGGTGCTCAACCACTGAGCCACAACGGCCTGGCAAATATTTTCTTTTTATGTGCCCATGAACCCCATTGTCTCAGGAAGTTTTCCAGATAAACTATGTGGTTTTGCTAAAATCTATACTAATAAAAGGGTAATATGCAAATTGGTCACAACACCCTCACAGTCACAACTGGATATGCTACTTAGTCATGAGTGATGCAAACTGACCATCACTCCAACACACAAGATGGCCTGCAGGGGAGGGAAGTTGGGGGGGACCAGGCCTGCAGGGGAGGCAGTTGGGAGTGACTAGGCCTGCAGGGAAGGCAGTTGGGAGCGACCAGGAGGCAGCCAATCAATGATGTTTCTCATAGATGTTTTTATCTCTCTATCCCCCGCCCTTTCTCTCTAAAAATAAAAATAAAAAACATTTTTTAAAAATCTTAAATGGACAAAGATCCCTGGCCGGTGTGGCTCAGTTGGTTGGAGCATTGTCCTGTGCACCAAAGCGTCATGGATTTGATTCCTGGTCTGGACACATACCCAGGTTGTAGGTTCTATCCCCAGTTGGAGCACATGTGGGAGGCAGCCAACCAATGTTTCTCAGTTTGATGTTTCTCTCTCTCGCTCTCTTCCTCTCCCTTCCTCTTTCTCTAAATGCAAGCAAGCAATAAATCAAGCAATAGAAGATGCCTTTAAAAAAATGGACAAAGAATGTGGATAGACAATTTTCTGTTTTGTTGTTGTTAATCCTCACCAAGGATATTTTACTATTGATTTTTAGAGAGATTGGAAGGGAGGGGGAGAGGCAGAGAAGGAGAAACAGTGATGTGAGAGACACACATCCATTGGTTTCCCCCCACACATGCCCTGACCAGTACCAGGGATCAAGCCTGCAACTGAGATATGTGCCCTTGACTGGAATCGAACCCAGAACCCTTCAGTCCTTGGGCTGATGCTCTTGGATATACATTTTTCAAAAGAAGACATTCAAATTGAAAAATGCTCAACATCACTAAGGTTCTATCAGAGAGAAAGCTGAGACAACCAAAATGACCCAAACCCATCATTACTGGTTGTACAGGCATAAAAACAGACATTTAGATCAATAAAACAAAATAGAGAACCCAGAAATAAGACCACGTCTTCATGGTTAATTAATATTTGGCAAAAGAGGCAAGAACATACAAATGGGGTAAAGACAATCATTCAATAAATGGTGCTGGGGAAAAATGAACAGATATGTGCAATAAAATAAAACTAGACCACCTTCTTACACATATACAAGAATAAACTCAAGATGGATGAAAAACTTAAGTGTAAGACTCAAAACCATAAAAATCCTAGAAGAAAATATAGGCAGTAAAATCTCATACATAGCTCATAGTAGTATTTTTTTCTGCTATATCTCCATGGGCAAGGGAAATAAGAAAAAAATAAACAAAGGGACTATATCAAACCAAAATGTTTTTGCACAGCAAAGAAAACAATAAACAAATGAAGAGACAACCCACCTAATGGGAGAATATATTCATCAATGATACATCTAATAAGGAGTTAGCATCTAAAGTTTATAAAGCACTTAACACCAAAAATAAACAAACAATCCAATTAGTAAATAGGCAAAAGATCTGAACAGACACTTCTCCAAAGAGGACATACAGATAGGTAGCCAATAGACAAATGAAAAGATGTTCTCGACATCACTAATCATCAAAGAAATGCAACTTAAAACTACAATGAGGTATCACCTCAGACCTGTCAGAATGGCTATCATCAATAAATCAACAAAGTGCAGGAGAGGATATGGAGGAAAGGGAACTCTCTTGCACTGTTGGTGGGAATGCAGATTGGCAAAGCCACTGTCGAAAGCAGTGTAGAGTTACTTCAAAAAATTAAAGATGGAATTGCCTTATGACCCAGCGATTCCACTTCTGGGAATATATCTGAAAAAACTTGAAACACTAATTAGAAAGATTATATTCACCCCTATGTTCATTGCAGCATTATTTACCACTAGAGGCCCAGTGCATGGGATTCGTGCACTGGTGGGGGGCGTGGCCTGTGAGGATGGGCCTGCTGTGGGAGCTCCGTTCATCCCTGTCAGCCAAGCGGCTGTGAACCCGCCCTCTGAGGGGCTGCTCCCACTGTGGGAGCACCGCTCATCATAGTCAGCCAAGCAGTGGTCCTGGTGGTCAATGCACATCATAGCGACTGGTCGACTGGTCATTCCACCATTCGGTTGCTGGGCTTTTATTATATAGGATAGCCAAGATTTGGAAGCAGCCCAAGTGCCCATCATATATGAGTAAAATGCTTTGGTATATTTATACAGTGGAACACAACTGAGCCATAAAAAAAGGAAATCTTATCATTTGCAACAGCATGGATGGGTCTGGAGAGTATGACACTAAGTGAAATAAGCCAGTCAAAGAATGACAAATACAGTATAATTTCACTTATATGTGGAATCTAATGAGCAAAATAAAGTAACAAACAAAATAGAAACAGAGATAGAGAGAACAGACTGATGACAAGTCAGAGGGGCAGCCCGGTGGTTAGGGGACTAGGTGGAAAAGTTGAAGGGGTTAAACAAAAAAACAAACAAACCCAAAACTCATAGACACAGACAATAGTATGATGATTACCAGAGAGAAAGAGGGATAGGGGAAGTAAAGAGAGTAAAGGGAGGATAAATAGTGAAGAGAAGACTTGACTTTGGATGGTGAACACACAATACAATATACAGATGATGTATTATAAAATAGAATTATAAACTTGAAACCGATAGAATTTTATAAACCAATCTCACCCAAATATAAATTCAATAAAAAATTTTTTTAAAGATTGATTGTAAGTATTCAATATATAGTTACTTGTAGAACTAAGACTGGGATGGAGAGAGCATACTATTTAATGATTATATGCTCTGACAATATATAGGGCTACCATGAAAAATATTGGAAAGAATGTAAATAGCATACGCAAAAAATACACCCCAAAAACCACCTTTTAAAATTGTTTTCAATAACCACAATTGGTGGTGGTTGTATCAGTGCTGTTATTCCTAGACTATTATATGCATCATGTGGAATTAAAGCAAATGAGTAATTACGGGCATAGTAATATCTATTTTCAGTATGAAAAAGGGAGTAACAGATATAACAGAAGAAATTAAGAACCCCAGAATAAAACTGATCTTGAATTTGAATTGAACATATCAGTATGTACCTACAAGGTATTTTACTTTAACAGATATATTTTCCTAGCTCTGTCCTCTGAAAAGGTTTAAAAACAATGACAAACTGAGAAACAATGAGCATCTCTAGTGCCTAGATGGGGTCTTGAAATACTAGTTTCCATTAAAAAAAATTTTTTTTTTAAAGCAGAGGGCTTCTTAGAGAAATGACTGGTTCCACTTCTGAAGTAGGAAATGTACAATATGAGCCAGAAATATCTTGTCATGCGAAATAACAAGGAAGCTATCAAAGACTTCTACAGTCATGTCAAAATGACTCAGGAGCCAAACTGAAGAAGTTCCCATAGGTCAAAGGAACAATCAGAATTTCTGATAAGAATATGAGCTGCAGACCTAATTGGTTTGGCTCAGTGGATAGAGTGTCAGCCTGTGGACTGAAAGGTCCCAGGTTCGATTCCGGTCAAGGGCATGTACCTTGGTTGCGGGCACATCCCCAGTAGGAGGTGTGCAGGAGGCAGCTGATCGATATTTCTCTCTCATTGATGTTTCTAACTCTCTATCCCTCTCCCTTCCTCTCTGTAAAAAAATCAATAAAATTATATATATATATATATAAAGAATATGAACTGCAACACATTGAAACATACCAAAAATATTTACAGCCACAAGTTCATAATAATAATAAACGGGTCATCCATCATCTGAACTGATAAGGTAAGTACAAGAATTTATCTTGCCTTTTCTATTTGAACTGTACCATTCAGGAAGCAAATAGTAGATGATGGGGGAGATGAGGGGGCACACTGTCTCATAAAATTATTCCAGCTAATAAATGAAAATAAAATGATAGAATCAGAATTTCTAGTCTAATATTTTACAACTAATAAATTCATGCATCTACCAGGGGTGGGCAAACTTTTTGACTTGAGGGCCACAATGGGTTCTTAAACTGGACCGGAGGGCCGGAACAAAAGCATGGATGGAGTGTTTGTGTGAACTAATATAAATTCAAAGTAAACATCATTACATAAAAGGGTACAGTCTTTTTTTTTTTTAGTTTTATTCATTTCAAACGGGTAGGATCCAGCCCGCGGGCCGTAGTTTGCCCACGGCTGATCTAGACTTAAGAGCATTGATAGCTAATAGCAACAAAAGAGCAAAAAGCAGACATTATGACCCTCCTGATGAAAGACTATACCACCATTTATAGTCTTGCCAAAGAAACTCAACTTCAGTCTGGTGAAGCCACTGGATTGGCTGCCAATTTGCAGGAAATGCAGAGGACAGAGGAATATGCTGAACTGCTCCCATAAAAGTATAATTCCCAGAGTTTGGGAAACACCACAGGTTAAAAGGCCGCAATTCTTCAACAGAAATTGCGTATTTCAAAGTCCCTCAGCTTAAGCATTATTACATAAAACTAGAGGCCCGGTGCATGAAAATTCATGCACTGGAGGGGTGTCCCTCAGCCCGGCTTGCCCTCCCTCACAGTCTGGGAGCCCTCAGGGGCGGGAGGCAACCCGGCGATCAGGGGAAGGCGAACGCCCCATCACACCTCTGCTGCTGCCACTGCTGGCCGTGCAAGCCTCGGCCGGCCCTGTTGCCTGAGCCTCGGGCGACCCTGGATGGCTGGGCAGCTGCCATCTGAGGCGTGCCTGTGCCTCAGGCCAGCCCTGGGCACCTGGGGGGCTGGGAGGCTGAGGGGACTGGGGGACTCCGGAGGCAGGCGTGCGGAGCCATGCGCCTGCTGCACGGGCGGGGCGGAGGGGACTGGACACCACCATCTTGTGGCTGTGGGCGCTGCCATCTTTGAGGGTGTGGCAGTCAATTAGCATATTCCCTCCTTATTGGCTGTGGGTGACACCATCTTTGAGGGCGTGGCAGTCAATTAGTATATTCCCTCCTTATTGGCTGTGGGTGATGCCATCTTTGAGGGCGTGGCAGTCAATTAGTATATTCCCTCTTTATTAGATAGGATGCTCTTTAAATGGAAAATAGGTTACTTTTCCACATAACCATTTAAAAACATGTATATTTGAAGAAAGGAGAGATCGGTATCAGGGATGTACCATTTCAGGCAGAAGTAAAAGGAGTTGCTCGTAGAGTGATTCAATAATCTCAGAGGGCCATGAAAAAGAGATGGCATAATGGAAAGAGCACCAAATTGGGAGTCAGGAACTGAACTTTTGATTGTATTGTTCTGGGTAATTCACATTACAGTTTCCTCATCTTAAAATGAAGACTGACAGGGAGTATTCTAATGTCCAGTACTATGACTCTGTGATTCAAGATGATTTCTATAGCTGTTGATATTAAAGGAACAATATGGAAATGGAAGTTGAAAGGGCATCTCAGACACAGTTAAGTGCTTTAGGTAGCTTAAAGGTTGGGAATTTGAGGGTAAGAGAACCACTAAGTAGAATAATTAAGCTAAATGAACCAGACCTCCTCCTCTGTTAGATTAACTATAGGACAGAAATGGGCAAATGCATATAAATAAAAATTAGTAAATGGGAAAATATTTATGTTCATAATGATAAGTTCATGTATGGAGTATGTGTGGCCAGTGGACTAACAATGTTCTTACTACTGTTTTATAAAGCGCCAGAATGATGAGTAGCAACTTGAGAAAAGAAAAAAATAAAGAGCTACATGCCAAGGCCAGGCTTCAATAAAAACACTTAGGCAAATAAAACAATCCCTCCATGTCAGTCCTGGCCACACCTCCCACAAACCCTGTACAGGATCTCAACACTTGTGTGTTGAGGTGGCACTTAAAATTCATTAAGTCTCACATTCTCTAAGTCTTCACTGCTATCCATAATTATTTTCAAAATACCTTCTTGGTGTAGAGCATAATGCCAGGAGCCACAAGAAATATAAAAAGAAATATAATGCATGTCCCTAACCACAGAGAACTTAATACAAGAAAATAACTAAAGATAGCACATGCCTGTGTACATCCATTTGCTTTGGAATTTAAATCATATTTTCCCATAGAAACTACAACAGAAAACGGTAAGATTTCCAGGTCTCTCCTCAAACTTATATAACGCATATTTGTTTGAGCCTCAGTAGTTTTCCTTAATTCTCAACGTGATTCTCAACCAGTTTGAGGAGCTCATAGGAAATATTGCCATATAGCTGGAAAAAGCATATGCAATATTACAATTTTATAATTAGAAAATAAAAACTATTTTTCATGATATAAAATATTACTATTTTCAATAAATTTAGAGTAAATGTTAGCTATAATTATATACTCAGTACTATGTACTAAGTACTGCTCCAATCGCTTTACATATAATTAATTTATTTACCATAATTATTTTACTCACTTTGTTATTAAAACAACCTCAAAGAGGAGGTATATCAATACCCTAAGTTTTAAGATGAATAAACAAAGGCATAGCGAGGTTAAATAATATGCTTAGTCACAGAGCTCAACAAAGCTACTTGGCCGGTGGGGAAACAAAAAAAGAATCTATTTTCCGAGTAATCCCATCACCCAACATTTGTCACTGGGGCTGAAAATAAGGCTGAGAGGCATGAAGATAATCCTGTACTTAGAGTTCCATAAGCACTTTTTTTGAGGACTACATAGACTAAAATGAAATGACTCATAATAGTATAGTCCCAAAGAATTCCATATTGTTTACATCACAGACAGGTTTACACAAGAGCCTAGCTGCTAGGCTAGCATATATGCACATGGATGTTCACTATAACAGTGTTTGTGATGGCCAATAACTGGAAACAATCTAAATGTCCATCAGGAGAGGGCAGGCTAAATACACTTTCATATTTCTACAAGGGAATGCTATGTAGCCTTTTTTTAAAAAGGAGGTGGTTTATACTTATAGATATGGAAAAAACACCTAATACGTAATACTTAGAGGCAAAAAAAGTTGTAAAATAGCATGTGTTTTATTATTCCACTTGTGGGAGAGGAAAGAAGGGGGAAATATGTATGTGCTTGAATATGATCAGAAAGTTTCTTAGGAAAAAACAAGTTACTTACAATGCGTACTTCTGGAAGGTGGGAATGGGAAAAAGGATCAGTAAAGAGATTTTTTTTGTAATATTATATCCTTTTGCATTAAATTTCATTTTACCAAACACACATATTGTTGATTTTAAAATAGCTTATTAAAAATAGAGTATTATACAGCCTAAGCTCCACTTACATAGCAGTTCCTAACAATAGAGTGGTATGTAATGATCAATGGTGAGACATTTCCCAACTATGTTATTCCTAAAAGTGGTTAACCTAAAGAAGTTCATGAACGATTTCTTATAAACAAGAGTAAAAGCAACAACATTCTTCTAATTAATTCATTAATGTAAAGGGGGAGGGGAGGCCTTTAAGAGTCAAGCAGAAGAAAAAAAATTATCTCCTATAGATGATTATTTTTAGGAGAATCTGCATCCCAGAAGAATGGAGGTCCTTAAAAAATTTTTAGAAAGGAGATCTCCTCAGTCTGGAAGTCCTCAGAAATGCAAACAGCCTTCTTGAAAAAATAAACACCTTCATATGAACTCCAAATTAGTTTGAGAGCATCCCAGGGAGTGGGCAAGATTTGTTTTTCATCCGTTAGAAAATATGCTTTTGCATATTTTATAATATATTTAAAGTGCTATTTATCCAATAGCCACAATTAGCAACTTATCCCTATATCTAGTCCATGACCAAATCCTGCCATTTTCCAAAAGAATATTTCCTGGTTTTGACCATTCACGATCATCGGACCATCCAAATTTAATTACTTCGTGCTTCAGAAAAGACCTCCGGCCTCTCTGTACGGAGTTCTCCACTGTCGTCTTGCAGAGCTGTAGGACTCTTTAAAAGCTCAGAGAGCTTCCAACTATTTCCAAATGTGAAGGACTTATCCAGTGATTTTAAATATCTGTCCCACTCTTAAAATGTTCTCTCCCCATAGATCAACTGAACCTCTTTAAATAAGTCAGACAAATATATTCATTTGTCAAGAGGCTCATCCTCCCCTTCACACGCCTACACACCACTCGCGCTATGCAGAATAAACATCCTCCACACCAAATCAATTTCTTTTTCCTCCGGAACTCTCTTCAGGTAACCCTTTCCTCTAACAGCCTGCCCACCTCTGATTTCTGGGATTTTAGTGTTGCTGGGATTGCAAGAATCATCCCTCTCTCCTAATCTCTCCAATAACTCCTTAGCAGGATCATTCCAAAGACCCTTGTTTGCGCTTCTCTCTCCAACATTTTTGCGATCTCCGCCCTCAAGACCTTTCATTTATTTGGGTCCTGCCTCCCCTTCCGGACACTAAGTTTGTTTAGGGCCTGAGCAGAGCAGGTTCTCTCCGTCAGCAGCTGGGTCCAGGCCGGCCGAGGCGGGCGGCTCAGAGAGCGAGGCACCAGGAAGGACTGACCCAAATGCCTTTCTCCGTTGCTCCCGGCGGAGAACCGTCCTGGGGAGGGGACCGACCGCGCGTACGTGCCCAAGGCCGCGCAGGACGACCGGAAGCCCTCCCGCAGGGCCAGCAGGCTTGTGGGCGACGAGAGCTAGGCCGGGTAGGTGAAGGGAGGCGAGTGAAGGGCCGGATCTCAGACTGAATCAGGGAGAGGACGGGCGGGGAGGGGACCAGCGTGTGGCTGCTTCGGCAGCTCTGCGGGCCTGCGGCGGGGGTGGGTTACCGTTAAGAGACTCACGGAGAGGAGGAGTTGAGGAGCGTCCCCCACTCACCTGAAAGAGGCTGCCGCCTGCGGCTCCAGCTGCCCCCCTCCCAAATTTAAGCCACGTCAACTCGGGAATCCCGAATGGCAACACCTACCACCGCCGCGCCCCGCCAGGGGACTCTACCACTCGCTGTTGGGACGGAAGATGGGATTATGACATGGACCAATCAGGGCTACCGGCACGGCGTTACCAGGGAGACCAGGCACGCCTTGTTTGTAACTAACCCGTCAACAATGGCAGAAACCAATCAACGTCAGGAAATGCTCCGCTTCCTCAAAGAAACAGCCAGTGGACTCTAAAGATTCGTGGAAGGGCGGAGTCTGGCGCGAGCTAGTGTTCCGGAAGAAGATCTGGGTCCGAACCGGAAATATCGGGAGGGCGGGCGTTCGGGGAAAGATCAGGTGTTTTCTGCGTCTGCCGTGTTGGCCGAATTCCTCCAATTACCCCGCGGCATTGGCCTCGACTGACCCAGACTACCACTGCCATCAGGGAGGTTGTATGACCTCTGAGAAGAGGGTGGGGAATGTGGGTCTTGCTTTTAAAGTAATAAAATATTAGAGCCGGGAAGAAAGTCGTCTAATATGACCTTTTCATTTTACTCGTGAAAAATGGGAACCAGATTAAAGTGACTCGCCCACAGACAAATAGCGACTTAGTAAAAGAACCTGGACTAAAACCTGGCGTCTATATAAAAGATTAGAGATGTCTCTAAGGCCATGAGTGAGAGAATAGTGAATACTAGTTAAGTGCCTCATGGGAAGTGGCGCTTAAACTGGGCCAAAGGTGAAATTTGAGGAGTCAGGTCCTGGAATGGGAGTCAGTGAGGAGCTCCAGTAAAAAGGCACCGAAATCATGCCTGATCTCCTTAAGCCCCTAAGGCACTCTCTTGACAGTGAGTATTAATTTGAATTTATTGAGGCTACTGTGTGCCAGCCACTGAGCTAGTCCACTAAATGCATCTTCACCCTAATGCTCAGTAAGGTCTTTGCTGGCTACCCATCTGAAATTGCAGTCCCCTGCACTTACTGTATACTGTATATTGTTGAAGATATAGCTGTGATCAAGAGGCAAAAATTCCTGCTTTTCTGGAACTCAGTTTAGTGAGGAGAGAAAATGAAGATAAATAATATGGTAGATGGCAAAATGCTTAGGGAAAAAATAAGCATAGAAGAGGTATAGTGCATGCAGGGGACTGCAATTTTAGAAAAACAGACCAGGCCCAATAACTTCTGTTTCATCCTCTTGTACTCAAAACTTAGAATGTGCAGGGCTGCCCTTCCAGAGCCTGACATGAGCCAAGGCTTGGAAGGTCTTCTGCAGGCTCTCCAAGAGCTGCTAGCTGAGGACAGTAAACAAAGGAATGTTGCTGAATATGAACTGCAGCTGCTTAGGGCTGAGACATCCAGCTGACTGCATCAACAGCTGAAACTGCTCCCTGATGATATATATACCTCTCATGTAGCTAGTCTCAGTGTTATATTTAAATAATTTCTTTCTGGCTTCTTAATTGGCTATATTCCACTATATCAACAAAAATCCCTGAAGAATCCAGAATGTACCAAACACCCCATACTCAAAGCCTAAGAAAATACCTTTCTTCTAGTGCTCATAGGTAATGAGTCATGGGTGTTTTCTCTGGAAGTGCAGAGATATTGTTCATATTTTGGTGCTCATTTCTTGACTAGGGCCTGCCGGCAGAACACTGTTGTAGCAGATGGTGTCACACCTATGCTGAGTACAGAGGATTGCTGCTCTAAGTTGTTTGGGCTCTGTTCTGGTGTCCCTAGGAGGCCAATATGACATGCGGTAGATTTTAGACTATTTGTCTCCATGTAACAGTTGATACTAATAGTCATTCTTCATACCAATTGACTCCTAGAAACAGATGTTGAAGGAGGCCTCCTACAGGAATTGGGACTTCTGTTCTCCTGAATTGCCTCCTAGGAATGTTGGAACTACTAATTAGGCATTAGACCCATGGAGAGACTGGACTGGTTTTAGGAAATAATAAGCCTTTTTAAGCCTTGTCAGACCAGGCCTGACGACTTTATTTCATCCTCTTATACTCCTTAAAACTTACTATGTACAGCAGCCCCTGATGTATATTTTCGTGCCTAGCTCCAGGCTTCTGGTCTCCACAGGTCTCTATATGTAGTCTGTCTTTGAGGATGGAAGAAATTGAAATTCAGGGATCTATTCTGTCTGCAGTATCAGCTTGCCTTCTGCTGGGATAAGCTTTGGGATGGGGAGGATAGGTGTTAGGTTGGATTTTAGGAGGGCTGTGTAGAATGAGCAAATGTCCTTGCTTCTGTCTTCTCAGAAGCATCAGAGATGCCTGGGGGATTCAGAAACTTGCTGTTTTCTGCTCCTACTTTGATATTAAGAACCTATAGCCTTTCTTTCAGTTCTGGCTAAGCATCCTCAAGCAGCAGCAGTTTGCACAAAGGTGGAAAGGGCTAAGCAGGAACCCTGGCACATAGGAGAGCTATAGAAGCTAGGTATCCTTGCCTAGGAGATGACAAGGGTTGTCTCCCAGCCAAAGATCACTGTTAAAACTTGCACTGTATCTTCTGAGGCTAGAAATGCTAGAGTTGTTTGACTCAAAGGCATGGAATAGGCCAGTGGTCGGCAAACTCATTAGTCAACAGAACCAAATATCAACAGTACAACGATTGAAATTTCTTTTGAGAGCCAAATTTTAAAACTTAAACTATATAGGTAGGTACATTGTTATTAACTTAATTAGGGTACTCCTAAGGCTTAGGAAGAGCCACACTCAAGGGGCCAAAGAGCCGCATGTGGCTCGCGAGCCGCAGTTTGCCGACCACAGGAATAGGCTCTTCTCCAGAATTGACTGAGGCCTCTTTTAACTTCAAGTCTTTCCAACAGAATCAGCAGGCTCTGGGTACTACATGGAGCATGTGGAGCCAGGCAGAAAACCTTGGAAGCCATCATAACCAAAGGGTGGGGAATGGCTCAACAAGTGGATTGTTCTCTATAGGGGATGAAGCCACAGTGTTTTGTAGAGAAGCAGCAATCATGCCACAACAACTCGGGTACTACCTCTATATGAATCATTATTGAGCATTTATTGTATACTACAGACCCGATGCACGAAATTGGTGCAAGAGTAGGCCTTCCTTCCCCCAGCTGTGGGCACCGGCTTCCCTCTGGTACCCGGGACCCAGGCTTCGCTTGCAGCCCCGGCTTCATCCAGAAGGTCATCCGATCTAATCAGCATGTTACACTTTTATTATTATAGATGATGAAGTCATATGAGGAGCAATTCTGAATTTCTCCTTCTAAGGCACCCAAAGGCAAGGGTGTGAAGAATCTGAAACCAAAGAAAAGAAAACTAAAAAGCTCCTATTCACAAATACTTATAAGCACAGACTATGTGCCAGGCTCTGGTGTGGCTAATTTTTTGTTTAGGAGCTAAGAACAAATCCCAGGACTCCAAGTAAGCTTTGTAATGGGGACTTCTCTAGCCCATCAATTTGAAGAATGTTCTTATGTACCTTCGGAGATGTGGCAGGCCCCCCTTTTGGAGAACTCCCAAGTACTATAAATGTTCCTCAGGATACAGCTATATTTAATATGTTAATGTACTAACAATGAGAACACTAGAACTCAAGTTATTTATCAAACTGACATCTCTGATACACTTCATAGGAACTTCCAAGGACTACATCACTAAGGCCTACCCTCATTAATATTCCTAGCAAAAAAGCGTCACCAAGATTAACAACGTCACCCAACCATTGCTGATATAACTAATAAATTTGAAGATTTGCATATAAAGCACATACTGTGAGAAAATCTGTGGACTTCCTAATTGTCTTAAATTGTCCTAGGTGTGTCCTGCACAATAAACTCCCTTTGATTTTTATCAGAAATTTTTAAGATATCTTCAGTTACTACTAAAGTACTAAGCATGCTATTTAGGAAGGTGTGTTTAACCTAGAGTCAACACCAAGTTATTTATGGATTTTGTATAACCAGAAGCAGTTAGCAACCTTCCTTCTGATTCTTGAAGTAAATGCAATCCTACCTTTTGTCTCCTGACTTATTCCTCTCAGCCCTCAAGATTATCAACCTTCTCATTCGCTTTTCTTACACACATTTTAATTAGGCTGACAGGCACAAGAAATACAGACTGATTAATATGAATGATTTAGCTGCATAATTTATAACCCAGTAATAAAATACCTTATAGGAGTTCTGTTCAGACACAGGTGTTGAGTCTACTCCCTGGAACAGTCTTTTCCATTAAGCTATGACTTCCTTTTTAAGCCTATGTAATGCTAAGGGCTGCACATTCTAGAGAAGGCCATCTTAGGACTTTGCCTTATCTCTCTTGTCTTCTCTCTGTCTTATGGGAACTCCATGAAGTCAATGTAATCAATCCATATTCATTTTATTTTTTTAATCTTTCTATGCTTATTATTCTTGTGACCATTACATGAAAATACAGAGCACTAAAACTGCTTGGATCTCTTAATAGTAGGGCAAGCCCACTTTTCCATGTGTGCTAGACAAATCCACACTCAGTAAATAGTTACTCAGTACCTCTTCATGGTAAACGGCAAACTGGTTGAATAGATATATTTTTTTCATTCCCTCTGCCTAGAACACTCCTCCTTCTCCCTCAACTAGTCAGTTTATTCTTCAATTCACTTCCTTGAGAGGCTTCGTCTGTCCAAGTCCCAGACTAAGTTAGTGACTCTCATGTCCAACATCACTCCCTGAAAAATAACAGTAGCAACACTGTAAATCTTCCTCTTGTTAATAGTTATCTTTCACTGGAACCTAAGCACCATTAGCAGAGACTGTCTTCTACATCTAGCACAGTATCTTTTACATTATAGACACTTGGTCAAATATTGATAACTAAGTCATTTAGCAATTATTAAGTGTATATAATGCACCATCCCAGTGCTCATGAGGGCTTCCATAAGGCAAATGGGCCATTTTCATGCAACCAATTAAATATCTACATAAATCCCAAGTATGAAGAGAGTGAGGGAATGATTAACTGAAATGAGTAAGTGGTTCATTTTAGAGATATATAGACCTGGATTTAAACTTGGGTAAGTTAGTCAATGCCTCCTATAGTTGTTTTCACATTTGCAAAATAGAAATTAGGGTTGTTGTAAGGATTAAATAAAATAATGACCATAAAATAATTAGCAGAGATGAGCACTTATCACACAATAAATGTTAACTATTACTTAGTAGTAGTAATAGTAGTAGGAAGTATCATTAGATTCCTGGAGTAAGGTGGGATGATTTGATGAAGGGTCTATGAATACCATTTCCTTAAATTCTCAACTAGACCAGGGTAAGGAACCAATTGTTAAAGACTAATGCTGAAATTATCATCTTAGATCAGCAGTTCTTAAACTTTTATAAAAAAGACAAGAGATAACAAGTGTTGATGAGGAGGTGGAGAAAAGGGGACCCTTGTACACTGTTGGTGGGAATGTAAATTGGCACAGCCATTATGGAAAACAGTATGGATCTCCTCAAAAAATTAAAAATAAAATAACCATATGACCTAGCAATTTCTTCTTCTGGGTATATATCTGAAGAACATGAAATATACAATAGAATATTATTCAGTCACAAGAAAGAAGCAAATTCTGCCATTTGTGACCATGTGGATGAACCTGGAGGACATCCTGCTGAGTGAAATAAGCCAGAGAGAAAACCACTGTATAATCTCACTCATATGTGGAATCTATAAAAAAAGTCAAATTCATAGAAACAGGGAGTAGAATGGTGATGGTGGTTACCAGGGGCTGGGAGGTGGAAGAAATTGGGAGATGCTGGTTAAAGAGTACAAACTTTCAGTTATAAGATTAACTTCTGGGTATTTAATATAGTATACAGCATGGTGACAACAGTTAATACCATATTAAATATTTGAAATTTGGTAAGAGTAGATCCTACGCATTCTCACCACACACACGTGTCTCATAACTATATGAGATGATAGATGTATTAACCAAATTGTGCTAATCATTTCACAGTGCATACATATATGAAACAATCATATTAGATACTTTAAAGATATGCAATTTTATCAATTACAACTCAATAGATCTGGGGTGGGCCTTCAAAATTTAATCACTAAAATTCAGTCCAGCAATCATGCATATAGATTCCCTTTTGCCATGATATGAAATTGACCTCAATAGATATGGATATTACTGAAATGAAGAACATGATGCAGAGTGGCTTTCCTACAGAATTGGTATTAACTACAGAATTTTCTACTTCTATTTTTAGGCACTCTATAGGGTCCTAAATGTTAAAAAAAAAAAAAAAAAAAAAAGCCTTGGCTGGTGTGACTCAGTTGAGCAGGTTCCCATGTACAGAGACGCTGCTGGCTCAATTCCTAGTCAGGGTACATGCCCGGGTTGCAGGCTTGATCCCCAGTATGGGGAGTGCAGGAGGCAGCCAATTGATGTTTCTCTCTGTCTCTCTCCCTCTCTAAAATTAATTTAAAAATGTTTAGAATTTACATTTCATACTTGTATGTATATTTCATATATTATTTGTATTTAAAAGTACATATACTTTCTTCTATATAGTGAGTTCTGATGTGAGCAAGTAATCCAACAAAATTAAATTCTGACTAATTGTTGATTAAAGAATTATTGATAGTCACTTTTTCATGTGTCTTAGATTTTTTCACTCTTATCTGAGTAATACAGAATTATTTTTTTACTTAATATAGTAAACATAACAGCATTATCAGTCAGAAAGTATGACAGCATTGTCAAAATTAAAAGTAAAGATTGTATTTCAGTATTGCAGGGGGGACTGAGTTAAACTAGTCAGTTTAGCTGGGTTTGGTTTTCTTTTTTTAAAAAAAAAATATATATATATATATATATATATATTTAAATATATTTTATTGATTTTTTTTACAGAGAGGAAGGGAGAAGGATAGAGTTAGAAACATCGATGAGAGAGAAACATCAATCAGCTGCCTCCCACACACCCCCACTGGGGATGTGCCCACAACCAAGGTACATGCCCTTGACTGGAATCGAACCTGGGACCCTTCAGTCCTCAGGCCGAGGCTCTATCCACTGAGCCAAACCTGCCAGGGCTGGTTTTCTTTTTATCTTCAATGCACCAGCTTCAAGTTTTTTTTAGCTGCTGATACCTTGTGCTTAGAGTGGGGTCTTGAAAGCTGTTCTCAGCGTTCCTGCTCCACCCTCTACTTTTAGTCATCCCTGTATGCTTTTACCACAGAGGGGTTCTCTCTCCATGTACCTTTTCCCTATCCTAGCAGTAAACTATTCCTTATTACTTGGTGCTAGGCTAGTCTTTTGAGACATAGGTGGTCTGTTGTCCTGATCCAGCCTAAATTTTAGGCCAGGTCTCTTCTTCCTGGGGTTGGGGTGGGGATTCCTCAGGGTTTCTACCATTCTACCCCATGGCAAATTGCTGTGGCTGGTCTTTAGCAGGAGTTTCCTCCCCAGCATTAGCAGACCTCTGGTTTCTATTGGTGTAGGATTTCTGAGCCCAAGACGATTTCCTGCCCCTCCCAGGAGTGGAGGGTTTTGTTTCTATCCCTGGATTTCTACTTGTGTCTGGGTCTAGTGTTTCCTATCCCGCCCTCCGAGACAGATTTTATTTCTATTCGTTCCTTATGTGCAATGGAATTTTATCTGAGCCTTGGAGGTTAGAGGGCTTGCTGCCCCTGTGATTGCAGCTTTAAGGCAAGGGTTTGGGAAAGTGGGTGATGCTTTGGGCATGTCAATCAACCAGTAAGTAGCAGCCTATTACTTCACGTTTGCCTGCACCACTAAGGGCATCTCTTCAGGCCTCCTACCTGCTCCCAAAGGTTCTTGTATTTAGTAGAGGTCTAAATTCTCCTTCTGTCTGAAACTTCTGATATTCTAACTGACATGCTACCCCACACTCGGCCTTTAAGAATTTGCTAGAATTTTAGTTACTATCATTTCTTATCCTGTTACCTTTGTCTCCAATGCTCTACTAACTATGAAATAGTTCATTTCACAGATACTGAGCCCTATCTCAATCTACTTAGTTTTCTTGAGGCTTTAACTGATAGGCTAAAAAAAAGTTATTTTTGTAGATTACCTAGCATTTATTTTAAGGTAGGAACAACATTCTCATGTAGCTTTCTACATTCTAAGTGAAACCAGAACTCTCATTTGCTTATTCACAGATGAATTTTTGTACATTTATTTTCCAATTATTAATAAAAATTATTTTAGGATTTTGACTAGAATTTTACTAAACTCAACTTTGGGAATGGACATTATGCTATTTGGTCTTTCCATCCCGAAATACTGGTATTACCACTCATTTATATAAAACACACACTCCATCGTTCCTTATATGGAGTCCATGATTTGCTAATTGATTTTAACTTAAATTCTGTATTAACAAACATAAATAGTGGTGGCTTTTGCTATTAAAACACAAAGATAAATAGGGATTATCAGAAATTATTAGGTTGGAACCAAATAATCATATAGGTACCTAGGAACATAACAGAAATTAAGCATTATATTTAGCTCTGAGATTCCTAGGAGACAAGACAAATAAGGAAATGGTGGGCTTTATATTTCTTATAGAAAGAACGCAGTTTTTATATGGAGACATTTTTTATTGCATTGAATCCTAGGATTTTTTAAATGTAGTTCCTTCTAGAAATAACAAGATAGAAATTGAGTTCAAACAGTATTTTGTAGAAAATAGTTAAATGTCTATCAGTTGACCTTTTCCTTACTTTAATAAAGGCCAAGAGTACACTTTCTGTATTCATAGAATAGGAATTTTAATAATAAATGTGAAAAGTTGAAGTAAGTCTGACAAGTTTTTCAGAACTGTTGAACATATTTATTTTGAAAACAACTTTAGTTGGAAAACAGCAGAAACAAAAAGAGAAATATCACATTTTATAAAAGCAGTAGAATGACATGCTCAGTTTAGTTCCACAATAAAAGCCACACCAATTTGTGTGTGTGGCCAGAGATGGAGGTGTGTGAAAAAAAAAAACAAAAACAACTGAGATAGAGGTAGAAGGTAACTCTATGCTTAGAACCTCTGAAAAACCATAAGTTTTGTCAAAGCATGCCAGAGGCAGGCCAATATAATCCCCTGAAATGTAGGATTTATATCATTTCTCAGGATAACTCGTTAAGGCGGTTTGGTTCCACCAATGAATAAAGTTCCTAATTCTATACTAAGCTCATCCTTTGGGACATCAATCTCATCTCCTGCTTCTTCCCCGAGCTTTTTCCACCAGGGTGCTTGTATATGCTTCAGAGTGGTGAGATGGGCCTGCTTGGCCTTGGCCGCCACAGGTCTGGATCTACTTAGGAAGAGCTCAGGTTCTTTCCCTTCTGCCTCCTTCAGACTTGGTGCCTCTGTAGTAATAGAAAATAAACAGGTAAGTGGAAGAGTTCTGTACAAACAAGGAGGAACTTGGAAACTACAGAGTCAAAATTCTGCAATAACAGGCAGGGTCAGAGTTCCAACTCTGAATCTATCATCATTGCTAAGTCTAGATGGCATGTAACTATTCACAAGTTGTAGTTGTGGCGTGGCTGGCAGGAACTGCACCCAACTCCCTCATTCTGTGTTTAAAAGAATAAAATAAGATGCAGATTTATTTATAAGCAGGAATATTTAAAATAATAGCAGAACTCCATCCTACAGATGAGAGTCTCAGTTATAGCCACTTATTCATTCAAAAATACAAAACTTTCAAGTAATGTCATTAAATAGAGGACCCCAGCCCCCTCTGCTCCACATATATTTCAAGTGTTTTAGAGGCTGACTGAAACACTATGGCTTCACAGATGGGATATCTCATTAAATGCACCAGTGATGATTAGATAAATTCAATTTTGTGAAAGCCCGTCATTAAAAATTATAAAATGGCACTGTAACCACTGCTATCATCTACTTCTAAAATATGATCAACAGCTTTTGAGACTACATAATAGAATCTGGCTAGAAGGTCTTAGTAACTTCTTTTTTTTAAATTGATTTCAGAGAGGAAGGGAGAGGGAGAAAAACCAATGATGAGAGAGAATCATTGATTAGCTGCCTCCTGTACAGCCCACCCCCCTCCCCCCGGGATCGAGCCTGCAACCTGGGCATGTGCCCTGGCCGTAATTAAACCTATGACCATTCACTCCACAGGCCGATGCTTTATCTGAGTCAAACCAGCTATGCCTGGTATTAGTATCTTTAAAATGAATAACTTTGTCTGAATTGATGCACATGAATGATAGAAAGGCTGGAGGAAGTAGTCAAGAAGGAGGTTATGGGATCTGCATCATTTGGAAACACTGGGTGTTGGTATGACCTAGAAGTAGAAATTTCTAAGGATAGGAGATGGACTAAAAGATCACTAAACGGTGTTTTCCTTCTGAAGATTTTTAATATCACAAAATCTTGTAAAGGTTCCTTTTAGAAAATAAAAATGGAATGAGCACATACTCATTAACTGCTCAATGTTGGTACTGATCTGCGCCTTCAGAGCATCTCTGTGCTGTTGGGCTCTATCTTCTAGGGCTCTGCCCATGAAGTAGTGTTGTAGTCGTTCTTGTGCTTGGGAATGGAGCTCTCTGCTGGCCACATCTGACATCTGAGAGCTCTTGAAACAGAGGACATAAAAAAATTGTCACAGGAAGGACAAATATACCAAAGTATGTTTCCCTCAACTACTTAGCAGAGGTTCCAGAATGCTTGTCTCTCATCTATTAGTTTATTGTTATGACAGATGTCCACCTTCTACTCTTGTGCAAGCATTTAAATAGACTCTTAAAAGCAGCTTTAGATGAAAATACAGGTGGGGAAGTTTCTTTTTGGTATGCTCCTATGCCTCACTTCCTCACACAGTATGGTATTCTGGGAGAAGGGAGAAGACCTAGAAATTATAGTAAAAATTATAAATGGTTTGGTGAAGACATGGCCTGGAAGAGAAGTAACAAGGCCAACCCGTCTGTTCTAGACACCACCTGATAAGACTATCTTAGTTATATTACAATTCCCAAACTTATCTAAGCCATCTTGTAACTGCTTCTGATTTCATAGAACAAGGGACAAAATCAGCCAAAGGATCATGTTCTTTTGGCCAGTCAGCTACTTTAAAGGGAACTTAACTAATTAGTTTGGAGAAGAATGAAATTTAACTTTAAAGCTGCTAAAGCTTCCAACACCACAAAAATTCTAATTCCTGCATCTTGGATTCAGCTCTGTTCCAGCTAACATCTCACTTTTCAGCCATGGAATTTTAAACAGGTGCACTACAAAATGGCTAAAGCAGAACTTTAAAAGAATCATTGATCAGCTGCCTCCTACATACCCTCCACTGGGGATTAAGCCCAAAACCGAGGCACGTGCCCTTGCCCAGAATTGAACCGGAGACCCTTGAGTCCACAGGGCAATGCTCTATCCACTGAGCCAAACCAGCTAGGGCTTATTTTTTAAACAGGAGTATGCATCAGAATCACATAATGCATTAAAAAAAAGGGACATTAAAGATCTAAATGTAAGAGCTAAAACTATTAAACTCATAGAAAAAAAATGGAGGAAAACTTGACATTGGATTTTGCAATGATTTCTTGGATATAAAACTGAAGGCACAGACTACAAAAGAAGACAAAGACAAACTAGTCTTCATCAAAATTAAAACTTTTGTGCAATCAAAGTTTTACACTATCTATAAATTAAAAAGGAAGCCCAATGAATGGGAGAAAATATTTGCAAATCATGTGTCTGATAAGGGATTAATATCCAAAATATATAGAGAACTCCTAAAACTCAACAACAAAACAATCTACTTATAACATAAACAAAGAACCTGAATAGACATTTCTCCAAAAAGATTTAAAAAAGGCCAATAAAAACATGAAAAGATGCTTAAAATCACTGATCATCAGGGAAATGCAAATCCAAATTACAATACCACTTCACCCATTAGGATGTAAAAATAACAAATGTTGGTGTGAATGTGGAGACAGTCTTGCTAATGCAGTATGGAAAATAACTGACTGGAAGCAAAGTCCCTCCTGTATAACTGACTACACATCTCTGGTCAATAAAATTATAGAGAAGACTCTAAATCCATTAACTCTATGATAAAGCAACTGCTTTGCCTTACACCATCAATATATGTACATATCCATCTGAGAGAATGCTTTGTTGGCAAATATCATGTACTAAAATAATGAAACACTGATATAGGATAGAAAACTACATACTGGATGTCTTCTGACATAGTCATCAACATGTTGCTTCAGTTCAACTCTACGTGCATCAGTGAGTTCTCTGAGTCCTTGCCAAGGAGCAAATAGTTTCTTTTTTGTACGGCACTTTGCTAGAAATTTAAGAGTCTGGGGAAAAAAAAGATTTATGATTTTTCTTCCCTAATAGAACTAATTTCTTCTTACAACAAAATATGGAGGCAACAATACTGCAATAGCTGTTAACTCAGTGTGTATGAGGAGAGGGATGGGGCTGTGACAGGGATGAGAGAAAATAATTATTTTTTAATTACATTCTTCTGTAGTATTTTCATATTTTACAAGGATATATTCATGTATTATCTGTGCATAAACAATAAAGAGGAAAAACAGGAAATAAGCACTGAGTTCTAGTTTCAATGCTAGTCCCTTATCTCTATAGGACAGAAACAGTGACCCTAATTCTACTTAGCCTACAGATTGTAAAGATCCAAGAGATAATCTATAAGTTAAAGCTTTGTAAATGAATGTTCTTCCTCATTTCCTTTAGAATGGAATTCTGGTAAAACAGAAAATCTTGTTAAAAGGCAAGATTTGGAGACAAATTTGAAATTATTCTGCCCTATTTTTTTCACTATTCTCCCTTCTTTGCAGTTTTTTTTTTTTTCCATTGAAGTTCACATTGTTTAAGGCAATGATTTTCATCTCATGACACACATAAACAAACTGCTAAAATTCTGCGGCACACCAGATAGCTATTGTGTTGGCTGTTGTCATTTTTTTATTTGACAATCTAAGGCCATGGTCTGCACACTGCGGCTCGCAAGTCACATGCGGCTTTTTGGCCCCTTGAGTGTGGCTCTTCCTAAGTATTAGGAGAACCCTAATACTTAATAACAATGTGCCTACCTATATAGTTTAAGTTTAAAAAATTTGGCTCTCAAAAGAAATTTTAATCGTTGTACTGTTGATATTTGGCTCTGTTGACTATTGAATTTCCCGACCGCTGATCTAAGGGAAAAGAGGTCAGTGCTCCTGTCTAAATAGTCAGGTAGTGCATGTTTTAAAATTCCTGCAGCACAGCAGTGTGTAATGGCACACTGGTTGAAAATCGCTGGTTTAAGGCAAGGGTTGGCAAATTATGGCCCTCAGGCCAAGTCTAGCTTGCTGCCTATTCTTGAATGGTTTTCGAGTTATGAGTAGGCTTTTTTACCTTTTATCTGGTTACAAAGTTAAAAAAAATATTTTGTGACATATGAAATCCATAATTCAGGGTCTATAAATAAAGTTTTATTGAAATGCAGTCACATTCATTTGTTTATGTATTGTCTATAGCTTCCAATTATAGAAGTGAATAGTTGCAATAGACTTCATGGCCTGCAAAGCGTAAAGTATTTTTAGGCTTTTACTAAAAGTTTGATGTTTCCCAGAAAAAGTTTATGTAATTCTATTTTTTAAAGTGTCATTTTTACAAGAATTATTAACAAAAAAAAACCCCTCTCTTTCTCTGCTGGTTTCCTTACCCCCAAAGACAACTTTAACTCTTCCCTGTTTTTCTTTAGATGCTTATCTCCATCTACTTCTCTGTGATTTTTCAGATACAGGTATTATTCAATGACTTTCTTATATGGAAGGTAGAGATTTAGCTCTTTCACTGCTTGTAGACCCACATACTTTCCATATCACCAAACACCCAAATATTAATTACAAAATAGTCATGGTGATGTAAAGTACCACATAGGGAAAATCTTATAATAATTATGTATGATGCCAGGTTGGTATTGGAAATATTGGGGGATCATTTTGTAAAGCATATGACTGTCTAAATCAGGGGTCCTCAAACTTTTTAAACAGGGGGCCAGTTCACTGTCCCTCAGACCGTTGGAGGGCCAGACTATAGGTTAAAAGAAAACTAGTCAGCTGCTAAGCAACAGGCAGCGGAAGCAAAAACACCCGGCGGGCCGGATAAATGTTTTCGGCGGGCCGCATGTGGCCCGCGGGCCGTAGTTTGAGGACCCCTGGTCTAAATGCTATATACCGGAAACTAATAAAAAATATTGAATGTAACCTGTAATTGAAAAATAAAATTATAGCGTGTAGTAGTCCATTGTGTAAATGATAAATAAGATGAAAAAAATATATCATAGTTTCAGTTAAGTCAATGTTCATGTTTACATCATTATCTATATTACTAGAGGCCCAGTGCACGAAATTCATGCACGGGGAGATGGGGGAGGGTCCCGTCAGCCCAGCCTGCACTCTCTCTAATCTGGGACTCCTCGGGGGATGTCCGACTGCCGGTTTAGGCCCCATCCCGGATCGGGCCTAAACCGGCAGTCGGACATCGCTCTCACAATCCTGGACCACTGGCTCCTAATCACTCACCTGCCTGCCTGCCTGGTCATCCCTAACTGCCCCCCCCCCCCCCCCCCCGCTGGCCTGATTGCCTCCACTGTCCCTGTGTGCCGGCCTGGTCGCCCCTAACTGACCCCCGCTGCTGCCCAGGTTGCCCCCAACTGCCCCCTCCCTGCCTGCCAGCCTGGTCGCTCCTAACTGCCCCTCCCTGCTGGCCTGGTCACCCCCAACTGCCCCGCCGCCAGCCTTGTCGCCCCTAACTGCCCTCCCACTGGCCTGATCTCCCCCAGCTGTGCCCTCTGCCAGCCTAGTCTCCCCTCACTGCCCCCCTGCCAGCCTAATCGTCCCCAACTGCCCTCCCTGCTGGCCTGGTCGCTCCCATCTTCCCCCCATGCTGGCCTGGTTGCCCCTCATGGCCCCCCCCACCAGCCTGGTCTCCCCACAGCCTGCTGTTCAGTTGTTAGTCGTCCCTCACTAACCCCCTGCCAGCCTGGTTGCCCGACGCAGCCTGCTTGTTTAGTTGTTTGGTCGTCCCTCACTAACCCCCTTGCCAGCCTGGTTGTAGGCAGCCATCTTGTGAGGGCGTGAGGGTTAATTTGCATATTACCTCTATTATATAGGATAAAAGGCCTGTGGCCCTAATGCCGTACCACCAAAGACCGGTGCATGTGGGTGGGGCTGCACAGTGGCTGGGCAGGGCTATGAGCGTGGCAGGGCATGCATGGGTGGGCGGGGCTACAAGCACAGCAAGGCTGCGTGGGTGGGCGGGGCCATGTGATTTCACTTGATGGGCATCTAGTTACTACATAAATTTTGAACATGATTACTTTTCCTTCCTTGTATATCTTTTATTTTCACTAGAATTAATAATTTTGTTTTCTTATGCTTAGTTTTCTATATACTTATCACTGATCAGAAACTCTGCCCTAATTTTCAATACATTAAAACACATCAGGCATTTTATCAAATTCATTTTGTTTGGATACACATTTTCTGAAGCGTTCTCACATGCTCCAATTTGGATTGATTGCTCTCTGTGACTCATGCATAGCTATCATCCTGAGCTCTCATTCACTATTATCTTGGGGACTCTTTTCATCTTTCCTTTGTGTTTCCTGGATTCTATGTTGTTTTCTTTCTTGGGTTATTCCTTTTAGAGACTTTGTGATGCATAAAAATGTCTTTAGTCTATGTTTACCTTTAATAGATGGTTTAGTCGGGTACAGAATTCTAGTTGGAAATAATTTTTGCTTAGGCATGTCACAGTCTTTCTCCAATACCTTTTTGCTTCTAATGATGCTGTTGAGAAGTAGTTTTGTTCCCAGTGTATTTCACAGTCATGTGAAATAAATGTAGGTGTTTCTGTCATTATATTACAGGAGTCAGACCTCTTCATCTAAAACTCATGACATTCAGTTCTGGGAAATCTTAAATTATTTGATTTCCACTCCTCAGGTTTTTTTGGTTGTTTGATTTAAATGTGGTGTCTGACTTCCTGGACTGGTTATCTTTTCTTTTTGCGCTGCTTCCTAGATTTCCCAAACCTGTTTTCCTAGCACTTTTATTACGTCTTTTCTTTCTTTTTTTTAAAAAATATATTTTACTGATTTTTTACAGAGAGGAAGGGAGAGGAATAGAGAGTTAGAAACATCGACGAGAGAGAAACATCGATCAGCTGCCTCCTGCACACCCTCCTACTGGGGATGTGCCCGCAACAAAGGTACATGCCCTTGACTGGAATCGAACCTGGGACCTTTCAGTCTGCAGGCCAACACTCTATCCACTGAGCCAAACCAGTCAGGGCATGTCTTTTCTTTTCCTATTAAATTTTAATCTATATTTTCTCCTTATAAGCATCCTGGTTTTGTTTCATGTATTATTTTATTTTACTGTCTGAGGAAATAATAGATTTTTAAAGTTTTCTTACCCTTGTAATATCTCTATTTTTACCAAGTAGTTTTATTCAACTTTAGTTTTCTTCAGATGTCCTGTGATACTTTCAGCTGATATTTATGAGTTATTTAGAAATTCTGAGCAGTAGGTGGATAGGGTGTATCTCCTATGTCTTTCAATATAGGGCTTCTGAACTGGGTGGTTTCACTGGGTTACCTCACTGTGAGTATACTTAAGACTTTTCCCTTGGGCTATTCAGATTTCCCAAAGAAAACACATTCAATCTACTGTGTATAGGATACAAACCTGGCTGACAGCACCCTGAGAGCTGAGATGAGGAAAAGGACTGGAGGTCTTCACATTCAGTATATATAATTTCCCTAATACTCCTGTGTTGTTAGTATAGAAACCAAGCCTTAAACTGTACTTGCACCCTCCTTTTGAGAGACCCTCTCCTTTCCTTCTATTCTTCCCTTTTCTTGATTTTTCTTCCTTACTTCTCCTACCTTTCCTCCACCTCTGGCTTTCAGTACCATCCTATGCTTATGATGCTATGCTGGGAACTTCAAAGTAAATGTTCCAAAACAGGAATCTCAGTCCTTAGATAAGAAAAAGCCCACCTTGACCTTTTTTATTTTGATTTTATTGATTTTAGAGAAGAAGGGAGAGGGAGAGAGAGATAGAAACATCAATGATGAGAGAAAACCACTGATCAGCTGCCTACTGCACACCCCAATGGGGATCAAGCCCATAACCTGGGCATGTGCCCTTGACGGAAATCGAACCTGGGACCTTTCAGTCCATAGGCCGACGCTCTATCCACTAAGCCAAACCGGCTAGGGCCCCACCTTGACTTTTCTGTATCTTTTCCCCATTCTATGTCATTTCAGGACTTTCTGAAATTGTATTTACTCCCCAATTTTTATTTATTTTCTCAACTGCTAATGGTTTGTTTCACTAAGTGCTTTTGTGGTAGGTCTGTGATGGACATGTGTAATGGCACTATAGTACTTTTCCGCTGCAATCAAATAGCAAGAATTAGCCATCATTCTGGCTCTAGAACAGCCGTGGGCAAACTATGGCCTGCGGGCCAGATCCGGCCCGTTTGAAATGAATAAAACTAAAAAAAAAAAAAAAAGACCGTACCCTTTTATGTAATGATGTTTACTTTGAATTTCTATTAGTTCACACAAACACGCCAGCCATGCTTTTGTTCCGGCCCTCCAGTCCAGTTTAAGAACCCATTGTGGCCCTCGAGTCAAAAAGTTTGCCCACCCCTGCTCTAGAATCAAGGGATAGCAACCATGACCTACCTTCTAAACTTCTTAAGAGACAAGACGACAAAAAAAAAATAAAAAAATTCTGCAACATCAAAAGAAAAAGGTAGCTAACTTCAAACTGAATTCCAACCTGGCTGGTGTAGCTCAGTTGGTTGGGGCATCATCCCATACACCAAAAGATGGTGGGTTTAATCCCGGTTGGGGCTTGGGAAGGGGAGACAATCAATGTTTCTCTCTCAGATTGATTTTTTTTTCTCTCTCTCTTTCTCTCTCTCAAAATCAATAAATACCAAAAAAACAAATTGAATTCCAACACTACACCACTACAGAGAATTCCAACTTATCTATGCAAGTAAGGATGTATAATTTGAAATTATCAACTTTACATAGGACTTTCTCAATTTTTAGCTACCTAAAAAATAATTACTCTGCTTTTGCCAGGTAAGGGAGGAACAGAAAGTGAACGACAGTTCTAGCCTTTCTCTGTGAAAAACACTAATAACCAGTTCCCTGAGGGATGAATTCAATGAAATGATAAACCCTACATTTTTCTGTGAAACTGATGACTGTTTTCTTTCTTACCAAGGTCAACTAGAGTGGCAACAGAAATACAGAGTGGGGCAAAGGTAGGTTTAGAGTTTTTAGTACACAAAACACAGTTTACTCTTGTATTATTATTATTGTATTATTTCTCCATATGAACAACTATAAACTCACTTTTGACTCACCCTGTATAATGCAAGTCACACATGCAATTTTAAATTATCTAATAGATATATTTAAAAAAGTAAAAAGAAACATGTAAAGTTAACATTTTTCACATATATATATAAAATATTAGCATTTCAACATAAAATCAGTATCAAAATTATTAATGAGATATTTTACTTTTTTATTCCATAGTAAGTCTTCAAAATCTGGTGGATATTTTACATTTACAACGCTTTTCAACTTGGACTAACTACAAGTAAGTGCTCAATAGCCACATGTTGTTAGTGGCTACTATATTGAGCAATACAAGTCCAATTAAGTGTATGTCTTAGAAATGGATGCTTAAAAAATGTGGCAAGTATATCTTTTACTAACCATTGCCCTGTTCTGATTTTCTCTACTACTTTTCTTTTTCTTCCCTGTCTGTACCTTCATTTTTCTTTCTCCATTCCCTCTTTTAAAGTAATCCTCTTCTTTTCTTTTCTATATTTGACTAGCTTTTCTTTGGCTTCACTGTTATTTTATTTTGTTTTTTTTTTTAAAGAGAGGGAGGGAGGGAGGGAAGACGGGAAGAGAGAGAGAGAGAGAGAGAGAGAGAGAGAGAGAGAGAGAGAGAGACACATTGTTGTGCGAGAGAAACATCAACTAATTGCCTCCCGCGCAAGACCCAAAAAGGGACTGAACACACAACCTGGGTATGTGTCCTTACCCGGAATTAAACCTGCCACCTTTTGGTGTATGGGGCAACACTACTACCAACTGAGTCACACCAGCCAGAGCTTAACTGTTATTTTTAGTAGTGACCTGCAAAGACTATAAAAATTATTTTTTCATAAAAAATCTCTTTTGATCTTGCTTCAATGGAAACCAATATTCCTCTTTTTGGGTGGTTAAGATATTAGGCAGATCTGACGAATATTTTTTCTCTTATGCCAAAAGAAAGTGTAAAAACCAAAACAACCCTGCCTTCACTGTCCTCAGATTTTCTCCTATAATGACCCCTGCTTTTCTGTCAAAGGAATGGTGGACAAATTGGGGGTACCTCACTTTAGGTAGAGGACCCTTTTACAATGTATTGGGCGTACATACAGGTAAGGTAGCGAGTCAACTTAATAAAGATCCAGTTGATTCTTTGACAGGGAAGAGTTTTAACAAGGAGGTTGCCATGTGGTAAAAGTATTAGAAAGGACCCAAGGGTTCCTCTAAAGAAAGTATCTCCAGCCCTAACCAGTTTGGCTCAGTGGATAGAGCATCGGCCTGCGGACTCAAGGGTCCCAGGTTCGATTCCGGTCAAGGGCATGTACCTTGGTTGCAGGCACATACCCAGTAGGGAGTGTGCAGGAGGCAGCTGATCGATGTTTCTCGCTCATCGATGTTTCTAACTCTCTATCCCTCTCCCTTCCTCTCTGTAAAAAATCAATAAAATATATTTAAAAAAAAGAAAAGAAAATATCTCCAGCACTGACATCCATGGGTTAATCCTTAGATGATCTTATTTAGCAGAGCTATCAGGTGTGGGTGTGATTCAGTGGTTGTGCAGGACTATTTGATGCAGATAAAGTCTAAGATTAAGAGCCCGAGGAAGGAGATGGCAGAGACCTCTTCCTATTTTCCCAGCACTTTATTATTTTTTTAATGGCTTTAAAAATCTTTGTAAAAAGTTATTCAGAGAATTCAGAATTTTCAAAACCTATCACTGTGAAAATAACAAACTGACCTAACATTCAACTATAAGGGATTGTAAAATGCTATAGGACCTGAAATCTATACTAATAAAAGGGTAATATGCTAATTAGACTGGACATCTTCCAGATATCCTTCCAGACAAAGCCACGGTGGCGTGGCCGAGGCAGAGGCTGTAAGGGGCAATCAGGCCGGCAGGGGAGTGCAGTTAGGAGGATCAGGCTGGCAGGGGAGAGCAGTTAGGCAGGTAGGGGGATCAG
The DNA here is from genome assembly GCF_964212035.1 of Myotis nattereri. Classification (NCBI taxonomy): domain Eukaryota; kingdom Metazoa; phylum Chordata; class Mammalia; order Chiroptera; family Vespertilionidae; genus Myotis; species Myotis nattereri. Next base: position 58,878,494 of record NC_138077.1, on the reverse strand, counting down.
GCCATCAGGGGAGAGCAGTTAGGGGCATCAGGAAGGTGCGTGGTTAGGAGCCAGTGGTCCCGGATAGTGAGAGGGATCCCGGATTGGAAAGGGTGCAAGCCAGGCTGAGGGCCCCCCACCCCCCAACCTCCCCTGTGCACCGGGCCTCTAGTACTAATACTAGTATAAAAGTTAACCAGGTATTAGGAAAACTGGTAACTAAATGAAATAAATACTCTTCTGCAGTGTTTTTCCAAGGCATTCATATATATATTATCAACTTTATATAGGACTTTCTCAATTTTTAGCTACCTAAAAAACAATGATTCTGCTTTTGCCAGGTAAGGGAAGAAGAGGAAGTAAACAACCGTTCTAGCCTTTCTCTGGGAAGTTATATATATATATTACTATGTTCCAGATAAACCACAAGAAAATGATAATTTAAGAACACCTTTCTGTAACTCAAAAATTATAATGATCAAATTATATTTATTACATTATCTGTGCATTAAAAACATCAAATATGACATACTGCACTTGCATAGAACTTTAAAATTTACAAAACACTTTCCCATAAATTAGGTCATCTGACTCAAATAAAACCTGAATGAAAATGGTAGGATAGACATCCTTTTAAACATCAGACACGTGCTGAGAGCTGACTACAATAAATTAGCACTTAGGTCTTTATCCTGAGATGTTCATAACTCAAGTAAGAAAGAAAAAATTTAACAAATAAACACTGCTGTATGGTAAATGTGTATAAAGATCTATGAAAGTACTAAGGACTGAATTAGTTGGTAAGTTGTAAGAAGGCTCTTATTTTATAGAAGAGAAACTAAGGCTCAGAAAGCTAAATGAGTAGACCAAGACTTATAGCAGGTAAATAGCAAAGTCACATTTGAATCCAAGTTTTTCCTCCTAATCTAGTACTTTTACTACATCACACTCACTGCTCTCTGAAGTATGACAGCTGCTTTATACTCCACGAGAGATGGCTTCTGTTGGTGAAAATTTTTCCTTTCCCTGTACCCTCTCCAATGTTTCTGGATAATTAATGCTGATTTCTCTTCTATTTCCCGATTATGTTTTTCCACCTGACCTAAAAGGAGGACAGACACTATTACAACCTACTCATTTCTATGCTTTCTCACTCAAATTCTGGAACCAGGACAATGATAATAACAACAATCCTGCAGTTTTGTTTTTTTAATACTGTTTACTTATTTTCCCAATTCCATTATTTTATATGATTCTAAAATTTCAGAAAGAGCTTCAAAAGGTTTCTCAGATTTCAGATTATACAACTTCTTTAGAGAAAAGACTCATATAATGTTTTGTGTCACTGAAAAAAGGGCTGAAAAATCCAATAGCAAGAACATTTAGAAAAAGAATCACAAGCACATGGTAAGAAAGTCATTTAGTACCATCAGAGGGAAAGGGCAAAACATATGTATGTATTATCCACTCTGTGTGCTTCTAACTTTCTCTCCAGTCACCCACTCAATTCTACTGATTACTTTCTTTTTAATTTATCAGAGTTAGTCAGCATATAGCCCAGGGTTCACAGTAGCTAACTGAAAGAACAAGGCAATAAAAGGTAATAATAAAAAGGGATGTATTTGAGAGATAGTTCCAAAAAAAATGTTTGATAGGATTTAATGACCAACCAAATGTGGCGGTAAGAGAGGGACAGAACTCTAGGATGTCTCACAGATCAGAAACTGAGTAGACTGTTGGTGCAATAACCTGAGATTAGGAATACACAGAGAGGAAATTAGAGGGGAGAGATAAGGACTAGATTTTGGGATGTTTATAGATAGCTAAGTAAAGCTATCCCACAGGCAGCTGGCTACATAGCTATGTTGTCCAAAATAGTTGATACTAGCCACAATGGCTACTTAAATTTAAATAAAGTAAAATTAATAATTCAGGTCATCAAGTACACTACCCACATTTCAAGTACTCAATAGTCACCTCTAGCCAGTGGCTAAGTATTGAACAGTGCAGATACAGAAAATTTCATTTTGTGGAAAGTTCTGCTGGACCAAAGCTTAGGAGAGTGGGTAAGGATGGAGACAAGATTTCAGAGTACTCAGCACTTAGTAGTTGGAGCTACAGTTATGAATGAGATGCCTTAGGAAGAGCAACATGAGAATAATGGGGTGGAGTTGGAATACCAAGAAACATCTATATTTATGGAAAGGGAGAGAAATAAAAAACTAGTGAAGGACACTGGAAATGAGTAGTAGGAAGGGAAGAAGAACAAAAAAAGAATCTTGAAACCAGTCAGATTTCTCAGAATACATTTTAATATTACTTTCAACAAGTAACAAGTATTGGCGAGGATGTGGAGAAAAGGGAACCCTTGTGCACTGTGGTGGGAATGCAAGTTGGTGCAGCCACTGTGGAAAGCATTATGGAGTTAACTAAAAAAATTAAAAATGGAACTGCCTTATGACCCAGCAATTCCACTTCTAGGAATTTATCCGAAGAAATCTGAAACACTAATTCAAAAGAATATATGTATGTTCATTGCAGCATTATTTACAACTAGAGGCCTGGTACATGAATTCGTGCACCAGTGGGGTCCCTTGGCCTGTCCTGTGGGATCAGGCTGAAACCAGCTCTCTGACATCCCCTGAGAGATCCCGGATTGTGAGAGGGTGCAGGCCAGGCCAAGGGGCCCTACTGGTGCACGATCGAGGCTGGGGAGGGTCGCGGTAGGTTCTCCAGCAGGGGCGAGACTGTGGGAGGGCTCCAGGGCATGTCCGGCCCATCTTGCTACGACCCGATCAGCTGGACCCCAGCAGTAAGCTAACCTACCAGTCAGATCGCTTGCCCCATGGTGGTCAGTGCACGTCATAGCAACTGGTCCACAGGTCGACTGTCTGCCCACGTCATAGTGAGTGGTTCAGCAGACTGAGCATATCATTAGCATGTTTCGCTTTGATTGGTTGAACGGATGACAGGACAACTGGACACTTGGCTTATTAGGCTTTTATTATACAGTATAGTCAAGATTTGGAAGCGGCCCGAGTGTCCATCAGCAGGTAAGGAGATAAAAAAACTGTGATACGTTTACACAATGGAATACTACTCTGCAGTAAAAAGGAAGAAAATTTTACCCTTTGCAATAGCATGGATGGACCTGGAGAACATTATGCTAAGTGAAATAAGCCAGTCAGGAAAAGATAAATACCATATGATTTCACTCAAGTGTAGAATTTAATGAATAAACTGAACTACCAAGCAAAACAAGAACAGACCCATAGATAGAGAGCAGGCAGATAGCTCTGGTGGAGGAATGTGGTAGTAGTTGGAGGGTGGAAGGATTGACCAAAAAAGAAAAAAAAGAGAGAGAGAACTCATGGACATAAACAACAGTGTGTAGATTTTTGGGGGATAGGATGGAGGGGAGTGGAAGAGGACATAGAGGGGATAAATGGTGATGGAAAAAATTAAATTAAAAAAATTTCAGGTTAGTGTGTCAAAGGTGGCAAGAAGGTGTCAGAAAATTTGAATTGAGGCATGAGTAAAGTTCTAGTGGTAGAAGGGTCATATTCTAACTCCTTACTTCAATTCACTGACAGCTATCTTTAAGAATATGTTTACCTATTTCTCTAATTTATCTGAACGATAAGAATAAAAAAAATTAGTGGAGAGGTAGCTCATCATTAACTAAGAGGCCTTAATCAGAAAAATAGTAACTTTTCTTTCGAGTCAAGAGATTTAATAAGATTTATCTGAAAATGGAGAAACAAAGAAAAGGTCCAAATTTTAAAAAAGTAATCATCAGATAACTAGGGAATCTGGTTTATTAAATGATATCCTAAACATTCTTACATTTATAAAATTGATACTGCCACCCACCTGGATGAACAATTTCAAGCATATTCAGCCGTACTTCTCGGGAAAGTCTCATGGCTCTCTGCTTTTCAAGTTGCAGTTGTAATCTGTTGTCCTCTTCTTCCTTCTGTCTTTTTAGTTTTAATAATATCTTTGCTCGTTTAGATCTGTGATGGAAACATTAAATACCATATGTACAATTTTCATAAATCATATGTCCACTCAGAAGTATATGAAAATGCTTAAACTCATTAGTAATCATATAAATATTGTTAAAAAAATTTTTTTTTTTAAATTTTATTGAGTTTTTACAGAGAGGAAAGGAGAGAGATAGAGAGTTAGAAACATCGATGAGAGAGAAACATCGACCAGCTGCCTCCTGCACACTCCCCACTGAGGATGTGCCCGCAACCCAGGTACATGCCCTTGACCGGAATCGAACCCGGGACCTTTCAGTCCGCAGGCCGACGCTCTATCCGATGAGCCAAACCGGTTTCGGCGTTAAAAAAATTTTTAAACGTAACTCCTAGTGTTAGAGAATGATGAAATAAATTTTCATGTGCTGCTGCTATACAACCTTTCAGAGAAATGTTTAAAATACATGTCGCCCTGGCTGGGTAGCTCAGGGCTTGGAGCATCATCCCAATGTGCCAAGGTCTCTGGTCAGCGCACATACAAGAAACAACCAACGAATGAATAAATAAGTGTAACAACAGTCAATGTGTCTCCCCCCGCCCCTTCTTTTCTCTAAAATCAATAAAAAGAAAAGAATATATCAAAAGCCTTAAAAATATTAACCAATTAATTACATTTCTAATAATTTTCTTAAGGAAAAACGTGTTATATATTATTCTCCATAGCATTACAACAGTAACAAGTTGAAAACAAAAATACGCCCACAATAGCGAGTTGGATAAATAAATACTGGTTCATTCAATGGATGGGTACTATAAAAAATGAAAATTTCAAAGACTATTCAGTAACATGGGAAGATACCAACAATCTAAGTCAAGTGAAAACAAAATCAGGATAGAGAAGAGATCCAAATTGTTTAATATATATAAATATATATGTGTGTGTGTGTGTTGTGTGTGTGTATTTACTTATATAGAAAAACAAGTGATTAAAAACAAAACTTTCAACACATGCATGGTGTGATTATGGATGACTTTAATTTTCTTTAGATGTTTACATATTTCTCAATTATTAATATTATTTTTATAATATGTGGCCACAAAATTTTATTTAATTAGGATTTTTGTATTATCTGCTTTTACTCAACAAAATTTCTCCTTAGCCATTTCTAGCCAGTTTTGAATGCTTCCTAAATTACTATGTAAGGAGATCACATGTGTCAGTCTCTAGTAAACATACTATACTCAAAATTCCTTCAGGTAACCATAGAGAAAGAAACCAAAGAGGATAAAAGAGAAGCAGAATGCATTATTTATTTTATCTATATAGATTTAATTTGCATGTATCTTATTAAGAGAATTTGCTTTCTTATAATTAAATTGCCAACAAATGTAGTCAATTTGGCCATAGCTCGGTAGTATTAAAAGGCAGACTTCATAATGGTGTAGACAGTTATAATGATTTTTAACTCAATTTCTTGTGAAAAAGCAAAAACAAATAAGACAACTTTAAAAGAAAGTATTTTAAAGTAGAGAAGAAAATTCAGAAAATAATTTTTATAACATTTCATGCGTGTTCTTTTGTTTTCTTTCCATTTATTTCTTTTTTAATATATATTTTTATTGATTTCAGAGAAGGAGAGGGACAGAGATAGAAACATCAATGATGAGAGAGAATCATTGATCAGTTGCTTCTTAACCAGTTAACTGCCACGAGTCCAAAATGGAAACCATCTCCACTGTGTCTATAGATGCTTATGGCATACAAAGGGTTAACTGCTACTTAGTACAATTTGTTCTCTTTGGTTTTACACTTAGGCCAAAGTAGAGAGTTTATTTGTTTCAAAATATGTTTCTTATAATTCCAAGATTGCTGCAGAGTAATTGGAAGCTACACTCACCTCCTCCCTACACCAAACCAGATTTACTGCTAAATTATAGAGCAATCAATCTGAATATCCAACTGAAGACTAGCTGAACATAAGTATTATAACCAAGGATTTACAGAAGCCATGTAGAAACCAGTAAGATGAGCAGAGACATAGAAAAGGTCTGGCCCCCATGCCCATGTGCAGTGGTTCACAATATCTTAGTTGCAAAAGTCCCCACTGAAGAGTATGGTATCTCAAACTCACCGACTGAAAGTAAAAAGATGGAAATAGATATTTCATGCAAATGGAAACAAAAGAAAAGCTGGGGTAGCAATACTTATATCAGACAAAACAGACTTCAAACCAAAGGTTATAAGAAGAGACAAACAGGACATTAAATAATACTAAAGGGATCCAGTCAATAAGAGAATGTAACACTTGTAAACATATATGCACCCAATATAGAAGCGCCTAAATATATAAAGTAAATCTTGATGGACATAAAGGGAGACTGACAAAAACACAGTCATAGTAGGGGATTTTAACACCCCACTGACATCAATGGATAGATATTCCAGAAAAAAAAAACACAAGAACTGTACACTTGAGACCTATACAGTAGCTTAAATGACACACTAGACCAGATAGATTTAATTGTTGGTGGGAATGCAGATTGGTGCAGCCACTGTGGAATACACTATGGCAGGGGTCCTCAAACTATGGCTCGCGGGCCACATGCAAATACAAATATTGTATTTGTTCCCGTTTTGTTTTTTTACTTCAAAATAAGATATGTGCAGTGTGCATAGGAATTTGTCCATAGTTTTCTTTTAAACTATAGTCCGGCCCTCCAACGGTTTGAGGGACAGTGAACTGGCCCCCTGTTTAAAAAGTTTGAGGACCCCTGCACTATGGCATTAACTCAAAAAATTAAAAATAGAACTGCTTAATGACTCAGCAATTCCACTTCTGGGAATATATCCAAAGAAACACAAAACACTAATTTGAAAGAATACATACACTCCTATGTTCATTTACAATAGCCAAGATTTGGAAGCAGCCGAAGTCCCCATTAATAGATGAGTGAATAAAAAAACTGTGGTACACTTACACAGTGGACTACTACTAGGCTATAAAAAAGAATAAAATCTTACCTTTTGTAAGATTGGAGAGTATATGCTTGGTGAAATAAGCCAGTCAGAGAAAGACAAGTACCATATGATTTCACTTATATGTGGAATCTAATGAGCAAAATAAACTAACAAAATAGAAAGAGACTCATAGATACAGAGAAAAAACAGCTGTCAGAGGGGAGCTGGTTGGGGGGCTGGGTGAAAAAGGTGAAAGGATTAAGAAAAATAAACAAAGTAAAAGCAAACAAAAGCTCATAGACACAGACAACAGTACTGTGTAACCAGAGGGAAAAGGGGGTGAAGGGAGATAGAAGAGAGTAAAGAGGGGATAAATGGTGATAAAAGAAGACTTGAGTTTGGGTGAACACACAATACAATACACAGATGATGTATTATAGAACTGTACACTTGAGACCTATACAATTTTATTAACTAATATCACCTCAATAAATTCATGAGGGAAGGTAAAAAAGGGTGGGAGGGGGGTAAGAGATCAACCAAAAGACTTGTATGCATGCATATAAGCATAACCAATGGATGCAGACAGTAGAGGGGTGAGGACCTGTGCTGGGAGGCGGGAGAGGGTTGGGAGAGGTAAATGGGGGGGAAAGGAGACATATGTAATACTTTCAACAATAAAGAATTTAAAAAAAATTAAAAAGCAAAACATAGTCTTTCTTACCCTTATCATCAAAGGTAGAAAAGACCTCAAGTACATGTGTGCCAAAAGAGAAGATGTTCTAGAGAGGTTGTAGGGTGAGTTGAATAGTTCTAAGTACATATCTTTTGCTCCTCCTGATAGTTAGATTAAGTAAAAACCTTTCCCTTTCCTTCCCACTAGCTGATGGAAGCAAGCCTCTCCTATGGACCTTCCCTCCAAAAGGTGTGCCTGTACAACATGCAGATAAGGGTGTTTCCCCCTTACCTGCTTATAGAGGGTAAAAGAGAACAGGCTCTAAACAGCATCGCCTTTCAAATTGATGAACAAAAGAAAAAACCACTTGTTTCTAACTGAACTGATTATAAACACCTAGTATGCATTACTATTAACTTTAATATACTAAACATAGTAACCATTAAAACTGCATCACTAGGACATTTGATATGTCAAAAAACCTGAGTTCAATAAACAGTTTAGGCATACAGGCTATGAAATATGGCAAACCTGGAAGACTATGAAGCATGCAGGTAAAAGTAAAATATAAACCAGAAAGACAGTAGAAAAGTGAGGTTTGGTGATTGAAATCATAAGTAAAGATGGTAAATATGTGTTTCTGGATTCATATACTGTAATTTCACATTTAAAAATATATTTATTAGGATTTTTAATGTTTCCCCCCTTAGTAACATTTTAGTGAGTAAGAGTGTCTATAATCACTTATCACTCAAATATTAAAACATTATTAACTGGTTTAGTAGGCATATGACCCTCTGGCATTTGTATAGCACTTCTGAAAATGAAATGACTGATTAGATATCATATTCTCTAATTAATTTATGTAACTGCATTCCATGATGTATATTTAACGAACATGAATCTTTGCCATAGAAGAGGGAATTGACCAAACTACCTGCTGACAAGACACCAGAAATTCTCTAAGAATTCCTTTGTTGTGAAATAGTATGAACCTGTGGAGTACCATATGAATTAATGGGCAAAGCAGTTGATGGGCCCTGTTCCTTTACTCAACAAACATTTTTTTCTGAGTAATTGCTACCTGCTTGGTATTACTGTCCTAAAGGAGAAGAGAAACAATTATTCCCTTAAGGAGCTCAGTTTCAAGGGTTAGTTAAAAGTTAGCAGAATATGTTAGCAAGCAGTGGAGTGGGAGATGCTGGATAAAAGAAGGTGAAGAGATTAGCCAAAGAACATATACGCATAGCCCATGGACACAGACACGAGTATAATGGGGGACATTTGTAATAGTGTCAACAATTTTTTTAAAAAAGGTAGCAGAATATGCCACTTTGGTGTGAAGATTGAGTTGGAAGCAAATGAGAATCGACATATGCAAAAAAAGATGTTCCAGAGCTTTCCTTATCCAATTAAAAGCAAAAAGGTCTGAGAAATGAGGAGTGCCACAAATCCCTCTATCCCAAAGAAGTTTTATGGCCATGAATAAGATAAACCTGCACAAATAACCCCTATCTTCCATTCATTTCCCCAATATATTTACCTTTTGACAGTTTGCTGCCCTTGGAAGCCTAAATCTCCTTTCTTTGTACCCACCATTTCTTTCAAAATTTACTAATCTTTGTTAGAATGTATATTAGCCCAAATTCTAGCCAACCCTTTGAGTTATTTATCATGTGAGGTTTCTTCTGCATGATATGCACTGCACAAGTAAATAAACTCTTTTCTCCTGTTAATGTGTTGTGGTTTTTTCTGTTAGTCTAATTTTCAGGGCTCCAGCCAATGAACCTAAGATGGGTAGAAGAAAAAACTGTTTTACTTTCCTACAAGGTCAAAGATATATAATTAAAATACATAAATATCAGCAACTCCATAATAGAAGTAGGAAAATTGTGAAGTTTCATAAAGTTAACTGGAGTAGCTGTAAGTTGCTACAGAAAACAATGCTGAGGAAAAGAGTACTTAACAGAAAATAAAGTTTCTGACCATGAAAATGATTAAATTAAACAAAAAGCCCTGGCTGGGTAGTCCAATTGGTTGAAGCATCTGCCTGATACACCAAGGTTGTGGATTTGACCCCCAGTTAGAGCACATAAAGAATCAACCAATGAATGCATAAATAAATGGAACAACAAATCAATGTTTCTCTCTCTCTCTTTCAAAAAACCATTAAGTAAAAACAACAAGAAAAAATCTTCCAAGAAAGTGCTTTACCAAAGGTGACTAAGAAAAAGTGCCTCTTGCTGAATCTAGAGAGCTCTGATGCATCAGGGCCCATAATTCCATAACTGTGAGTGATGGGCAGTCTCTCCCTCCAAAAAAACACGAAAGGGGGAAATGAATATGAGATAATGACCTAACCACAAAGGGACAGAAATAACCTTTGCAGAAAGCCCAGCTATAAAGGAAGCAAGAGAAATTTGCATAAACTGTTACAACTAAAAGAGGAGGAAAGCTGCTGAAGCTTGAAGCAAACTTGAAATTAAAAAACTAAATAGATTAAGCAATAAAACAAAATTAAAAAAAGAAAATTAAATAGAACCTAAAGGCTAAAACTATACCACACTCCATCCTAAAACTTCAAATCCAAAATACTGGAAACAAATACATTATAATGTGAGATTTAAATAATTTTGGCTTAAAAGCTAAATTCTTTTAATGGAAATATTTATAACCAATCTGGTTTGGTTACAGAAAGCAATGGAATTTCTATTTTAAAACAATTTATTATGAATTAGATTCCATAGACATACTTCTGTTCTTTAATAATGCAAGAGAAAGTAATCTGGCATATTTGGCAATTACTGTGAGAGTAAACATTAACTATCTGAATCCATGTAAAGAGTACCTTTAAATGTAAGAGGATAATAGCTGAGGTTAACAGCAGGTAGAATCCATAAATAATGAATATACTACAGGAGGAAGACTATACTAAGAAATCTCAGCTCCTGAACAGAAGAATATATACACAGTGTCTCTCAAAGCATTCATCATTTCCCTAATTTACATCACCAAAGAAATCCTTTTTAAAAATTCAAAAGGAGCTTTTAGGTAAGACAATAAACTCGGAGCAATGCTGGAATTGATTATACTTGCCTCTCATGAGGACTATTTAATTAACTAGATTTGCAAATCTTCAAGGGCAAAAAATGTGCCATATGTATTATCCCTACCATTTTCTAAATGTCAGGTACTATACCAAAAAAAAAAAAAATTTATATTAATCATGTGAAGTACACAGGCAATTATCCCCATTTTATATAGGGAAAATTTCAGGCTGAGAGAAGTGGGGCAATTTGTCTAAGGTCTTCAGCCCATAAGTTGCTGAGGTGAGATTCAAACTCAACTCTATTTAGCTCTCCAATATCTAGTAAAGCCTCTGGCTTATATTTAGCAATTTAAATATGTTTAAAGAATTAATGCCTTTTTTGCTACCAACAAAGCTCATGTCCAATATTAATATCCTATCTTTAACTCTTCTCTGAAGGAAACCTTCATCAATAAAAAGAATGTCTACTAAGGGATACAGTTAGCCACAATAGCTTCAATACTTGCCACTAACCCATCCAGACTGTTACAGGCAATGAAAAGTGTGCTCACTCACACACACGAGCCGTAGATGATCTTATGAAAAAGTTATTTATGATTAAGAATGCGTTTGTCATGCAGTCTAACTTAAAGCTAAATTTTAGTTCACTATTTTAAAATATTTTTAAAACTGAGAAATGCAGCTGCAGTTATTCAAAGAATAGTTTCAGTTTTTTTTTAAAAAAAAGACACATTGACTTCTGGAACATGCAAGTTTCACTTTAGTAAACTAAAATTTAAGTTAGGCTGCCTGAGAAAGCACTCTGAGAAGGCTCAACTGTATCATAAATGACCTGGGAGCTAAGTAATTTGCGTGTTTGTGCTCTTTTATTGCCTTTAAGAATCTGGATGGGTTAGTCACATCAAAAACTGGGCTGTCTTCAGTATTTCATTTTTAGTCCACCTGAAATAGAGATGACAGATTATGTCATATCACAATAACCATATCTATCCATGCCCTCTTTATTTAGGAAGATCAGGTTAACATACTTAAATACACACACATGTTCTCATCATAATTACATATAAACAATTATGGCAATTTTTGGTTTTAAGGGTTCGAAAAGGTAATTGACTATCACTGGCTCCCTCTGTAGACTTGGCCCACAAACACTTCTTAAGTGAGTAAGACTGTATCCGTTACATTATATTCTTGTTTTACTTTATGTCCTTTGCTTGAACGCACATCTGGTTACTACAGTGCTGTAACTCAGAAATTTACAGAACAATGAAAAGTAAGAATAAAAGAAACAGATTAGAAAATTGAAGAAAATCCCAAAACCCAAAAATCCTGTTTTCACTCAGCTGTACTCTAATAAGATATATGTAGCCTTCTCAGGTCAACATTCCTCTCACCAAAATTTTTTACCTGAAATTCCTCTGCAAAGTAATCACAGCAGACGGAAGCTTCTTTAATCTCTTCCTAGTTTGGAAACCCTTCCAATAAGCTTGAATCAAGCATGCTGCTTGATGTAGTTTCTGAAATTAAATGCCAGAATTTAGAGACATCTCTAAAAAAGATTTTTTTTTAGAAGTTTACCTCTTAAATTATCAGCCCTGGGGAAGCATTAATAAGTTGGGCAGGAGGCAACATTTTCATAGGCCCATGACAGGGAAGACCTAAGAATATTAAACCTGACCTCCCAAAGGAGGTATGTTAGGCTCACTTAGGCAATATATAGAAAGTATTCAAGATACAGTCTGATGAGCTTCAAGTATTTCATAGTTCTGCTTATTTAACCGTTTTAACTTCTTTGCTTGACAGCTTAGTCAAAGATTCAATGTACTAAAATCAATCCATAAGTAACCCTTTTTCCCATCAAACTATGGCTACTCTGGATCTTAGAAATAACTTAAAAAGGGGGGAGAGAGAGCAAAAAAAAAGATTTAAGAGGCTATCACTCCAATATTTTGAAACTAAAGTGTTTATTGAAATGTTAGCAAATAATTTTTATAATTGCACATTATTTAGTACCTGCTCTTCTACTTCCTGATAGACCTTCGGGCTTAAAAGGCTAATGAGCTGTCTAAATTCATGACGAAACTCTGTCCCCGGCTTTTGTTTATTTAGTAGACTTCTGAGTCCTGAAATGGAATAACAAAGATACAACTATTAATAATAAGATATGATTTTGTTATCTAATCAGTATTAATTTAAGGTTAAAAAGGCTAATTTAGAAACAAATGAACACAAGATTAATCACATGATTTTTCTTTTTTCTTCTCTCAAAGACTTCTAGATTGAGATATTTAGGATACTCCTCTGTCCTAAGAATTATGTGCTCTGTGTCCTAACAGTTCTTGTACAATCTGATGCAAAATATGTCTAGTCAATCTCTTTAATCAAAAAGGGGGACTGGAATCATTGTGGTAAGTCAAAGAGTAGAGATACACAATTTATTTTCTGTTTTAACATAAATACCTTAGACTAAAACATTTTAAAAAAGATAATGAATACATACTTTGTAATACCTACCCAGTGGAAACACTTAAGCTATTTGTCATTATTATTTTTTACCTATTTAAAAATATATATCTGTATATATATTTTTGTTGATTTCAGAGAGGAGAGGGACAGATAGAAACATCAATGATGGGAGAGAATCATTGATTGGCTGCCTCCTGCACGCCCCCACCCCCACTGGGGATTGAGCCTGCAACCGGGCACGTGCCCTGACCAGGAATCGAACCATGGTCTCATGGTTCATGGGTCGACACTCAATCACTGAGCCATGCTGGCTGACCTATTTATCATTATTAAAGTTATTATTAAGTAATACAGTATACAGTAATACAAATAACTTGGGGCAAATCAAAAGCTTCCTGAGCAAATATTATAGAAGTGCTATAACAGTATAATGCTGCATTTTCATCCAAAATAAAACATAGTAGTATGAGGTACAAAGTAAGTATAATTTCCAAGGCATGTTGAAATGATGTATTATAACATATGTATTCAAAATAAATAAGTAAGCTACAATGGCTTTGGAGTGCACAATTGGGGAAGCCACTATATGGATCTTTTCATGATTTATATTCTCTTTAAGAATGATGTTCTCAGCAATATTAATAATTATAAAATATTTTGAAGAAACTGGGTAAGTTCTACTATTGAGAAAAGAAAGGAAGGTGAAATTCCTTTATAATGAACTGTTGTAACAGTCGCATTTCTATAGAAGAAATCTATAGAAATTACAGATTTTAAAAATGTACACTCACCTGGCACAAAAATCAACTAGAGGGTTTTATTACTGGCAATTTCTCTCCCTCTCTGTCCCTTTAACACAAGATAATTACAATGTTCACAGTAATGTCTGGTGCAAGACAAGTTAATAAAGTGCCATCAAGAATTATAAAAGACCATTGTAATAGTTTTGGTATTAAATCCATCACATTGTATTCTAAAATTTTGAAATTTACATATACTATAACCCTGTATAAACAGGTATATTTAATAAACTAGAACCCATTTCCGCACTATGTTGAATAAGAATAATAAATTAATGGCTCTGGCTAGCAAAGAAATAAAACAAAACTAACATATAACTTCATTTGGCAATTGAAAAAACAACACTGTGTGATCTTGAATAAATTTTCCATGTCTCTGTTCCCATTGCTATCAAATAAAGATAAGAGTAAATATCTCATAAGGTTATGAGGATTAAATATTTTAAAGCATATAATGTAGAGTAGTATTTGACACATAGTAAATGTTCAATTAAATGAAAGCTACTATCTGGGAAGGGTAATATACTGAGCCCTTTCCGTCTTAAATTTTCTGACTTTTTATTCACATACACATTTGATTAAAAGGGAGGGAGATGTTTTGTTTTGAGGAAAGACAGTGAGGGAGTTGAAGTGTAATTGTTAATTGATATAAATATCTAAAGGGCTGTCAATCTCTCAGGCAGATTTACTTTCTCCAGTAAAGTTGGTAAAAGGTCACCAATCTTTTTGGTCATAATTTTATATCACTATATGGTATATTCTATACACAACCTTTTTGTCAGAAGGAAGTAAATATTCATTGTAAATGATGATGAAATATTCATTAATCAACAATGTGCCATATGCTATCTGTTAAGACATGAAGATAGCTTGATTATATAAAGACTTTTTCCTGAATTGGTTACCTGTTGTGATAGGGTTTTATCTGCACATTTCAGTTAGAGACTTTTTCAAAACACAGGAATTGTTTTCCATAAACCATCCATGTTATTTTTTCAAAACTCAAGAAAAGAAAGAACATATGTACTACCTTTGTAGCAGGCACTTAGTCTTAGTAAAATCAAAATTTCCTGATGGGATTCTGCCATCAACAGTAGGAGCTTTGTAGCAGTACTTCTTAGGACTGGACTAGGAGTTGATAAAAGCTTGAAAATAACTTCATCTAAAATTGAATGCAGGGTTTTTGCTTCTATTCTGAGTAAATCACCACTAATAGAATAAATAAAAAATAAAAATGTACAATTACTAATTGATACATAGATATCACAACAAATTAAATATAAAATGTTCAGCAACTTGATGCCTGGCTGTGGCCTGATCCAAGAAAGTAACCATTAAAAAATAAATAAAAATAAAAATAAATATATATATATATATCAGAGAAAAAGAGAGAGGGAGAGAGAGACAGAAACATCAATGATGAGAGAGAATCACTGATCTGCTGACTCCTGCATGCCCCCACTGGGGACCCAGCCCACAACCCAGGCATGTGCCCTGACCGTGAAATGAACCGTGACTTCTTGGTTCATAGGTCGACACTCAACCACTGAGCCATGCCGGCTAAGCAGAGGGTAACTATTTTTTAAAAATGTATACATATAAAAAAATGTATACCTTAGTCCCAAGAATGCAGCACAATAAGTCAATTAATATTTACTGGATTCATACTGTATATATAAGGCACCATGCTAGGTAAAAATAGGTAATACAAAGTGGCCAAAGGCCCCTCCTCAGAAAAACTTACAATCAACTTGTGGAGTTAAGACAGGGGTGGGCAAACTTTTTGACTCGAGGGCCACAATGGGTTCTTAAACTGGACCGGAGGGCCAGAACAAAAGCATGGATGGAGTGTTTGTGTGAACTAATATAAATTCAAAGTAAACATCATTACATAAAAGGGTACGGTCTTTTTTTTCAATAGTTTTATTCATTTCAAACGGGCCGGATCCGGCCCGCGGGCCATAGTTTGCCCACGGCTGAGTTAAGATAAATGTGCAATATATTAAACAGATGATTCAAAAGCTTCAAGGCTACAATAAGAGAAAGCAGCTTAGTGATGCATGAAAACAAAAATGCTATAGGAATTCAATTATCACTTTCTATAGAAAGAACTTTATTGTTCTTTAGGTATTTCATTTCACTAAAAACCTAATCTTGCAGAACTGATGTCTTGAAAAATTATCTGACACTTAGAAATAGTCAAAAGGCGAAAGGGATTACTGGGGATCCTTTTACTCACCTCTCTAAGGAGTATATGATTTTCTAGGGATGTGCACCTTTGTTTGGCTATCTATGCATTATTAATTAGGATATTTTGTAATTCTTAAAAGGAGAAATTGGTTTGTAGAAGATAATGGCAATGACGCTTACCTGAGAGCAAAAGATTCTTATTCAATAACACCATAAATGACTTTTGTGCAGTAGAAAAAGTGAGGGTTGTACCTGGTACTCTCTACCAGTTCAACTTCTGTAATACAATTTTCTTCTGGTTCCTCCTCCATGCTCCACTCAGAGATTTCTGACCATTCTTTCTCCGTCTTCTTTATTGGATCTCTTTCCCCAGTATAAAGGTTATTCCCCAGGATTTTATTTTCAACCAATTTCCTTTCTCACTCTATTCATATTTCCCACTGAGCTTATTTATCTTCTCTCATGCTTTTAACATCATTTGTAGGCTGATTACTCATAAATGTACCAGATTTCTTCCAGAGGTCACAGTTTGTCTATTTACCTGTCAACGGACATTTGAGTCGTCTTGTTTTTGGCCATTACAAATAAAGCTGCTATAAACATTTGGGTACACAATGGAATACTACTCGGCCATAAAAAAGAATGAAATACTACCTTTTACAAGAGCATGGATGAAACTCGAAGATATTATGCTAAGTGAAACAAGCCAGAGAAAGACAAATATCATATGATTTCGCTTATATGTGGACTCTAAAGAACAAAATAATAAACAAAATTGAACGAGATCATAGATACAGACTGATAGTTGATAAAGGGAAGGAGGTCTGGGGGACTGGGAGAAAAGGTGAAGGGATTAAGAAGTACAAATTGGCAGCCACAAAACAGTCAGAGAGATGTAAAGTACAACATAGGAAATATAGTCAATAATATCATAATAACTATGGGGCCAGGTAGGTATTTGAAATATTGGGCGGACCACTCTGTAAAGTACATTATTGTCTAACCGCTATGCTATACATCTGAAACTAATACAGAATATTGAATGTAAACTGTAATTGAAAAAACAACCCTGAAAAACAAGTTTGCCACCCTGACTACATGAAATGCCACTAAATGGAAAAGAAACCTGAATGAGTTAAAAATAATTTAATCTATGCTAGTTATAACAACATGATATTGGAATCTTATACTTAGAATACAATATTTAAATACAATGATAGCTAAAAGAAAGACATGGTTTTATTAGTATGTAGTATTTTTCTCTGACTTTTATAAACTTGAGGAATAAATGGCAATTCTTTATTCAAATAAGAAATTAACAGAAAATAAACATCTTGAAAATAAAAAACACACTTTGTGTACAAGTCTTTACATGGCCACTCATTTCACTGCCTGATGAGTGTATCTATCTTGTGTTTAACATAATTCATACTGAATCTGTCATCAGTCTCCCCACACCAACTCCTTATATTCTTTGTTCAGGTTATACCACTGTCTAATTACCCAATATGACACCAAAACTTTGTCATATTGGTGTCATACCTGAATGCATCTTTTATTGTGTCCCATATCAAAACGTCACCAAATCCTGTTGATTTAACAGCTTCATTAATGTTTAATTGATATACAACAAACTGCAAATATTTAAAGTGTATAATTTAATAAATTTTGACTTGTTTCACCACCATAATAATCAAGATAATGAACATGACCGTGGCTGGCATGGCTCAGTGATTAAAGCATCAGCCTGCAAATCGAAAGGTCCTGGGTCCGATTTTGGTCAAGGGCACATACCTGGGTAGCAGGTTCCCCACCCCGGTAGGAGCATATCCAAAGGCAACCAATCAATGTGGCTCGCTCTCTCTCCTCTCTCACCCTCCCCTTTCTAAAATCAATGGAAAAAAACAAAAATCAATCTATCAATCTACCTAATAAACATATCAACTCCCCCCACCAAAGTTTCCCTATGTTCCACTGTGGTCCTTTTCTCTTTGCCCTCTCTGGCACCTATCTCCAAACATGAAGACAAAAATGCTATAGGAATTCAATTATCATATACTTAATACAAAAGGAATTTTATCCTTTGGTGTTTCCTTCATTACACTAACAACCTTATCTTGCAGATGTCATGAAAATTATCTGAAACTTAGAAATTCTCTAAAGGGGATTACTGGGTGTCTTTATACTCACCTCATTCAGGAGTATGTGATTTTCTAGGGGTGTGCAATCACTGAGGTATTTTGTCACTAAAAATTAGTTTACATTTTCTAGAATTTTATACAAATGAAAACATACAGAATGTATTTTGGCCTGTTTTTTTTTTCGCTGAGCACAATTATTTTGATATTCATCTGTGTTACCACATGCATAAAAAGTTCATTTGTTTATTGCTGAATAGTAATCAATTGTATGGATACATGTTTATTCACCTATAGTAGACATTTGGGTTGTTTCTAGTCTTTGGCTATTACAGATAAAGCTGCTATGAACATTTGTGTACAAGTCTTTGTATGAACATATGCTTCATTTTTCTTAGGCAGTGGGTTGATAGATCATATAGATGCGTATGTTTGTTAAAAAAACTGCCATACCATTTTCCAAAGTGAATGCATATTTTACCACTCCAACCAACAGTGAATGAGTTCTTCCATATCTCTAACACTTAGGTAAGTCAATGTTTTAAATTTTAGTCACTTAACAAGTGTGTAGTGACATCTTCCTAATTAATAATGTTGCTAACCATCTTTTCACATGCTCATTTGCCATATACATACATATATACATATACTAGGTTTAATGGTTATTATGATACCAAAACTTTTCTTCAGAAATGACAGTAATTTTTCTTCACTAAGTGTGAGATTTGGTATAAAATCTTAAGCTCTCAGATAAGATATCAATTCAATAATAAATTTCCAGTATCTTATTTTATATTCTTTTCTTTCTGATAGACAATGGTAATAAGTGACATGTACACTCCATTTGCAATTGATTTCAGTAAAACTGGAATACAATTGGTTATGCTGCTAATCAAAAATAAAAAATTATAAGTATTTTGTAAAACCAAGTCACCTGTTGATCTGTAGTATGTTCTGTACCATATTCATGACTGTAGATCCTATTTGAACATTATCAGTCTGCAGTAAGTGCAAGAAATGATCACTTTGTAGTACTAAAGTAAGAGGGAAAAAAGAAAAATTAAAACAAAGATTCTATGTTGATACAATTTGGTCCTTTCAAAACCAAATCAAAGCATGACTATTTCTGCTAAACTTCCTGTCTATGTATACCTAAAAATAAAGATTTTAACATACGCAGCTTAAAAACTATAAGTAACTCATTCCATTTTTATGGACAGTTATTATAAATAGTCAGAGAGCAACCATCAATACCAAGCTAAGAATCTCTTAGCTCTCCTTAAATGAAAAATAAAATATGTCCTAAATTTGAATCTCTTTTCTAATAGTGAATTTCAGCAAATAAAATCAAATTTCTTGTGAAGGGAGAACATGGAAATGGCACCGGTAACTATAATCACATCCTTAAAAAATGTAATTCTGTTATAAAATGTATCAAGTTTGCTAACATTTTGTTTTAAATAATAATAAAAATCATTAAGTACAAAACATTTGCTTTTATTGGTTAATAATTTTTAGGCTCTCAGCAGCCAGTTATGAAGACTTGGCATTGGATGCTTACTGCAAATTGTTTAACCTCTCAGAACATTCATTTCTTCACCTGTAAAACTAGAAATAACAGTTGTCTCACAGGCTAATGTAGAATGTTGAAGAACAGGGTGGTTTCCGATTAAATGTTAGTTTCTATTCCCTTCTCCGCTAACTAATCAGAATTGTAACTAAAGTGGGATCAGGTATATGGCAAGGAAGTTCTGTTAACACTCCCCTAATTTCTACAAAACAACTTGCTCCTTTTCCCTGAAGTAACATATTTGATTTCTTTCACATGCTGACTACTGTTCCTCATGTCTATTTATATATAGTATAATATTTCAGTATTTCACTAGAAACCAATTTTTTAAATGTTTAAAAACTTCAGAAAACAGGTCCACTACTATAAAATATTTCTAAGGCTTCTTATATTCCATTACTTTCATAGTAAAAAAGTTCTTCTAAGTAGCTGGGATAAGTATAACATTTCATTTTTACCTACGTAAAGATGTTTTATTAACTTTTTAATTAACTTTGAATTCACTATGATTATCCTTTTAAGATGCTGACAGTGATGGATGATTAATTTCTAAATTTACTAATCCACCAAGGGTTGCAAATAGCGCTATTCCATTATTTCTTTTTCACTTATTGGTTAGATTACTTTTACAGAGAAATTTCTCATCAATATGTAAGAAAAGGCAAGATAAATGCTGGAGTCTCCATTTACCAAAATGAACTGATTCCCTATTGGACTGTAATGGCAATTTTTAAAAATAGTCTCATAGTATTTGCTGTTTCAATCTACTGTAGTTATTATTCTGATTACCATTCAAATTTACCATTTTTGTCTAATATAAGCCTCCTTATGTTGGCTTCTGAGTCCTTTCACAGAATCCCAAATACATTTTGATTGCACCTTTCCTATCTGGTACTCCATATATTTCGGGTTTACTTTGCATATTTTCTATTTTGGATCTGCAGTCAGCCATTTCTCGAAGCAGCTGATTCTTTTTAGAGAGAAAAGGTTATTGGAGACTCCAATTTTGTACCCACTTATTTTTTGCATATAGATTTCACAACTACTTAATTTAGTTTTAATATATACTCTATTGATATTTTAAATCTACAGATGATCTGAAGAATATTGTCATTTTTGTTAGTTATTATTTTTAAAGGATATATGGCATATGTTTTAAATTATGCAAGTATTCTCTCTCTTTTTATTTTTTATTTATTTAATTTATTTAATTTTTTTAAAAAGTATATTTTTTATTGATTTTTTATAGAGAGGAAGGGAGAGAGATAGAGAGTTAGAAACATCGATGAGAGAGAAACATCAATCAGCTGCCTCCTGCACATCTCCTACTGGGGATGTGCCCGCAACCCAGGTACATGCCCTTGGCCAGAATCGAACCTGGGACCTCTCAGTCCACAGGCCGACGCTCTATCCATTGAGCCAAACCGGTTTTGGCACTTTTTATGAGGTATTTTACATTCCACTATAATGAAACTAAGTACTTTATATTTTTTGTAAAATATTTCTTTAAATTGGAAACTTTATAATAGTATTTGTTCCATAACAGGAAACAAATAATGTGTTTTCAAAAAAAGGAATTATCTAAGCATATTCCTTAGCTCTACAGAAATATAACTATCAAGAATATCTATAATAATAAAAGCATATTATGCAAATCAACCAAATGACGAAACAGCAGAATAACATCCAGATGACCTTCTGGACGACCATGCTGCCAGCCAAGGTGAGTGCAATGTGATTGGTCAGGAGCCCTGCCATTGCCCCACGATCGATGGCCCCGCAGAGGGAGGCCCAGGCCACGGGACTGGCAGCGCTGTGGCAGGTGGACGGGGCCTCCCTCTGTGGGGCGATCGATCTGGGGGCCCCAGGATTGATCGTCTCACAGAGGGAGGCCGAGGCCACTGGCCAGTGATGCTGTGGTGGGTGTGTAGGGCCAGCCAGCGATCGCCCTTCAGAGGGAGGCCCAGGCCATCCAAGTGATCGCACCCCACACCTGTCGCCTGCAGAGGGAGGCGATCGGTGGCAGGGGAGAGGGGGGCAGTGCCGCACAGATGGCAAGCAGTGGCAGTGGCAGGGCCAGCTGCTGGCAGCCAGGGGAAGGAAAGCCCCCATAGGCCCTGATTGATGGCCAGACCTAGGGACCCTACCCGAGGAATCCCAAATTGCGAGAGGGTGCAGGCTGGGCTGAGGGATGCCCTCCCCCTCAGCCCATGCACGAATTTTGTGCAATTTTGTGCACCAGGCCTCTAGTTAGTTATATAAACTGAAAGTGATTGCCTTGGGAAAATGGGACATGAAGTGAAGCATGAGAACCAGGGATGATATTTTCTGTTTAATAATCCTTACAGAACTATTTGACTCTTTAAATTATTTGTATGAATAATTCTAAGAGAAAAATAAAAATTCAATTTAAATTTTAATTCCTAAAATAAATAAATGTTTCTACATTGTTCCATTTGTCTTTCAAAACAGAAAAATGCTCCCATAATTATAATTAAGGATTACTTTCTCAGTCATAAGAAAATATAACACTAACATATATTTCTCAATGTAAGTGTAGAAATAGCCTATAAAATAACTTTAAAGTTCAATAAAATATCATTACATAAAACCTTACCCTTACAGGTAAGGAGCTCCTTAGCCTTTTCAATTTAGCAAATCCAAGATAAGAATTAATAATAATTTTAATAATTTGAGAGGAAATTTTTTTAAGTTTCAATGATTACAGTTGTATTTGAGATTTAGTATGAGAGAAATCCCTATGTACATAGACTATTTATGTTTTAGCAATTTTCCCCTTAATATATTCACATTGTCAATGTTGGCTCTTTAAAGCTGGAATGTTCAAATGGACTTTTATTTTCTTATATGTGGGGCTATTTCAACATGGTTTCTTTTAATTATGGTTATGCTTATAGTTAACGAAGTATGTATTTTCAGAAAAAAAACCCCAACTGTTAGCATATGACTTTATAATGACTATCAGTTACATTAAATATCTTTTCTCTCACCATTTTGGATAAGTTGAACATGGCCTCCCACAAGCCAGAAGAGAGAATCAGTCACAATGTGGAAAAAGTGTAGTAATTCATCTTTTTCTTCACCCTTAACACACACACAAACCAAAAAAAAACCAAGTTACTTTTCTGTAATTGCTTTATGAGAGAGAAAGAGAGAGAGAGGGGGGGAGAGGGAGAGGGAGAGAGAGAGAATGAATTGATTTCTGAGGAGTTAGGGGACCTGGTGTCTGGATCTAACAGTTATTCATGAGGTATGTCATCTTGAAGCCTTTACTTTTTTAGTTTATAAAAAAAAGTAGCTTATAGGCTACTCTACTTACTAGACATGGTTGTTAACCTAAGATTAAATACGACAATGAAAGTAGTATAAAAACTGGAAGTGGTTACACTAGGATTTCTCAACACCTCTGGAGCTTTTTAAATATACCATGCACAGGCATTGGTGCAAACACAGTGATTCTAAATCTCCAAAGGTAAAGTCTGGACATAGTATTTTTACAAAGTTATATGGATGACTTGGTTATACACCCAACGCTGAAAATCACAATATGCAAATGTAGGTGTCAGCATGTAAAGCATCATTAATAGTGTATTTCAGTTGAAGCGTCTATTCTTTGACTCCATGAGGGTAGAGACCATGTTATTTAGCTCTCCACTATACACTCAATATCGAAAAACGACTCTTACAATTAGCAAATGTTAAGTCAATAGAAAAATGACAATTTTCCTAGCTTCTTCTTTTCTAGAATACAGGGTGAAAATTATTCTAGATTAGATAAGAGATAAGAATTAGTCTGTGGCATAGCCAGAAAAAGAAATCAAGTCCAACAAAATGTCCATAGTTCATGCCACTTTAATTGACCTGAATAAAATGAAATCTAGCAAATTTGCAAATACTGATTTAGTGCTAGCATCCCTCAAAAATGGCAGTGGAAATTCTACAAGTGGAATTTGTAACTTATTACAAAGACGGCATATTCTCCACTACTAAGTTAAATTCTATGCCAACAATGAGTCTTACACTCAAACCACAATATGTTGTCCATGTCATTCAATTTCACTTACATAATTTTTTATTTCTTGTTTTTTAAATTAATAATATATTTGTCTTAGGTTTTCTAAAAGAAATATCTAAAGAGCTTGACTATTTTACTAGCCTGAGTTTTTTTTTTGAAGTACAAGACTGTATCTACTCCTTATATTCTCAAAGCATCTCAAATAAAACTTAATATCTCATAACTTAAATAGTTTTGTAATTCACAAAAGTTGTGCATCTGCTCAATCTCTAATGTAGCAGTAGACTCAAATGTTCATATAACCAAGAACTCTTCCAACATAAAGGAGTTACAGCATTATAGACCTATGATTCCTTATATATTCTACAACCAAATTGATGTAATTGACACTAATGAAACATTACACAAACAACTGCAGAATTCATATTCAGGTATGCAGGGAGTGCTTGCTTTTGCATGGTATCATGTTAAATGAAACTTGTGCAAATTTAAACTTTTACATGGCTCTGATATGTGTGTTTCAATTGAGATAGCAATGTGCAAAGCAAGGACTGCTTACAAAGAAATATGCACCAAGATAAAAACATATGGAGGCCATAAAACAAGTCTGAAAACATTTCAAAGGATTTAAATGTACAGTGTATGCTATCTGACCATGTCAGAATTAAGAAATGGATAACAGTTATAAAACATCAAGAAAATCTTCAAATATTTGGAAATTAAGCAATATACTTCTAAATTTATTAAAATTAATTCTAGCGTGAGAAACCAAGATGGCGGCATAGGTAAACACCAAAATTGCTGCCTCCTACGACAACTTCAAAAATACAACAAAAAGACAAAATGGACATCATCCAGAACTACAGGAAGGCTGGCTGAGTAGAAATTCTACAACTAAAAGAAAAGAGAAAAGCACTCTGAGACTCAGGAGCTGCGGAAGTAAAGTGCAAAGGTACGGAGGCTCGAGCATGTGCGGAAAGGGGCTGGTACCTGAGGACGCGGTTGTCTTTTTGAATCGGGAGAGAGTCACAAGCTCCGGACTGCTCTGAACTCCAGTTCCAGGAAGTCTCTGGGGACCCAGGACTCATACGGGGAGAAACTAGACTATTTGGCAGCAGGCAGAACTCGGAAGTTGAGGGCAGCTTTCCCTCAGAGGTGCTTGCAGCAATTAAATTACGGGGACACCGAGACGCGCGGCCCCTTAGGGCAGGGCCAAGGATTAGCCATAGCTGCTTGCTCCGCCCTGTTGATTCCTTGAGACCCTGCCCCACCCAGGCTGCAGCAGAGGCTTTTGCATATGAATGCCCTGGCCCTTGGCAACCTGAAAATTACCTAACAAATTACAGCTGGGCCAGACAGACCCAGAACTTACAAGAGAAGACCCAAGGCCCCACAGCAGCTTGCATTGCTTCACAGCTGGGCCTCATCTGGGCACCTCCAAACTCCAAAAAAGGAAGGGGAATCTGCAGATATTTTCGTAGCTCCTGCTGGGTAACCTCAGGCAGAGACTAAATTAGCACCTCCTTAGATCCAAGAGCCAGTGTACTCAGTGGTCAGAGTGGGACCATCCAGATTACAACTCCTCAGATCCATAAGGGACACACTCAGGGGGCAGACTCAGTGAGCACCAAAGCCCCATTGAAGCAAGTCTTGCCCCAGAAGGGTGTCTCCAGCACAGAAGTTCTCCCACTGCAGACACAGCTGACTCTCACTGCCAACTGGCCTGGAGGTCAATTCCTCCCAGTGATACCTACAACAATCAAGGCTTAACTACAACAAGACTGCACAAAGCCCTCAAGGGGGTGCACCAAGAGTGTCCACCTCAGGTAACTGGGGAGGCTGAGCCACTGGGCCCTACAGAACACCTAGCACACAAAACCATTCTACCAACACAGGAAGCATAAAAAATGCGGAGACAAAGAAACAGGTCACAAATGACAGAAATGGAGGAAAGCAAACGACTGGATATAGAATTCAAAACCACGTTTATAAGGTTTTACAAGAATTTTATGGAAACCGCCGATAAATTTAGTGAGATCCTGGAGGATATGAAAAAAGACCAACTAGAAATTAAGCATACACTGACTGAAATAAAGAATAATATACAGAGATCCAACAGCAGACAAGAGGATCCCAAGAATCAAGTCAAAGATTTGAAATACGAAGAAACAAAAAATACCCAACCGAAGAAGCAAAAAGAAAAGAGAATCCAAAAATATGAAGATAGTGTAAGGAGCCTCTGGGACAACTTCAAGCGTACCAACATCAGAATTATAGGGGTGCCAGAAGAAGAGAGAGGGCAAGATATTGAAAACCTATTTGAAGAAATAATGACAGAAAACTTCCCCTACCTGGTGAAAGAAATAGACTTACAAGTCCAGGAAGCGCAGAGAACCCCAAACAAAAGGAATCCAAAGAGGACCACACCAAGACACATCATAATTAAAATGCCAAGAGCAAAAGACAAAGAGAGAATCTTAAAAGCAGCAAGAGAAAGACAGGCAGTTTACCTACAAGGCAGTACCCATATGACTGTCAGCTGATTTCTCAACAGAAACCATACAGGCCAGAAGGGAGTGGCAAGAAATATTCAAAGTGATGAATACCAAGAACCTACAACCAAGATTACTTTATCCAG
Organism: Myotis nattereri; assembly: GCF_964212035.1. Classification (NCBI taxonomy): domain Eukaryota; kingdom Metazoa; phylum Chordata; class Mammalia; order Chiroptera; family Vespertilionidae; genus Myotis; species Myotis nattereri. The sequence goes on along the minus strand of NC_138077.1, from coordinate 58,852,007 downwards.
CAAAGCTATCATTCAGAATTGAAGGTCAGATAAAGAGCTTCACAGATAAGAAAAAGAAAAAATTAATTCTAAATTCTTTTATTATTATTATTATTTTAATCCTGACCCAAGGATATCCTTTTTTTTATTGATTTTAGAGAGAGACAGAAACATAGATGTGAGAGAGAATCATCGATCAGTTGTCTCCTATACATACCCCGACTGGGGATCAAACCCAAGACCTTTTGGTGTACAGGAAAATGCTCCAACCACCTGGGCCAGGGCTTAATTTCAAATTCTTTATTCCATGGGTCAAAAAAAATGTACATATAGCATCTAGTACAATTCATACAAGAAATACTTGTCGGATTGATATGACCCTATGTTAAAGTTGAAATATTTTGACTAGAGAAGATTTGAAAGATCTAATAGAAGGTTCACTTTTATTTTGCTTCACCATTGGAGTTATTGAGAAAAGCCTTGAGGCTAGAGAACAACACTCTCCTCTACTGTTTTTTAAGTAGAAGGTATGTTTTAGGAAACTGCTATGGAAATAAACGTCTACAGGTGCTGTTCAAAGTTGCATAGTAAGGCAGATCCTTCAAAAAGTCAAACAGTATGCTTCAGCCAGCATTTAAAACTTTTTTAATGTAGACATTTTTTTTGATTGTTACTTAAAAAATATTTGAATTTACTATTCTAATTGTGCATTCAGCCCAATATTGTACATTTGAAAAATAACGTGGGACATCTTTTCAAGAATTTAACTGTTTTGGCTACAAAACACAAAGCACAAATAAACACATATACCTTAGCTGCGTTGATGAAACATGTTTGCAATTGCCTTCCCAAAATCAGAAAATTTTCTGCAGCTGATGGAAGTAATTCATTGTAAAATTCCTCTGCATCTTCTCCTGGCTCTAAGCCCACACAGCAATGGCTGAAATAAGAGCACAAGTTTGTGACTCAGGTTGGGTTAATTATAAATTTCAATTGAATGCTAAAGCTTCTGTAGACACTGTGCCTTAATAAGAATTTTTAGTATCTTCCTTTAATTGTCAAGTCAATAAAGAACTTTTGCTGGAAAATTATTTAACAACTTTCTAGAAAAGTCATGCGGGTTTTGCCTATACTTAGAGCCAGGACTCATGTGTCCTAAAAACCTATTTGTCAACTCTTCAGGAAACAAAATGCACTTGACTCACATTAAAGAGAAATGAGGTAAGTTTTCAGTGAATGGACTACAAACATTCTAAAAGTAATAGGATACCTTGATAGTCTAATTTATTAATATCATTTGTGTTAACGGATACATTTTAGACATCAAATAGCTGAAAAAATACCCAGGGTGAGATTAGTCTGCAAGGGACATATTAGAAAATCAAATACTCTAATTTTATACCAATTCAACTTTCTAATAGAGCTAATTTCCTAAAAGCTGCAAAATATTTGACTGCATATTCCTTACATCAGAAGAGGAAACTCAAGCATGGTCTCTATACGTGTCATAAATAAGTACTGTTACCTGAGGCTTTTCCACAACATATGCAGACACTGATGAGCAATAGTGACTACAGACAGATTATGCTAAAAACTTAACTGGCTAATGCTCAATGTATCTGTTTTGTTTTTGGGTTTGCACATCAAGTCCTAAAGTCAATAGACTAATGCTCATATGTATCAGTTTCTGTTTGGCTCCTAAAGTTACTTATTTAAGAATACCTATTTTTTTTTTAAAATATATTTTATTGATTTTTTACAGAGAGGAAGGGAGAGAGATAGAGAGTTAGAAACATCGATGAGAGAGAAACATCGACCAGCTGCCTCCTGCACAACCCCCACTGGGGATATGCCTGCAACCCAGGTACATGCCTTTGACCGGAATCGAACCCGGGACCCCTCAGTCCGCAGGCCGACGCTCTATCCACTGAGCCAAACCGGTCTCGGCTAAGAATACCTATTTTTATAGAGAACATTAACAAATAAAATCATCCTATATAATAAAGAGGCAATATGCAAATTGACTGTCACACCCTCACACAAGATGGCCACCCCCATGTGGTTAAAAGATGGCCACCACAAGATGGCCAACAGGGAGAGCAGTTGGGGGGGGGGGGGGACCAGGCTTGCAGGGGAGGGCAGTTAGGGGCAACTGGGCTGGCAGGGAAGGGCAGCTGGGGACTTTCGGGCTGGCAGGGGAGCAGTTAGGTGTTGATCAGGCTGGCAGGGGAGTGGTTAGGGGGTGATCAGGCTGGCAGGCAGAAGCGATTAGGGGCAATCATGGAAGGCAGGTGGTTGGGAGCCAGCAGTCCCGGATTGTGAGAGTGTGCAGGGTGGGCTGAAGGACACCTCCACCTCCCAACCCACCCCCCGCTGCCGGTGCACAAATTTCGTGCACCGAGCCTCTAGTGTTTTTATATGTTCACAAACATTGCATTCCACTCAAGAGAGCACAGATCAACCAATATTTTCATGAGCTTACACATCTAACCAAAACAAAGACATAGAGCTTTATTTACTTATGTAAATAATCTTGAAAATCAAAGTATAAAAAAAGTACTAAGTATACCACTGTTTTGTTTTTTTAAAGTATACGTTGATTCTGTCTTTCACCTAATAACAAAGTAGGAGTAAGCAGTTTCAAAAGCTAAATTCACTTAGTAAAGCACACGTTCAGTTAGTTAATTTGGAGGTGGCTTAGACACTGAGAACATCTGGTTTATTTTATCAACTCTTTCAAAATAAAAGATTTTGACCTCTTTTCTCTAAATTTTTAGCATGGCAGTAGACCAGTAAATGCTGCTTCTAAATATTGACAGGATTGGGATTACCTAATGAAATACACAATTGAGATAGCTAAATCAACACAAAGTGAAATGAACAGTTTCTGTTCTCCTATACTACCTTTGCTTATGCCTTTCATTTCAGCACCTATTTCATTCTGCCTTGTACAATAAATTCACATGACTGTGACATCCATCTCTATGGTAAGTTTTTCCAGTATAGAGTCAGTGCCTTAATAGTTTCATTTCTTCCTATAATTCTCAGTCAATAAAGAGTCTACTGGCACTTGGAATTCAATGGTGAGCAAAAGACATTATCACGATCTTCATAGAGCTTATGGAGCAAAATTTTAGACAGTGAAATATTCACATATTTATATATACTAGAGGCCTGGTGCACAAAAATTTGTGCACTCGGGGCGAAGGGGGGGTCCCTCAGCCCGGCCTGTGCCCTCTCACAGTCTGGGACCCCTCGGGAGATAACGACCTGCTGGCTTAGGCCTGCTCCTGGGTGGCAGAGGGCAGGCCCAATCCCTAGGTGCAGCCCCTAGTCGGGCTCAGAGCAGGGCCAATTGGGGAGATGGGGAGCCGCCCCCTCTCATGCACAGAGCAGGGCGGATCGGGAGGTTGCGATGCCAACCTCAGTCACGCTCAGGGTAGGGGTGATTGGGGGGTTGGGGCACAGCCCCGTCACACTCAAGGCAGGGTCGATGGGCAGGTTGCGGCGCCACCCCGTCACGCACAAAGCAGGGCCAATCAGGGGGTTGGGGCGCTGCCCCCTGTCACTCACAGAGCAGGGCCCATCAGGGGGGTTGGGGCTCCATACCCTGTCACACACAGAGCAGGGCCCATCAGGGGGTTGGGGAGCTCCCCCCTGTCACACATAGAGCAGGGCCCATCAGGGGGTTGGGGTGCTGCCCCGTCACACACAGAGCCACAGGGCAATCAGGGGGTTGGGGAGCTCCCCCCCTATCAGGCACAGAGCAGGGCTGATCAGGGGGTTGGGGCGCCTTCCCCTGTCACGAACAGAGCAGGGCAGATAGGGAGGTTGTGGCCCTGCCCCCTGTCACACACAGAGCCGCAGGGCGATCAGGGAGTTTGGGCGCTGCCCCTGTCACGCTGATCCCAGTGCCAGGAGGCATATTACCCTTTTACTATATAGGATAAAGGCCAGGTGCACGGTTGGGGGCCGGCTGGTTTGCCCTGAAGGGTGTCCTGGATCAGGGTGGGGGTCCCCACTGGGGTGCCTGGCCAGCCTGGGTGAGGGGATGATGGCTGTTTGCAGCTGGTCACACACCCTTCATGGTGGGGGTCCCCACTGGGGTGCCTGGCCAGTCTGGGTGAGGGGCTGAGGGCTGTTTTCAGGCTGGCGGATGACTGAAGCTCCCAACTGCTCCTTTTTTTCTTTTGTTTTTTTATTCTGGGCCAGCTTTAGCTCTGAGGCTCCAGCTCTTAGGCCTCCGCTGCTGAAAGCAGGTTTCTGGCCTTTGTTTACCTTCTGTATTTGAAACAATGTTGCGATCCTGCTGGCTGAAGCACTGCGATTAAAGCAGGTTTCTGGGGTTTTGTTTAGCTTCTATATTTGTAACATAGTTGCTTAGAGTTGCAGCTCAGAGGCCGGCAGTGGCAGGTGGGGAACGTTGGTTTCCTCCGTCACTGAAGCAAGCAAGCAAGCCTCATGTTCGCTTCCAGCTGCCTGGCTGCCGGCCGCCATCTTGGCTGGCAGTTAATTTGCATATCACCCTGTTTAGCCAATGGGAAGAGTAGCGGTCGTACGCTAATTACCATGTTTCTCTTTTATTAGATAGGATTTGTGAGAAAAAACAACATACAGTGTGAAAGAAAAATACAACCATACCTACAATAGGAGGCTGCCAATGCTTGTTAGGCAAATGAATAAAAAGGAGCGAATGTTGAAAATAAGAATCTAACAATATATTTCCCAAGAACACAGACTTATTGCTTCATTTTACCTTAATATCTGTGTAAGCTGGGAAATTGTAGTCCAACCACCCTGGATTCGAGAACAATCTTGACTGAGCACCAAGAGGCAATATCGAATGAGGTCATAACAATATATATCCTGTTTGATTTTCTTCAACTCTGAGCTTCCTAAAGGTGTGTTGTTTATTATTTCTAAGGCAAAAGAAAATAAGATATACTTACTTTTACTTAATAAATTCAAAAACTATTTTTTATAGGTTGAATAGTAACTAAAAATAATTTAAAAGAGAAAGCACTGCTTTATCATGATGTTAAGGTTTCTATGAACAAATTACAGCGAACCCTTTATTTTAAGGATCTCGATTCAATGGACTTGGGATTTTTTGTTTGTTTTTTGTTAATCCTCACCTGAGGATATTTTTTCATTGATTTTTAGAGAGAGTGGAAGGGAGGGGGAGAGACACAAGAGACAGAAACATCAGTATGAGAGAGAGACATCAATTGGTTGCCTCCCAGATGAGTCCCGATCAGAGCCCAGGATCAAGCCTGCAATTGAGGTCCATGCCCTTGACTGGAATCGAACTTGGGACCCTTCAGTCTGCAGGCCAACGTGCTATTCACTGAGCCAGACTGGGTAGGGCCGAGCTTTGGACTTAATGGACAAAATTTCCAGTCCTTATGTCATATGTGAAAATTAACACCTTGTTAATTTTAAAATGGTTTTAACAAAGATTTGCTTATAATTAAATTAACAAGTTATTTTTTTATTATGAGTTGAGTTATTTTTAATAAATTTTAGCAAATAGGCCATATATTGGAAAAAATACTAGTAATTTTGCCAACATAAATAAATATTACGTATCTACAATTATAGTCTACATATTTAAATCCAAGATTCACTGCTCATTAATGTTCCTCGAATGATTAGCATGTGATCACACCCCATCGCTAGTGGTAATTGGTTCTGTTGTTGCACGGAGTGACTTTCTGCAGTATTTCTTGTTTGTTTTTTATTGGTTTTTTTTTTTTTTTTACAGAGAAGAAGAGAGAGTTAGAAACATCGATGAGAGAGAAACATCAATCAGCTGCTTCCTGCAACCCTCCTACTGGGGATGTGCCCACAACCAAGGTACATACCCTTGACCGGAATTGAACCTGGGACGTTTCAGTCTGCTGGCCAACACTCTATCCACTGAGCCAAACCAGTTAAGGCTCTGCAGCAGGTTTAAGGGATGCCGGCCAAAGTCAAACGTGCATTAAGCCATAGCCCAGCTGTGTGCATTTTGTTTACTCATGGTGACTGGTGAATGCACACATTTATTAGACCTATTCAGTATAAATTTAAAATTATAGTAATACATACAGAAAACTTTTCTATGAAATTAAACTTTTCATACATGCTTAATTACACAAACATGTCTATATAAGTAAAACAGGTAAACTAATTTGTCAATTTTTTAACATATGCATTTGGAAAACCTACTTTATACTATAATAGACTTTGGGCTTTAACAGACACCCCCTTGCTGGAATTAGTCCACTATAGTGAGATTTTACTGTAGAAACAAATACTAAAATTGTACCCATGATGGAATTGTTTTATTCCTTAAACAGTGTTAGCCAATCACAAAAAGATTTTCTTACCTTTTAACTTCAACAGTATAACAGGGACATTCTGCTCAGGACTTTTTGCAACTTCAGCAGCTAGAGATAAAATCCTTGGGTCTGTACTTGGCTTCATTTCTCATATCACCTGTATTTTAACAGAATCAGGAAAAGAAAGGTCAAATACCCTAAAATATTTACTCCCTAAAGTTTTGAAATATAGTTTCAATATAAATGAAAACTTAACGTTACTTGCTTTGTTTAAGAAATGAAAGGTAGATTTTATTTTGTTTTTCATTTCTCCCTTATAGAAATCTCTTGTTTTCCTAAGTAGTGTACCTCTAAAAGAGAGAAGAGACCCCTATACTTTACTGTAACAGCTACAGTAGGTATTATTTATTGTGTACTCACTAACAGTCAGGAACTGTGTCTGGGGCTTCACATTCACTTTTTCTAATCTGAACAACAATCCTAGGATAAGAATTAATTTTCCTTTATCATAAAAGAAAAATCGCATATGCATAAAAGAGCTAACATAGGCCCAAGGCTGCTATTTTTTCAAAGGTCTCCTTACAAGGCTGGTCCTCGGCTGGTGTCTAGAACTTGGATTTTAGGTTTCTACCATTCCCTAATAAGAATGACTCACTGTGCCTAAACCATGTGATTTATGCTGAATGCCTACTTTCCTACCTGAAATTTGGAATCTGGTACATGGTAACAGAGATTGTCTACACAACTATCCTCCAATAAAGACTCTGGTCACTGAATCTCTAGTGAGCTAACCTAATAGACAACACTTCAATATGTTGTCAAAACTCATTGCAGGAGAAATTAAGAATGTCCTATGTGACTCTACTGGGAGAGGACTTTTGGAAGTTTGTACTTGTTTTCCTCTAGATCAGTGATGGCGAACCTTTTGAGCTCGGCGTGTCAGCATTTTGAAAAACCCTAATTTAACTCTGGTGCCGTGTCACATATAGAAATTTTTTGATATTTGCAACCATAGTAAAACAAAGACATATTTTTGATATTTTATATATTTAAATGCCATTTAACAAAGAAAAATCAACCAAAAAAATGAGTTTGTGTGTCACCTCTGACACGCGTGTCATAGGTTCGCCATCACTGCTCTAGATCTTGCCCCATGGGCCTTTTTCTTTTGATTTTGTTTTGTATCTTTTCATCACTATAATAAATCACAACCCAGCCGGCATGGCTCAGCGCCGACCTATGAACCAGGAGGTCACAGTTGGATTCCCAGTCGGAGCACATGCCCGGGTTGTGGGATCAATCCCCAGTAGGGGGCGTGCAGGAGGCAGCCAATTGATTCTCTCTCATCATTGATGTTTCTATATGTCTCCCCCTCTCCTCTCCTCTCTGAAATCAATAAAAAAATATTACAAATAAGTAAATCATAGTCATGAATACGGTGATATCCTGAGAACTGTGAGCCCTCCTATCAAATTATTGAACCTGGGATTAGTCTTGGAGATCCCCAACACACAACTCAGAAATGCTGTTTAATTATAAAATAATCAAAGCTTGTTTATAAAAACAGACTGAATAAAATCAATTATCTTAAACACTGTTTTAAATCCACATTCCAATTCAATTTGTTGCTAAAGCTTTTCTTTATAAAAATAATTTAAAGCATTCAAAGCTCAAAGATATCACTTTTTTTTTTTTTTTGATGCACACTGACCACCAAGGGGTAGACGCTCAATGCGGAAGCTGCCCCATGGTAACCAATGTGCTCCCACAGTCAACCTCCCACAGTCCCTCCCCCGCCGCTGGCTGGCTCCCCCACAGGCCTCAATCACCAGCCAGGCCGAGGGACCCCACCCGCGCACAAATTCATGCACCGGGCCTTTAGTGTTTAAATAATCCATAATATATCCATGGCATAGAATACTGTGCATCAAATCAAAGAATGAAGGAAGTCTATGTGTACTGATGTTGAAAGATCTTCAAGACAAACTCAATGAAAAAATAACACAAAAGAGAAGATAATACAGAGGGCTACTATTTATATGAGCAAAATTAGATTTAGATTAGCAAAACTAGTTTCATCCAGTGTTTTTGCTTTTTAATTTTTTTAAAACTGATTTTTAGAGAGAGGAAAAAGGCAGAGGGAGAAAGAGAGAGAAACTTCGATGTGAGAGCAAAACACCAATCCCTGCCTGACCTGGAATCTAACTGGCAGCCTCTAAGTGCCTGGGACAATGCCCAAACAAATGAGGTCACACCAGCTAGGGCAGTTCCATTCAGCTTTCTAAGAACATTCTGTGTGAAAGACAAGAAAGGCATCTGTATTAGTATCTATTGCTGCATAACAAATTGCTGTAAAACTAGCAGCTTAAAACAAGAAGCATTTATTATCTCTCAGTTTCTTAAAGATATCACTCTTAAAAAAGTGCCATATTTTATATGCATACCCTACTTAATCCTCATAACAAGACTGTAAGCCATAATCATCTCCATTTTACAGATAAGAAAAATAAAGCTTGAAGAACTTAAGAAACTTGTCATGGTTCCACCAGCATGCATTCAAATTCAAATCAGTCTGACTCCAAAGTCTACGGTTTTAATTACAATGTTTATAATATTCCCTCCCATATAAAACAGTAAAAAACACAAAACATACCCAAATCACCTATTCTAAATCACTTTTTTAGCTATTATTCACCACACTTGTCCATCCTTATATTGAAGAGTTGGCCATAATACATGCATACCAAATCATTCCTTATTAGGTAAAATATGAATTATTTAAAAAAACAAATTTTCAGGAACTATTTTAAAGAAAGTCCAGCACATCTTCCAGCACATAGCAGGCATACAACTTTCCAAGAATGTAGGTATAAATACCTCATTCTTTTCAATGGCAACATTAAGCTATGCTTCCTCTATCAGAGTGAATCAAAATACAGCAGTCCCTCCTTTATCCATGGTTTTACTTTCTGCAGTTTCAATTACCCGCGGTAACAGAGGCCCAGAAATATTAAATGAAAAATTCCAGAAATAAACAATTCATTATTTTTAAGTTGCAGACCATTCTAAATAGTATGAAATACATGAAATCTTGTACCATCTCACTCCCTTCTGCCCTGGATGTGAATCATCCCTTTGTCCAGTGTCTCCAAAGTCTTTCTGCCAACTAGTCACTTAGAAGCCTTCTTGGTGATGACATAGGACTGTTCTGGTATTGCAGTGCTTGTATTCAAGTAACCCTTATTTTACTAAATAATGGCCCCAAAGTGCAAGAGTAGTAATGCTGGACAATTTGGATATGTCAAAGAGAAGCTGTAAAGTGCTTTCTTGAAGTAAAAAGGTGACTACCGTACAATGGGATATTTTGAGAGAGACCACATTCACATAACTTTTATTAGTTTGTTATAATTGTTCTATATTATTAGTTATTGTTAGTAACCTTTTACTGTGCTTAATTTATACTGGTAAACTTCATCATTAGTATATGTACATAGGAAAAAAATATAGTATATGTATGGTTTGGTGCACCTGTGGTTACAGGCATCCATTGAGGGTGAGAAGGGGGCTGTGTATTTAAACATCTCCTCTACTGGAAGTCATTCAGAGTGTATGCTATAATCAGTAATGCGGTAATGAATATTAATGTACCCTGGTACATGTCTTTATGCACTCATCTGGTACTTTGTAAGATGAATTTTCCTTGAAGTTGTATTTATCAGTTTTATAATTTTTATGTGGTCAAGCATAATAATCTTTTCCTTTATGGCTCCTGCCATTGGTGTCATGCTCCCTATCCAAAGACCTAAATATATATTCTCCTATTTTTGTGCTTTTGTTGTATTTTCATTTAACTTATTTATATCTCCAATACATATGTTATTTTTCTGAATGGTGTAGATGGGAATCTAAAATTTTTAAGCTAGATGAGGTTACTGGTGAAATAAGAACAAATGCACATGGCTGTCATAAATTCCTGAGATAATTAGTCATGGACAGATATAACAGAAACTATCTGAAATTCTACTTGAGTGTATTTTTGGATTTTATGTAGTTCATTAATCTATTTGCTCATTCCTAGGCTGGTACAACATAATTTGGAGAAAATTCACACTAGAATGTAAGCTTTATGAGGGCAAAACTCATTCCACCCTTGATAGCTGCCTGCTTCTCTCTGGTTCATTGCTATATACCCAAGAGGCGAGACTAGAGCTTGGCATAGGGTAGAAACTTAATGAGTATATCTTGAGAGAACAAATAAAGGCACCAACTTTGAGCGTTCTAAAACTCAATTTCTTGACCCTATGCTTTTCTCCTTGTTACACAAAAATGGAAACCTAAGATTTCTGGTTGGAAGCCTTTTAACAGGCTTAAAACACTGTTCTTGCTCTCTGGCTAACATAATAAAACCGCTGAAACATTATTATCACCCAACACGTGGGGGGACACTATATTAGATGCAAGGGTCACAAAGATTTTATTTAGGACATATTCCCTCCAATGTGGTGATTGGGAAGGAAAAGTGTACACACACACACACTCATATATGTAAAATAAAATAATTATATAAAGTGTTAAGTGCCAAAGGGATGACACAGAAGATAATACAGATCATAGAGTCAAAATACTGGGCTTCCCTGAACCAGTTTTCTTGTTTGTAAAATAAACAAAGCAGCAATCCCTACTCCCTAGAATAATTCAAGATTTAGAAGAGAAGGCAGTCACCGAGGATGGCCCTAAAATGTTGCATGACAGTAAAGTCTCGATATTAATAACCACTTGCAGAGCTTTTATTACGTTGAGCTTTGAATGCTTTCATGTATTAACTCATTTGATTCTGTCAACAACTCCAAGGTGTAAGAACTATTATTTTCTCCCCCGATTTTTACAATGAGCATACTTCACTTTTGTTTGCATAAAGTCACACTGTCAAGTATGAAGTTCAAATCCAAAGATTCTGGGTTTGACTTCACCACCACAGAACAACGTCTCAGTACACCTTCACCTTAAAAGAGTCGCATTTAGAAAAAAAACAAAGAAAAGAAAAAAAAGAGTCGCATTTAGATAAGCAGATAGATTCTGGGAGGCATTCATCTGCCTGCCTGGGACAATACATTGACAAATCTGGCTAAGGCATTAGTTAAGTAAGGGAGTAGAGTTTTATTACATTATTAACCTTTTTGGAGGTGCTTCTCCTCTAAGACAACACTTCCCTCATCTTTATCACTATTAAACTCATGAACTTTCTGACAGGAAAAAAAAGAAAGAATTATTTTCTACTATAAATGCTATTACCCTGTTGCCAGAGCACAAGCTCCGGCCTTGATCCTTCAGGAACCTGGTCGCCTCGGCTGCGCGGTTTACTGCCTCCACGGATCACTGTGAGGGAAATAATAAGACAACACAAGGCAATGGCGTTGAAATTGATCCTAAACATCTGCAGTTTCGAACTCCGAATCTTCTCTCCGCCTCGCTTCACGCGACCTGAACCTGTGGGTCCTAATCGTGCCGAGAACTTCCTCTGGAAATAAGTCAGAAAACGATTGCCTAGGTAACGGCGTCGCCTTCCAGTCAGGTCCCGGGGCCGAGGCTCTAAGGCCGCGAGCTCCTTCACTCCTGATTCTAGAACCAACTTGGGCGCTACCAGGCCTCGGGCCCCGAGTCCGCCCCTCCCGGGCCTCAGTTTCCAGGCTAAATCTCCACAGAACGGGCGTGCAGCAGGCCCATTCTCCCGTTCAGGGCTCCCGCAGTCCGGGTCGCTAGCTCCAGAAGTCTGGCGCCCCCGCCTCTCGGTACCTCGGGGCCCGCTCCCTTCCCCGCCGCCACCTCAGGCCCGTTACCTCATCCCACTCCGCGTTCCTCCACCGAAAGACCCCACTCCCACCGCGCACCTCCGCGGCACGGCGTTCCCGGAGCGGCGTGCGTCGCAACGCGGGAAAAGGCCTGGAGGCGGGACCGGGATTCTCGGAGCCAAGGGGCGGGGCGCCTTCCGCCAGGCAGCCAATCAGCACTCGAGATGCTCCCAGTGGGCGCGCGCGTTGGGCGCGGGGCGGAGTCTCGGTTGGCCGCTCCGGCGGCCGCGAACGCTGCTCCTCAGGCTGAGGTGGCAGAGGGTCCGGAGGCGCGTCCGCGGCGAAGGCGAAGTCGGAGCCGACGGAGAATAATGAATGGACCCTGGTACGTCGACAGTCGCGAGCGGATTCTCAAGTTGGGCGACAGTTTTGAGAAGCAGCCGCGATGCGCCTTCCACACGGTGCGCTGTGAGTGAGGACAATCCCGGGGAAAGGGGGGAGCTCTGGGGATGGGGGTTTGGAGGCACAAACGTCTCCGAGTTGTGTTTCCACGGAGGACTCCATTATTTTGCTGGAGAACGGGGCGGCCCCGCGCGATCCACCGCCCTGCCTGGAGTCCTCGGGGCATCGGGGGAAGGAGCAGGTGTGGAGAAACCCTGGACAGAGAGATTTCAGTAAAACCAGCAGGCGAAAGGGAAACTTTGTGAAGAGGGTCTGCAGCAGTGACTGTGGAGACAGACGTGACTGCTAGGCGATACGAAGGTGGAAAGGAAAACAGCCAGGTGGCAAGTGGAAGGGAGCAAAGGACCCAGTTTAGACAGAGGGAGGGGGGATGCCCTGAGGCTGGTGGACAAATCATCCTTTTTTTTTCCCGTCACTTTTTCTGTTTGGCTAATTAGGGTTCTTATTTAGTGTGTTCCTGGGGAGAGGTTCTGAACCATTCTAATAATCTGCATCTCTCTTGATTTCCTGATGATCAAATACTGATCATCAAAGTACTGGAGGGTGTGTTATTCTTTATTGGAAAGATATTTACCTCCCTGTGATTTCTCCTTTTCATTTCCTTTTGGTTGTCTTCTGGAACTAGTTTTTGGTGTTTTTTTTTTTTTTACTTTTAATTTCTTTATTGATTAAAGTATTAGATATGTGTCCTTATCCCCCCATTACCCCCCCCCCTCCACTCATGCCCTCACCCCCCTGGTGTCTGTGTCCATTGGTTAGGCTTATATGCATGCATACAAGTCCTTTGGCTGATCTCTCCCCTTTACCCCCACCCTCCCCTACCTTCCCTCTGAGGTTTGATGGTCTGATTGATGCTTCCCTGTCTCTGGATCTGTTTTTGTTCATCAGTTTATGTTGTTCATTATATTCCATAATGAGCGAGGTCATGTGGTATTTATCTTTCTCTGACTGACTTATTTCACTTAGCATAATGCTCTCCAGGTCCATCCATGCTGTGGCAAATGGTAGGAGTTCCTTCTTTTTTACAGCAGCATAGTATTCCATCATGTAGATGTGCCACAGTTTTTTAATCCACTCATCTACTGATGGGCACTTAGGCTGTTTCCAGATCTTAGCTATGGTGAATTGTGCTGCTATGAACATAGGGGTGCATATATCCTTTCTGATTGGTGTTTCTGGTTTCTTGGGATATATTCCTAGAAGTGGGATCACAGGGTCAAATGGGAGTTCTATTTTTAGTTTTTTGAGGAAACTCCATACTGTCTTCCATAGTGGCTGCACCAGTCTGCATTCCCACTAGCAGTGCAGGAGTGTTCCTTTTTCTCCACATCCTCTCCAGCACTTGTCGTTTGTTGATTTGTTGATGATAGCCATTCTGACAGGTGTGAGATGATACCACATTGTCGTTTTGATTTGCATCTCTCGGATGATTAGTGACTTTGAGTATGTTTTCATATGTCTCTTGGCCTTCGTTCTGTCTTCTTCGAAAAGTATCTGTTTAGGTCCATTGCCCATTTTTTGATTGGGTTGTTTATCTTCCTTTTGTTAAGTTGTATGAGTTCCCTGTAAATGTTGGAAATTAAACCCTTATCAGATATAACATTGGCAAATATGTTCTCCCATGCAGTGGGCTTTCTTGTTGTTTCGTTGATGGTTTCTTTTGCTGTGCAGAAGCTTTTTATTTTGATGTAGTCCCATTTGTTTATTTTCTCTTTAGTTTCCAATGCCCTAGGAGCAGTATCAGTGAAGAAATTGCTTCGGCATATATCTGAGATTTTGCTACCTGTGGATTCCTCTAGTATTTTTATGGTTTCCCGTCTTATGTTTAAGTCCTATTCTTTTTTGTGTTGTTGAGGTTGAAAAGGGAGCTCTTTTGTTTTAATAGTTGGATGATATAGATTACAGAAAGGAAAATATAGCATATTATGATTTGGTATGTAAAACATTCATTCTTTGCATAATAGCCCTTATAAAATTAAAGAGCGGAAAGGAAACTTTGAGATCATTGAGTCATAACCTCTTATTTTTCTGTGCCAAAATTGTAAAGTAGGTATTTTTTCACTTCCTTTCCCCAGCTCTGCCTTTCCTTGGTGTCTAGTGTCTCAGTTTTACATTTTTCTGTCTTCCTGCTCCTAGACCAGTCGTCGGCAAACTCATTAGTCAACAGAGCCAAATATCAACAGTGCAACGATTGAAATTTCTTTTGAGAGCCAAATTTTTTAAACTTAAACTATATAGGTAGGTACATTGTTATTAACTTAATTAGGGTACTCCTAAGGCTTAGGAAGAGCCACACTCAAGGGGCCAAAAAGCCGCATGTGGCTCGCAAGCTGCAGTTTGCCGACCACGGTCCTAGACCATCCAGAGGTCTTTATGGTTTTTACTCTGAAGTGTTCCATGCTTCAACCAAAACACTGCATTAGAACTTCCATTCCCAAAATGTTTAGTAAGTTTTAGACAATCTAATTATATTGACTCATAGTAAAGATATGAAGAACCAATAGGCTTCTAATTTTCCAAGGATATACTTACATTTTATAAAGGGTTTTGTTAAGAAAATCAATATCCAATTGATGGAATAAATGGGGGAGATATTTGTAAACAGAGGCTCTTAAACAGTGCCCCTTGAGTTCTTCTCCATACTTTGTTATTCTAAGCTCCCCACAGTGAGACAGTAAGTGCTGGCTGTAAAGTTTCTTGCCTTCTTCAGTCCCATTTTACAAAAGTATGTTGTAGTTATTATCTTGTTTCCCCATGACTTTCTCTCAACTAGTATTACCTCTCTTCTTTCCTCTTCTTTCTCAGGTATACAGTAGTCTTTATTTTCCAAATTACAGAATTTAAGATAATAAAAATTTGCTCAAGAATATATGTTCATCTAACTTGGGTGTATATTCTCTTTTTAAGGGTGTGAACCCAAAATTAAGTGAATAAAAATAGCCTTTGAAAAGCACTTTGCAGGAGTTTCAAAGCCTTTCGTTTGTAAAAGTTCTCAAAATGCTGGAATTGTGACTTAAGAGTCTGAGAATCAGATGATCCACCTACAAGAATGAAAATAAACTAAACAACAACCACAATAAACCCAGATGTGTGAATACACTCTTAGTCCTGTGGAAGACATTAGAAAGGTTTTCAGCTCTTTGGTTTTATTCTTGTTGTTGAAGCAGGCAGAGTATTTCTATATTTAATTAAATACTAGAAGCCTGGTGCACAAAATTCATGCACTCGGGGCGTCCCTCAGCTCGGCCTGTGCCCTCTCGCAGTCAGGGAGCGGGCCTAAGCCAGCAGGTGGACATCCCCTGAGGGGTCCTTAGCCTGCCGCAGAGGCGGGAGAGGCTCCTGCAACTGCCGCTGTGCTCGCCAGCTGTGAACCCGGCTTCTGGCTCCCCCTATGGGAATGCACTGACCATCAGGGGGCAGCTCCTGTGTTGAGCGTCTGACCCCTGGTGGTCAGTGCACATCATAGCAACTGGTCATTCTGCTGTTCAGTCGATTTGGATATTAGCCTTTTATTATATAGGATAAGTAATTGTATTAGAAAGCCAAAGAAAATAACATAGATGAAGGAGATCCAGAGAGAAAAAATAACAGTAAAATTGGTGGTGAAATTTCCAAACCAAGGAGAACTGAAAGAAATAAACTATTTAGTTTGGAATCAGCAACTTACAAGAGAATGCATTTGACATTTGGAAGCATATAGAAAGCATGAAGATGAGATTATTCAACAAATTCTAAAATTCTAGAACTATATTTAACCCCTTGAAACTGAAAACTTGTCCACTTTTTAAAAAACTTGTTTTGCCTTAGCCGGTGTGGCTCAGTTGGTTGAGCTTAGTCCCATGCATCAAAAGGTCACAGGTTGGATTCCCTGGTCAGGGCATATATCCTGGTTGCTGGCTCCATCCCCAGTAGGGGGCGTGCAGGAGGAGGCAGCTGATCCATGTTTCTCTCTCTTGGATTCTTTTCTCTCTCTCTCTCTCTCTCTCTCTCGGATTAAAAAAACCAACATTTTTTTTAAAAAAAACTTTTTGTTTGAAGGTAAATAAAAGACATTGCTTAAATAACATAATAAAAAGAGAAATTTATCTTAATAGAATAATAGAAATGCAAATAGGTTCAGAATAGTTTTGATAGACTTATTTATTTTATTTTATTTTATTTGTAAACTAGAGGCCCGGTGCATGAAAATCATGCACTCGGGGGAGGAGGTCCCTCAGCCCAGGAGCCCTTGGGGGATGTCCGACTGACAGCCTAGGCCCGCTCCCAGCCGTCAGTCGGACATCCTTAGCGCTGCTGCAGAGGTGGGAGAGGCTCCTGCCAACACCACTGTGCTCACCAGCCATGAGCCCAGCTTCTGGCTGAGTGGCACTCCCCCTGTGGGAGTGCACTTACCACCAGGGGCCAGCTCCTGCATTGAGCGGGATCAAGCAAAATTGGCTCTCCGACATCCCCCGAGGGCTCCCAGATTGCGAGAGGGTGGAGGCCAGGCTGAGAGACCCCACCGGTATACAATAAGGGCTGGGAAGGGACACGGGAGGGGGTGTCCAGCCCATCTTGCTCAGTCCCGATTTGCCAGACACCAGCAGCAAGCTAACCTACCGTTCAGAGCGTCTGCCCCCTGGGGGTCAGTGCACATCATAGCGAGCAGTGGAGCAGCCTTAGCATTTCATTAGCATATTATGCTTTGATTGGTTGAACTGACGACTGGACAACCAGACACTTAGTATATTAGGCTTTTATTATATAGGATAATTCTTTATTATTGAAAGTATTACTTAATGCCCCCTTTTTTCCCCCATTGACCCTCTCCAGCCTGCCCCTGCCCCTCCCCAGGTTCTCACCGCCCCATGTGTCCATGGGCCATGTATATATGCATACAAGGTCCTTGGTTGATTACCTCCCACCCACCCAGCTTCCCCCGCCTTCCCTCTGAGATTCCGCACTCTATTCTATGCTTGTGTGTCTCTGGACCCACTCTGTTCATCAGTTTATTTTGTTACTTAGATTTCATATATGAGTAAGATCATGTGATACTTCTCTTTCTCTGACTGACTTATTTCACTTAGCATGATACTCTCCAGATCTCCCTCCATGCTGTCTCAGAGGGCAAGAGATTCTTCTTTTTTACTGCTGCATAGTATTCCATGGTATAAATGTACCACAGCTTTTTAAATCTACTCATCTACTGATGATGAGTCTTGCAGTAAAGATGAATCTAATCCTCAAAACAATTAGAACACAAACACATAATTTAACTTAAATTACTTTATACTTAAAAATAAATTTGGCCCTAACTGGTTTGGTTCAGTGGATAGAGCATAGGCCTGTGGACCAAAGGGTCCCAGGTTTGATTCAGGTCAAGGGCATGTACCTTGTTTGCGGACACATCCCCAGTAGGGGGTTTGCAGGAGGCAGCTGATCGATGTTTCTCTCTCATCAATGTTTCTAACTCTCTATTCCTCTCCCTTCCTCTATGTAAAAAATCAATAAAATATATTTTTTAAAAAATTGGTGCCCTAGCTGGTTTGGTTCAGTGGATAGGGCATCAGCCTGAGGACTGAAGGGTCCCAGGTTCAAATCTGGTCAAGGGCACATGGGTTACGGGCTCCATCCCCAGTAGGGGGCGTGCAGGAGGCAGCCCATCAATGATTCTCTTGCATCATTGATGTTTCTATCTCTCTCTCCCTCTCCCTTCCTCTCTGAACACAATAAAAATATTTGGTGTGGTTCAGTTGGTTGGGCATCAACTCATGCATCAAAAGAGTTATGGGCTGGATTCCCCAATAGAGGGCATGCAGGAGGCAGCTGATTGATGTTCTGCTCTCACATGATGTTTCTCTTCTCCCTTCTCTCTTCTTCTCTTTCTAAAATTCAATAAAAAGGCCCCCTTCCCGGAGCCCGTAGCGCCTGCTAGGCATGCGCCGACCGCGACTGCGCGTGCCTGGCTGTGCCTGCGCCCCACTGCCCGCCGCCAAAATAACCCCCCAAAAATAAAAAAATAAAAAAAAATAAAATTCAATAAAAATATTTTTTAGAAAGAAGTTTGCAGGTGGTTCAGAGAAGGAGTATGAACCAGAGTCAGTTATGAAGATCTCTTAGGAACCCATTATATTAAAGACATTGTGTTAGGAGCCACAATCCTGAAGGAATTCAAATATGAGGCATTGTGCTTTAAAAGTTATGGAGACTTGGGGGGCGGGGGCAGGCTGGAGGGGGTTAGCGGGGGTAAAAAGGGGACATATATAATACTTTCAACAATAAAGAATTATTTTTTAAAAACAGTTTGGGAAAAAAAGTTATGGAGACTTGCCCTAGCTGGTTTGGCTTAGTGGATAGAGCATCAACGTGCAGACCAAAGGGTTCCGGGTTCGGTTCCGGGTTTGATTCCGGTCAAGAGCAGGAGACCACTAATTGATGTGTTTCTCTTACATTGATATTTCTCTCGGTCTTTTCCTCTCTCTCTTCCACTCTCTCTAAAAATCAAGGAAAAATATCCTCGGGTGAGGATTAAAAAATAAGTAAAATAAATAAATGTTATGGAGACTTGACTTGAGGTGCTGACCACATAATACAGTGTACAGATGATGTGTTATAGAATTGTGCACTTAAAACCTGTATAATTTTGTTAACAGTGTCACCCCAATAAATTAACAATAACTAAATAAATATTACAGTTCAATAGGACACAAAGAGTTAAATAATTTCAGGTAATATATGTTAGATTTTCATAAGTGATATGGTAAATGCTACAGAAATCGATAAGAGTAGAGATTTTGGAGAATAGGGAAAGGGCTAAACACAGAGACCCCTTCATAGAAGAGGGAATTTTAAAATAGGATTCCAATTCTAAGAGAGCAAAAGCGCAGAGAAAAGAAGGGCAAGCTCTAGGTACTTTGATAGTTTAGCCTTTTGTTGATTGGAAGCTAGTTTGAAATGAGGCAAGAATGGAAGGAGATGTCTCTGAAAAGATGTTATAAAAGAAGATATCGTTGTCTTCTCTCCCCATTGATGTTGATATCATGAAACTGATGTCAGAGGTTGTTGGCCAACCTCTCATCTTTTTATTCTAGCTGAATTTTGTGGTTCCTTATTATACATACAGAAGTAAACTGGGTTGTATTTTGTTTGTTTATTTGTAATATAAAGACTCTTTTAAACCATTTTAATTACTGGTTGTTGAAAAATGATTTATCACTCTGACACATGCTCATATCTAAGTAATAGGGTATTGTTCCATCTTATAACAGTCTGTATCCATATCTATTTTTAGATGACTTCAAACCAGCTTCTGTTGACACTTCTTGTGAAGGAGAACTTGAGGTCGGCAAAGGTGAACAGGTGACAATAACTCTGCCAAATATAGAAGTGAGTATATATATGTGTATATATATATATATATATATATATATATATATATTTATTTTAAATATATTTTTATTGATTTAGGGGGGAAGGGAGAGGGAGAGAGACAGAAACATCAATGGTGAGAGAGAATCATTGACCAGCTGCCTCCTGCATGGCCCACACAGAGGATTAAGCCTGCAACCCAGGCATTTGCCATGTGCCCTGACCGGGAATCAATCTGTGACCTGGTTCATAGATTGACACTCAACCACTGAGCCATGCTGGCTGGGCAGTATTTCTATATATTTATTTATTTATTTATTTAACTTATTTTTTAAAATTTTATTGATTTTTTAGAGAGAGGGTAAGGGAGAAGGAGAGAAGAGAAGAACATTGATGATAGAGAAACATCAATGGGCTGCCTCCTGCATGCCCCCTACTGGGGATTGAGGCCACAACCCAGGCATATGCCTGACTGGAATCGAACCAGAAACCTAGTAGTTCAGGGGACGACGCTCAATCCACTGAGCCATGCCGGCTGACCTATTTCTATATATTTAGGCTAAGGGGATATTTTTGTAAAATTCCCGCTGAATTTAAATTAAATAATTACACAATTCATGCATTAGGTAGCTATTGGGAATACAGAGATATATTTGACATGGTCAGTGTCCTAAAAAATGTTATTTAATGAGGAAGACAGGAAATAATGGATTATAATATAGAACCATAAGGACTATCACAAGAGTATATACAGAGTATTATGGGAGTACAAAAGTGAGATAACTCAGCCAGGAGAGGGAAATGAGACAAGAGTACATACTGTTTTGAAGTTGCCTAGTTGAAGAATAGAGGGAAGGACATTTTAGGCAGAGAAAAGAAAAAGATAATGGTCTAAGACAGCGGTTCTCAACCTGTGGGTCGCGACCCCTTTGGGGGTCAAACGACCCTTTCACAGGGGTCACCTAAGACCATCAGAAAACACATATATAATTACATATTGTTGATGTGATTAATCACTATGCTTTAATTATGTTCAGTTTGTAACAATGAAATTAGGGGTCACCACAACATGAGGAACTGTATTAAAGGGTCACAGCATTAGGAAGGTTGAGAACCACTGGTCTAAGACAAAGCAACTGAAGAGCCTATTACATTTGAAGAACTATATATAAGCTACTTTGGCTAGGTGGGTGCATTTGGGGACATACTGAGAGGTGGAAAGGTATTTAATAATCAGGAAGTGAAGGACCTTTGTGTAATGCATAAGTGTTTGAACGTATCCTGTAACTTTTAGACAGATAGAATGAAAGAAAATTGTTAAAATTACCACCTATCAAGAGCAAATATTTTTTTTCTTCTTGCAGTCCTTAAATAATTATGAATAAGAATAGAAATTACAATTTCAACTGAACTTTGTGAATTTTTCCTTCTTAATTAAAGAACTTCTTAAATAACAAGTAGGAGGTTTACTCTTCAGAGTTCTTAATTTTGTGGGTATTTTATGGAACTGTAATGATTATTAGTTTGAGGCATTTAGTTTCTTCTGTTTTCTTTATGAATTCATTTTTATCATCCTGGTAAAAATGCCTAGAAGCTTGGAGTCATCCCATAAAATAGAACTTTTATTATACTACTAGAGGCCCAATGCATGAAATTCATGCAAGGGGCTCGGCCCTTGCAGCCCCAGCTTCGTCTGGAAAGATGTCCGGTTTAATTAGCATATTATACTTTTATTTATTTATTTTTTAATTAATGCTTTATTGTTCAGATTATTACAGTTGTTCCTCTTTTTTCCCCCCATAGCTCCCCTCCACCCAGTTCTCACCCCACCCTCGGCCCTTACCACCCCCCACTGTCCTCATCCATAGGTGTACAATTTTTGTCCAGTCTCTTCCCTCATCCCCCACACCCCATTCCCCCCTCCGGAGAATAGTCAGTCCACTCCCTTTCTATGCCCCTGATTCTATTATAATCACCAGTTTATTCTGTTCATCAGATTATTTATTCACTTGATTTTTAGATTCACTTGTTGATAGATGTGTATTTGTTGTTCATTATTTGTATCTGTACCTTTTTCTTCTTCTTCCTCTTCTTAAAGGATACCTTTCAGCATTTCATTTAATACTGGTTTGGTGGTGATGAACTCCTTTAGCTTTTCCTTATCTATGAAGCTCTTTATCTGACCTTCAATTCTGAATGATAGCTTTGCTGGATAAAGTAATCTTGGTTGTAGGTTCTTGCTATTCATCACTTTGAATATTTCTTGCCACTCCCTTCTGACCTGCAAAGTTTCTTTTGAGAAATCAGCTGACAGTCGTATGGGTACTCCCTTGTAGGTAACTGACTTTCTTTCTCTTGCTGCTTTTAAGATTCTCTCTTTGTCTTTTGCTCTTGGCATTTTAATTATGATGTGTTTTGGTGTGGTCCTCTTTGGATTCCTTTTGTTTGGGGTTCTCTGCACTTCCTGGACTTGTAAGTCTATTTCTTTCACCAGGTAGGGGAAATTTTCTGTCATTATTTCTTCAAAGAGGTTTTCAATATCTTGCTCTCTCTCTTCTTCTGGCACCCCTACAATTCGGATGTTGGTATGCTTGAAGTTTTCCCAGAGGCACCTTACACTATCTTCATATTTTTGGATTCTTTTTCTTTTTGCTTTTCCAGTTGGGTGTTTTTTGCTCCTTTGTATTTCAGATCTTTGACTTGATTCTTGCGATCCTCTGGTCTGCTGTTGGAAGTCTGTATAATATTCTTTATTTCAGTCAGTATATGCTTAATTTCTAGTTGGTCCTTTTTCACAACCTTGAGGGTCTCACTAGACTTATTGAGGATCTCATTAAATTTATCGGCAGTCTCACTAGATTTCTTGAGTGTCTCACTAAGTTTATTGGCGGTTTCTAGAAAATTCTTGAAAAACCTTAAAAGTGTGGTTTTGAACTCTATATCCAGTAGTTTGTTGTCCTCCATTTCTGTCATTTGTGACCTGTTTCTTTGTCTCCGCATTTTTTATTCTTCCCTGTGTTGATAGAGTGGCTTTCTGTGTTAGGTGTCCTATAGGGCCCAGTGGCTCAGCCTCCCCAATTACCTGAGGTGGACATTCTTGGTGCACCCCCTTGTGGGCTGTGTGCACAGTCTTGTTGTAGTTAAGCCTTGATTTTTGTAGGTATCACTGGGAGGAATTGACCTCCAGGCCAATTGGCTATGAGAATCAGCTGTGTCTGAAGTGGGAGAACTTCTGTGCTGGAGACACCCTTCTGGGGCAAGACTTGCTTCAATGGGGCTTTGGTGCTCACTGAGTCTGCCACCTGAGTGTGTCCCTTATGGATCTGAGGAGTTGTAATCTGGATGGTCCCACTCTGACCACTGGGTACACTAGCTCTTGGATCTAAGGAGGTGCTAATTTAGCCTCTGCCTGAGGCTACCCAGCAGGAACTCAGCTGTGAAGGAATGCAAGCTGCTGTGGGGCCTTGGGCCAGCTGCAGTTGGTTAGGTAATTTTCAGATTGCAAAGGGCCAGGCCTTTCATATGCAAAAGCTGGTGCATAGCTTGGGTGGGGCGGGGTCGCAGGGGATCAACAGGGCAGAGCAAGCAGCTATGGCTGCTCCTCAGTCCTGTCCTAAGAGGCCCCGCTTCTTAGTGTCCCGGTAATCGCTGCAAGCACCTCTGAGAGAAAGCCGCCCTCCAGGTCTGACCGATGCCAGACAGTCTAGCCCAGCCGTGGGCAAACTACGGCCCACGGGCCGGATATGGCCCGTTTGAAATGAATAAAACTAAAAAAAAAAAAGACTGTACCCTTTTATGTAATGATGTTTACTTTGAATTTATATTAGTTCACACAAACACTCCATCCATGCTTTTGTTCCGGTCCTCCAATCCAGTTTAAGAACCCATTGTGGCCCTCGAGTCAAAAAGTTTGCCCACCCCTGGTCTAGCCTCTCCCTGTATGAGTCTGGGTCCCCAGAGACTTGCCCGGAACTGGAGTTCAGAGCAGTCGGGAGCTTGAGACTCCCTCCCAATTGAACAAGACAACCGTGTCCTCAGCCGCCAGTCCTTTCCGTGTGCACCTCCGTACCTCTGCACTTTACTTCCACACCACACCTCCTCTGAGTCTCTGTATGCTTTTCTCTTTCCTTCTAGTTGTAGAATTTCCACTCAGCCAGCTTTCGTGTGGTTCTGGATGATGTCTGTTTTATCTTTTTGTTGTATTTTTGAAGTGGTTGTGCGAGGCAGCAATTTCCAGTGTTTACCTATGCCGCCATCTTGGTTTTCCATCTGCTTTTATTATTATAGATACTTTAAAGAAGGTTCTCACGGTTCTTCAATAGGGTAGATTTTCTAATTCTCATTTCTCTAGGTTTTTGTTTGTTTGTTTTGATAATAACATATAGGAGAAACTAATAAAAAAGTAAGACAATTTAGTTGGTTAATACTGGGCATTGCAAATCTTTTTCTTTATAAACAGTTCTGTATGGTTAACTGCTATAAAATTTCAAAATGTTGAATTTTGAAAGGAAAAGACTGTTATGATTTGTCATTGGTGCAGTCCAAGTTTGGCATATTTTTAGTGCTGACTAAAAATATCGGGTACTTTTGTAGGCCTCAATGAAATAGCCCACTGGAAACTTCCAACTACAATTCCTATTATGTAGGAAATGCATCCTTACTGGTTGCTTATGACTTTATCCCTCAAACCTTAGACTTGTGAGAGTTCTATACTAGTATGTCTGGTAGACTATTATGCCATTCTATATATTGAACCCAGTCTGATTCCTTTCATTAAGTTTACTTAGCTCACATGGGAAAATAGCCCACCGCATTCTGGAGACTTCAGCCTATTTTAATACCAGAGTCCTATTTTAACAGCTTGTTGTAGTTATATTTTTAAATTAATTATATCTTTTGTCATTACATAATCAACCCTTTTTATCTTGTTTTGGTGATTTTTAAGCTTAAATGCCACCATATCTGATATTAATATTGCCACCTTTGCTTTCTGTTTGCATATTCATGGAATCTTAGTTCTTTTCCTTTTATTTAGTTGACATTTTGTTTTAAGTATATCTTTTGTTAACAGAATATTGTTTCATTTTTAAACCCAGTTTGACATTCTATTTTTACTAAGAGAATTATATCCACATTTAATTTGAAATTGACATACTTAATTTTTACTTGTATCATTTTGTATTTTTATTTTGTATGTTTATTATCATTTTGTATGTTTATTAGTTATTTTGATTTATTTCCTCATTTTTGTTCTTTATTTAGTTTCAGGCATCTCATCTTTCTTTTTTCCCCTCCTCGTTACTTTAGGAATAATATTGTACATTTCCATTCCATTACTGATTACTTTCCTTTTCTGATATTCGTAATGAGGCATGATCAATTTGCCTGTCAGCAGATAAGAAACAAAACTGGAAGTAGAGTATGGAGGAAAATAACAATAATCTAAGTGAGATGATGATTGTATACTTGAAACTTATGTAATTTTATTGATACAACTGCCAGTTTAGGCCCGATTCCTGCGGATATCCCTCTTGCCATCTGGGACTGCTGGCTCCTAACCGCTCACCTGCCTGCCTGCCTGATCGCCCCTAACTGCCTCTGCTTGCTGGCCTGATTGCCTCCTAACTGGTCCCCTGCTAGCCTGGCCGCCCCCTAACTGCCCTCCTGCCAGCTTGGTTGTCCCCTAATTGCCCCCCTGCCAGTCTGGCCCCCCCCTAACTGCTCACCTGCCGGCCTGGCCGCCCCCTAACTGCTCCCCTCCTGGCCTGATTGTCTCTAACCACCTCTGCCTTGGACCCTGCCACCATGGCTTTGTCTGGAAGGAAGTCGGATGTCTGGAACATGTCCAGTCAACCTGTCTAATTAGCATATTACCCTTTTATTAGTATAGATAGCCAATATTTGGAAGTAGCCCAGGTGCCCCTCAGTAGATGAGTGGGTAAAAAAGCTGTGGTACATTTATGCAATGGAATACTACTCAGTCATAAAAAGAAGGAAATCTTACCTTTTGCAACAGTATGGATGGACGTGGAGAGTGTTATGCTAAGTGAAATAAGCAAGTCAGAGAAAGACAAGTACCATACTATTTCACTTATATGTGGAATCAATGAACACAATAAACTAACAAAGTGGAGATAGACTTATGGATACAGGGAGCAGACTGACAGCTGTCCTAGGAGAAGGGGTTGGGGACTAGGTGAAAAGTGTGAAAGGATTAGCAAAGAAAAAAAAAGGAAGATTCATGGACACAGATAATACTATGGTGATTACCACAGGGAAGTGGGGATGGGTAGAGATAGCACAGGGTAAAGAAGGGATAAATTGTGCTGGAAGGAGACTTGACTTGGGATGGTAAACTCACAATGCAATATACAGATGATGTATTGTAGAATTGTATACCTGAAACCTATACAATTTTATTAATATTGTACCAATAAATTCATTAAAAAATAGTAAGATGAAAATTATATCTTAATTACCACCAAAATGTAGTCAACTGTATTTGTCCTTTTTTAATTTTCCCAAGATAATGAAATATATCAATAACTTACAAAAATATAAATAAATAAATAAAAATAATGCTGCTCAATTCCATGATGACAAAAAGTTTAATTTTTTAAAACTTGTTTAAAGTGTGAAAGACAGGTATAGAGACTATGAAAGTCTTATTTACCTTGTTAATTACAGTAAAAAATGTTCATATTGTTGGCATTCAACGTTCATTGAGTATCTGTGAAGAGCTTGGTAGTTTAGTTGCTAGGAGCAATACAAAATTTTATGATCTAATCCTTATTCTTTAGTAACTCAAGAGTACAATAATGTATTATAATTTTAAGATGTATTCTATCTAGGTAATAATACAAATATCTATACTAATAATAGTAGGAACATGCAAATTGGTCAGGACACCCTCATGCAACGACCGAACAGCAGGCTATGTGGGACAACCAGGCAGGCGGAGGGGCAGTGAGGGGCGACCAAATGACCATACAGCAGGCTGTGTGGGGCGACTAGGCCAGCGGGGGGAGGGGGGGGCAGTGAGGGGCAACCAGGCTGGCAGAGGAGGGCAGTGAGGGGTGACCAGGCCAGCACAGGAGGGTGGGCAGTTAGGGGCAACCAGGCCAGAAGGGGGGCAGTGAGGAGCGACCAGGCTGGCAGGGGGGCAGTTAGGGGTGATCAGGCAGGCAGGCAGGTGAGCAGTTAGGAGCCAGCAGTCCCAGATTGTGAGAGGGATGCCTGACTGCCGGTGTAGGCCTGATCCCTGGCAGTTGGACTTCCCCCAAGGGATCCCGGTTTGGAGAGGGTGCAGGCTGGGTTGAAGGGACCGCCCCCCCCCCATGCACAAATTTCGTGCACCAGGCCTCTAGTCTTTAATAAGAATATTAGAGAATATTGCATGAATGTCTATCAACCATAACTTGAAGTCCTTGCTATTTTGGGGTATCATAGTCACTTGTCTTCAGCCAGGACATTTGAAAAATATAATTACCAGCTAAGTAGCCCAATTTGTTTTGTCATGACCATGTTTCTGGCTCTTCACATTACCAGTGCTTCAACTTAGTGCTCCACATCTCACTCTTCTAAGGCCACTCCAGGCATATTCTTGTCTGTGCACCTTGCATGCTTGATTTCCTATAGATTTTTTTAAGTCTTAGATGTGAGGTGAAAAACCTGTTCTTTTCTTTTGGTTTCATCATTTTCTCTCCCTACCTTTCAGAAATCTCTAATCTACCCCCATTTATGATATCTTTAATTACCAAATTTATCTCATATTACTTTTTCTGTTACATGTTAAATCTCTGATTGTTAACTTTTAAACTATGATATATCCTTTAGTCTTTTCAGAAGTCACCCTTTTCTAACCAGATTTAATATTACTATTGTGTTTGACAAAATTATTATAATGAGTGCTTTAACATTTTAATGCATTTTTAAAAAGTTGAAAAACAAGCAAATATAACACTTTATTGTTTAAGGATACAAATGTATGGAATAAAGTTAAAAGATGATAAACAAGATTCCTTAAGGATTGAGGGATGCACATGAAGGAAGGAGGAGAACGAACACATAGGTCGTGAGAACACATAGGTCGTGAGCAATGACCTAGGTTTCTTTAACCTTTTATTATGGAAAATAGTATAGTATAATGAACCCCCATGTACTCATCACCGATCTTCAATAATTACCAACATTTTGCTAATATTTTTTATATATTCTCGTACCACTTTTTTTCCTGGTATATTTTAAAGCAATCTCAGATATTATGCCATTTCATAAATGCTTATGTATGCATTTCTAACTGACAAGGATTTTTTCTTTTTTTACCTAAGTAAGTTGCTGTTATTACGTGTAGCAGAATTAATTATAATACTGGAGCCATACTCACATTTTCATGATGCACTCAGAAATGTCTTTTTACAGTTTCTCCTCTAGGAATCCAAATTAGAGTTTCTATAATATTTTGACTATGTTTCTTAAGTCTCTTTTATTCTGTAAATGTCCCTTCCCCTTTTTATACAATTAGTATGCTAGAGAAACCAGGTTATTTGTCTTAGAGAATATACCCATGTTCTGGATTTCAAATTACTTCTGTCTGGTATTATTTAACTTGTTCCTTTATTCTTCATATTTCCTGTAAACTGGTAGTTATATATTTAAAGACTTAATGAGAGTTAGATTATTTGTGGGTTTTTTGTTTTGTTTGTTTTTGGGTGATGCTG
Organism: Myotis nattereri; assembly: GCF_964212035.1. Classification (NCBI taxonomy): domain Eukaryota; kingdom Metazoa; phylum Chordata; class Mammalia; order Chiroptera; family Vespertilionidae; genus Myotis; species Myotis nattereri. The sequence continues at coordinate 58,823,387 of NC_138077.1, read as the reverse complement.
CATACTTTCTTTTATATCACGTCATGAAGCATATAATGTTTGCTTGTCCCACCTTTCATGATGCTAAGTTTAATCAGTGGGTTTACTCTAACAGGTGTTTCTTGATACATTCATTTTCCTTAATCTGCATAGGGAAGCACCATTTTAAGAAAATATAAGATTTTAAAAACTAAACTTATAAAGGAAGAAAAGGGGTAGAAAATATGATTCAGGGCTTCTGCTCCTTTATCTGTAAAATATATTGATTGTATTAGAACTGAATCCCAATTACCTGTTGTAGACGAATGAAACAAATCTTTACTGACTCAGGGAAAGTACTTTCTCTATTCCTTTTCCTCAAGGATAGCAACTTTAAGATCTCAGCCTCTCTTTATTTTTGACTTTTACTAAACTTAGGTAGTTAGGTGACTTGAAGTATAAATTGAGAAACAGAAGATCTCAAAGTCCCTCCCAGTTGAATTTATATGATAAATTTCAAGTAATGATAATTAACTTTTTAAACAGGGATCAACTTCACCAGTAACTGTTTTTAAAGGTTCAAAGAAACCTTACTTAAAAGAATGCATTTTGATAATTAACCATGATACTGGAGAATGTCGACTAGAAAAACTCAGCAGCAACATCACTGTAAAAAAAACAAGGTATGTGGTTAACAAAACAAATTCTTTTATCAGCACATAATTGCAAAGGAAATGTCAGTGAAAAAAATTATTTGATTAAGCCACATTATTATATAAGGCTTATTTCTATGGGATACAAAAATGTTTTAACCTTTTTTCAAGTTTAAATTTGGTGGAGAACCTTAGCCACAACCTTGTACGATTTCTCTCTGTGATACATAAAAACTTGTTTCTGAATATTTTCTACATGTATAGATATAATTTCTTCTATATATAACTGGACTGAAAGGAGCCATTATGTACTCTTCAACATAATTTCATCTTCATTAGTAAAAGTGTCTTTGAACACCTAGACTATGTAAGGCACTTGGAGAACGAAGGTTTTCTATATAAGTACTAACCTCAAAATTTCTGCATTTTAATTGGATTAACATATAATTCTACTAGGAAAGTCAATAAGAGAATATAGCCATCTCATACCTTTTTTTGGAATTAGGCAGGTGCATTAATTGCTATGTAATATAAGGGATTTGCTCTCAAAGCTATGCAAATAGTATAGATAAAATTTGCTCTAGGAATTAAAGGAAGAGAAAGATTATGGTTGATTGCAGCATTCAGGGAGCCTTTATTGATGTAATTTGAGAAGAGGTTAAGATTTAGGGCTTTTTCCACACCAAACATACTTGGTGATAAGAATTACCCTTAATGCTTATTAAATATATGAGTTCCCAGGTGATTTCTTATTGGTAGGAAAGTTTGAAAATGACTGATTTAATTGATCAGAGAGAACATGAAGATATTTAAAGGCAGGAATATATCTGACTTATTTTGGGCCAATGAGTAAGACCTGTTTGAATAAGGAAGGGATTTGTCTCTGTGCATGGAAATAAGTATTGGAAAGTGAGGAGTGAGGTTGATAGTGGATTAAAAGTAAGGTTATAAAGGTAGGTTAAAGCTAATACCTTCAATATTAAATATGAAATTAGGACGTCTTAATGGCTCCATTGGCAGTGATTATGTATTAAATTTTTTAAACTAAGATTAAATTTTTAATTAAAAACATTTTTGTTTTGAAACATTAATACACCAAATAACTGAGTAAAGTGAAACTATGTGGGAAACAGAAAAATGCATACAAGAAAGAATTGACAGAATTTGGTGACTGGAAAAAGGAAAGGCAGAAAAGTCAAATATAATTGTGTTATAAACTCTTCTTAAAAGTATTAAAAGGAAATGAATCTGCTTTAGTAGCATGCCTCTGTTAAAATGTGGAAGTGACTTAATTTTAACAGAAATGATAATTTTAGAATGTAGGGAATATATAGTACCTATATACACTTAGGTGTATTTTATTTTAGGCATTTGTGTATATCTTAACACTTCAATTTTTTTAAAAAATATATTGATTTTTTACAGAGAGGAAGGGAGAGAGATAGAGAGTTAGAAACATTGATGAGAGAGAAACATCGATCAGCTGCCTCCTGCACATCTCCTACTGGGGATGTGCCCGCAACCCAGGTACATGCCCTTGACCGGAATCGAACCTGGGACCTCTCAGTCCACAGACCGACGCTCCATCCACTGAGCCAAACCGGTTTCAGCAACACTTCAATTCTGAGCAGTGGTGGTCAATCATCTATATACTAGTATATAAAACCCTAATATGCAAATAGAACGAATGGCATAACTTTAAAGATCATATAATTAAATATGTAAAGTCAATTATATTTCAATAAAGCTGTTAACAAAAAAAAAAAAATTTGAGCAGTGGTTTTGTTTATATTCACACTTGTATCACTCAATGGAACTGTGTATATGCCGTGCATATATAGCAGGGATCCAGAAGTATTTGTTAAATAATGAATTAATGTTTTAATTCTTGAATACCATTTATAGATGTCTAAGGAAAAAAATAAGTGGTCAGTGTTAGTAACTTCGTAAATTGAAATTGTTACATTGCCATCATATCTTTTTTGACTTTTGATTTTTTTTTATAATTCTCTTTTTTAAATATATCTTTATTGATTTCAAAGAGGACGGAAGAGGGAGAGAGAGATAGAACCATCAGTGATGAGAGAGAATCATTGATTGGCTGCCTCCTGCACAGGATCCCCTACTGGGGATGGAGCCCGCAACCCAGGCATGTGCCCTTGACTGGAATCGAGCCTGGGACCGTTCAGTCCACAGGCTGAGGCTCTATCCACTAAGCAAAACCAGCCAGGGCTGACCTTTGATATTCTTAATTGCAGATTTGAAGGAAGCAGTAAAATTCAGTCTCGTGTAGAGCATCAGCAGCAACAAATGTGGAATTTAACTAGGACTCCCAATCTTGTAAAAGATTCTCCATCCGAAGACAAGATGTCCCCAACATCTCCGATGGATGATATTGAAAGAGGTAAAATCTAAGTGTATATAATGTTCCTTTACAAGAAATTATTAAGAACTAGAGGCCCAGCGCACGATTAAATAATGCACATGTAGGGTCCCCTAGGCCTAGCCTGCCATCAGGGCCTTGTCCGCCACCCGGTGTCGCCTTACACGCTCTGTGGACGCTGCCGGTGCCCTGCGAAGCTCCCAGCCTGCGCCCTTCCCCTGCATGCCGCCTCACCCTGCGCCCCCAACCCTCCCCCAGTGGCAGGAGCACCTCTGCTCACCACCTGGGGACCTGCGCCGAGCTCCCGCCTGCCCAGCGCCCATCCCCTGCACCCTCTCAGCCACATGGCCCCGCCGCCTGCCTTGTTGCTCCCTCTTCACCGCGCGGCTCCCCCCACCACGCCAGCCGTGAGTCCTGGTGACCGGTTGTTTTTATGATATAGATAAGTGAAGTTTTTAATTTTAATTAACAAAGGAATTAACTGTAAAGTTTTATTGAGAACATAATATTTTTTTTATATTATGGATTTTGGAGAGGAAGAGTATAGTTTGTGATTTAGGGTATTCTGTAATTATGTATCTATATAAGAGAATTTATATCTTTTTTATTATTCAGGGGGGAAAGTGTTTAGATATATGTAACTGGAGTTTTCTTCTTTTTGACAGTTATGATGATTCAGATTCAGTTCTTCACAGCATCGTCTGTCGAAGTTCTTTATGCATAGACAGACTATAGATGTATAAGATGTCACCAAAACAATAGTGAAGTGAGGAGATATAGTAAGCGGAAGCAGCAGGCAAGTTCTTCTGAATCTGAGCAGAAAGTGTTTCTAGGGAGGCACAGTCCTTTTGAAAGTAAGAACATTTAAATCTCCATTTTTTTCTAGCTGCAGTTTCAGTGTTAGTGTTATAGTAATTGTGGTAGTAATAAGACCCTGGTCACCAAAGTATATTTGCTTCTGTATATTTGCCTCTTCACTTTTCTTATATAAATTACATGTAGCAATCCAATTCCACTTGCCCTCTTCTAGGCCCAGTATAGTTTTAGTCCCCTAATATATTATTGTCCCCTTTACTAACAATAAGGAAGATATAAGCTCAGAACCCTTTTTTGGTAAAAGGGATTTTGAATTTTATTATTATATCATATCTGCTTCCAAAATGGATTCAAATCATGATGTCATTAATTTACATATATACAGAAAAATACTGGAAAAGAAAATCATGGTATTGAAGGGGAAGAGGAAGCAAATTCGTTAATAAATAAAACATTAAATTTAGATCTGAGCTTTCTAAACACTAAAACAAAAATTAAGACCTAAATAGCATATTTTGGATTACTTAAGAGACAGGTTCTAAAGAATTAGACTCTTCCCTGTTATTAAATTCTAAAAGAAGTTCATCATATGGAACCCGTTCTAGGGAGTATTAAATGATATAGTATCTTCAATGATAATTTTACAATACGAGAAGTTCCTCTCTGTGTCAGTTTTTGTAGCAGAGACCTTAATAAAAGCATTGTATTGAAGCATTGTAGAGTAGAGAGTAAGTTAACATGATCTAAGCATAAGATCTAACTTTGTATAAGAATTTACATTGAGATGTATATAACTAGTATAGCCTGTTCCTTAGACAGTCTTTTTTAAAAACATTTTTATTGATTTCTGAGAGGAAAGGAGAGGGAGAGAGAACTAGTAACATCAATGATGAAAGAGAATCATTGATTGGCTACCTCCTGCAAACCCGCTCCTGGGAATTGAGCTCCCAACCTGGGCATGTGCCCTTGACCAGAATCGAACCTGCGACCCTTCAGTCCACAGGCCGACACTCTACCCACCAAGCCAAACCAGCTAGGGCAGACAGTCTTCTTTTAAATATTTTCTTGACCCTACTCTGCCAGTGCCTCCTGCAATAGTTGAATCATGTTTTCAGATTTATATCTAGATGCCTAGCACTTGTGTTAGTGTTTCTGTGGTTTAATTTTTACATTTACATCTTTGAGCTACCTGGAATTTTAGTTTAAGACAGTGGTCGGCAAACCGCAGCTCACGAGCCACATGCGGCTCTTTGGCCCCTTGAGTGTGGCTCTTCCACAAAATTCCACGTGCGGGCACGCACGTACAGTGCGATTGAAACTTCGTGGCCCATGCGCAGAAGTCGGTTTTCGACCGGGCGAGTCTATTTTGAAGAAGTGGCGAAGTGGGGGGTGTCGGTTGGTCAGGCGACAGGCGACGCAGCACAGGCGGGCCGCGGGATACACAGCTCGGGGGAGGCGCACGTGATTCATGCAGGAGTTGCGTGAACCAGTCAGTCAGCAGTCTCATTGTGCAGTGGTTAGTGCTAGTCGTGTCCGCAAATCGCGCGCGGGTGACAAAAGTACCTACTCGAAGCATAAAGTTACCTGTATTTTTCCAACCAGCTGCAAATCCTACAGGTATTTTTGTCATCAATTTAAGAATTGTAATTATTTTGTGATGGTGGCTTTATTATTATAAAATGAAACATTTTTTTAGGTATGTTGAGATGGTTTGGACATATAGAGAGGATGAACGAAAGGAGATAGACGAAACAAGTATACAACACGAGTGTGGATGGGAGAGTTGGAAGGGGTCGACCTCAGCAAACGTACCTCAATCAGATTGAGGACATTTTTAGCAAAGGCCAACTTAGGAGTACCCTAATTAACTTAATAACAATGTACCTATCTATATAGTTCAATTTTAAAAAATTTGGCTCTCAAAAGAAATTTCAATCGTTGTACTGTTGATATTTGGTTCTGTTGATATTTGGTTCTAATGAGTTTTGCCAACCACTGGTTTAAGAAATAAGAATCCAAATTTCCCTCTGCCCCAACAGTATCAATAAATAGTCTTGATAATCAACATATTGTATTGATAAACAGTATTATATATTAATATCCATTTATTGAATAAGCCATCATTTCTCTTGCTAATATGAAGAGCCATTTTTATCACATGCAAAATTTCTATATAGACTTAAGTCTGTTTCACAACATAAAATATACATTGGCTAATAAATACTGGGTGGGGCAAAAGTAGGTTTACAGTTGTAAGTAAAACAGAGTTTAGTCTCGTCAATATTATTTATTAACTAGAGGCCCAGTGTATTTCTGCACTGGGGGGGGTGGGGGTCCTTTAGTCCGGACTGCACCCTCTCGCAGTCCAGGACCCCTCGGGGGAATGTCCACATGCTGCCGGCTTAGGCCGGCTTAGTCGGACATTCTTCTTGCAATCCACAATGCTGCATGCACCAGTGACCATACTTTCCATACAGGTGAAAGGCATCTTGCTGTGTATGGGTAGCATTTTTTTGCCCTGATTATAAAAAGTAGTTCATAACATGATCCTTCTGAGGCATTAGTACCATTTTCCCCATCTTACGGGTGGAAAAACTGAAGCAGAGCGAAGTTAAGTAATTGGCTTTGTCACACAGTTATAAGTGTCAGAATCAGGGTTGACTGCAAAATGTGCAAGCCAGAGTCCATGCATGTCATCGCTGCAGTATCCTGTTTTTTCATTGTTAGAGTAGTCTTGCCAGGTTTTAATTTTTAAATCTCAGAGACTGTTCTCAATATATAGGAATGCATGTTCATCCCCATGTAGAATAAATAGGACGTGGACAGTTTGGAGAGTCTTCTGATAAAGTAGAATTAAGCAGCCATAGATCTCTTTTTCAAGTATTACAGAAGCCACCTTCCTTGTTTAACTGTGTATGGGATGTAGTAGTTTATAAGCTATGACACAGTCACTCACAATCCAGGACCTCTCGGAGGATGTCTGACTGCTGAGGGATGTAGCAGTGCACCAAGCAGCAGGCAGCCAGGGAGGAGCACGAACCGGGGCGGGCGCCATGCTGCTCATGCTCATCCTAGCTCACTGCGCCTGCTCCTGCCGCTCCCCATTTGGTAGTGCTGCCGCCACACCTGTGCTCACCAGCAATGAGCCCAGCTTCTGGCTGAGCAGCGCTCCTCTTGTGGGAGTGCACTGACCACCAGAGGGCAGCTCCTGCATTGAGTGTCTGCCCCTTGGTGGTCAATGCACATCATAGCGACTGGTCGACCGGTCATTCTGTCCTAACGGTTGCTTAGGCTTTTATATAGATAGATTGGTGAAACTCACTAATGCTTTTAAAATGCACATTTTAAGATTAACAGATAGTTTTTCATTTATGAGATTGGAAGTAGCTAAAACATTTGTCAACATTCAGTAGTGGTAAGAACATAAAGGGAAGCAAGTAGTTCATGCATTTTTTAAAGAAATTATAATTTGGCACATATTAATTTTTGTAGAGCAATTTTTTTCTGCAAAGCACTTGGAACAGTGTCTAGTACAGTGATGGCAAACCTTTTGAGCTCGGCGTGTCAGCATTTTGAAAAACCCTAGCTTAACTCTGGTGCCGTGTCACATAGAAATGTTTTGATATTTGCAGCCATACCAAAACAAAGATTTATATTTTTGATATTTATTTTATATATTTAAATGCCATTTAACAAAGAAAAATCAACCAAAAAAATGAGTTTGCGTGTCACCTCTGACACGCGTGTCATAGGTTCGCCATCACTGGTCTAGTACATAGTAACTACTATATGAGGATTTGTTATTATCATCATCCTTATTTGCTAATAACTATTAAAATAAAAAGTGCATATCCCTTACATAGAAAGTTCTCCTAAAGCAAAACTTGTGCAGATAGATATATTAAATACTAGAGGCCTGGTGCACAAAATATGTGCACTCAGGGGGCGTCCCTCAGCCTGGCCTGCACTCTCTCACAGTCCTGGAGCCCTTGGGGGATGTCTGACTACCGGCTTAGGCCCGCTCCCTGACTGCCAGCAGTGGGACATCCTTAGCACTGCAGTGGAGCCAAGAGAGGCTCTTGCCACAGCTGCTGCACTCGCCAGCCATGAGCCGGGCTTCTGACTGAGTCATGTTCCCTCTGTGAGAGTGCACTGACCACCAGGGGGCAGCCCCTGTGTTGAGCATCTGCCTCCTGGTGGTCAGTGCGCATCATAGCGACTGGTCATTCTGCCATTGGATTTGCATATTAGCCTTTTATTATGTAGGATATACATAGATATATCTCTATCAGTCACATAAGAATGTTCTATGCAGCATTTTTCATATTAAGGAAAAAATGGAAAAATCCCAAGTGCCCATCAAATACTGCACATTGATTTTTTAAAAGAGACCACATTTTTAGTAACAAAGAAGGATATCCAGATATTGTATTAAGCAAAAAAGAAAATTTTACATGTAATATATGTGTTGTATGAATAATTTTTGAAAACAAAATTTGTATAAGTTTGTAGATGCATAGAAGAACTTGGGAGAATTATAGTAAAATGTAAGCATTATCTTTAGAAGTTTGGATTATAGGAACCTTTCATTTTTTATGTGCAAATTATTTGAATTTTTATAATGAAGTTGTTATTTTTTAGACAATTATTATTTATTTAGAAGAGAACATAATGTTGAAGAATAATGTTAATATAAAATCACTCAATCTCGCCACCCTAATGGAACTATCAGTTTCTATCCATACTGTAAAATTTTTTTTTTATTTTTTTTTATTTTTTTATTTTTTATTTTTATTTTTTTATTGCTTAAAGTATTACAAAGGGTATTACATACATATGTGTCCATTTTATCCCCCCGCCCTAGACAGTCCCCCAGCCTCCCCTATCCCCCCAGTGTCTTATGTCCATTGGTTATGCTTATATGCATGCATACAAGTCCTTTAGTTGATCTCTTACCCCCCTACCTCCTGCCCCCCAACCCTCCCCGGCCTTCCCGCTGCAGTTTGACAATTTGTTTGAGGCAGCTCTGCCTCTGTATCTATTATTGTTCAAAAGTTTATAATGGTCTCTATTATCCATGAATGAGTGAGATCATGTGGTATGTTTCCTTCATTGACTGGCTTATTTCACTTAGCATAATGCTCTCCAGTTCCATCCATGACGTTGCAAATGGTAAGAGTTCCTTCCTTTTTAGAGCAGCATAGTATACATTATGTTTTTAAAGGTAAATACTATGTGCCAAGTCTTCCCGTACATGATTTCAACTAACCTTTAAAACTTTCCCTAATGAATATTTCAAACATACAGAAAAATACGGGTAATAATATAACAAATCATACACCTACAACTTAAGATTTAACATTTTGCCACTTTGGTTTAGGTTTTTTAAAAAAATTACAGGAGTCTCTTTACTTTCCAACACATTCTTCTCCTTTTCCTGTCTATCTGTGTACATGTCTGAATGTACTCTAAAGGATTTATATACAAGATACTTTCCTATTCATTGAAACAGTTGTATATGTTTTCCTGATTCTTGATAGTGTGGGTAAATTTCTTTACTGACTATATGTTTACTCAGTTTTTTTTATTCTTTATTTAATTTTGTCTTGAAACTTGTCAGTTTAATTCACATTTTCAAACTGTTAGCATAATTTATCCATACAAAGCCCTACAATATTCATAGTTATGGCCCTTTTATATTCCTAACACTGATTATTTATGCCATGTCTTTCTCATTTTCTTGATCAATATTGCTAGAATTTGATATATTTCAATCTTCAAAGAACCAGCTTTTGGTCTCTGTTAGACATAGTATATATGGTTAACTAAGAATGTCATCTTTGGAGTCAGACTACTTGCACTTAAATCTCAGCTCTATCATGTATCAGCTGTGTGGCCTAAGGAAAGTTACTTAAACTCTTATTCTCCCTGTGCTTGCCCATAAATTTGATAAATTTGATGAAATGGACCAGTTCCTTAAAGGGTACAAAGTTGACTCAAGAAGAAACAGATAACATGAATATTCCTACATCCTCTAAAAATATTGAGTTGTATTTAAAGCCCTACCCCTGGCGGGGGGCGGGGGGGGGGGAGGGAGTAAGAGATCCAGCAAAGGACTTGTATACTTGCATATATGCATAACCAATGGACACAGACACTAGGGTAGTGAGGGCATATGCCCGGGGGGTGAGAGGAGGTCAATGGGGGGAATGGAAACATATGTAATATTATATGTAATAATTTAAACAATAGAATAAAACCCTACCCCTACTCCCATAAACACACAAATTTCCAGCCAGAAGTGGGTTCACTGGAGAATTTTACTAGTCATTTAAGGAAGAAATAATATCAATTTGATACAAACTCTGTATTATGCTACATGAAATAAGCCAGTCAGAGAAAAACAAGTGTCACATGATCTCACTTATATGTGGAATCTAATGAACAAAATAAACCAACAAATAAAATAGGCCCAGAGGCATGGAAGCATGGCACCGAGTGACGGATCTCAGAGGGAAGGGGAGAGGGGGACCAGCGAGGAATAATCAAAGAACTTACATGCACATGTGCATAATCCATGGATACAGACAATAGTGTGGTAAAGACCTAGGGTGGGGCAGGAATTGGATGGAGAGGGGCAATTGGAGGGAAATGGGGGACATTTGTAATACCCTCAACAATAAAGATAAATAAATCTAAAATAAATCATCCAATAAGGAGGGAATACTTGATAACTCATTCCTCAAGGTCAGAATTATTGCTACCAAAACCCAACAAAGATAGTACAAAGGAAAAAAAAACCCAAAAACAAAACTACAAACTGATACCTTATGAATATAGATGCAAAATTTTTAAACAAAATTTTAGCAAATTGAATTTAGCGATTATATAACAGTGGTTTTCAACTAGGTATGATTTTTGTCCCCTAGGGGGAGATCTGGCAATGTCTGCAGACATTTTTGATTGTCACAGCTGGCAAGCAGTAGTGCTACTGGCATCTAGTGGATACAAGCTAGGGATGCTGCTAAACATGCTGCAGTGACAGAACAGCAACAAAGAATTATATAACTCCAAATGCCAATATTGCTGAGGTGGAGAAATGCTAATATATTAAAAGGACAGTACATCATGACTAAGTGGAGTTTTCCCAGGAATACACATTTTTGAAAGTCAATCAATATTCACCAGTTTTAAAAATAAAAAACAAAAGCCATCTCAAAAACAAACAGTAGAAAAAGGCCAGTTTGTGTGGTTCAGTGATTGAACTTTGACCAGTGAACTAGGAGATCATGGTTCCATTCCGATCAGGGCACATCAATCCCCAGTGTGGGGTGTGCAGGAGGCAGAGGAAGGGAGAGGGAGATAGAAACATCAATGTTGAGAGAGAATCATTGATCGCCTGCCTCCTGCATGCCCCCTACTGGGGATTGATGCTCTTGATCACAATTGAACCCAGGACCCTTCTGTCTGCAGGCCAACGCTCTATCCACTGAGCCAAACCAGCTAGGGCTCAACTATCATTCTTGATTAAAAAGCAATTTTTTTTTTCAGCTTCATTGGTGAATTCTACCAAATGTCTGCTTAAAAAAGAGTTAATGCCAAATATTCTCAAACTATTTCAGAAAATTAAAGAGAAGGGAACACTTTAAAATTCATTTCATGAGGCCAGCATTACTCTCATACCAGGGCCAGACAAAGGATACTATTAGAAAAGCAAATTACAAACCAATATCTATTGAACATAGCAAAAATTCTCAACAAAAAAAACTAGCCCATTAAAAGAATTATATACCATGATGATTAAATGTATTTTTTTTTTTTGCCTGGGATGCAAGAATGTTTAAATGTATGTAAATCAATAAACACAATACACCACGTTAACAGAATGAGGATTAAAACTCTTGATCATCTCAATAGATGTAAAAAAGCATTTGACAAAAAATGTAATATACTTTCATGACAAAAACTAACTGTACACTTTAATTTTGTCAATTATACCTCAATAGAGCTGACAAAAAAAGGAATTCATCTGTATGTATTGCATTGCATTATATGTATTGGGGAAATAAAAAGAATTGGAGGATGGTTCCTGCCTAAATAAGTTTTAATTTTTATAGTTTTAATCTTTCACATTTTTAATATATTTTATTTGAATTACATGTATATTTCAGTATAATAGTATAAATAAATGTAGTGTTTAGATTTAGACACTGCCTATGTCTTCTAATTTTTGTAATTTCAACATTGAAGTAAGGCTTGGCTTGATAATAGAGATTTTTTTTTAACTGGGGAATTTCATGAACTCTGTATGTATGTTGTCCAGAAATGTATGTTGTCCAGAAATGAGAGAAAGAGGTGCTACAGAGAAAAGCTGGAAAGGTAAAGTTTGGGTCCATGGATGCAGCTTTTGCAGGAAAATTTGAATTGCTCCTTTCTTTTTTTCTTTCTTTTTTTAACTCTTAGTTGGGTAGTGACAAAGAGTGAACTCAGGCTCTAACAATGTGTGAGTTGGGTGTTAAATAAAATACCAGTTTCCAATCAGAATTTAAAAACATATATGGTCACAAGAAAGTGATTATTCCGGGCGGGTGGGGAGGGGTTGAGGGGGTAGGCTTAAAGGAACTTAAAGAAGGTTAGGAGAAGGATGTTACTTTTTATTTTGTATTAGTAGAGAAGCTTTTAAAGTAAAAAGCTGTAAATGTATGTTTAGTCTTATTTCTTGTTAACACTTTCTTAGAAACTAACTCATTCAAAATTTATTATATGTACTTAATATTATTTACTAAACCTATCTATTAACTTCTGTTACATTTTCAGAACTGAAGGCAGAAGCTAGTCTGATGGACCAGATGAGTAGTTGTGATAGTTCATCAGATTCTAAAAGTTCATCATCTTCAAGCAGTGAGGGTAGTTCCAGTGACTCAGAAGATGAAGAGTACAGATCCTCTCCATCTGATCCAGGGAATTATATCTCTGGAGATCCTACCATGTCTGCCATGCCACAATGCAGGATTCCTGATGTAGATGCTGGTCATAATAGATATCATAACAACAGTGGCCTTCTGATGAATACCTTAAGTAAGTATACATAAGCATGAGTAATTAGAAAAGTAAAAGTTCACAGTGAAGCCATACCAATTATGATGTAAAATTTGTATAAGGAGAAAGACTCCTGTTTTATTCAGTTGATGCTATTAATCATTACCTTCTTATTGAATTACTCATTTTCTTTAGACTCTGTGACATAATGTCTTATTGACTTTTCTCCTATCTTTCTAGATACTTTTCTCTGTCTCCTTTGCTGGTTTATTATCTTCTACTCAGTCATTAGAGCTGGAGTTCTTCAAGACTTAATCCTAGGTCCTTTTTCTTCTATACTATTTCCTTGCATAATCTCCATACTTGTGGTGCAGTCAATGGATAACTTCTAAATTTACATCTTTGACCCAGACCTCTGAGCTCTTGATGCATAAATCCAACATCATCTTTTAGTAAAAGGCATTTCAAATTCACTTTGTCCAAAACCAACTTATAATATTTTTTTTTACCAACTTATAATATTTAGCTGAGCTTATTTTCTAAACAAGCTCAGCCAAATGAAAGATAGGATTCCTCTAATTAGGCAAACTAGAAGCCTGATTGTATTCAAGACTTGATTTCCTCTCTTTCTTTTTTTAAACAATTTTACTTTATTATTATTATATATTTTTATTGATTTCAGAAAGGAAGGGAGAGGGAGAGAGAGAGCTAGAAACATCAATGAGTAGAGAGAATCATTGATTGGCTGCCTCCTGCACGTCCCCTACTGGGGATCAAGCCTGCATGTGCCCTTGACCAGAATTGATTCCTCTCTTTCTTTACAGTATAGTCAGTCCTTAACCAAGTTCTGTTTATTTTACCTCCTTAATATTTCTCAAATTCATTTATTTCTCTGCATCTTTACCTGTTAGGGTTTGGCTGGTGACATGGGCTGTGAAAAAATTCACAAATGAAATAGGAGCTGAAACCGGTTTGGCTCAGTGGATAGAGCGTCGGCCTGCGGACTGAAAGGTCCCGGGTTCGATTCCGGTCAAGGGCATGTACCTGGGTTGCAGGCACATCCCCAGTAGGAGATGTGCAGGAGGCAGCTAATCGATGTTTCTCTCTCATCGATATTTCTAACTCTCTATCTCTCTCCCTTCCTCTCTGTAAAAAATCAATAAAATATGTTTAAAAAAAAAAAAGAAATAGGAGATGCAGAGAGGAAGTTTATTTTACTTTCCAAGAGAGGCCAAGTATTGCTAGTCAATACAGGCAGGGAAGAAAGGGTGGCCTGCTCTTTTAAGCAGTGTCTGTTGCTAAACGACAAGGAAGGAAGAGGGTTTGGGTTCAAATGGGGCAGATACCAGGGGGGTTGTCTTGAAAAGTTATAGTTTGTTTGCTTTCTAGGAGATAGTCTGGCAAATGTTCTAAGGAGGTGTCTTATCAGTATTTTTTCCAAGCCTGTATAACATGCTTAGAGCAAAATTTACAAAAAGTTCAAAAGGGGGAGGCTTGGGTTTGAAAGGGAGGAGGAAAGGCACTTTCTACTAACTAGAGACTCCTGGATGTGAATTATCCCTGAGTTATGAAAACAGCAGGGAGGAGAGGGGGATGCAAGAATGAAGCCTTGAGAGTAGCTTATCTTGACCCTCAGCTTGAACAGAAGAGCTGTTTGAATCAAAGGAGCCACCAATCTTGGGGTTTAGTTGCTAGGTGCTTTTCATAATTAGGAAAGGCTGCAGCAAATAAAAGGAGAGACCTCTTTCTGTCCTTACACTACCGCTATTACTTTAGTTAAATACTAGAGGCCTGGTCCACAGCATTCGTGCACTGGGTGGTGGGGGGGTCCCTCAGCCCAACCTGTGCCCTCTCACAGTCCGGGACCCCTCAGGGGATGTCCGACTGCCAGCTTAGGCCCGCTCCCCCAAGCCTAAGCCGGCAGTCGGACATTCCCCGAGGGGTCCTTAGCGCTAATGCAGAGGCAAGAGAGGCTCCCGCCACCGCCACTGCACTCACCAGTGGTGAGCCCAGCTTCTGGCTGAGTGATGCTCCCCCTATGGGAGCACACTGACCACCAGGGGGCAGCTCCTGTGTTGAGCATCTTCCTCCTGGTGGTCAGTGTGCATCATAGTGACAGGTCATTTCCATTGGACGGCTTTGTCTGGACCATCCAGTCTAATTAGTATATTATGCTTTTATTATTATAAATTATTATAGCTACCATTATTTCCTGCTTTAACTATGTAGTGACTTTCTAATTGGTTCACCCCATTCTATTTAAACCCATTTTTTATCTATTGTGTACATTGCAACTATATTGATCTTTTCATAATTAAACTATGATTTGTCGCCTCTTCTGCTTTAAACTTTTTAATAGCTTGTAATTCTTTTAGGATAGCAACAAAACACCTTAACATAATGATCTTTCTCTTTGTATTATAGCAACATTTGCCTTCTTTTGTCATTATACTTAAACCTTTTCTCCATATCAGGACCCTTTAAATGCTGTCCATTCATCCAGAAATACTTCCTGCTTTTCATGTAGTTAACTTTTTCCCCTCTGCGTTACAATTCAAAGTATTCTTTATCAAGAAAGCCTCCTTGACCTTCCTAATAGGGTCAGATCCCTCTTTTTATAGACCTTCAGAGTAATATCTTTTTTATATCAGATTTCATAGTTATCAATTTATATTTTTTTGTGTGATTTGTTCTATTCCAAAGTATAAGCTCCAGGAGGACAGCAATCTTCTTTATTTTTTCTTATCATTGAATGCTAGCACCTAGCACAGTACCTGATACATAGTAGATGCCCAGGAAAGGCATGCAGGTTGATACTCTCTGGGGGAGAATGGGATTTTATGTTTAAAACTACTCTCACTGTGTAAATTAATAATGATAAAGTAAGCATCTAGGAAAGACTGACTAGCTCTAGCCTAGTAACAGAATTAAACAAGAAAAGAGCCACGTCTAGGTGGTGAAGAGAGTAAGACTATGCGTTCATTAGGGCCCAGGAAAGGTCTTTGAACTTCCAGTTATTTATGTCTTTAAAGCTATTACTCCTAACTTGAGAGGTAAAATTGGAGCATCTGATTTCTTGAATGGCCAAATAATGACAAGGGGGTTTAATTCACTAGGAGGATAAACAATTATTAAGTGGTATACCCATAATAATATATCTTTACCACATATGTTCATATATATTAAAATATGTAGTTATTTATGTGTATATACATATAAAACAAAAATTGACATAAGTAAGAGAAATAGACAAGTGTTTATCATAGCAGAATATTAACACATCTGTAATCAAGCAGACAAAATTTAGTAAAGACATGCAAAATCTTTCAACAACATAATTAACATACCTATTCTAATAGTAAATATAGAATCCTACAATCCAAAACTGCGAAGTGGGCCTTTGGTTTAGATATATG
This sequence comes from Myotis nattereri, assembly GCF_964212035.1. Classification (NCBI taxonomy): domain Eukaryota; kingdom Metazoa; phylum Chordata; class Mammalia; order Chiroptera; family Vespertilionidae; genus Myotis; species Myotis nattereri. The sequence goes on along the minus strand of NC_138077.1, from coordinate 58,807,122 downwards.
TAAAACATTTATAGAAATTAATTCCTACTATATTAAGGAAGTAACACATTTCAAAGAATTCATATTTTATTGATTATTTTATATGATTATACTACAATAAAAATATAAATAAGTAATAAAAATTAATTTTAAATACATGCTTAGAAACTTCAAAGCACATGCCTAATAACTTACATGTTAAATGGAAGCTACGTGAAATTATAAAATATTTATAATTAAGCAGAATCAAAAATAGTATATCTTAGCAATTTTGGAATGCAGCCAACATGTACTTAAAAGGAAATGTATGGCCTCACAAAAATTTTTTAATTGAAAATAAATGAGTAAAAGTTTCACTTGGAGGAACTAGAAAAATTATAACAACTTAAAGGAAGCAGAAGAAAGTAATATAGATTAGATTTTAAAGTAGTGTAATGGGAAAAAAAGAAACATTAGAGGATAAACAAAACCAGAAGTAATTTCTTTGAAAACTAATAAAAAAGACCAACCTCTAACAAGGGCTTATGAAGAAAAAGAGAAAAGGCACAAAATAAACAATATTAGTAATGAAAAAGTGGTTAAAATTATAGCTATGCCATGCTTTTGTTTTCTGAGTTATGAGAATTATATAAAAAATTTAACCCAGTAAATTTGGCATAGAAGTAGATGATTTTCTAGAAAAAGTATAATTTACCAAAAGAAACTAATGTCTCTTTATCTTCTACCCTATTTCCAAATTCCCAAGATACTGGAAAACTAAAGATAGTTTCACAAATAATTCTTTTACAAACTGTTTCAGAGTATAGAAAAGTAGGGAAAGTGATCCAATTCTTTTATAATTCTAGAATAATTTCAATATCAAAACTGTACAGACAAAAAGCAATGTGGATTAGTTTCACTTAATAACATGGATGCAAAATTACTAAATAAGATATTAGCGAATTGAATGGCCAATGTACTTGAAACAAGCAAAGCTAAATCATGACCAAATGAGGGTTATCACACAAATGTAGGAAGTGTTCAGTAGCTGAAATAGTATCAATATAATTCACCCCATTAACAAGTTATAGGAGTAAAGCCATATGATCATTTCAGCAAATTTGAATTTAACAAAATTCAATATTAATTTTAAAACTTTTACCAAAGGTTGAATATAAAGGAATTTCTTTAACTTCATAAAAATTAACTATTAAAAAAAACACCTAAACATCTATAATAATAAAAGCATAATATGCTAATTAGACCGGACAGCTGAACGCCTGTCCTTGTGGATGTCCTTCTGTCCAAGGGCAGGCAGCCGCTGTGGCCAGCAGCAGTGGCAGCAGCAGGGTGATGGAGTGGTGCCTTCCCAATAGGCCTGGTCGCCTCCCACAGAGGGAGGCCAGCTGTGGCTTAAGTCCGTTCCCCCATGGAGAACGGGCCTAAGCTGTCAGTAGGACACCCCCTGAGGGCTCCCAGACTATGAGAGAGGGCAGGCCGGGCTGAGGAACCCCCCACTCCAGTGCACAGGCCTCTAGTTATGGTAATAAAGACTAGAAGCATTCTCTCTGGTTCACTGAAGTCAGGAGAAGACAAGGAGGACTAATACTATGATTTCTATTCAACATTTTACTGAAGGCTCTAGCAAATGCAATAAAAAATAAAAGAAATGAGATATAAGAATTGGAAACAATAAATAAAATTCTCCTTATTTAATAGACAGTGTAATTTCCTACATAGAAAATCCAAGAGAATCAGCAAACTATAAAAATAATAAAAGAATTGGAAAGATTGTGAATACAAAAATCACATGCAAAAGTCAGTAGTGATTTGTTATACCAATAGTAACCACTTGGGATTTTTTTCTCAATATATTTTATCCAAACTGGAGGTTTCCTAATAAGAGAAAATAAACTCTCCCTACTGTTACTGAAATCATCTCATTTTTCAACCTTATCAAACCTAGTACCCTCTTTTATAACAGATATTTTTAATCCCCCTTACTGTCTTAAAATTATTAATTTAATATATTAAGACAAAATGAAAATAATTTATATAAATTAACATATATCCACTCTAAAAAGCTGTGGTACATTTATATTATGGAATACTATGTAGCGGTAAAAAAAGAAGAATCTCTTACCCTTTGAGACAGCATGGAGGGACCTGGAGAGTATCATGCCAAGTGAAATAAGTAAATCAGAGAAAGATAAGTATAATATGATCTCACTCAATTGTGGAATCTAGTTAACAAAATAAACTGAGGAATGGAATGGGTCCAGAGACACAGAAGCATGGAACAGAGTACATGGAACAGAGTGCGGAATCTTGGAGGGAAGGCAGGGGAGGCTGGGTGGGTGGGAGGTAATCAACCAAGGACCTTGTATGCATATATGCGTGGTTCGTGGACACAGACAATGGGGTGGTGAGAACCTGGGGAGGGGTGGGGGCAGGCTGGAGAGGGTCAATGGTGGGAAAAAAGGGACGGACATATGTAATGCTTTCAACAATAAAGAATTATTTACAAATAAAATTATATATATCAACTCTGTATTGAGGTGCTGTATTGCTGACCCAAATACAATGGGCAGCATTGAGATCACTATTGTGTTTTCCCAAATTATTAAAAAAGAAAATCTTTCTATGCTTCTAAGAACAACAAAAGTAAAGTATTCTTTCAGTTTACATGAGAGCTACATCCTCGTAAGTGAATTTTAAATCTGTGCAAAAGAATACTTTTAGTTTATAAAAATGTAATTTGGTTATGGCCTTAAAATTATAAACATTTCTTCCAAGTACATGAATATCCCACTGGACTTTCAAGTGTTATAGAATGTAGAAGAGATCTTTATTGTACAAGTCTGGCCCCAGCATTGCAAAACATTTAACATCCCTAAATTATTCTCCCACTGAATGCCACTAGCAATTTGCAAATCACCTGCATAAGCAACCCCTCATGTAAATTTCTGTAACATCTCTTAGGGGGCAGTATTGGTTTCATTAAAAACCATTGGTTTAGGTGTCTGAATGCATTTGCTATGGGAAACTATTTTTCCCCAAGTTATAATTACCATTTTGATTAAAAATATTGCCTGTACTAAACATCTCATATTCAAAGACTAATCTCATATCTTCAAAACTGACCATTTTAACAACATGGTAATATAACCTCTATAGCATGAAGTCTAGTAAGAAAAGTAGAATTCAGGATGTTTGGGTTTGTGTCATTTGAGAAATGCCTGTTACAGGTATCATATCAAGTTTAACATTCTTATGCCATTCAATAGTTGTATAGTAATTAGTGGAAAAATTTTTTGTTGTTGCTAATCCTCACCCGAGGATGTTTTTCCACTGCTTTTTAGAGAGAGTGGAAGGGAGAGGGAGAGAGAGAAACATTGAGGTGAAAGACACACATCAATTGGTTGCCTCCCACACTTCCTCTGATCAGGGCTGGGGATTGAGCCAGCAACTGAGGTACATGCCCTTAACCAGAATCAAACCCAGGATCCTTGGTCCATGGGCGGCTGATGCTCTAAACACTGAGCCAAACTAGCTAAGGCAGTAAGTGGAAGTTTAAGTATTGAAAATGAGAAAATGGACATGGGAACCAGATGCACACAAGAAGCTTTAGCAGATTTCTTTATCAAATGATGTAATCAGTTCTGGAGTTCAGGTAATGGACTGAGATGTCTTACAATAACTTGTATATTGCATAAAAACTACTCTTTTTCCCAGTTTTTTTATTTCAAGAAAAAACGATTTTAGATATAATAATATTACATGCAAGAAACCTTAATATTTCAAGAAAAATGATCTTAAATACAATGTTACATGCAATAAACAATATCTCAAGAAAAATCATTTTAAATATGATGTTACATGCCATAAACACCAATTATTCAAGAAAATGGTCTTACCTATAATATTATATGCAATAAACATTAATATTTCAAGCATAAAAGAATTTTAAGTATAATAATATCACCAAAACTGTACTAACGTAGTATGATATCATAAAAGTTGTAGGAAATATTAAAAATCTGCAAATAACAGGATTACTTCTATTATATTCTAGAATATTTTTCCCCTCTGGCTCTATTTTTGTTCATCAGTTTATGTTGTTCATTATGTTCCACAAATGAGTGTGATCATATGATACTTATCTTTCTCCAACTGGCTTATTTCACTTAGCATGATGCTTTTAAAGTCTATTTTGTCGGATATGAGTATTGCTACTCCAGCTTTTTTTTTTTCTTTTCCATTTGCATGGAAAAATTTTTTCCATCCCTTCACTTTCATCCTGCATGTGTCTTTTTTTTTTTTTATTGCTTAAAGTATTACAAAGGGTATTACATATATGTCTGCATGTGTCTTTTGTTTTGAGGTGGGTCTCTTGTAGACAGCATATAGTTGGGTGATATTTTTGTATCCATTCAGCTACCCTACACCTTTTGATTGGAGCATTTAATCCATTTACATTTAGGGTTATTATTGAGAGGTACTTATTTATAGCCATTTTAATTCTGTATGGCTAGGTTTCTCTCTGTTTCTTCTCAGCAATCCCTTACAGCTATCCCTTTAGCATTTCTTGTAATGCGGGCTTAGTGGTGATGAACTCCCTTAGGCTTTTTTTTTTTTTCTTTTTTATCCGGGAAGCTCTTTATTTAACCATCTATTTTTTAATGATAGCCTTGCTGGATATAGTAATCTTGGTCTCAGATCCTTGCTTTCCATTACCTTGAGTATTTCATGCCATTCCCTCTGGCCTGAGTTTCTGATGAGAAATCAAGTGTCAACCTTATGGGAATTCCTTTGTAGGTAACAGTTTTCTTTTCTCTTGCTGACTTTAAGATTCTCTCTGTGTCTTTAATTTTTGGCATTTTAATTATGATGTGCCTGGCCATCGGTCAGTTTAATAGACAGTGTAATTTGGGTTCTTCTTGTTTGGGGTTCTGTGCCTCCTGAACTTGTGTGACTTTTTCCTTTACCAGGTTAGGAAAGTTTTCTACCATTATTCAAATACCTTCTCTATTCCTTTCTCCTTTCTGCCACTTCTGGCACACCTGCTATTCTAATATTACCTTTCACATTGTCTCACAGCTCTCGTAAGCTGTCCTCCTGTTTTTTAATTGCTTTTTCTTTTTGGTTCCCTAATTGAATGATATTTTCAGCTGTCTTCTAATTCACTGATTCAGTCCTCAGCTTCCCCTAATCTGCTGTGTATTCCTTCCAATGTGTTCTTTATTTGTGTTATGTCATTCTTTATCTCAGACTGTTCTTTTTTCGTAGTTACTATATCTTTTTTCATGCTGTTGAGCATTTTTAACATCATTGCTCTGAACTCTGTTTCAGATAAATTTCTTATCTCTGCTTCATTTATCTCTTCTTCTGGAGAATTCTCTAGTTCTTTCATTTGGGGGTTGTTTTTTTGTTTCCTCATTTTGGTTGTCTGTTTGGGTTTGTGACTATGTTTTAGGTAGATCCTCTATACCTCTCAATCTCTAGTGCAGGATAGTGTAGAACGTTGTTTCTTACTAATTGGATCAGGCAAAGACTCAAAGCCTCTAGAGACCTCTATCTACAGCAGTGGTTCTCAACCTTGGCTGCACAGTAGAATCACCTGGGAATCTTTATAAAATCCTGATTTCTGGGCCTCATCCTCCAGAAATTCTGTTTCTTTGTTATGGGGTGAAGCCACAACATTAGTAACAAAGAAACAGAATTTCCGGATGATGAGGTCCAGAAATCAGGATTTTTAAAAGATTCCCAAGTAATTCTAATGTGCAGCCAAGGTTGAGAACCACTGGTCTACAGACTAATAGGATTTTGACTTGAATTGCCCCCAGGCAATCATCCTCAGGTGTGGTGAGAGTTTTTTTCAACTGGTTGGGGCAGTTGCTTCTGCCTGGAGGCTAATTGTTATTTTTAATCTCTTAAGTGGCCTCAGGGCAATGTGTTTTCCAATAGTGTGTCTTCCCCCCAGGTCAGGCAGATGTCTGTGTCAGCAGGATGTCTCCTGCTGTGTGAGGGAATGACTCAGCCCAGGAAACCTGGGATGTCTGCCTTCTGAGCTCTGTCCTCTGAGTCCCCAGTCCTGGGTTCTGCTCTCAGAGCTCTATTCTACTTCACCCTCCCTCTGCCAGATCACAAGGTAGGTGGCTACACAGGGAATTTTTGTGCATTGGCCCTTTAAGAGGGTGCCTGAACTTTCAGCTGCCACTCCTTGGCAGACAGCACTCCACTGCTTTTCACAGCTAGATGTTATGTGGATATCTTCCTCAGTTTGGTGCTCTCTGCTGGGGAGCCCAGCTTCAGGATTAGATCCCAGAGTTCTCAGTGGCACCCCCGTTTCCCCCACAGCTGATATATCTCTCCGGGACTTCAGTTGCCATCTGTGGGTGCCAGGTCAGCCCTTTCGCGCCTCTGCCCCTCCTACCAGTCTCTATGCCATCTCCACCTTTGGTCCTTGGGTATCAGAGTTCTCTCCTGTGAGTTTTCCATTCACATTTCAGAAAGCCTTTCTGTATTCCAGTTGTAATTCCAGCTTGTTCCTGGGAGCATGTCTGTGCAGCATCTTCCTACTCTGTCGCCATTTTTAATCTCATAAAATCTACTCTTAAACTGTGTATTAACTTTGAAACATGCCAGCTTTTGTTGATTGTGGAGGAGTTAAAAAATATGAGAATATTTTTAACCATTTTAATTTACCACCCAAATGACTTTGTCCAATTCCATAATTTCAGATAAACCCCTGCAGTCAGTGACTCCCAAATCTTTATTCCAATGAATTCCCATATCAAACAAAATCCAAAGTTTTTACCGTGACCTAAAAAACAACTGATATCTTTTTGGCCTCATTTCTTATCATTCTCCTCATTCATTTCACTCCAGCTACAGTGGCCTTTTCATAGTCAGAGAACACAAAACGCATGCTTCTGCCTTGGGGCATTTGTATGTGCTGTTCCCTGAGCCTGGGCAGTTACCCATCTCCATATTTTGCTGACTTTATTTTTAAATTTTGATCTCCAGTCAAATGTCACTCCTCAAGGAGGCCTCCCCAACTACCCTGTATAAAGTAGCATCTCTCATCTCTCCACACTCATTTTTATTTATTTATTTTATATATATATTTCAGAGAGGAAGGGAGAGATAGAAATACAAATGATGAGAGAGAATCATTGATTAGCTGTTTCCTGCACACCCCACACTGAGGATAGAGCTGGCAACCCAAGCATGTGCCCCGACCAGGAATCCAACCGTGACCACCTGGTCCATAGGTCAACACTCAACCACTGAGCCATGCTGGCCAGGTTCCATACCCATCTTTATATTTTCATAGTATTTATACCTACTTGGCATTATATATTTGTTTATTTTTTTTACTGTCTGTTTTCTTCACTGGAATGTAAGTTTCATGACTGTAATCACATGGATGAATTACAAAAGGAATTAATGATGAGTTACCCTTAAGCACTATGTAAATATTTTGACAACATTTTGAGTAAGAAGTTATATAATTTTTCACTTCCAAATGATATGGGCTGATCTTCTAAATTATATTTTCTCTCATTTACTGATGTAGTTAAACCAGTGATATAAAAAGAAGGGTGATGTTGGTATGTAAAAGAAGACTAATATAAAAGCCAGATGATACTAAAACTATGCTGAAGATTGATGGTGTATTTTTTCTTTACAGATAGTATTATTTAAATTACTAATGATATGATTAAATTGTAGGATCAACAATCTGATTATTAATGACAAAATATTGCCTAAATAGGACCACTTGGATTACTTTTTGTATAATATTTGTTGTCAAAAAATAAATATATTAAATATAAATATTTCATTATTACAGTTTTGCTATTTTTTTATTTTAGGAAACGATTTGCAGCTGAGTGATTCAGGAAGTGATACTGATGATTGAAGAAACATTCAGCTATAAATATAAAATTTACAAGACATATGACAATATATTTTATACTAAGAAAAAATATTCCTAAGACTGAGGAAAATGTACTTTAAATGGTAAAAGAAATTAAATTTGATTCAGAATTTTCTATTGATGTTACATTTTTTAACCTTTTATGAGAACCTGCATTTCCATGTGTTTTCATTTAATCCTAAAACTTTTTTGAAGTTTTTTTAAAAGAATTTTCTTTTAATTCCACTTGCTCTATTTTTAAAATATATTTTTATTGATTTCAGAGAGGAAGGGAGAGGGAGAGAGATATAGAAACATCAACGATGAGAGAGAATCATTGATTGGCTGCCTCCTGCATGCCCCACACTGGGGATTGAGCCCGCAACCCGGACATATGCCCTGACCAGGAATCGAACCGGTGACCTCTTGGTCCTGGGTCATTGCTCAACTGCTGAGCCATACCTAGCTGGGCACTTTTTTGAAGTTTTAAAGATGAGAAAAAGACTCAGAGGTTAGTAACTTGCCCACATATTATTAGTTAACAAGTGGCAGATCAGGTGTTGTAGTGTTCAAGTTCAGTGCTCTGTTTTACCAGATTGCTATCTCCAATTGTGAAATGTCAAAACTATGGATTTATAATAAATTCTGTGATTTTAATTATATCTTTGAGCCTTTTCTATCTCGTATTCCGTTAATTTTTGTTGAAAATCTATTAGTCCTTGACAAAATTAAATTATAATTTAGGGTAAGGTGAAGCTAAATAATTATTTTAATGAAATAACTTATCTCAATATTTTTCATCATTTTCTTATTTTACTTTTGAGAGAAAAATAAACAGTTAAGTGTTGATATAACTAATATTTACATCTCTAACATTTTTTTATTTGTATGAAAAAATAAATATTAGTTTATAGTTGAAAGCCACTGACCAGTAGCAAGTTCTTTTTTTAATTTGTTTTTATTGTTGAGAGTATTACAGATGTCCACCACTTCCCCACCTCTGTCCTCCTCCACCTGGCTCCCACCTTACCCCAGGCCTTCACCACACTATTGTCTGTATCCATGGACTATGCATATCCTATATATTAAAAGCCTAATATGCAAATTTGCCCCCTGGGCGGTCACTATGTGCTATGATGTGCGCTGACCACCAGGGACAGTGTGGAACATGGCGGGCGTCAGCAACACTGTGCTGGCTGTGGGTGACAGTGGAGGTGCTGCTGGCCCTGATGGGCCCCGACAAGCCGGACCACAGCGGGATGGTGGAGCAGGTGAGCTGGCAGCATCAGGCCAAGGCAGGTGTAAGCGGGGCCCGATCACCCTGTCAATCGCCCCACAGAGGGTGACTAGTGGGGGCAGTGGGGGGTGGGGCCACCGCCTGGATCCCAGGCGCTGAGGGAGCTGGACAGAGGGGCCCGGCCCCAACTGATCGCCCTGTAGGGATGGTGGAGCAGGTGAGGGGGCAGCACCAGGCCAAGGCTAGGTTCCAGGTGGAGTTGTGGGGGCACGAACTGGGGCTGCAAGGCTGGGGGCCGAGAACTGGGGCCTGATTCCTGCAGGCCACCCCAAGGGACCCCACCCATGCACAAATTAATGCACCAGGCCTCTAGTGTGAGTTTAAGTTCTTTGGTTAATCTCTTTCTCCCCCCCTTCCTTCTGAGATCTGTTAGTCTCTTCCATGCTTCCATGTCTCTGGACTTGTTTGTTATTTTGTTCATTAGATTCCACATGTAAGTAAGATCATGTGATTTTTGAGGTCTTGAACATCTTTCGTTAGATTTCCTCCAGGTATTTTTTTATGCTATTATTATTTTTTTAAATCCTTCTTTCTGTTTGCTTTTGCTGAATTTATATACAATTTATTTTTGTGTGCTGATTTTATATTTATATGCCTGTTAAACACGTTTTCTTTTATTTCCATATTTGCCTTTTCTCTCTGAATATATTAGTATCTATCAATTTAGAGCATCAGTCTCCTTTCTATAGATGACTATAAAATGTCACTCAGATGTCAAGCAATGAGGACATAAATGTTTTTACTCTTATCACAGATATTTTAGAATTTTCCATTTTTATTATCTTTTTTCTTTTTTATTATATTTTGTCTCTGAAGAGTTTGTGCTCAAATCTATTTCTTTTTGTCCTTATATCTGTTTTCAACTTAGCAAAAATGATAAGGTATAAGGGGCATATTGATCGGATAGGGCTCTAGAATAGGCCTTGGAAGGCTAGAGTTCTGATCCTTGTTCTGTCCCTTCTGAGCTCTTCTGTAACATTCTTCAGGTTAGACTAAGAGGGAATTCAAACCAGGTTCTCTAAATCCCTGTCATAAAAATCATTAAAGGTTCTTGTTAAAAACATGGGTTCTCAAAGTCGAAAGTATCACACTCCCTGACTTCAAACTATACTCCAAATCTATAGTAATCAAAACACTATAGTGTTGGCAGAAAAACAAGTACACAGAGTAATGGAATAGAACTGAGACCTCAGAAATAAACACACATATATGGCAACTAATTTTCAACTAAGGGGCCAAGAATATACAAGGGAGAAATGAAAGTCTCTTCAATAAATGGGAAAACTGGGAAGCTACTTGCAAAAGAATGAAACTAGACTGCCATCTGACACCATACACAAAAAATAACTCAAAATGAATTAAAGACTTGAATATGACACCTGAAACAATAAAATGCATAAAAGAAAACATAGGCACTAAATTTACGGACTTTTAAAGGGTTTTTTGTGCCCTGACTGGTTTGGCTCAGTGGATAGTGTGTCGGCCTGCGGACTGAAGGGTCCCAGGTTCGATTCTGGTCAAGGGCACCTAAAAAAATAAAAAATAAAAAAAATAAAGGTTCTTTTGTGATACTGACCCTAAAGGTAAAGGAAGTGAAAGCAAAAAATAAGTGAATAGGACTACATCAAACTAAAGTGCTTCTGCACAGAAAAAGAAACCATCAACCAAACAAAAAGGTAACCAACCTAATTGGGAGAAGATATTTGCTAATGATACCTCCCATAAGGGGCTAATATCCAAAACATATAAAGAACTCCTACAACTCAACCACATACAGAAAAAAAAAAATTACAAAAATGGGCAGAGAACCTGAATAGACATTTTTCTCAAGAAGATATATAGATGGCCAACACATATATGAAAAAATGCTCAATGTCACCAATTATATTAGGGAAATGAAAATCAAAACCACACTGAGATATGAACTCACTTGTTAGAATGACCATTATTAATAAGTCAAAAAATAACAAGTGTTGGAGAGGAAAAAATGGAATTCTAGTACACTGCTGGTGAGAATGTAAATCAGTGAAGCCACTATGAAAAACAGTATGGATGTCCCTCAAAAAATTAAGAACAGAGCTATGATATGACCCACAAATCCCACTTCTGGGTATCTGCCTGAAAAAAATTGAAAACACTCGTAAAGATTTATGTCCCCAGTGTTCATTGCAGCATTATTTACAATAGCCAAAATGTGAAGACAATCGAAGTGTCCTTAGATGGATGATTGGATACAGACAATTACATATAGACAATGGAATACTACTCAGTCATGTAAAAGATGAAATGTTGCCATTTGTGACAACATGGATGGATCTTGAGATTATTATGGTAAATGAAAAAAGCAGAAAAGAACTGTATGATTTCACTAATATGTGGGATATAACACAAAAAGCAATAAAAACCAACAAAACAAAACAGAAACTCATAGGTACAGACAAGAGAATTGTGGTTGCCAGAGGGGAAAGGGAACTGGGGAGGTCAAATATAAGGTGACAGGAGACTAGACTTCCGATGGTGAAAACACAATAGGTTACACATTTATTATATTACAAAGCTGTACATCTGAAATTTATATAATGTTATTAACTGATGTTAACCTGATAAATTTAATTTAAAAAAACAGATTCTTAGATAAATTTTTAAGGGACCTGTATATTTTTATTTGGTGTGTGTATACAAATATATACATATATACTAGAGGCCCGGTGCACAAAAATTTGTGCACTCGGGGGGGAGAGGGGGTCCCTCAGCCCGGCCTGTGCCCTCTCCCAGTCTGGGACCCCTCAGGAGATAACGACCTGCTGGCTTAGGCCCGCTCCCTGGTGACAGAGGGCAAGCCCAATCCCTAGGTGCAGCCCCTGGTCGGGCTCAGAGCAGGGCCAATTGGGGAGTTGGGGCGCCGCGCCCTGTCATGCACAGAGCAGGGCGGGTCGGGAGGTTGCGATGCCACCCCTAGTCACGCTCAGGGTAGGGCCGATTGGGGGGTTGGGACACCGCCCCCGTCACACTCAAGGCAGGGTCGATAGGGAGGTTGCGGCTCCACCCCCTGTCACACACAGAGCAGGGCTGATCAGGGGTTTGGGGCACTGCCCCCTATCACGCACAGAGCAGGGCCCATAAGGGGGGGTGGGGCTCTGTACCCTGTCACGCACAGAGCAGGGCCAGTCAGGGGGTTGGGGAGCTCCCTCCTGTCATACACAGAGCAGGGCCCATCAGGGGTGGGGAGCTCCCCCCTGTCACTCAGAGACCAGGGCCGATAGGGGAGTTGGGGCACTGCCCCCTGTCACACACAGAGCAGGGCAGATCAGGGGGTTGGGGCACCGCCACTGTCACACTCAGGGCAGGGCCAATGGGGAGGTTATGGCTCTACCCCATCACACACAGAGCAGGGCCCTTGGAGTGGGGGGGGGGGGGGTTGGGGCGCTGCACCCTGTCACACACAGAGCCGCAGGGCGATCGGGGGTTGGGGAGCTCCCCCCTGTCACACACAGAGCAGGGTGGATAGGGAGGTTGTGGCCCTGCCCCCTGTCACACACAGAGCCTCAGGGCGATCAGGGAGTTGGGGAGCTCCCCCCTATCAGGCACAGAGCAGGGCCGATCAGGGGGTTGGGGCGCCTTCCCCTGTCACGAACAGAGCAGGGCGGATAGGAAGATTGTGGCCCTGACCCCTGTCACACACAGAGCCGCAGGGCGATCAGGGGGTTTGGTCGCTGCCCCCTGTCACGCTGATCCCGGTGCTGGGAGGCATATTACCCTTTCACTATATAGGATAGAAGCCTGGTGCACGGGTGGGGGCTGGCTGGTTTGCCCTGAAGGGTGTCCTGGATCAGGGTGGGTGTCCCGCTTGGGTGCCTGGCCAGCCTGGGTGAGGGGATGATGGCTGTTTGCATCTGGTCACACCCCCTTTAGGGTGGGGGTCCCCACTGGGGTGCCTGGCCAGCCTGGGTGAGGGGCTGAGGGCCGTTTTCAGGCTGGCAGGTGACTGAAGCTCCCAACCTATCCTTTTTTCCTTTTTTTTTAAAATTCTGGGTCAGCTTTAGCTCTGAGGCTAGGCTCCAGCTATGAGACCTCTGCTGCTGAAAGCAAGTTTCTGGCCTTTGTTTATCCTTCTGTATTTGAAACAATGTTGCGGTCCTGCTGGCTGAAGCTGGGGGTTTTGTTTAGCTTCTATATTTGTTACAATGTTGCTTAGAGTGCAGCTGAGAGGCCGGCAAGGCAGGCGGGGAAGCTTGGCTTCCTCCATCACTGAAGCAAGCAAGCCTCCCTGTTCGCATCAGCTGCCTGGCTGCCAACCACCATCTTGGCTGGCAGTTAATTTGCATATCACCCTGATTAGCCAATGGGAAGGGTAGCGAAGTTATGGCTAATTACCATGTTTCTCTTTTATTAGATAGGATACTAGAGGCCCGATGCACAAAAATTTGTGCACTGGCGGGGGTGGGGTATCCCTCAGCCCCACTTGTGCCCTCTCACAGTCTGGGACCCCTCAGGAGATAACGACCTGCTGGCTTAGGCCCGCTCCTGGGTGGCAGAGGGCAGGCCCACTCCCTAGGTGCCTGCCCCGCAGCCCCTGGTTGGGCTCAGAGCAGGGCTGATTGGGGAGTTGTGGCGCCACCCCGTCATGCACAGAGCAGGGCGGATCCGGAGGTTGCGATGCCACCCTCAGTCACTCTCAGGGTAGGGCCGATTGGGGGGTTGGGGTGCCGCCCCCTGTCACACTCAAGGCAGGGTCGATGGGGAAGTTGCGGCTCCACCCTGTCACCGAGCAGGGCCGATCAGGGGATTAGGGAGCTCCCCCATATCAGGCACAGAGCAGGGCAGATCAGGGGGTTGGGGCACCTTCCCCTGTCACAAACAGAGCAGGGCTGATAAGGAGGTTGTGGCCCCACCCCCTGTCACACACAGAGCTGCAGGGTGATCAGGGGGTTTGGGTGCTGCCCCATGTTACGCTGCTCCAGGGGCCAGGAGGCCTCGCGGCTCTGCTGATCCCAGGGCTGGGAGGCCTCACGGCTCCACTTGACACCGGGGCAGTGAGGCCTCGCTGCTCAGCTGATCCCAGTGCTGTGAGGCATATTACCCTTTTACTATATAGGATAGAGGCCTGGTGCACTTGTGGGGGCCAGCTGGTTTGCCCTGAAGGGTGTCCCGGATCAGGGTTGGGGTCCCACTTGGGTGCCTGGCCAGCCTGGATGAGGGGATGATGGCTGTTTGCATCTGGTCACACCCCCTTCAGGGTGGGGGTCCCCACTGGGGTGCCTGGCCAGTCTGGGTGCGGGGCTGAGGGCCATTTTCAGGCTGGCGGGTGACTGAAGCTCCCAACCTCTCTTTTATTTCTTTTTTCTTTTTTATTCTGGGATTTTATTAACCTTCTATGGCTGTCACTGGAGCTGAGAGCCGTCTTTAGCTCTGAGGCTCGGCTCCAGCTCTGAGAACTCAGCTGCTGAAAGCAGGTTTCTGGACTTTCTTTACCTTCTGCATTTGAAACTTTGTTGCGACTCCAGCTCTGAAATCGAAAGCAGGTTTCTGGGGTTTTGTTTAGCTTCTATATTTGTAACAATGTTTCTTAGAGAGCAGCTCAGACCCCAGCAGCGGCAGGCGGGGAACCTGGCTTCCTCTGTCACTGGAGCAAGCAAGCCTCCTTGTTCGCGTCAGCTGCCTGGCTGCCGGCCGCCATCTTGGTTGGCAGTTAATTTGCATATCTCACTGATTAGCCAATGGGAAGGGTAGCGAAGTTACGGCTAATTACCATGTTTATCTTTTATTAGATAGGATACACACACACACACACACACACACACACACAAAGTGTCCCCTTGGGAGTTTAACCGGGAGACCAGGAGTTCGATCAGTCACTATGATGTGCGTTGACCACCATGGGGCAACATGGAATAAAGGAAGACCATGGCCGGCAGCTGGGGAAGGAAGGTCCGGCCAATAGATGGAAGGCCCCTATCAGCCCTAATAGCCAGCCAGGCCTAGGGATCCTCTCCATGCATGAATTTCATGCACCGGGCCTCTAGTCTAATCTAATAAATGAGAAACATGCAAATTGACCGCACCTCTGCTATGCCCAAGCCATGCAGACCAGCCAATCAGAGCGACTATATGAAAATTAACCCAACCAAGATGGTGGCAGGCAGCCACGGAGCTGGAGCAAGCAGGAGGCTTGGTTGCCCCGGCGATGGAGGAAGCCAAGCTTCCCACCTTCCCTGGCCAGCTGTGGCCTCCACTCAAGGCAATAAAGTTTCAATTATAGAAGATAAATCCCAGAAACCTGCTTCCAGCCAGCCTCCACTGGGAGCTTGGGTGGCTGGGGGCTGTGGCCAGCCTGCAAACAGCCATCAGCCCCTCACCCAGGATGGCCACACCCTCATGGGGTGAGGGTCCCCGCTGGGGGGCTTGGCCAGACTGCAAACAGCCATCAGCCCCTCACCCAGACTGGCCAGGCACCCCAGCAAGACCCCCCACCCTGAAGGGGGTGTGGCCAGCCCGAAAACAGCCCTCATCCCCTCACCCAGGCTGGCCAGGAACCCCAGGGGCGACCCCTACCCTGAAGGGGCTGTGGCTAGCCTGCAAACAGCCATCAGCCCCTCACCCAGGCTGGCCAGGCACCCCAGTGGGGACCCCCACCCCAAAGGGGGTATGGCCAGCCTGAAAACGGCCCTCAGCCCTTCACCCAGACTGGCCAGGCACCCCAGAAGGACCCCCACCCTGATCCAGGACACCCTTCAGGGCAAACCAGCCAGCCCCCACCCATGCAACAAGCCTCTATCCTATATAATTAAAGGATAATATGGAAATTGACCCTAACAGCAGAACGACTGGGAATGACTGGTCACTATGACACTCACTGGCCACCAGGGGGCAGATGCTCAATGCAGGAGGTGCCCCCTGGTGGTCAGTGCGCTCCCACAGGGGGAGCTCTGCTCTGCCACAAGACAGGCTGACAGCTGCCAGTACAGTGGTGTTGGTGGGAGCCTCTCCCACCTTCTCAGCCGTGCTAAGGATGTCCTACTGCAGCTTAGGCCTGGTCCCCACTGGCAAGTGGACATCCCCTGAGGGCCCCCCAGCTGCCAGAGGGATGTATGACTGCCAGCTTAGGCCCGATCCCCCAGGAAGCAGTCCTAAGCCCGCAGGTGGTCATCCCCCGAAGGGTCCCAGACTGAGAGAGGGCATATGCCGGGCTGAGGGACCCCCCCGAGTGCACAAATTTTTGTGCACCAGGCCTCTGGTCCTGTATAATAAGAGGCTAATATGCAAATTGTCCCCTCAACCGGGTGTTCGACGAGGAGTTCAACTAGGGGACAGGGGTAGATGGCCAACCACCCGCGGCCCCTCCCCCTGGCCAGCCCCTCCCCTAATCAGTCCCCC
The DNA here is from genome assembly GCF_964212035.1 of Myotis nattereri. Classification (NCBI taxonomy): domain Eukaryota; kingdom Metazoa; phylum Chordata; class Mammalia; order Chiroptera; family Vespertilionidae; genus Myotis; species Myotis nattereri. The sequence goes on along the minus strand of NC_138077.1, from coordinate 58,790,569 downwards.
AACCCTGATCGGGGGGCAGGCTGGCCAGACCCTACCCATGCACAAATTAGTGCACTGGGCCTCTAGTCTATATATATAAAAAGCCAGTGACAAGAACACCATAATGACCAGAATGACTGGTTGCTATGACGCTCACTGCAGCCAGCAAACTGGCTGATCAGGGGGTGGGGCTGGCCCGCCAACCTCCTGCAGCCACCCCCCCCGGCCAGCCCCGCCCCTGATGAGCCCCCACCACCCCTATCAGCCTGCAGCCCCTCCCCACAGCCAGCCCAACCCCTGATTGCCCCCCCACCCCAATAGGAGCCAGGGCTGGCCTGCCAACCTCCTGCAGCCCCTTCCCCCACCTGGCCCCACCCCAGATCAGCCCTCCACCCTAATTATGGGCAGGGCCAGCTGGCCAACCACCTACAGCTCCTCCCCCTGGCCGGTCCTGCTCCCGATGGGCCCCTACCACCCAATTGGCCTGTGGCCCCTCCCCCCCAGCCAGCTCTGCCCCCAATCACCCCACGCACACCAACCAGGGATGGAGCTGGCCAGCCCACAACCCACAGCCTTTCCCTAGCCCCACCCCCAATCCTCCCCCCACCCCAATGAGTGGTAGGGCCCATCAGCCAATTGCTCATGGCCCCTCCCCTCAGCCAGCCTGGCCCTGATTGTGCCCCAATCAGGGTGGGCCAGCAATTGCCTGCCTTCTCCTCCCAACAGGCCCAGCCCCATCTGCCGTGATTGGGACTAGGCCGCCAGACCCCATCTGTGCAGGAATTCATGCACTGGGCCTCTATTACATATATAAATTAACATTAATGACTGATCATCAGGCAAGTTTACTTTACATAGGACAAGATTAAGATTTCTTCCATCTCTGATATTATTTGAGTCTATGAATACTAGCATTATATTGCCATCATCAAAAGAAGAATTTTGTCTACACAAAGGAGTATCAGAGAACCAATGCAATAAAGTTTGGTATTTAGGGTACCTATAAGCACAAATGAAATAGTGCATTGCATACAGGTACTATTTCATCTGCTCTGCTAAGTCAAATGCTGTTCTAGAAGTACAAGGCTAGAGCAGGGGAGCCATTGACATAATTAGCCCTTCAAGGCATTTATGCCTCTAGTGGTTAACTTGACTAGTAATTTCATTTTTGTTTTGCATGTAGGGTCATTAACCAACCCAAACAGAGAAATATTTCCTGAAAGAATAACTACAGCTTAATTATTAATGCTACATTCAGAAATGAAGCTGGACTCTTTAGGTAAAAGTTTGTGGGACAGAGCGGGGATGCGTGTAAAAAAAGCTGGGAGAACATGGTCAAAGTCTGAAGTTGTTTATGGAAGATAGGCCAGACTTTTCCTGGTTTTGTCAATAAATTACTCAAATAGGTAATGTAAGAATTTTGCAAGGGATAGAGCCATAGGTTCTCTTTCATAGTCTCAGATAAAATAATTCATGCTCCTGTTTCCCAACCTCTTAGTTGCTTTCCTTATTTTTCTTATTGCCTCTGACCATTCTTTTCCTTTTTCTTTCAACTGAAAACTAGAAGGGCACCCTACTCCTTTGTTCCTTTTTTACTTTTTTGAATTAGTAAAAATAATACAGTATGTATAAAATTCATCTGTTATCACCATCCCTGTTCTTATTCCTCCTCTGAAAAAGTCTAACTATATTCTGGAGTATTTGGGAGTTCATCCACTAAAATATAAGGAAAATGATATTTGCAATAGTACCTAGAAAGTAACTGGTTCATAACTTTTGCTCAAATTAAATATTTATTCATGAAATGATGGACTCATCTTGAAGTGATGAAAGCACAGGGGATGAATTTAGCAAAGGAGACGAATGACTCCCGAATGTACATCACCACCCTTCTCTCTCATTTTCTTTAGCCCCACGCCTTTAATTGCTTATAGGATATTTCTATTTGAACTTTATTATGTTGAAAACCAAAATTCAACATCTTTCTACCTCTCTAAATTCAATTTTGTGTTCACTCCCAGTCTCCAATGAATTTCAGTTTACTAAAACCAATCTTTATTTGTCATGGTGAAATTCCAGTGCTAGATAGATTATATATACATGGTGGGGCAAAAGTAGGTTTACAGTTGTGAGTACATGAAATGTTGTTTATTTTTGTATTATTATTTACTGGAGGCCCGATTCATGAAATTCCTGCATGGGTAGGGTCCCTAGGCCTGGCCCACAATCAGAGCCGATAGGGGCCTCTGACTACTGCCTGGGGCCTTCCTTCCCCAGCTGCTGGCCAGGGCCTTTCTTCATTCTGTGCTATCCCCTGGTGGTCAATGCACATCATAGCAAATAGTCGAACTCCTGGTTGGTCGAACTCCCAAGGGGACAATTTGCATATTAGCCTTTTATTATATAGGACTAGAGGCCTGGTGCACAAAATTCCTGCAAGGGTGTGGTCCCTAGGCCTGGCCGGTGATAGAAGTGCAAGCATCTGGAATGGAAGGGCAGGTCCCAGCTGACCTCTGGGCCCTGGGAAGCACCTGGGCCCCTGGGGCCCCACTCACCCCCCTCCACCTGAGTCATGGTGCCCAAGTCCCCACACAGAGATGCGGTGAGTGTGGTCAGATGCCATGGCCAGGGCATAGCATGGGCCTCTGGGCCACCCAGTGGCACAGCATGGAAACCGGGCAGGCAGCACGCTTTCTCGCCGCACCTCCATTCCTGTCACCCCCACCCCCAGGTAGCTGGCAAGAGGTCACAGCCCCCCACTCAGGCACTGCGGGAGGTTGGTCGCCGCCACCCACTCCCAGTACCCTGTCCCAGCCTGGGGCCCAGCCCTGATCAGGCGATCAGGGCCTGCCAGCCGCTGGTCACCATCTGGCGGGTGATCAGGCCCCCGCTCACACCTGCCTTGGCCTGGCTCTGCCCACTTACCTGCTCCACCATCCTGCCACGGACCCACTCTTGTCCAGGTCCATCGGGCCGGCAGTGCCTTCACTGCAGCCCACTGCCATCCCCGCATTGCTGACCCCCACCGTGTTCCACATAATAGTAGCACACATAATAGTGAGTGGTTGAACTTCCCAGTTGAACAATTTGCATATTAGGCTTTTATTATATAGGATTACTATATTCTTTTCCATACAAACAACTGTAAACCTACTTTTGCCATACCCTATATGTAATTATATGTATACTAGGAGCCCAGCGCACAATTTGAAATTGTGGTGCCGCCCTGTCTTGACACCCAAACCTCTCCATGCAGAGCTCCAGCACACCTGGCCCAGCCCCCAAACCCTCTGGCCTTTTCTGGCCGCTTTAAGCCTCACCCTCAGTCCCTCGAATCACCTAGGTCTGGTCCTGCCTTCTCTGGATGACTTCCTGCTTCCGCCCCATCTCCGGAGCAACACAGCAGTACCACCCCATCATGGCACCAGAGGAGAGCATGGAAGCCTCCCACCCCCTGTGCTGTGCTCCTTCCCCTGGCAGGTGGCCATTGGGCACTCAGAGTGTGAGTGGTGGGTGGCGAAGGATTGGTAAGGGGGCGCTATGCACTCTCACCCCTGCCCTCCCCAGCAGGGGATGGTCCCGCCTCTTCCGGGTGCCTCCCCGTTTCTGCCCATCTCCAGAGCAATGCTCCAGCTAATATGCTAATGATCTGGTCATTACAGTTATGGGGTATTGACCATTAACATATTAGCTCTTTATTAGTATAGATTGTTTATAATAGGTGTTCAGTAAGTGGCAACTGTTGTTATCCACAAATCAATGCTTAAATCTGTTTGAAGGATTGCATTCTTAACTATTATGCATTCTTTTGCAATTCTCCAGCATTGTCTTTCCCATCTTATGATGTGTTGTTCACAATTCTTCTTTGACATAATTATTCTTTTGAACTAGTCTCTAAGACCCAACATTTTCTTTTCCTATAGATTTATGCTTTGCTCTGGGTCAGGCAGTTGCTCAAGCCAACACCTACAGGGTTAAACCTAGTTTCTAAAGCCACCCCTTTTCCCCTCCCAGTCAGTCCCACTTTTCACAGTAGGCTGGCAGCTGTCCCAAGTGCTTACCGAAGCCAAATGCTTGAAGAGAGAGAGAGAGTAAGGAGCCAGCTATGAATCCCTTCCAGAAAAATGAGTCCAAGGAAACTTTTTTTTCACCTGTCTCCACTGAAGAGGTACCACCTCCACCTCCCAGCCTTCCAAAGAAGCCACCTCCGGTGAGTCCCCAGACTCCTTTCTGCCTTAGACAGGAACAAGCTTGTTCTTTTGGTTCTCGTCTTTGGCTTCTTGGAGCTTTAGGCTGAGATGTAATAGGGATTAAAAACTATTCTTTCTTGGAGTTAGAATTAACATGAAAACCTAAACAGGTTTCTTTTACTTTGGAGGGGAAGCAGCAGGAAGAGAGAGTCAAAATTTTTCATTTGAGACCCAGGACTTTGCTATGTTTCATTGTATGTATATTCTGAATTTCTCTGTGAAGAAAAGAAAAAGCAATGGGAAAGTCCAGGGAAACTTGGCAAGCACTCCTGTGCTAGAGAACTGTGTGTGATTGTTCTTTCTCACCAATATAAAAACGCAGCCCTTAGTTCCCCGTGTCCAGAGTCTTAAGCTGGACACCAAGAGAAGTTTGAGAATAGATTCAGTACTTACGATGTGTTCAAGTTTACAGTGGGAGGCAGGATAGAAAAACAAAAAAGTAATAATGGTTAAAGCACTTCCAAATTCATTATCTCATTCAGTTCTCACATCAAAATCCTGTAATGAAGAGGATACAGTAATAATGGACAATATTTACTAAGTTCTTAATGTGGGCCAAGAGGTGGTAGTATTCTCATTTTGTTGAAATAACAGACCTGAAGCATAAAGACAGGTGTGGTGACATGGCCAGGGCCAGTATGTTCCCCCAGCCAGTGGCAATGTTACATAGCTAGTGAAAGTGTATTAACAAAACCTCAGCTTGCAGAATTCTCAGGCTGTGAGCTGGGAAGGTTATAAGTCAATTCATTGTGTCTTTCAAGCAAGTTATTATCATACATTAATATCCCATATAATAAAAACCTAATATGCTAAGTGTTCGGTCGTCCAGTCGGCCGTTCAACCAAAGTGTAATATGCTAATGATATGCTAAGGCCGCTCAACTGCTCTCTATGACGTCCACTGACCACCAGGGGGCAGATAGTCGACCGGTTGACCAGTTGCTATGACATGCACTAACCACCAGGGGGCAGATACTCCAACCAGTAGGTTAGCTTGCTGCTGGGGTCTGGCAGATCCGGATAGAGCGAGGTGTGCTGGCCATGCACTGGAGCCCTCCTGCGGTCCCTCCCTGGCTGGCCAACCTCCCACATCCCTCCTTAGCCCCAATCGTGCACTGGTGGGGTCCCTTGGCCTGGCCTGTGCCCTCTTGCAATTCGGGACCCCTTGGGGGATGCTGGAAAGCCAGTTTCAGCCCGATCCCGCGGGCCAGGCTGAGGGACCTCCCTGGTGCATGAATTCATGCACTGGTATTCTAGTATATTAATATTTAGGGGGTCGCCGAGACCGGTTTGGCTCAGTGGATAGAGCGTCGGCCTGCGGACTGAGGGGTCCCGGGTTCGATTCCGGTCAAGGGCATGTACCTGGGTTGCGGGCATATCCCCAGTGGGGGATGTGCAGGAGGCAGCTGGTCGATGTTTCTCTCTCATCGATGTTTCTAACTCTCTATCTCTCTCCCTTCCTCTCTGTAAAAAATCAATAAAATATATTTAAAAAAAAATATTTAGGGGGGTTGTTTTTAATCTATCTATAGCCACCTCTTCATTATGTTCCTAGATATAGTAAGTATTCTGCCCAGAGTCCCAGGCTTTTCAATTAGTAGTGTTGGGAAGATAAGCAAATCTTGGGCCTAGGATCAAGGAATGTCTGAGCAGTTCCATATTAAATGAATGAAGAACAAGTAATGTTCACAATAGCTTCTATCATTCCTAAATCAGCAATCAATGCAAGCACTTTTAGTAGATAATAGCTGTTTCTTGAAGAGTAGGCATCATTGCCTCACATTACCTATCATGGTGACTTAAAAGAAATACATTTTTCTGCTGTGGAATGGTAGAGATTTAAATGAGAAGCTCATGCTTGAACCGTTGTCTTTCTGCTTCATAGAAAATCTGTGGCTCCAACTATCCACTGAGCATTATCTTCATTGTGGTGAATGAATTCTGTGAGCGCTTTTCCTATTATGGAATGAAAGGTAATTTTGTGTCCCAAAGTCTTCTCCATGCACCCTCACTCCATGTTTGTAATGTCTAGTTTTCTTGTATGCATTTATTTCCCTTATCCACTCTTTCTGTCTTCATCCAAATTGGTTCCTTCCTTTGGCCAGGACTTCCAATAAATGCCTCATGGGATTTTACCTAGTAACAGATACAGGCCAAGCATAGAAAGGACTAATAGAAACCAGAACACAATCTGTGAGAATTGAAATGGGAAAACACTCACCATCTGAGTTCCATTCTTCATATTAGTTTTATGAATGTACTAGAGGCCCGGTGCACGAAATTTGTGCATTCGGGGGGGGGGGGTGTCCCTCAGCCCCACCTGCACCCTCTTGCAGTCCGAGAGCCCTTGGGGGATGTCCGACTGATGGGGAGCGGGCCTAAGCCGGCAATTGGACATCCTTAGCGCTGCTGTGGAGGCGAGTGATGCTCCCACCACTGCTGCTGTGCTCGCTAGTCTTGAGCCCCGTTTTTAGCTGAGCGCACTTACCACCAGGGGGCAGCACCTGTGTTGAGCGTCTGCCCCATGGTGGTCAGTGAGCATCATAGTGACCGGTCATTCCCCTGTTTGGTCGATTTGCATATTAGCGTTTTATTACATAGGATTGTTGCTGAAAAGGAGATGGAAGGTATATTAGAAGCATCATATTCTTTATGATTGGCCTAAATGATGCTATGTGTGAACATAGACTGAAGGGAGGAGTATTACATTTGTACATTAAGCACCACCCCATTCACAGCTCCCGCGGGCACTGCTTCTACTGCCTGGGAGTCACTCCTCAGTCATTTCCCTGCTAGGAGTGTTGAAGGTTAAGATCACCTTCGAAGACCATAGAGCAAATGTACTTCTCTTCCATAAGTCACTTTAATGCACCTATCTTATTTTGCCTCCATTTTTCCCCATCTCAGCTGTGCTGACCCTGTATTTCCTGTATTTCCTGCACTGGAATGAAGACACCTCCACATCTGTATACCATGCCTTCAGCAGCCTCTGTTATTTCACTCCCATTCTGGGAGCCGCCGTTGCTGACTCATGGTTGGGAAAATTCAAGTAAGGAAGATGGAAGATCACACCCCCAGAAGTTTTACAGATTAATTTCACAGAGGTTACCACTTAGAGCCTCTTTTCCCAAGCAAGAACACACCATATCATCCATGACAGATAGAATCTCTCTAAGACAGATACATAGAAAGGCTATTTCTTTTCATTATCAGTTTTTCCAATATTTTTACATCCTTTTCAATCAGGAGTTGTTGCTGCTTTTCTTAAATCTAATTTTAACTTTCTATCCTGTAGTCTAAGACTAATTCTTGTCCTGATCTCAGGGAAAAATAAAGATTTCTAACCACCAGAAAATTTATAATTTTAGAGACGTCAGTGTAGTTATTTGATATACTCGCCATTTCTTCTCCATATTGAATCATCCCAATTCCTTTAATATCTATGAGTCCCTCTTTTCGGTTCTTATACCAACTCTTATTCTCTTCTCTAACCTCTTTCTGTAGTTTTCTTCTTAAGAATTTAAAATTTTTTATGAGTTAGACTAATGGTCTGTTCAGTTCAGTATCTTTTAAGTTCCTGAAATTAGCGCCAGGAGACATTTATAGGATAATGTTAGAGTTGTCCTCTGTAACATTATCCTCACAGGCTAGAGATGGAGCTTAGATATCCATCACCCAGTCATTTTCTGTGGACTTGTCACCTATGGATTTATCTGAATTAGTATTTTTCAAAGTACATTCTGTTAAAAATCTGCTGTATAGGATAATAATGAGTGTTATACAGGAAGATAAAGACCTCATGGAGAAATAAGTTTGAAAAATGCTAGGCTAAACACAGCTTAAAATGTTTCTTTACTGCATGACTTCTTATAGCCTTTAACATGCTAATATGCACTGGAAAATCTCAAAGAGAAGGTTATGGCACATAGTGTTTCCCAAACTTGTTTGACCAAAGGATATTTTTTTCAGGGTATCTTGTGGACCTAGTGTTTCAAAGAATTCTCTTAGGAAACACTGGCTTATATCTCACTTTGGCCTCTATATAATCATTGTTCTGAAGTATTTAATCAGCACTTTATAATAACTACAACCTATATGTAAAGTACTAAACAGTTTTGTTTTGTTTTTACTTGAGAGGGGGGCGGTACGTAGGTAGCTGAATTCTATGTTTGCTCCTTCTATAGTATTAGTTACCAAGTCCATCCAAATAGGGGTTTGGCACTATATGCAGAATAAAAAGCATAAGCCATGGTCTCTATTCAGTTATAGAATAAAAGACTCACATACATAACCAGTACTTCCATTGATTTTTAAAAATGACTTCCTTTAAAGTTGGAGTATAGTTTTTGGGTATGGTGAACAATAGCTTCCTGTCTATTTCAGAGGAAATATAACAACCTCTACTTTTTTTTAATTTTAAGGATTTTTTTATTTTAACTATATATATATTTTTTTACAACCTCTACTTATGCCCTCAATCACAATCCTTTTTGAGGTATTCTTTATTTTTAAAAAATTATTTTTATTGAGTTAAAATTAAAATAAAATACAAAAATCAAAAGTCTTAGTGTAAAGTTTGATGAATTTTCACATATGTGTCACCATTACCTAGCTTACTTTCCCTAGAGTTTTTGTATTTTCAATATTCCTCTCTCTTGCCTTCAAATTCTCCATAGAGATGGTCTTTTTCTGTACCTAGAAGCCTGTTCAAATCTCTGAGATCTTTAAACAAACAAGACTATTGTTAACTCTCCTTTCAAACTGTCTTTGTCTTATTACTATTATCTCCAAATTTTAAAAAGAATCATCTGTATTTGTTGCCTTCCTTTCTCACTCTTCATTATCACTCCTTAGGGCAGACTAATATAATGTAATGCAATAGAATCCAATTCAATTGAATTTAATCTGATAGAATTTAATTAAATAAATGTTTAGCAAACTTCTATTTGTTCAAATAAGCATGGGGGGGTGGTAAAGAGATGAATAAGACACAAATACCTGTTTCACACTGTTCATATTCAACTGCCTTTAATGAAGAGCAGCAGATTGTGGTAAGTACAATAAAATATAGCATAAATGATCTCTTTATCCTATTGAAATGCCTCTCTCTAAGATCATTGATAGTGATCGCTCTCTTTTTTAAAAAATCCTCACCAGAAATATTTTTTCCATTGATTTTTAGAGAGAGTGGAAGGGAGGGAGAGAGAGAAAAACATGGATGTGAGAGGGACATACTGATAGGTTGGCTCCTGCAAGATATGTACCCTTGACTGGAAATTGAACCCAAGACCCTTTTGTCCTTGAGCCAATCCTCTAACCATTGAGCAAAACCAGCTAGGGTGATAGTGATCTCTTTGTTGACAAATTCCAGCAGTACTTTCTAGATTCTTATTCACTTTAAACTTATTTTAACATTTCAGTCTATTTATTACTCCTATATTCTTGAAACTTCATGGGCTTCTCTAACACTGCATTTTCTGATTTTTTTCCCTCATACTTTTTTTGGATTCTTCCTTATTTGGCTTTTTGCCTTTTGTTTACTTCACTCTTTCCTGAATGTAGGCAATTCCCCAGGGAATATTTTTTTACTGTCTTCTATTTCTCCAAATTCTCTTTTAGCAGATCCTATGGCGTCAATATTAGCAATATGCAGATAGCTCCTCCAACTCTATAATCTTAATTTCTCATTCAAGTTCAGTATGCATTATAACTGCATAGTGCCATTCATCGCCTGGGTGTTCCAACTTATCCTCACTTCCCAAACCTATAAGCTCACATTCAATCAGTTATCAAATTCTACCAATTCTATTTCTATAATATCTCTCACATTTATCCCTCTTCAACAGTGATTCTCACTGCCATTAACTGCCGCAACTCGAGTTTTGGTCTTCATTACCTCTAAATTGGGCTATTGAACTGGACACCTATAATGTCATCACTGCCTCCCATATCCTTTTCTTACAATTGAGTATATACAGGACTGCCACATTAATCTTCCTGAAAGAAATCTCTGTTCACATTGCTACTTTGCTCAAAATTTTCTGCTGACTCACCCATTGTTACTAATCTCATCCCCACTGACCTTCCTGCCCTTATTGTCATACTCCCTTTCAAGACTTTATTAAAGAAAAACTGAATACTACTAAAGTTCCCCTAACAATAGTCAGTGCAAACATTTTCTACGTCTGTTTGCACTGTTTCTACTTCATGGAATTTCCTTCCTCCCCATCCTCCTTTGTCCAAATCCTGTAAGACTCAGTTCGAAGGCCACCTATGTTATGGATTATTCTCTGCCCTTCACTCTTACTACTAGTCAGAAGTAACCTAATCTTCTCTGAACTTTTATTTTTTGCCCTCATATGGCATTTACCAAATTCTATCTTATTATAGTTATTTGTATATAAATCTAATATTTTCTTCTGAAGAGAAAATAAAGTCTCATATACATTTTTATCCACAGCACCTAGAAGAGTGCCTGCTAAATGTTTCAACTAATAAATTTATTCACCCTCAGATACTCAAATGTAGGCACAAGACTGAGGATAGCTGTGGGCAACCATGAAGATGACTTTTATCCCTAATGTTGGTTTTTTGTACGCTGTGACCCAACCCTATCAGTCTGGACTCAACCTTGGCAATCACAACCACCCTCTTAAATGTCTTTATTGTCAAATATGCTTTTGGATGTCCTCTCTACACTTCTTTCTCTTTCTCCTTAGTGGGTCTATAGCATTTCCTCCCCTCTCCTATCTTTTTTGTCTGGTCAGAAATTACTCTCTTCACACTCGATCTCTTCCTTTGCCATCACCACACATACCCCTCAGTTCCTAAGCTCTAATTAAAAATTACTTCTGGTGTTGAAATAAAATTTAAAAGGTCTTCTATTTCCCTTTCTTTTTCCACATTAACTTGTTCATGATAAACCTGAAGGAACACTGGACTCTGAGTTAGAAAGTAGAAGTTCTAGACCTAATGCAAATACTAATTGGAATGTCACTTTAGGACTGCCCTTTGATCTCTCTGGATTTCATTTTCCTCATTTGCAAATGGAAGCTAGGTCAAGTCTATCTAACACAGTTCTGTGTTATATGGTTTGAATTACAATGATTCCCGTGATCTCATTTCAAATGTGGGCTTTCCATGTTTCTCTTGACTTCTTTCTCCTTCTGTTAATTTCCTGCCATCAGATTCCTCTCTTATGTTCTCCATATCCTAGACTAATTCCATGAGTCTTTTACCTAGAAAGTTGCCTATTTTCCTTCTACGCCACTTACACTTCTCTTATTTATTTAGTCCAATAATTTGATATTGCGCTGATCTCCCTAGTCAGACTCTATTACTCCAGCTCAGACTCCTTTTGATTTTTCTGTCGGATGATCTAGCATAGATCATCTCTTTTGGGCTTATGAGAGCTGGCCTTTTTTCAGTCCTTTTTCATTCTAATTTTTTCTTTTTATTCCAACAAAGAGAACTTTTCTCTAGAAGGCCCTCCAAAATGTTTTGCGAAACCCTGGCCCCTCCTTCTGATATTAATTAGTCACCCAACTTTTTATCCCCTACTTGCCATTATAAACCTTCTAAGATCCCTTCCCTGGAGAGCCAACCTAGGAAAATTCGATATTTAAAATGAGAAATCCACATCCTAAGTTTTTGGTATCTTTAGCCTCTCTCTGATTCCTTCATTCCTTTCTTTATATTCCACATTAGCATGTAATACTTTAAAATCACAGATGTAAACTATATAATTTCCAAGGTTCCTTCTAGAACTTACATTCTACTTATATATAAAGAGATTGCTAGTGTGGTGATATACCTAAGAAGTGTATTGTATATGTGGCTGTATGCCTTATTTCAATGTTTATAGTTCTACATACATTCTTACCAGAATTCCACACTCTTCTACTTTGTATTTGCCATTCAGATTTCAGGAAAAACAACACAACAGGCAGTCTCTACCAGCTGTATGATCTTTATCACTGGCAAGTCAATTCAGAGTCCATGGCTCCATTTTTAATTGCCCATGAAGCAACTGTGGCAGATATTATAATTAAACCAAGTGTTCAAGTGACTAAGCTGAATCTGAGAGCAATTTACCTCTCTCTCTGTCTTAATGGTTTGGTTTAGAGAAAGTTTGTATTAGCCATTCCTTTTTTCTGTTTAATTGGAGTTTTTCCTCAACCTCTGTCAATATCTAGAGCCAAAGACATTCCGTGAGAAAAACATCTCAAAATATCCTCTTCTTCTGGTTCTCCAACTTTAAAACATCATCACTCACTACAAATTTATTCTGGCCTTGACATATCTGTACCAGAGCAGGAATGCTCTGTGTATGTGTTTGTGTAAAGTAAGAACATAAAAGTAAGGGGGGAGGAGAGGTCATATATGAGAAAGGAGCTTGAAGGGAATGTCCATTACCTCTAACACTCAAGGCAAATAGTTCTCTCTTTTTCTAGTCTGTTTACTTCATTTACCATTATTATTTCTATTTGCATTTCTCAGGAAATTTTTTTCCTCCTCCACCCCTTTCTCTTTTCACTTTATTTATTCTGGCACTGAGAATAGTATGAACTCTGAGTCTGTATTACTTAAGTCTCTGAATTCTGTTTGGAATGACTAATTTAACTCTCTCAACAGGACAATTATGTATCTATCTTTGGTGTATGTACTTGGCCATGTGATCAAGTCCTTGGGTGCCTTACCAATACTGGGGGGACACATGGTACACACGTGAGTAAAATCATGGAATAAACTGGACCTTTTTTTTTCCATTAGGTAAACCTCTTATACTTGTATTACAGATTATTTTTTATTTTCTTACCAGAGATATCCTTTTATTTCACAGCCTACTGTTGTTTTTATTACCAAATTGGTTAAGAAGAAGTTATTTACAAGTTGAACTCTTTCATACTTTATCTGAACTCATTTGTTTTTATTAAATATTTGGGGACTTTTAGAATGCCTAGTTGGTATCCTCTTCATAAAAACTCATTGTATGCTTGAAGGCAATCATTAAAACTATTTTGTCCTCCATATTCCTTCACTTATTCATCCATTCATGCATCTGTACTTTACCAGGGTTAAAAAAATGTCTGTAACGTTTTCTTATAATGCATTGTAGAAGTCATATTCAAAGCTTGGATATTTTCCATTTATATGTAGTTGCATATATCGCAGTTGCTCTATCCATTTTTACTAAAGCTACTGATGTTTATGGGGCAAGAAGTATTTGATAGCTTTTTATGTCTGATGGTTCAGTCACCAAAGAGGATTACAGTTGTTCAAGAACCAGGACATATGTATTCATGTTTATAATGTGCCTATACATGTATTTATCCAGTGAGTTAAGAATTTTGTTTGAAATTTAATAATTATTAGATACCTCCTTATTGGTGTCCCACCAAAAATCAGTGACACTTCTAATAATTATGATGGATTTTAACATTTTATTTTGTGTTCAGTAATGGTATGTGGGATAAGGATTCATAAGGTCTTTCTATTGAAGTGTCTCTTTGACTAAGACAAAATTGATAACTAGAGCTTTAATTTTGAAGTTGCTTCAGTATCTACTTCTATTTGTTGTACACAAGGGATAAATGGAAATGTCAGGGACAAAATCCTCCCATGCAATAAATACTTCCTGGCAGAGGCTCAAGGGTCACAAAGCTCTTAAGTACCCTCAAGTCTTTCCTGGGAGTGAAGGCAGATGGAGAGTGCTCACAGGTTAGAAATGTAAAGGGATCTTTACATGTATACTTTTTTTCCTCCTGTAGCCCTATATTCAGTTTTTACTGTTGTGTTTAATATCAATATGGTTAGTGTCCTCACCTCTCCATTTCAGAGTCCTATCATTGGTCGGCTTGAGTCTAATAGCTTTGGGAACAGGAGGTATCAAACCCTGTGTGGCAGCTTTTGGTGGAGACCAGTTTGAAAAAACACATGTAAGAGTCCTGTTAATCCTGTATTTCCAAGACTGCAGAGCAGATGTTAAAAGAGGTACCTGGCAGGTAGCCATTTGCCAACATTGGTGAGATGATATCTGAGGAGTTATGTTCCATTCTGGGTATGGGTCATTAATAGAGAGAAAAACTGAAAAATGTTCAAAGGAAAATGACCAGGGTGGTAGATGTCCTAAAAAAGACACATCTTATGAAGAAAGGTTGAGGGAAATGGAAATATTTAGATTCAATAAGAATGAAAAATATTATAGCTTTCTATTGATTTTGGACAAATGTCAGGTGAGGCCAATGAGTGAAAGCTATAGGAAACTAGCTTTTTGCTTGAAAGAAGGAAAAACTTCAAATAGTTTGAAGTAGTGAATTTACTCTCACTTGAAGCATTTAGGAAAAAAATGTGGTAAGCACTTTGGGAATGGGAAGGGATGAGTAGTGTAAAGGTGATTTAAGTATCTCTAACTTTGAGATCCTATGAAAGGGCAAAATGACCAAGCAGAATGAATTTCCTTAGATGAACTTGTCTAGATCAGGGATTTTCAACTAGTGTGCCACAATAATTTTATGAACATGCAATACCTGACTATTTACTCAGGAGTACTGACCTCTTTTCCTTTAGGTTGTCAAATAAAAAAATGACAACAGCCAACACAACAATAGTCACCTGGTGTGAATTAATCAAAATTGTATCTATTTTTTGTGTGTGTCAGATTGGTAAAAAAAAAAAAAAATGTATTTTTTTGTGTGCTGCAGAATTTTAGTGATTAGTTTATGTGTGCCATGAGATGAAAAAGGCTGAAAATCACTGGTATGGATGACATTCTCTCTTTTCCTAAATACTTTACATTGTCAATGGTGGTGGTGGGGGGGGGGACAGTATAAAAGAAGTAAATTGAGCTTGTATGAGGAAGTAGTGAGAACTGGGTAAGGGAAACTGTCTATTCTTAGATCAGCCGAATTTTCTGGCTCTGTTTTTTGCTCTCTGTTTTCTTTTTTGGTCTGTCTTCATGTATATATTCCCTCTTCTATAGCTATTTGTCATGCTTCTAGTTTTTTTCTCTCTGGTGTCTCTGTGTCTTGTCTTCCTGTGGTCTTAACTCAAATGGTCTTTTATCCTTCAGACCATTTAGCAATCATTTTGTATTCTTTATATGTCTGGGGTCCAGAGTTCATAATTTGGAGAAATAACAAAACTTTGGCAAGTGAGATTCTACACACTATGAACTATACAAATATGTGTGTGAAATAAGGTTTAAATAGGGAGCAGAAGAAGAAGTGAAATACACTGTAAAATAGAAAATGGGAAGGACAGGTTGTTCTGTGTCAGGAAAAGATCTGGGTGGCAAAATGAAGCACAGCAGTACGCAATGAATGAATAAAGCATTAGCAACTTTATTTGAAAATTGCTTCATTTGGTAACTGTTCCACAAAGATATTTAATCATAGGACAAACCCATCTCCAAGTTTCCATCAGCCACCTCTAAGACCATGGACTTCCTTTTATACTCTCTGGCAGACTTCCCATAAGCACTAGGTAAATTACTTGATCAGCAGTTTACTTCACTGTCCTATGTTCCAATCCTATTCCTACCACACATTCCACAAAATATTTTCTCTAACTCAGTCAATCATTTGCTTAATTTGGTCAATAAATACCTACTTAGTCTGTAATATATGCAGGTATTATGAAAGACAGTGGGGATTACAGAAATGGGTAACACACGATTTCTGTCCTAAAGGAACTCACAACCTACTGAAAGAAACAGACATTTAATAAAAAATATATATATTATAATAGGTATATATGGAGCACAGTAGTGGCATAGTATACAGGATGATTATTTTTGGTATGGTAAAGGGGTAAAAGAATGTTAAAGATGCATGTTTAAACTAAGGTTTGAAAGATGGGTAAATGTTTGTATGTGGTGAGCCAGGTATATTTTAAAATATCTAATATAATATTCAGATACCGGGGAGGCAATATCTGAATCTGTCTCTGTATATGTACTTCCAGCTGAATTTGAACATTGATTGGGTAGAGTGCAGCTAAGAGTTATATTGAACTGATAATATTTCCTTTTGTTTTAGGAAGAGGAACGGACTAGATACTTCTCAGTTTTCTACCTCTCCATCAATGCAGGGAGCTTGATTTCTACCTTTGTCACACCCATGCTAAGAGGTTAGAATCTTTTCAGAGCGGCCCTCTATAAAGCTTTCTCAGCCAGACAAAAATCTGTCCAAGACTTCCTGCTGTTCATCCTCTTATAAGGGCTTGAAAACCTGAGATAATCTCTTTCAATCTTGATTTGTCTGACCCCAAAGAAAGATTATGGATGTCTACGTCTACAACCTGAAAAACTTGAGCTTGCAGAACATCAAGGACTCAAGATTCAGGATTACTTTTTTTTTTCTTTAGGAGATGTGCAGTGTTTCGGGGGAGACTGCTATGCACTGGCTTTTGGAGTCCCGGGATTGCTTATGGTGATAGCTCTTGGTAAGTCCAGTGTCGCCGAGGAAACTAATAATCACCGATGCCTGCCAATGTAAGGCATCATGTAAGCACTTTACACAAATGATTTTACCCACCCCTCAGACTAACTCTTTTAGGTAGGCATTATTGTAGGGGTTTCTCCTAAACATTGGAGATAAATTCACTAAAGTCAAAAACCTTTTTTAAAAAAGTGCTCAAGGTTACACAACTAATAAGAAGATTCCTAGAGAGCTTAAAAAAAAATAACTGAGCCATGGGCTTGATGTAGATCCAATTAAATTAGTTTCTCTGTGGAATAGGGCCTGAGCATCTATACTTTTAAAAATATCTAGGTAATTCTAATGTGTACTCTCTACACTAAAATATGTGGGGAAGCAAGGAAGATAACCCTTTCTCTCAAACTAGTTTATTTCATCTGGTAATTGAAAGATACATTTGAATTCTTTGGGACTTATAAAGTCACTTCTAGGTTTAGCAGTTTCTGCCCTGCTCTGCAGTTCTCCCAAGGAGCATTGAGAATAAGAGGAACAAAGAGAATAAGAGGAGTTGGATAAGTAGGTGGGGACTCCTGCAACTTAGATCAAGTGGCATTCTCTTTACCACCAAGAACCCAGTAATGGAAGAGGAAAGGGGCTGCTTAGTTTATGCAATCTAATGAGAAATTTGGACATAATTGTTTCTAATCACTGACCTGGAAACCTGTTCTCACTTTGAGCCTTTGGGTAACACCCCCTTGGAAGATGTCCAGTCAAAACACATAAAGAACTCAATAGAGGAAAAAGAGCCAGAGACTCACAATGTTCAGTGTGTAAGGATATTGGAAATGCTACTGAAAAGGCATCTTTGGTAAATGATCAGCTAGAGGGACATCTTGCTGGAGCAGGAAAATCCCTTGGGGAGGAAAGTATATCTAAGCTGGAGTCTCCCCATTGATTTTACCTAAATTTAATAAACTTGAATCAAAAGCACTTTATAATTATAAAAGTATTATCAGCTCATTGCTGATTATTTGGAAAGTATAAGGAAAAGTAAGAAAATAAAAATGTGTCCACAATTAGCTGAGGAGATGTGCTTAAAGAATGAAGATGTAGATTAAGGGCAAAGAATAAGCTTAAGAACAGAAATAGTACAGAAGATAATTTTTTTGTAGGAATGATGAATAGTGGTTAGAGCATTACTCTCTGTAATGAAATGTAAAGTGGGAAATGGTAAGCTACGTTGTGGACAGAGGCCAGGTCTTTTTTTTTTTTTTTTTTTTTTAACTTTATTCCTAGTAGTATCCAAAGGTTTAATGCAAGAAGGAGTGAATGAGAAGCTTTCTGATATTTAAGAGCATAGATTTTTGAATCAGACAGGCCTCAGGTCTAAAGTGTAGTTTCTGGCAATTTCTAGCTTTCTAACCTTGTACCTGATGCTTAATTTCTTTAATCTTCTATTTCTTTGTGTGTAAAGTGGAGAGAGTAGTACATATTTTGTCAGGTTAAATCAGTTCATGTATGTAAAATGTTTAACACTTTACATATAAGAATAAACCTTCAATAGGTAGTTAGTAATAATAATAACCATCAAAACAATAATTAATTGGGATGGTATTTCATGCCAGGGGCTTGGGTTTATTAGGTAGGTCCTGAAAAGAAAGTTTTAATTTGGCATCAGATAGGGGAAGAATAGACCAGGGACTGAGGAACTAGAAGATGGCCATTTTAATAACCCAGGGTAGAAGCTGTGAGGTCCTAAATAAGAGTTATAGCAATGGTAGTGGAAAAGAGCCTGCCGACTAAAGCAAGATCAATGAAAGCTGGTAACATATCAGATGTGGAGATGGAGAAAAAAGAGTGAGAACTCAAAGATGACTTCCATTTCTGTGATTACAGAAAAGTCTCAACAGACATCTCTTTTAACAATTGACCATTTAATTCTTTTTATAACTTTTATAACTCTCAAGTCAGGAAGTGTTAAGTGAGGTTCCTCCCTTGACGAGATGATCTGCCAGTCACTCCTACACATCCGCAGTCTGTCCGTAGCCTCGGGTACTGAATGTGCTGAATGAGAAGCTAAGAACCTTCTTTGTGTATCAACCGCAGCTGTGTTTGCAATGGGAAGCAAAATGTACAAAAAAACACCGCCAGAAGGAAACATAGTGGCTCAAGTTATCAAATGTATCTGGGTAAGTCCATGAATTGTTTACCTGCCTTTTCAACCAAAGACAAAGAGATGCTATGCTGAGCAGAGACCTTCAAACATAGACCTACATTTTTCTCAATGACCTCTGTTCTATGTCTGTGCCTTTGGGCAAATTGAAATTAATCAGTCTTCCTCTGTTCCCCTACTTAACTTCTAAGTAAAAAAGGAAAACATAATCATTTTTTAAATTGGAAAAAATCTTCTGAAATGTAGTCATAAGTGTCCATCAGTAGATGAGTGGATAAAACAGCAATGGTACATTTACAAAATGTAATACTACTCAGCCGTAAAAAAGAAGAAAACGTTACCCTTTGTGACAGTATGGATGGACCTGGAGAACGTTATGCTAAGTGAAATAAGCAATCAGAGCAGGATGACAGCTGTTGGCAGTGGGGGAGAGTGGGGGTGGGTGGAGAGATTGAGCAAAAAAGAGAAAAAACTCATTGACATGAGCAACAATGTGGTGGCTGTGGGGTGGAGGAGGGTGGCGGTGGAAAAGGGTATAGGGAGAATAAATGGTGATGGAAATTAAATTAAATTTTTAAAAGACAGAAGGATAAATAAAATTATATCTGAAATATTTTGAAATTTAATGTCTGATTAAATCAAAGCACCGGAATAAGTCACTTGAAGTATGTCTGTTTCAGAGAAGGGATGATGACTTGAAAAAGGCAGGGGAGGACTTATATGCAAGCATATAGGCCTAACCAATGGACACAGACAACAGGGGGGTGAGGGCATGAGTGGGGTGGGGGGATGGGGGGTAATGTGGGGATAAGGACACATATGTAATAACTTAATCAATAAAAAAAATAAAAATAAATAAAAAAAGAAAAAAGCAGGGGAAGGTTTCTTTTTTGTCTCTCCTCTGAGGTCTATGCTCTGCCCTAGTTCGCTCTTTCCAACCGTTTCAAGAACCGTTCTGGGGACATTCCAAAGCGACAGCACTGGCTGGACTGGGCAGCTGAGAAATACCCAGTAAGTTGGAGTTTCAGAAATATCTTATAAATATCTCTGTAACATCTCTCCTAATACCCAAACCGATTCCCTCCTGCGGCATTTAACCTCTTCTCTTACTGTTCTGGACTACTTCTACTCCAAGCATGAAAACCGTTAGCCTGTTCCTCCTTTCCCTTGTGTTGCAGAAGCAGCTCATTATGGATGTGAAGGCACTGACCAGGATACTATTCCTTTATATCCCATTGCCCATGTTCTGGGCCCTTCTGGAACAGCAGGTAAGAATACTTCTTTTGAAAGCCTCCCCTCTTCCAGCCTTTACCCTCTCATAGAAAAGGGATTTCTCCTAATGGCATCTGTCTGCCCTAGGGCTCACGATGGACCTTGCAAGCCACCAGGATGAACAGGAATTTGGTGAGTGGAAGAGATTTTCCAGAGAAGTCTGTTATTTTCTTTATAATCCATATGTGGGAAAAATTAATTTCTTTGTGTTTTTGCCTGAAAATGGACTAAAGGTCATAAGACAGGTGCCTTTAGCATGCAAATACTGAGTAGGCAAAATAAAGAAATCTAGTCTAGAAATAAAAACCAGTCTTACCTTTAGAAATCAGGAACAGAAGGATGGGAAAAGTTAAAATGTGTACAAGGAAGTACTGAGAGGGTAGCAAAGGGATACAGACCTTGGATAGTGATGGCTTTCTTCCATCTGTGCCTGCCCCACACAGCAGAGACAGGTTTAATGGTGCTAGTACACTGGCTCCATCCCAGTCAAGATTCACAGCAGAGGATCTGCACATGGAATATTTTGTACATGGATATGGAAAAATTGGGAAAGTTGTAAGCATTTTTATCTCTTTTTCCAACCTCCATTCTTTGGCAAACTCACATAAAGTTCCATCTCTGCTCTCAATCATTCCACTTTCTAGATTATTGTCTTATTTTTCTGCCATCACAGTTGGGAAGAGGGTAGGGTCTTATTAGCTAGCCTCTGTGCAGTCTGTCAAATATAAGTTTACCTTTTTCCTTCCTCTGGTTGTCCAGGATTTACCATGATTACCCTCCTGTTGACCCCCTGGAGAACTCTGTGAATCAGTGGGAATCTTTACCCTAAACCAGATAGCTTGTCCTTCACATAATTATTACCTATGACTGCAGTTACTGGGATGAATAAAAACACACTGACTATTCTCTCCGAGGTTAAGGAAAGTATGGTACATAGAAAAGCATATTCTGCCTTAGGGCATCTGCCTTCAACAAACATAGCCTAAAGCCATTAACAGTCTGTTCAGCCCATATATCCTTACAAGCATGATAATGGCTGAAACAAAGACCTGGTGAATTTTAACTTACTAGTATGTTTATTGCCTGTTAATTACCAAGATTGCTGATTTAGGCTTTTCTTGTCTTTAGCCACCTCTAAATTTAATTTATTATAATGTTTCAGGGTTTTATTGTGCTTCAGCCGGACCAGATGCAGGTAGGACACTTCTTTGTAGTCATGGGGACTTATTTCTTTCCTCATTTATACCTCTACCTGTAGTATTAGGATTGCCAACCATAATTTGATGTTATTTTCCCTTGTATGCTGAAGAGTGCTAAGCATAGGGATGAACATATTCTCCTTGAGCGCCACACTTCTCTTTACATCTTCTGTTAAGTAAGTAGCTCCTGACCAAGTCCAGGGAGAGTAAGTTTTGAGCTCACAGGAAAAGTATAAGCATTGGACTTTTATCCCTGGCACAGTATAATGGAAATGTTGTCAACGAAAGTAGAAGGCTTTGTTGTATGAGCAACGAAGTCAGAATCTCTGTTCATTGGTGACTCTTAGTTCTTTTTTTTTAACTCTTTGTTCAAGAATCCCCAATTCTTCCTTTCATTTCTTCTGGCCTTGACATTTTCCTTTGGGCTGTGGAAATGGACATGACAAGTGAAAATGGGAACACCCAAGTGATTGACAGAAAAACAGGTTCAGAGTGAAACTGATTCCTTGGGATATCTGGAAACTAAGGTGCTATGCAAGGGAAATAGAGTCTTATGTGTAAAGAGACTAAGAGATATGGAATCATTTTGTACTTTGTATGAGAAAAGTGTCTTTGGATGTGAGAAAGGAGGCACAAAAGCAAATGAGAGCACATGCTCACACTTATGATAGGAGAACACTTGTAACTAATCTTCTTTACTATGGTATTGCAGGTACTAAATCCCCTTCTGGTTCTTATCTTCATCCCATTGTTTGACCTTGTCATTTATCCTCTGGTCTCCAAGTGTGGAATCAACTTCTCGTAAGTGCTCATTATGCCTGTATTCCTCCAGACTGACTCAATCTTTGCCCCGTTTGATAAAGATTCAATGTTAGTAGTTTTCTACCTAGTGATGATTTGTTTTGGTTTTATAATTTTTTTCTGGTTCTATTTACCCACGTTATATTACACACCATGAATACCAGAGGATGGGAATTAGAACGAATTAATTCTTACTGTAGGAAGTCTAAGCCATTACTGCCTTCTGAACTGTGCAATGTTGAAGGGGTATGTCTAAGTTTCATGGAAACTCAAGAGTATGTGACAGTGGTCTCTCACTTTCCAACTTTTTGCTTTGTTCTTGAATGTTGCCTCTTCAAAGAAGTCTAAAGCCTTTGATGACAATGAATCCCTTTAAATCTCCTATTGTCCCTATAAAACAAGTAAGGGGACCTGGTAAGAGTGGGGATAGAATTGTCCCTATTTACTGCTTTCTCCCATAGAAGTGGTTGTTATTCTTTGATAAGTTTGACAGAGGAGTGTTGTAAGCCTCTTAATTCTCGATTTAATAGCAATTTCCATTTAATGACCACTTTACCATACTCAAATGGCCTTTTATCACTTACTCATTCATTGAAGTGGGTTCAGCAACAAGCCATGCAAATGTAAAAGCACAAATCTTGCCCTCAAGAGGTTTACTGTTTAATAAGGAGGTGGAACTTGTGCACATATAATTATTACATGAGGTAAAATATGTTAGCTGCCCTAATAAGGGAGCAAAGTGCCAGGGAAGTGTAGAGAAGTCTGTTGCTAGGGTCAAGAAAAACTTCTGAACAAGAGGAAAATGAAGTAATAATATATAGCGCCTGGCATATGGTGCATGTTCAATTATTCTGACTGCATACTATTCTTCTTGTTATTATGACGTGATGGATAGAAAAAACATAAACAAAGATAAATGTGGGGAATATGGTGCATTACAAAGAACCATTCAGTGCGACTCAAGTACAGGGAGAAGAAAAGATGTGTGAAGGGGAGTTCTAGGAAATACTTTGGAAAGTAATTGGGGCCAAATCAGGAAAGGTCTTTAATGGTAGGCTTGGGGGGGCAGGGGTGGATTTTATCCTTTAACTCTAAAGTTTAGGTATAAATGTCTCTCCCTCTCCTCTGCAGATCGCTTAGAAAAATGGCTGTTGGTATGATCCTAGCGTGCCTGGCATTTGCAATTGTGGCAGTTGTAGAGACAAAAGTTAATGTGAGTTCAATAATTCTTAAGCTCCATGAGTACAGGACCTTATCTATCTTGTTCACTCTTCTGATTCCCTGGGACCTAGCACAGTACCTGTTTTAAAGAAGGTGCATAACTCATATTTGTGACAAATGAGTAGGTACAGAGGTAGAGCAGCAATGAAAAGGAGGCTCAGCTCCCACCTGCGTGATTCAGAATATATTGTCAAGGAATCTCCAAACACTTATATCAAGGTATCCAGCCATCTCTTTGCAAACACAAGCTTATATGATACCTTACCAGATACTTACACATATACCCTTTGACAGATTGAATGGCCACTATTGGGGAATGATGTATGAGGCCCCAGCCGAGTCAAAAAGTATGAAGGTTGTTACCTGACACCTGTGCTTGCTGCATTGAGCTGGTGTTTCCCGCTCTAGACTGACTTCAGAGTTTCCTAAGCCAAATGGTCTTTAGTGGGAGAAAACTGTGTTGTCCTGATTAGATGGACTAGACCAGTGGTCAGCAAACTCATTAGTCAACAGAGCCAAATATCAACAGTACAACGATTGAAATTTCTTTTGAGAGCCAAATTTTTTAAACTTAAACTATATAGGTAGGTACATTGTTATTAACTTAATTAGGGTACTCCTAAGGCTTAGGAAGAGCCACACTCAAGGGGCCAAAGAGACGCATGTGGCTCGCGAGCCGCAGTTTGCCGACCACGGGACTAGGCTGTCAGAGATAGGACTGAGATATCTGTTCTCCTTGTATCCACAGGGTTGTTTATTAGTGATTCTAACATGTGTTCTCTGTCCTAAGGAAATGGCTCCACCCCAGCCAGGTCCCCAAGAGATTTTCCTACAAGTCTTGAATCTGGCAGATGATGAGGTGAAGGTGACAGTGGTGGGAGATGACAACAATTCTTTGTTGCCAGAGTCCATCAGATCTTTTCAGGTGAGAAATGGACTTGAAAGAATTAGAAACACATTCTGATTATGCACCAAAGCAGCAGCATAATATAGTGGCTAACTACATTATGCATTTGTGGAGCATGCATTTGTGAAGTCAAACTGCTCCAGTCCGATTTCCAGTTCTGTCACTCCCTAGTTACAAGACCCTGAACAAGTTATTTTATCTCTAAACTTCAGTTTAAGCATCTGTAAAATGGCAATAATTTTAAAATCAGAAGTTATTGTAATGGTAAGTATTATAATATGTAAATCCTATGATGAATATCCTTACTCATGAATATTTATGCATCCCTCTAATTACTCCTATGGTATATTCACAAAAATGGAATTACTAGCTTAACAATAATGTTAAGGTTACTCGCATGGGAAGCTATGGGATTATGATGTCCAAAATGGGGTAGAAGGTGAGTGTGACAGGTTTTCCATTCTACAGAAAATGCCACACTATTCCAAACTTCACCTGAAGACAAAAAGCCAGGATTTTCACTTCCACCTGAAATATCACAATTTGTCTGTCTACACTGAGCATTCTGTGGAGGAGAAGAAGTGGTACAGTCTGATCATTCGAAAAGAGGGGGAAAGTATTTCCAGCATGATGGTAAGTTGAGGAGTGGTCTTGGTTCCAAATTGTTATCTTAGAGTGTGATGACTGGCTCATCAATAGCTTACCAAGGATATGCCTAATGATAAATTTTTCTGATTATTGGTTCCCTGTTGTCAGCTGTGACTGATTTTTACTTTCCTTTATTTAAGGTGAAGGATGCGGAAAACATAACAACCAATGGGATGACAGCCGTGAGGTTTGGATGTCAAAGAAATCCCAGGCCACTCTGTTCTCATGAATCTTGGGCCTCTTCTGATCTGTGGGGCTTCGGATAATGAGGCCTAACATTCTACTTGTCTGGTGCAGGGATTCTCTCCTGGGATGTCAGGGGCATAGGTGTCAGAAGGCATTTTCCAGGACGCAGAGCAGATAGGCTTGCTTTCCCATGTGGCATTCAAAGATGACCCTGTGTCTGTGTATGTCTCCTGTGCTCTGATGCATGCATTTCCTATACCGAATTTTATCCACTTATCTTGTTCTCAGGAAAGTAACTCAGTACTTTCCTCTCTCTGATGACCAGAGAGAAATTTAGAAGTAAGCAAATAATGCTTCATTGTTGGTAGTTGGGCTTCTATTTTTACTGTGTTTTTAAAGTAAAGTATAGTTTTTATTTTAAACTTATAGACGCATCTTGGTGTAGTAAAGGTGAAACATTTGGAGTCAAAAGACTTGGTTGTGAATTCAGAAAAGTCTGAAGGCCTTGTCAGACAGCCTGGGACAGTTTCAGAGCTGGGGCACTGAAGAGGTCACCTGCTTTCTGTGGCAGGAATCTGACATGAAATGGACAGATGCACATGCGTATGGCCATCAAGATTACTAGTAGGTAGTTGTTGTTAAAAGTTGATAGGACTTTCCTGGGTTGGAGAGCCACAGGAACTTTCAGAAGAGATGGAAGGGGAAACTTCTAGATTAGCGCAGGATTATTTAAAAAGTCCAGGAGTCAACTTAAGGATTCTAGAGGGAACTGCCCTTTTTATTCCATGGGCCAAAGAAAAAAGCACAAGCTATCAAAATAGAAATGTACCCCAAACCCATACTTAGAGGCCTAGGTTCAGAAGACTAAAAAGATCGTTCTAGAAGGGTCCAGGATTGTCTGCAGACTCCATGATAATGATGGATCTATTATGGGCTGGGAGTCTGAATTTGCATAAGTCAAATCATTTATAAGAAGATAAAGTATCAGTTTTTTTTTCTTTATTGATTAAGGTATTACATATGTGTCCTTATTCCCCCATAGTACCCCCCCCCCACTCCCCTGGTGTCTGTATTCATTGGTTATGCTTATATGCATGCATACAAGTCCTTTGGTTGATCTCTCACCCTTACCCTCACCCTCCCCTACCTTCCCTCTGAGGTTTGAGCATACTGGTATATATTTATATAATCATTTTTCTTAATGGAGTAGCAGTTGGTGAACCCCACCATTATAAGAGGGAAAGATATTGGATGCACCTAAGCTGGATTAGGGAGGAAACTCAGACTGCCATGGGATAGTGTCCATCCAGTTAGAGATCAGGTGAGGGTATGGCAGATAGAAAGCTATTCCCTTAGGAATGAGAATGTTAAGGACAGCTAAGAAGACTATTGATACTTTTTACATTTGAGTTGATTCATTCCTTCAGTTAACAATACATATGATGTACCTTTTATGTATCAGGCACTGTTCTAGGCACGGGGATATAATGGCAAACAAAAGAAAAATCCCCTTACCCTTTTATCATGTGTTGTTGCTTGGGAAGCTTTGTCTGATCTGTAACCATGTCTCTACCCTTAGGTTCCTTAACACTTTGCATAAAGAGGTCAACATCAACCTGGGTGCAGATATCTCACTTAATGTTGGTGAAGACTATGGTGTGTCTGCTTACAGAACTGTACAAATAGGAGAGTAAGTACACTCATTACCCTTTGAACATTTTACTTCTATCAACAAATTTTAAAATGCTTTCTTTGCATATAGGTGGTGGTATATCAAGATAGTGGGTATATCTTGGCTAATCTTGAGTATACACAGACTCCAGCTCTTTTTTGACCCTTGCCTCCTTCCTTAGTCTCACCTTTCTCTACACAGGTATATTGAGATCATGATTGCTATGAAGTTAATAAGGCCCATCTCTGGGAGGTTTGCAAAGTTTATTATGGACTCCCACTTCTATCCTTTGGTATTGCCTACTGGCACATCAGTACTTCAGGTTTATCCTTTTGGGTTCACCGTTTTATGCTGAGAAAAATTAATAAGACTTAAGAGCCTGGTGTCCATAAAAAAAGATGATTTGTGCCTTCTTTATTCAGGTTTAAGTTAAAAAAAAAAGATACCAGATAGATAATAAGGGGCTCAGACCAGGGGCAGAAAAATCTGGCATGAAAATAATTTACTCCTTGAGAATTCTCTCTTTAAGAGAAATGGGTGGTTTTGCTGCTCGATTCACCATCAATAAAGAGATGAGATCACTCTTTCTTGTGATAATGGGGGTGCTTTTCTAAGCTGTGATGTTTATTCTAACCTAAACTCATCCTGTTCCAGATACTCTGCAGTACGTTGTAAAACAGAAGATGATGACTTTTTGCTGAATTTGGGTCTACTAAACTTTGGTGCAGCTTATCTGTTTGTTATTACTAATGTAAGTAGCTCATGGCTACCCCTGCACTCTCCTTCCATGTAAGCTGTATCTATGTCTGTGTCTATCCTGGAATCCAAAGAAGATTTTGTAGCAAGATAGGATCACATACTTATTTCTAGTGTAAGATGATATATTCTAGTGACTTTATGACTGAGGTCTCCATATGGGACATAAAAAGAGATATCATTGGTAGCAGGCATAGGATCTGGGAAAATGGAAGAACTAATTTATCTTGAGTCATTGCTATGAGGTGACATGGTCTCCTTCAGTCTCATTATGGTTCTAAGAAAACAAAGATTGTCATTTTGACATATAATAACAACATATTTTGCCATTTAAGGACTATTTTAATGTCAATATCCTAAGTCAGGCTAGTGAGTGCAGTGTTGCCAAAAGAAATTTCAAAAAACAAACAAACCCTGAAACTGTAAAAATTGCTCAATCTCTTGGAGGTAGCAAAAGGATAAAAATATAAAGATGGGATGGACATAAGATCATAGAATGCTGTAGGTAAGGAATATTTACTTGGGACTACTGACAAACCAATTTCTTCTTTCCCTCACTAAGAGCTCCCGTCAGGGTCCCCAGGCTTGGAAGACAGAAGATATTCCGGCCAACAAAATATCCATTGCATGGCAGCTACCACAATATGTGCTGGTGACAGCTGGGGAGGTCATGTTCTCTGTCACAGGACTTGAATTTTCTTATTCTCAGGTAGGTTTTTTTCAGGTGGGAAATGGAGGTGGAGATAGGGCTTAGATGGAAGATGGTGAATTATTTTCCTGGCACTGCCTTAAATAGATATGTGACCTGGCCAAGACCTTCATATATTTTGGCTTTAGATTCCATATACATGATCCTAAACAGAGAGTCATCTTGATTCCCATGATCATGGAAGTGCAGCATAGTAGTCTATGGAATTTGATATCGAGGAAAAAATACTTAAAAATTAAGAATAAGGGCTGTGGAGTCAAACTGCCTATGTTCAAATTTTGGCCACACAACCCTTTGTGTAATCTTGAGCAAGTGAATAATCATTTCTCTAGTGTTATTGTTTATGTATAAAATAAGAATATTAATAGAACTTATCTCTTAGGGTTGTAATGAAGATTATATAATATGAGTTAAAATATTTGATTAATAAGAGCTCCATTCTGTTATTACTATTAACATAATTAATACCCCTTGAGTCAATGTGATAAATGAACTCAGTGGGAAAAGTTGAATCTAGAAACTTTTGTGGAAGAAGTTTTCTGGATAGATGCATGGGGCATGAGAGTAGTGTAGGGATTTCGTTTACTGACAAACTTGTGTCCTCTCTAGGCTCCCTCTAGCATGAAATCTGTACTCCAGGCAGCCTGGTTGTTGACAATTGGAGTTGGCAATTTCATTGTGCTTACTGTGGCACAGTTCAGCGACCTGGTACAGGTATGGATCCAAGAGAAAGAGGAGCTTGTAATCTACCCAAGGTTTCCCCTTCAAATTCCTCCTTTTCCTCCTCCTCCATCCCTCTGTCTTCCACATTCCCCATGATAGATGAGTTGGACGCACACAGACCTTGCTAGAAAAATAGACATATGTAAGTATCAGTAATGTCCACCATATACCCATGTGAAGAAAGGTGAGTGAACCCAGTCTTCTCCTAGCAAACCTCTGTCTAAATGGCGAGCCTGGGTCAATCTGCTCCTCCGTTCTCGCCCTTTGAAGATCCCTTTAGTTTTAGATTTCACCATATTCTTTTCTTATATATATTTCTTCCTGCAGTGGGTCGAATTCACTTTGTTTTCCTGTCTCCTGCTGCTGGTCTGCCTGATCTTCTCCATCATGGGCTACTACTATGTTCCTCTAAAGTCAGAGGATAGTCAGGAGCCAGCAGCTAAGAAGATTCCCCACATCCAAGAGAACACAACAAACCTGGAGACCAAGAACACAAAGCTCTAATGACTCCTGGGACTCTGCCCAGTTCCAGATTCCTGCCTCTGGTCTTGGCCATCACTGAACTTCAAGCATTTTTTCCTTCCATTTGGTTAGGGGAGTGAGGTGGCATCATATATGAGCTGGTCTCCTCCACTTTTCTCCCATGATAGAGGCAGTTCTGTATTTTCCAGTCCATTAAAGAGTGAGGCCCCAAGACTTCATGTCTTCCCATTTATCAGTGAACTCAGTAAACCATGTGTTGTGTTGGTGAAACTGGCCTGGGTCTCCAAATGGCCAAGAAAACACAAATGTATAATTGAGATTCGTCTCTGTGCATATGCAAAATTATGTGGGGATTCCTTTACCTGCTTTTTAGAACAGAAGACCCCACTTTTTGAGGTGCTGATTTAGGGGCAAAATTGCAGAATAAGAGAGAAATGGTATTTCAAGTTTCTTCATTAGCAGTGCAATGGAATTACTCACAAGGACCTCAAGAATTGGTATATCTGGTGTGATCTGGTCTAGGGTCTGGCTTATCAACTATCCAAGTTTGATAAAACCTTAGTAAATTTTTCAGTACAGAATAACAGACTGACATTTTATTAACACAGGAGAAGATATATCTTTCTTATAATTTCACTATTTTATCTACCAACCCAAACATCCCTTTCTAAGTACTGATAGATCGTTGGAAATCAAATTAAAGAAAATACACACTGGTAAATCTGGTTCTGGGAAACAGGAATGGGTCTAAATTGTGGAAATCCTGATGAATCCCTCCTCTGCAGTGCACATTCTTCTTAGTGACTACAATGCTTCAGCTCTGCCTTATGTCCTGTGAACAGTTGTATAGACACTAATTATAATTTTGAAACCCTGTCCTTTCAATGTTGTTGGGTCAGCATTTTCTCATTATTACATCATGTCTTACTTATTGCAACAAATATTTAATAATTCATATTTTAATGAATCCATCTTCCTTTTTTATTTTATTCCCTTCAGCCTCAAATAAGTAGCTTCACTTTTTTAGATTTTTTTTTATTGTGTAAAGTTTTACATATGTCTCCTTTTCCCCCAATTTAAGTGACTTCATTTCGATAATTTTTCTTATCTTACTTTCCTCACAATTTTCAAATACCATTTTTTTCACTTAGGCCTGGGAATTTCTTTCTTATTAAAAAGTTATATTAATACTATAGTTTTGAGTTTCTAAAATGGTGATGCTCAAATGGAGGGGAATGGTTCCATATGAGGATCCTAGAACAATCTGCGGGGAGGGCAGGAGGGCAGAACATGAGGGTTTTTTGTTTGTTTGTTTGTTTCTGTGTCAATGAAAAGGTGAGAAACATTACCTTGAACACAATAAATGAATCCTTGGAGAGGAATGGGAATGTCATTACGATGTATTGCTAGGAAAAAAAGTTCAGAACCACTGTACGAGAGAGCCTCATTTTCATTGGTTTTGCTCCATTATTGTCATTTAGAACTGGGTTGCATTTCACACTGTAAACATAACAAGTAAGAGAAGTTGCTCCAGTTTCCCAAACATCGTATACTTTAGTTTTAGTGACCAAGGTTTCAGAAGTACTGAAGTGACAGCACACCACCCAGTTTCCCCAGATGCTGTGTCTTGATGTGAACCAGAGCAGCTTTAACTCAATCTGGTCAATGAAATATTGTTTGAAGAGATGTTAACAGTGCTCGGTGAATAAAAGTTTGTATGGACAAATATATTTGGGGAACGGGGCATATTATATCTCTTTCTTAACATTTGTATATTAAAGATTCTGAGAAATCCTGCAGTAAAAGCACTTTGTATAGCCTAACATGGTGTAGTGTTCTGCAGAACGCTAGTTTAGGGAATTCTTACGTATACCCAACTACAGCTTCTTCTCTGAAACCGCCTCCCACCTTGGTTCTTTTCTTTCTAGCTCACAAGAATGAGCTTAACCCCCTCTTTCACGTTGCAGACTGTTTGCTATTTGTCTAGAGCTTTCACCTCTCCTCCACAATCATCAAGTAAGTATTCATCAGGCTAAAGATTCTCAGTTTCTCCAGCTGCTCCTCACAGGCCGTCGTCTCTCCTTGCACTACCCTGTGTTTCCTCTTCTGAAAAAATATCTTTTGTCTGAAATGCACCAGTAGATCAGAATCCCTCTTAATATGTGATGTCTAGAGCCAAATACAACATTCCAGAAGTGGTCTGACTAGAAGAACTAGGATCAGCCTTTCTCCACACAATACACATCTGTTAATACAGGTAACATTAGATGTTTGGGGCAACTACATCACAATGAAGGCTTATACTCTAACCATGTGGTTGGCTAACATCTCCAGGTTTTTTTAAGAGAGATATTGTTTATCCAAATGCTCGTTTGAGTTCTACTATATGCCATCCACTAAGTTAGGTACTGGAAAAACAAAGATGAATAATCTACCTTACCTGTGTGCAAACTTACCTCACTTACCTTGACTGACTGTCAAGACTATAGAGAGTGCAAAGGCCTTGAAGAAGTAATGGCATATTGAGGAAGAGCAAGAAGGACACTATGATAGGACTGGATCCTCCCTACTCAAATCCGTCTCTTAAAGAAAATCTCCAGCCACAACCCAGAAAAGGGGAAGTCCTAGATACTAAGTAACCCTGTCATCCTTAGAGTTTGGACCCAGGGTGGACTTTGGCAAAGTGGGTCCATCAGAGTCCCTCAAGAATTTAGACAAAGGTTCAGAGAGTTAGGGCACTTTAACTGAAAGGTGTGTAGATTGTTGAGGGTAGGGGTGTTGGCACCACGGAAACTTTGTATAAGCAAAAGTTACACCGGGTCGAAATTATAATCCTGTAACACAAGGTGGTCAGCAGAAAAGACAGATGAGCAAATACAGAGAGAAAAGTGGAACTGATTAAAAGAAAGACACGCCAAAAAAAGAGCAATAGAAAGAGATAAAAACAGACAAGAGGACAGAAATTCAGGGAAAAGTGAGGAAGATAAAGGGACAGGATATCAAATGGGAAAGAATGGGACTCAAGAATTGCGATGGTCACCCTAGAAGGATTCAGATGACTCCAAGTATCTGCTAACTCAAACACCACAGAGCCTCTGTTACAGAAAAAGAAGCCTTTTACCCTCCCTGGCTGATGATGAGCCTGCCTTGCTTAAAGATCCTGTAGTAATCCCATTTGAGGTGCTTTCCTGCCAAGTGATTACCAATTCTCCTCATGCCCTGCTCCACTCTCCTTCATTGCCTCCATATCTATAACTGTAGACAAATCCTAAAATATCCATGGGGCGAATTGCCAAGTCTAATTGGGGAGCAAGAGGGCTGCATGGCAAGAATTACAAAATTACACTAGTATTTATCAGCAAGAACCTGAGGAATATACATGGAACTGAATTATGAGTGTACTAGACCGGAGATGGAAGAAATAAACTTCAGTTTATTATTATACTAGAGGCCCGGTGCACAAAAATTTGTGCACTGGTGGGGGGGGGGGCAGTGTCCCTCAGTCCCATTTATGCCCCCTCTCACAGTCTGGGACCCCTCGGGAGATAACGACTTGCTGGCTTAGGCCCACTCCCGGGTGGCAGAGGGCAGGCCCAATCCCTAGGTGCAGCCCCTGGTCGGGCTCAGAGCAGGGCCGATTGGGGAGTTGGGGCGCCGCCCCCTGTCACACTCAAGGCAGGGTCTATGGGGAGGTTGCGGCACCACCCCCTGTCATGCACAGAGCAGGGCGGATTGGGAGGTTGTGATGCCACCCCCAGTCACGCTCAGGGTAGGGCCGATTGGGGAGTTGGGGTGCCGCCCCCTGTCACACTCAAGGCAGGGTCTGTGGGGAGGTTGCGGCACCACCCCCTGTCATGCACAGAGCAGGGCCGATCAGGGGATTGGGGCGCTGCCCCCTGTCACGCACAGAGCAGGGCCCGTCAGTGGGGTTGGGGTTCCATACCCTGTCACACACAGAGCAGGGCCAATCAGGGGGTTGGGGAGCTCCCCCCTGTCACACTCAGGGCAGGGCCGATGGGGAGGTTGCAGCTCCACCCTGTCACACACTGAGTAGGGCCCATGGGGGGGGTTGGGGCGCTGCACCCTGTCACACACAGAGCAGGGCGGGTCAGGGAGTTGGGGCGCCTTCCCCTGTCACAAACAGAGCAGGGCGGATAAGGAGGTTGTGGCCCCGCCCCCTGTCACACACAGAGCCTCAGGGTGATCAGGGGGTTTGGGCACTGCCCCCTGTCACACTGCTCCAGGGGCCAGGAGGCCTCGTGGCTCCACTGATCCCAGTGCTGGGAGGCCTTGCGGCTCTGCTTGACATCGGGGCAGTGAGGCCTCGCTGCTTAGCTGATCCCAGTGCTAGGAGGCCTCACTGCTCCACTGATCCTGGTGCTGGGAGGCCTCGCGGCTCTGCTGATCCCGGTGCTGGGAGGCATATTACCCTTTTACTATATAGGATAGAGGCCTGGTGCATGGGTGGGGGCCGGCTGGTTTGCCCTGAAGGGTGTCCTGGATCAGGGTTGGGGTCCCGCTTGGGTGCCTGGCCAGCCTGGATGAGGGGATGATGGCTGTTTGCAGCTGGTCACACCCCCTTCAGGGTGGGGGTCCCCAATGTGGTGCCTGGCCAGTCTTTGTGAGGGGCTGAGGGCCGTTTTCAGGCTGGCAGGTGACTGAAGCTCCCAACCACTCCTTTTTTTCTTTTTTTTCATTCTGGTATTTATTTACCTTCTATGGCTGTCACTGGAACTGAGAGCCATCTTTAGCTCTGAGGCTTGGCTCCAGCTCTGAGACCTTGGCTGCTGAAAGTAGGTATCTGGTTTGTTTGGCTTCTATGATTGAAACACTGTTGCAACTCCAGCTCGGGGCCAGCTGGCTGAAAGCATGGGGATTGTTTAGCTTCTATAATTGCAACATAGTTGCTTAGACTGCAAGCTCAGAGCCCAGCAGAGGCAGGTGGGGAACCTTGGCTTCCTCCTTCACTGGAGCAAGCAAGCCTCCTGTTTGCTTCAGCTGCCTGGCTGCTGGCGGCCATCTTGGTTGGCAGTTAATTTGCATATCGCCCAGATTAGCCAATGAGAAGCGTGTCGGAGGTGTGGTTAATTACCATGTTTGTCTATTATTAGATAGGGTAGGTGCACTTCACAGAGATTCTGGACTCAATGTGCTGTCACGTGCAGTTGGTAGAGTTCTAGTTATTTTCTCTTTTTGTTGTTGGTAGACTGAAAATTGGATTCACTTCTGGCCTATGCTGAGTTGAGATTCCTGTGGAGCAGCTCTATTATAAGACATAGATCTGGTCTAATGATTTGGCAGGACAGTCAATGGACATGAAAGGGATAAGATGAGGATTGGTAACCGGTTGTTCTGGAGAAAGAGTTATGTGAAGGGATCTCTCAGAATGAACTCATAGTGTCAGAATATTTGTGTCCTATGTAACTGCTCACCAAAGGGCCTTTGCTTCACAGGAAGTTTTCTTTATCCAGATAAACATAATGACCCTCTTACTTGTAGAGGAAGGAATAGAAAGATTTAGGGAGATGAGAAGTTAGAGTAGATTTGTTATGTATTACCTGCTGAGCCATCCCAGCTCTGAGGACATGCCTGTCATAATGATAGTGGGGAAGGGCACATAATAAGAATAGAGACAATTGTTTAATAAGTATTCACCTCACTAACTATAGATAAGAAGTTTTCGTACAGACCCTGGGAAACTGGAGGATGACACAATGATTGTAAAATGATAAGATGCCTCGATGGGTCCATTACTCAGAAAAGAAGTACATTTTAAGAACTGACCAAGAACAGGACACACTTTAACTTGGTTGCCATGCCAAGAAACTGACACCTCCCTTCCCTGCAAGTTTGCCTCAGGAATACTGACCATTTTCTGGCCCCAGGAAAAGGCTGAGCTATTTGTAACATCATAGAAGCTTAGCTACCTTGTTATCAGACTTAGAGCTCCTGAAGGCCAGGCTGTAGACTCTCCCCTCCCCTTTCCCTGTCACACTTGTAGCTCAAAGCTGCACTATCTATATAAAACCCTAATATGCAAATCGACCAAACAACAGAATGACTGGCAGAACAACCAGTCACCATGAAATGTACTGACCACCAGGGGGCAGGTGCTCAGTCCAGGAGCTGCCCCCTGGTGGTCAGTGCGCTCCCACAGTGGGAGCACCATTCAGCCAGAAGCCGGGCTCACTCATGGCTGGTGAGCACAGTGGCGGTGGCAGGAACCTCTCCTGCCTCTGTGGTAGCACTAAGGCACCACCATGATGCAAATGTAGGTTCACTTGAAATTGTCCCAGAAGCTTCTTACACTACCTTCATATTTTTGGATTCCTTTTTCTTTTTGCTCTTCTGGTTGAGTGTTTTTTGCTTTCCAAATCATTGATTTGATTCTTGGCCTCCTCCAGCCTATTGTTGATTCCCTGTAAATTATTCTTCATTTTAGTTAGTGTATCCTTCATTTCTGATTGGTCCTTTTTCATGTTCCTCGATGTTCCTTGAAATTCTCACTAAGTCCCTTGAAGCTCTCATTGATCCTTGAGCATCCTTATAACCATTGTTTTGAACTCTGTACATAGTAGTTTGCTTGCTTCCATTTCATTTAATTCTTTTTCTGGAGAATTTCTTCTGCTCTTCCATTTGTGATATTTCTGTGTGCATTTTGGCTGTTTCCCTGTGTGTGTGTGTTTTTTTTTTATGTATTAGGTAGAATTGCTATGTCTCCTGGAATTGGTAGAGTGGCCTTGAGTAGTAGGTGTCCTGTAGGGCCCAGTGGCTCAGCCTCCCCAGTCACCTGAGCGGGGCCTCATGTACACCCCTGTGTGGGCTGTGTGCACTATCTTGTAGGTGAGCCTTGATTGCTGTTGGCATCACTGGGAGGAATTGACCACCCAGGCCAATTGGCTCTGAGGACCAGCTGCAACTACAGTGAAAGAGCTGCTGTGCAGGAGACACCCCTATGGAGCAGGACTTACTTCAGTGGGGCTTTGGTGTTCACTGAATCTGTCCCTTTAGTGTGTCACTTGTGGATGTATAGTGTTGTAATCTGGAATGGTCGGAAGCTATCTACCAGATGCACTGGCTCTGGGGCCCCCTGAGGATGCAAAGTCATCCCCCTGTGCCATGCTTAGGCCCACCCATCAGGAGTTACAGAGTGATCTGCAGATGGCTGCTATTTGTGTTGGGCTTGGAAGTGCTCAGGAGAGGCCAAGCCATGAAGCAGGGCAGGCTGCTGCTAGTGCTGAGCCTGGGGCCTCTTATTGAGTGGTATTGGACATGCTGATGCCAGCTGCTGCTTGTTTGAGAGATTTTAGGAAAGTCTAAGCCTGAACCAGGACACACCATTCATATGGATAAGACACTGCAAACAGCTTGGGTGGGACTGCAAATTGTATGGGTGGGGTCTCAGGGAATCACCAGGGCAGAGCAAACAGTGTGAGCCTGGTTTATGGAGACTCAGATATGGCGCCTTACAGTGAGCTCTGCAATGAGGAAGGTCTCAGCCTAGGAACAATGACCTTTGTAAGCATCCTTTTTTCGGAGAAAGCCACCTGAGTTCTTGCTCTGATGCCAGACAATCCAGGTCCTCCCCATATGGACCTGGATCCCCCCAAGCCACTTCCCCAATGCTGGAGTTCAGAGGAAGCGAGTCCAAGGAAGTTCATGTGTTGGCCCTTT
The DNA here is from genome assembly GCF_964212035.1 of Myotis nattereri. NCBI lineage: Eukaryota > Metazoa > Chordata > Mammalia > Chiroptera > Vespertilionidae > Myotis > Myotis nattereri. The sequence goes on along the minus strand of NC_138077.1, from coordinate 58,753,498 downwards.
AAGAGGAACTGCCTGAGTTTCTAGGAACTGTGTCATTCAGCCATAATCCCACTGGTTTTTACAGCCCAAAGTTATGGGGCTTCTCTTCCCAGCACTGGGAACATGGACTTAGGGGTCTGGTTTGGGTTGGAACCCCTTGCTCCTCATGGGAGGCCTCTGTATCCTAGATATCCCTCCTGATTAAGAACACACCACATGTGGGTGTCAAACTAGCCCATTCCATGCCTCTGTCCCTCCTACAAGTCTTAATGTGCTTTCTTCTTTAATTCTATAGCTGTAGGGCTTCCATTCAGCCATATTTCAGGCGGTCCTAAGTGATGGTTGTTCTGTATTTTAGTTGTAATTTTTTAAAAAAATAAATGTGTATTGATTTCAGAGAGGAAGGGAGAAGGAGAGAGAGATAGAAACATCAAAGATGAAAGAGAATCATTGACTGGCTGCCTCCTACACAACCCTGATTGGGAATCAAGCCTGCAACCCGGGCATATGCCCTGGCTGGGAATCGAACCATGACTTCCTGGTTCATAGGTCGACACTCAACCACTGAGTTACACTGGCTGAACTTTAATTGTAATTTTGATGTGGTCGTAGGAGGCAGTGAGTACCACGTTTACCTACACTACTTTATTGGCTCTTGACCAGTTCACTAAATTTCAAAATAAGAAATCTTCAAGTATTCAGGTAGAATAGATGAATATTTAAATATTTAACCAGTTATTGAACTTCAGTGTGCATGAGAAACTCCGAAATGATTTGTTAAAATATTGGATTCTATGCCCAACATTTCTAACTTAGTAGCTGTAAAATGGGGCCTGAGAATTTGCATCATAACAAATTCCCAGGTGATATTGATGCTGCTGATCCAGGGACCATACTTTAAGAACCACTGATCTATAGAGAAGTGAAGAAAGAAAATCCCCACAGATTGTACTCAGTCTTTTCCACAGCAATATTTAATACTGAAAGATAATGGAACAAAAATTATACCAAAATGTGGTCAAAATTTTAGGGTCACTGACAGCTTTTATAAACATAAACAACCTCAAGGAAGATTGCCTTTATGAGAACTTATTGCAAAAGCTTTGATAATGAAGTGATGAATAAAAATAAAAAATTGGGAATGAATAGGCTGCATTAAATATAAAACCAATACTAAGTATGAGAATGTGATTATAAAGCACCTTATAAATAGAAAGTTTGGTAAAACTAATACTTATGTACACAGAAACAGAATAATATATTTCATCTATAAAGAAAATATGTAAACCGAAATTTGAGCCTTCCTTTAACAAGGGCATTAACTTAAAAAGAAACTGAATAAAATCAATAACAGGTCCTAGAAGTCCTTTTTTATTTGGACACTATTCTGTAAATAATTTGTTTCTGATAATAAAATCTAGAGGGTACAGTATATTCTTGATCAAAGTGACTAAAGAAAGTTTGTATTTAACTAACTCAGGTTCAGATGAGGTCTCCAGTAATACAAAACTCATCTATGTTCTATCTTACCTATAATTTATTTGCTGTAGTTTCCTGCTATTCAAGGTAAAGAAATTAAAACTTGTGCTGTCAAACAGTCTAATGACTTACCTGAAATGTAAATCTTTTTGTTTGTCAAAAATTGTGAAATACATTTGAGATAATGAAAGGAAGTCCAAGGCCTGGCTAGTTTGCATCTTGATGTAGCTGAACTTAAAATGAACTCTATAAACACTATCTTTATGAAACTCTATTCTCCATGAACTCTACCCCAAGAAAAGCACAACATTTTACTCTACAGAATTAAAAAAGATGAGAACAACTTTTGATTTTTAAGATGGCTATCAGAAGCCTTTGTATCCCTTCTTTAGATGTTGGAAAATAATCTTGAATAAAAAATATCTTTTTCAGGTTTTCTAAAATAAATATACTGAGAAATTTGTTTACTTTGACAACAAGACTGAGGTGGGAGGTAAGGAGCAGAGAGATTGTAAGAAATATGAGTTTCTTTCATTCTCTTTCTCTCTCTCTCTCTCTCTCTCTCTCTCTCTCTCTCTCTCTCTCTCTCTCTCCAGGAAGTCCCTTTGAAACCTGGGGTTTTAAAACACAATAAATCCAACTCTTTGCCTTTTTTCATAATCTGGGAGGGCTCTTTTATAAGACAAAATCTCTTGAAATGAAAGATTTGGAGTTTAACAAAACCTTTACTTGCACTTCAATTTCCTTTTTTATGTTAAAATCAAGTAGAAAAAAAACATTTATTGAGGTATAGATGTATCATAGATTACATCCATAAACTTACAATTTAATGACTTTTAGTAAATTTACAAAGTTGTGCAACAATCATCATATTTAATTTTAGAAAATCTCCATCACCTCTTACCCATTTGCAATGAATTTCTTCCTGCCCCAGTCCCAGGCCACCACTAATCTACTTCCTGTCTCTATAGATTTGCCTTTTGTGGACATTTCATATAAATAGAATCACATAATATGTGATTTTTTACATCTGGCTTCTTTCACTTAGCATAATGTTCTTAAAGTTTATCCACATTGCAGCATGTATCAGTCATTTGTTCTTTTCTATTATAGATATACCACATTTTGTTCATCCATTCACCAATTGAGGGAAGATTTCTTCCCTACTTTTTAAAGTTATTATAAACTAGAGGTCCAGTGCACAAAATTTGTGCATGGGGAAGGTGTCCCTCAGTCTGGCCTGCACTCTCTCCAATCTGGGACCCCTTGGGGGATGTCCGACTGCTGGGCCCACAAGGATCGGGCCTAAACCGGCAGTCAGACATCCCTCTCACAATCAGGGATTGCTGGCTCCCAACTGCTTACCTGCCTGCCTGCCTGATTGCCCCTAACCGCTTCTGCCTGCCAGCCTGATCGCCCCCTAACCGCTTCTCTGCTGGCCTGATTAATGCCTACCTGTTCCACTGCCAGCCCAATCGCCCCCAACTGCCCTCCCTCCGCAGGCCTGGTCACTCCTAACTGCCCTCCCTGCAGGCCTGGTTGCCCCCAATTGCCCTCCCCTGCTGGCCTGGTCTCGCCCCCAAATGCCCTCCCCTGCCAGCCTGGTGGCCCCTAACTGCCCTCCCCTGCAGGCCTGGTCCCCCCCAACTGCCTTCCCCTGCAGGCCTGTTTGAACCCAACTATCCTCCCCTGATGGCCTGATCGTCCACAATTGCCCTGCCCTGCTGGCCATCTTGTGATGGCCATCTTGTGACAACATGAGGGCGGTCATCTTGTGGTGGTCATCTTGTGGCAGCCATCTTGTGATGACGTTGCACGTGACACCATCTAGGCTTTTATTATATAGGATAAGACTACTATGAACATTCATGTACAAATCTTTATGTGCATATATTATTCTTCTCGGGTAGATAACAAAGGAGTAAAATTTCTATGTCATATGGTAAACTTATGTTTAATGTGGGTGTTTGTTTTTAATTGCTGAAAGGCTTTTCAAAGTGGCTACATCATTTTTACATTTTCATCAACAATCATGAGGATTCCCATTTCTCTGCATCTATGCTATCAGTTATTATTTTTTGTCTCTTTTATTTTCATTTCTAGTCAGTGTAAAGTGATATCTTATTGTGATTTTAATTTGTATTTTTCTAATAACTAGTGATATGATAAAAGGCATCTTTTCATATTCTTATTAGTCATCTTTATGTTTTCTTTGGTGAAATCTCTATTCAAATGTTGCCTATTTTTATTTTTATTTTTTTTTTAAGCTTTATTGCTTAAAGTATTACAAAGGGTATTATATATGTGTCCTTTTTTTCCGCCCGCCCTTGACAATCCCCCGTCCTCCCCTACCCCCAGTGTCTTATGTCCATTGGTTATGCTTATATGCATGCATACAAGTCCTTACGTTGATCTCTTACCCCACTCCCTCCTGCCCTCCAACCCTTTCCGGCCTTCCTGCTGCAGTTTGACAATCTGTTTGAGGCAGCTCTACCTCTGTATCTATTATTGTTCATAAGTTTAAAATGGTCTTTATTATCCATGAATGAGTGAGGTCATGTGGTATTTTTCCTTCATTGACTGGCTTATTTCACTTAGCTTAATGCTCTCCAGTTCCATCCATGCTGTTGCAAATGGTAAGAGTTCCTTCTTTTTTATAGCAGCATAGTATTCCATCGTGTAGATGTACCACAGTTTTCTAATCCATTCATCTACTGATGGGCACTTAGGCTGTTTCCAGATCTTAGCTATGGTAAATTGTGCTGCTATGAACATAGGGGTGCATATATCCTTTCTGATTGGTGTTTCTGGTTTCTTGGGATATATTCCTAGAAGTGGGATCACAGGGTCAAATGGGAGTTCCATTTTTAGTTTTTTGAGGAAACTCCATACTGTCTTCCATAGTGGCTGCACCAGTCTGCATTCCCACCAGCAGTGCACGAGTGTTCCTTTTTCTCCACATCCTCTCCAGCACTTGTCGTTTGTTGATTTGTTGATGATAGCCAGTCTGACAGGTGTGAGATGGTACCTCATTGTTGTTTTGATTTGCATCTCTCGGATGATTAGTGACTTTGAGCATGATTTCATATGTCTCTTGGCTTTCTGAATGTAATCTTTTGAAAGGTGTCTATTTAGATCCTTTGCCCATTTTTTGATTGGATTGTTTATCTTCCTTTTGTTAAGTTGTATGAGTTCCCTATAAATTTTGGAGATTAGGCCTTTATCAGATATGACATTGGCAAATACGTTTTCCCACGCAGTGGGTTTTCTCGTTGTTTTGTTGATGGTTTCTCTTGCTGTGCAGAAGCTTTTTATTTTGATGTAGTCCCATTTGTTCATTTTCTCTTTAGTTTCAAGTGCCCTAGGAGCTGTATCAGTGAAGAAATTGCTTCGGCATATGTCTGAGATTTTATTGCCTTTGGATTCTTCTAGAATTTTTATGGTTTCCCGTCATACATTTAAGTCCTTTATCCATTTTGTGCTTATTTTTGTGTATGGTGTAAGTTGGTGGTCTAGTTTCATTTCCTTGCATATATCTGTCCAATTTTCCCAACACCATTTATTGAAGAGTCTATCTTGACTCCATTGTATGTTCTTCCCTCCTCTGTCAAATATTAATTGAGCATATTGGTTCAGGCTGATTTCTGGGCTCTCTATTCTATTCCATTGATCTATATGTCTGTTCTTGTGCCAGTACCAGGCAGTTTTGAGAACAGTGGCTTTGTAATACAGCTTGATATCTGGTATTGAGATCCCACCTACTTTGTTATTTCTCAGGATTGCTGCAGCTATTCGGGGTCTTTTTTTATTCAAGATGAATTTTTGGAGAGTTCGTTCTAGATCTGTGAAGTATGCCGTTGGTATTTTAATGGGAAGTGCGTTGAATTTATAGATTGCTTTGGGTAGTATGGACATTTTAATGATGTTGATTCTACCAATCCAGGAACACGGTATGTTCTTCCATCTGTTTATGTCTTCCTCTATCTCTTTTTTCAACGTCCTGTAGTTTTCTGAATAGAGGTCTTTTACCTCTTTAGTTAAGTTTATTTCTAGGTAGCTTAATTTTTTTGGTGCGATGGTAAATGGGATTTTTTTTAGTTTCTCTTTCTGAAAGTTCACTATTGGTGTATAGAAATGCCTCAGATTTCTTGGGGTTAATTTTGTATCATGCTACATTGCCAAATTCATGTATTAACTCTAGTAGGTTTTTGATGGAGTCTCTATGGTTTTGTATGTATAATATCATGTCGTCTGCAAATAAGGACAGTTTTACTTCCTCTTTTCCAATTTGGATGCCTTTTATTTCTTCTTCTTGTCTAATTGCAATGGCTAATACTTCCAGTACTATGTTGAACAGGAGTGGTGAGAGGGGGCATCCCTGTCTTGTTCCTGTCCTTAGGGGAAATGGTGTTAGTTTTTGTCCATTGAGTATGATGCTGGCTGTGGGCCTGTCATATATGGCTTTTATTATGTTGAGGTATGATCCTTCTACTCCCACCTTGCTGAGAGTTTTTATCAAAAATGGGTGTTGGATTTTGTCAAATGCTTTTTCTGCATCAATTGATATGACCATGTGGTTTTTTTCTTTCAGTTTGTTTATGTGATGTATCACGTTTATTGATTTGCGGATATTGTACCATCCTTGCATCCCTGAGATAAATCCTACTTGGTCATGGTGTATGATCTTTCTGATGTACTGCTGGATCCGATTTGCTAAGATTTTGTTGAGGGTTTTGGCATCTATGTTCATGAGGGATATTGGCCTGTAATTCTCTTTCATTGTGTTGTCTTTACCTGGTTTTGGTATTAGAGTGATGCTGGCTTCATAGAATGAGCTTGGAAGTGTTCCTTCCTCTTGAATTTTTTGTAGCAGTCTGAAGAGGATAGGTTTTAGTTCTTCCTTGAATGTTTGGTAAAACTCCCCTGTGAAGACGTCTGGTCCTGGGCTTTTGTTTGATGGAAGCTTTTTGATGACTGCTTCAATTTCTTCCATAGTTATTGGCCTACTGAGATTTTAGATTCTTCCTGATTGAGTGTTGGAATGTTGTATTTTTCTAGGAATTTGTCCATTTCCTCCAGGTTGTCTAGTTTGTTGGAGTAGAGCTGTCCATAGTATTTTTTAACAATTATTTGTATTTCTGTGGGGTCTGTTGTTATTTCACCTCTATCGTTTCTGATTTTGTTTATTTGGGTCCTCTCTCTTTGCTTCTTGGTGAGCCTGGCTAGAGGTTTGTCAATCTTGTTTATCCTTTCAAAGAACCAACTCTTGGTTTCATTGATTTTCTGTATTTTTTTTTGGTCTCTATGTCATTTATTTCTGCTCTAATCTTTATGATCTCCTTCCTTCTGCTCCCTCTGGGCTTTTCTTGTTGCTCTCTTTATAATTCTTTGAGTTGTAGTGTTAGATGATTTACTACCACTTCTTCTTGTTTTTTGAGATAGGCCTGTAGAGCTATAAACTTCCCTCTCAGGACTGCTTTCATTGCATCCCATAGGTTTTGGATTTTTGTGTTTTCATTGTCATTAGTTTCCAGGATGTTTTTAATTTTCTTTGATCTCATTGGTAACCCAATCAATATTTAATGACATGCTATTCAGCTTCCAAGTGTTTGAGTATTTTCGGTTGTTTTTATTGTAGTTTATTTCTAATATTATGCTATCGTGGTCTGAGATGATGCTTGGTATGATTTCAATCTTCTTGAATTTGGGGAGACTTTGTGACCCAATAGGTGGTCTATTTTTGAATGTGTCTTTTGAGCACTTGAGTAGAATGTATATTCCGTGGCTTTGGGGTGAAGCGTTATGAAGATGTCAATTAAGTCCATCTGATCCAGTGAGTCATTTAGGATTGCTGTTTCTTTGCTGAGTGTTTGTCTAGAGGATTTATCCAGTGATGTCAGTGGTGTATTAAAGTCCCCTACTATGATTGTATTGTTGTCAATCTCTCCTTTGATATCTTCCAGGAGTTTTTTTATGTATTTGGGTGCTCTTGCATTGGGTGCATATATGTTTACCAGAGTTATATCTTCTTGTTGTATTGATCCCTTTAGTATTATGAAGTGGCCTTCCTTATCTCTTGTTATGGCCTTCACTTTGAGGTCTATTTTGTCTGATATAAGTATTGCTACCCCAGCTTTCTTTTCCTTTCCATTTGCCTGAAAGATATTTTTCCATCCCTTCACTTTCAGTCTGTGTGAGTCCCTTCTAATGAGGTGGGTCTCTTGTAGACAGCAAATGTATGGGTCATGTTTTTTTTTATCCATTCAGCCACTCGATGTCTTTTGGTTGGAGCATTTAGTCCGTTTATGTTTAAAGTTATTATTGAAAGGTATTTGTTTGTAGCCATTTCTTTTTTTGTGTGTGGCTGTTTTCTTTCTGAGCTTTTTGTTTCTTCTTTTTACACCAGTCCGTTTATCATTTCTTGCATTGCTGGCTTGGTGGTGATAAACTCCCTTCGCCTCTTTTTGTCTGTGAAGCTTCTTATTTCCCCTTCAATTTTGAATGATAGCCTTGCTGGATAGAGTATTCTTGGATTCAGTCCTTTGCTTTGCATCACTTTGTAAATTTCCGTCCATTCTTTTCTGGCCTGATGTGTTTCTGTTGAGAAATCACTTGATAATCTAATGGGAGATCCCTTGTATGTAACTTTCCATCTCTCTCTTGCAGCCTGTAAGATTCTCTCTTTGTCCTGAACATTTGCCATGGTAATTGTGATGTGTCTTGGTCTTTTCAGGTTCACCTTGTTTGGGACTCTCTGTGCTTGTGTGACTTTTTTCTTCCCCACATCAGAGAAGTTTTCTGATATTATTTCTTCCAATAGGTTTTCTAATCCTTGTTCCTCTTTCTGTTGTTCTGGCACCCCTATTATTCGTATGTTGTTTCGTTTCATGTTGTCCCAGAGCTCCCTTAGGCTCTCCTCCTGTCTTTTAATTTTTTTCTCCAAGTGCAATACAGTTTGGGTGTGTTTTGCTTCCTTGTCTTCTAATTCACTAATTTGGTCCTCCGCTTCTCCTACTCTACTGTTGATACTTTCAATGGTGTTTTTTATTGCAGCTACATCACTCTTCATTTCTTATTGGGTCTTACTTAAGTTGTTGATTTTTTCATCTGTTTCTTCTTGCTTCTTGCATAAGTAGTTGATTTTTTCATCTGTTTCTTCTTGCTTCTTGTATATGTTGTTGATTTTTTCCTCCATCCGGTTTATGCGCTCTAGAACCCTTATTCTGAATTCTTTTTCTGTCATGCTGCATGCCTCTGTTTCACTTAGCTGCTTTTCTGGCGAGTCCTCCTTTTCTTTCCTTTGGGGGTTTCTGTGTCTACCCATGTTTGATCTCACTGACATATCTAGACGTTGAGTCGTTCAGTGGCTGCTCTCTGGGTCGCAGTGGCTCCTTGGGCTGTGGTTGCTCCTCGGGCGGTTGCGGTAGCAGCTGCTCCTCCATTGGCAGCTGCTCCTCTGGTGGGTGCTGTTCACAGCTTTGGTGGCTCTTCTGGCTGGTGGGGGGAGGCTTCACGTACAGCTGCTGATCCTCAGAGGGTGTGGTGATCACGAGGCTGCTGTTGCTTGGATCTGCTGCGTTGATTTAAGGGCACATAATACAACACAACAAGGCACAACGTACCAAGCACTGAACACAAATATATTCATGATATTAATAACCCCAAATAAAGGTGACTGCCCGATTTAAGAGGATTAGGGGATAAGGAAGAAACAAGAGAAAAAGATAAAGGAGAAATAAGAAAAGAAAAGAAAAGGAAAGAAAAGGAAAGAAAAGAAAGAAAAAAAAGTAGTGCAAAAATGAAATTGGGAAAAAAGAGGGGGATAAAAAAAGAAAAAAAATGAGTGAAAAGAGAGAATAAAGTAGAAGAGGGGAAGAGACTATTTATATGAGGAGAAAACTCCAATAGAACCGCCACTAATCCCAACAAATTCCAGCAACAGATCCCTGGAGATGAATGCAAACTACAAATAACCAATAATATCAAGAGAGGCAAGGGAAAACAGAAGCACAGAAATAACCGGGGGGTTGGGGGGTGGAGGGAAGGGAAAAACCAACAGAAAAAAAAATAAGAAGAAAAAGCAAAACAACCTAACCACCAGTCCTAAAAAAAGAAAAAGAAAAACAAAAACACACACACACACACACACAGAAAAAAACAATATACTCAACAATCAAGCAAACAGCAATAAAACAATCCTATCTAATAAAAGAGAAACATGGTAATTGGCGTACGACCGCTACCCTTCCCATTGGCTAATCAGTGAGATATGCAAATTAACTGCCATCCAAGATGGCGGCTGGCAGCCAGGCAGCTTGAAACTAACATGAGGCTTGCTTGCTTCAGTGACGGACGACTGCAACGTTCCCCGCCTGCCGCTGCAGGCCTCTGAGCTGCAACTCTAAGCAACTATGTAACAAATATAGAAGCTAAACAAAACCCCAGAAACCTGCTTTAGTCCTTCGGGCTTCAGCCAGCAGGATCACAACATTGTAAGCAAAGCCCAGAAACCTACTTTCAGCAGCAGAGGCCTAAGAGCTGGAGCCAAGCCTCAAAGCTAAAGCTGGCCCAGAATAAAAAAGAAAAAAAGAAAAAAAGGAGCAGTTGGGAGCTTCAGTCACCCCCAGCCTGAAAACAGCCCTCAGCCCCTCACCCAGACTGGCCAGGCACCCCAGTGGGGACCCCCACTCTGAAGGGTGTGTGACCAGCTGCAAACAGCCATCATCCCCTCACCCAGGCTGGCCAAGCACCCCAGTGGGGACCCCCACCCTGATCCAGGACACCCTTCAGGGCAAACTAGCCGGCACCCACCTGTGCACCAGGCCTCTACCCTATATAGTAAAAGGGTAATATGCCTCCCAGCACCGGGATCAGCATAACCGCGAGGCCTCCCGGCACCGGGGTCAGTGTGACAGGGGTCAGCGCCCAAACCCCCTGATGGCCCTGCGGCTCTGTGTGTGACAGGGGCCGGGGCCACAACCTCCCTATCCACCCTGCTCTGTTTGTGACAGGGTGCAGCGCCCCAACGCCCTGCTCTGTGTGTGATGGGGTAGAGCCATAACCTCCCCATCGGCCCTGCCCTGAGTGTGAGAGTGGCGGCACCCCAACCCCCTGATTGGCCCTGCTCTGTGGGTGATAGGGGGCAGTGCCCCAACCCCCTGATTGGCCCTGCTCTTTGCGTGACGGGGTACAGAGCCCTAACCCCCCTGATGGGCCCTGCTCTGTGAGTGACAGGGGGCAGTGCCCCAAACCCTCTGATCGGCCCTGCTCTGTGCGTGACAGGGGGTGGCGCCGCAACCTCCCCATCGACCCTGCCTTGAGTGTGACAGGGAACGGTGCCCCAACCCCCCAATCTGCCCTACCCTGAGTGTGACTGAGGGTGGCATCACAACCTCCCGATCGCCCTGCTCTGTGCATGACAGGGGGCGGTGCCCCAACTCCCCAATCAGCCCTGCTCTGAGCCCAACCAGGGGCTGCACCTAGGGATTGGGCCTGCCCTCTGCCACTCGGGAGCAGGCCTAAGCCAGCAGGTCGTTATCTCCCGAGGGGTCCCAGACTGCGAGAGGGTACAGGCCGCCCGAGGGACCCCCCTGAGTGCACAAATTTTGTGCACCGGGCCTCTAGTAGAAAGATAAAAAAAAGAGAAAAAAAAATTTGGATAGTGAAGAAAGATAAGGGATAGGTGTTGAAGGATTTAGAGCAGTGGCGTGGAAATAGGATATATAAGTAGGGTGAAATTTTGACAGGGGGAAAAAAGAAGGAATCAGGAAAATCTAAAGCAGGAATAGGGTAAGAGAAACAGGACAACAAAAGGGGAAAACTGAGGAAGAGGGTTTTAGCATAGAAGTAAAATTGAGGTAGCGAAAATTGATGCTAAAGGAATGATGAAAATAGAATGGAGAACACTAATCCCAAAATAAAATAAAGAGAAAATAAAATGTCACTTTAAAAAATGGTAAAATGGTAGCAGTAATAATGGTTAAAAATAAAAATGTAGTAATTAAAAGGGTAAAATCAGGTGATGGAAAAAGCAGAAAAAGAAGAAAAAAAATTGGTTTCTTAGTTAAAAGGTGAAAAAAGAAAAAAAAATTGCAGTAGTGAAGGTCCTTCGGTTCTTCTACTCTTCAGTCTGGCTTACCTTGGTCTTGCCAGGTATTCAGGAAGGTGTTGAATTTCCCTGCGATACACTGTTCCTCCGTGTTGTAAACCACAGTCCTGATTTTAAAGCAGGCCGTATTTGTGTCCCAGACTGCCTTAATTTGTATTTAGCTGAGTCAGTTTGTGGCTCAACCTCTGGGTGACAGTGTTTTTGGGTTGGCCTCTGAGGCTATATGGCTTCTCTATCCAGTAGCAAGGGTTTATTTTTTCTATTGCACTTAAAACTGGTTTGGGGAGGTCAACTCCTCAGAGCTGGTTCTTTAATCATTAAGCTGCTCTGTTTTATTGCTGGGACAAAAGTCCCTCTATAGGCCTGACGCTGTTAACTCCCAGGGACTGATCAGATTATTTTAATCTTGTTCAGGGTGGAATCTGGGTGTGGCTGTGCTCCTTGCCTGGGGGCTAGGTGGAAGAGTCCCACCCGCTGGAGAGAATGGCTGCCCCAGTCCTGGGCCCAGGGGTATCTCAGCACTCAATTCGCTGGCACCTCTTCTGGCCCCCCTTCTCTCCCCAGCGTCTCCCCAGATTCCACTCGTCCGCACCTTCTCCCTCTCTTCAGCACAAGTGAGTGTCTGTATCTGAAATGTCCTATGAACAGGGTTCAGTGAAAATAAATAAACAAACGCCGGCCGCGGAAACGGGGAAGGCGGAATTTCTGTAATCTCCTCTCTTACTGGCACTGCATTGTCTGGTCAGCTCTTCAGGCTGCCCCCTCTAGGCTCAGTCCTCTGTAATCACAGAACCCAGATCTCAAATCCCCTGGTGCCAGGAATCCTGCAGATCTCCTTTCCCCAGTCAGGGGCTGTGCCTGTTCCAAGAGACGCGGCTGTCTGCCACTCGGTCTCCCTCTGACCCGCTGGGCTCAGAGGTCTGGCAAACTTTCCTGCCCAGATCCCTGGTTCTTTTATCTTTCCAGGGGAGCTCTGCCCTTCCCGGCTGCAAACCGTCTCACCAGCTGAGTAATTTCGCCAATTCGGGTGGGTATTATTAGTTTCAGCTGCTTACTCCATCTGCTCCGGGACAAGACCTGGGACGCATCTGCCTATATTGCCACCATCTTGTCGAATCCCAAATGTTGCCTATTTTTAAAAATTGAGTTGTCTTATTGAGTTGTAAGATTTTCTTATATATTCTGGTTGTAAGTATTTCATCAGAAATATGGTTTGTGACTTGTGTTTTCATTTCCTTAATGGTGTCTTTTTAAGTGCAAAAGGTTTGCATTTTTATGAAGTCCAATTTATAATTTTTTTCTTTTAAAGATAATGCTATTGGCAACTCTTTACCTAATTCAAGGACACACTGTTCTCTACACATTTTATAGTTTTAGCTCTTACATTTAGACCTATTATCCATTTTAAATTGTTTATAATGGTAGGAAGGGTCTAAATCCATCTTTTTGCATATGGATAAAATGACTCAGCACCATTTGTAGAAAAAATTATCTTTCCCCCATTGAAATGTCTAAACACCTTTGTCAAAAATCTATTTACCACAAATATAAGGACTTATTTCTTACTCTTAACTCTGTTCCATTGATCAATATGTCTATTTTTATGTCAGTACCACACTATCTTAAGTACTGTAGCTTTATAGTACATTTTAAAATTGGAAGGTATGAATCCTCCAATTTAATTTTTCAAGATTGTTTTGGCTATTCTGAGGACCAGCTTGCATACCTGAAATAAATCCTACTTATTCACAGTGCATAATTTTTATATATTAAAATATTAGTAGTATTTTGTTAAGGATTTTTGCATCTAAGTTTAGGAGGGATGTTTGTAGTTTTGTTTTTTTGTAATGTCTTTGTCTGACTCTGCACTTGCTTCCTGAATGAGTCGGGAAATATTTCCTCCTCTTCTATTGTATGGGACAGATTATGTAAAGTTATTGTTAATTACCCTTTAAAGAGTTGCTAGATCTCTCTATTGAGATTATATGGGCATTGAAATTTCATTTTGGAGAGTTTTTCATTAAAGATTCCATTTCCTTAATTTATAGGACTATTCAGATTGTCTACTTTATCTGAGTTAAAATTTGGCGGGTCCTGGTATGTTAGAAATTGTTCTATTTCTTCTAAGTTGTCATATTTATCAGCATCAAGTTGTTTGTAGTAGCACTCCCTCCCTTATTATTTTTTTAATGTCTGCAAGTAGCTGGAATGATATCTCCTATTTCATTCCTAATACAGTGGGGCCTTGACTTACAAGTTTAATTTGTTCCCAGACAGAGCTCGTTAAGGAGCTCGTTAACTCAAATTACTCTGTCAACTCAATGCAAAAAATCCACGGAGAGACAGCTGGTATCTCAAAAAACTCTTTAATCGGGACACTCGTAAGTCAAGGCCCCACTGTATTGGTGATTTGTGTTCTATTTTTGTCAGTCTTGCTAGAAGTTTATCAGTTTTATCGATATTTTGAAGAACCAGCTTCTTGTTTCCTTGATTTTTGACTTTCTATTTCCAATGTTATTTTCTGCTCTTATCTTTATTATTTCACTAGAAGCCCGATGCAAGGATATGTGCACCAGTGGGGTCCCTTGGCCTGGCCAGTACCCCCTTGCAATATGGGACCCCTCAGAGGATGTTGGACTGACGGTTTCGGCCCGATCCCCACAGGCCAGGCCAAGTGACCCCACCATACATGAATCTGTGCACTGGGCCTCTAATATGCATATAAAATCTTTGGTTAATCTCTTCCTGCCCTGCCCCGGCACTAGGGCAGGGGGCGCAGGCTGAGATCCCCTGTCAACCCCTGCCGGACGGGGGGGGGGGGGGGGGGCCATGGCCTGAGGTCCCCCACTCCCACCAGGTGCCATTATTTCCTTTGAGATTTCTTTGACCTATAATTATGTGTTGTTTAATTTCCAAACGTTTTGAGAGTTTCCTGTTGTCTTTGTTATAGATTTCCAGTTTGATTCCATTATAGTCAAAGCTCACACTCTGTATAATTTCAATTATTCTACATTTGTCAAGGTTTGTTTTACATTTTTTTTCTTCTATTTGATAAATGTTCTACAGGCAATTGAGAAAAAATGTATTCTGCCATTGTTGGATGATCTGTTACATATGTTAATTAGATCCTGTTGATTTTGTCATTCAGATAATCTATATCCTTGTGATATTTTGCCTAATAGTTCTATGAGTTGCTGGATGGAAGAGGTGTTAACATTTCCAACTATAATCATAGGTTTCTCTTTCTTCTTTCAGCTTTATCAGTTGTTGCTACATGTATTTGAGGCTTTGTGGTTTAATTTTTACACATTAGTATATTCTGTCTTCCTAGAAGATTGATCCTTTTTGATTCATTAGATAATGTCCCTTTTTGTCTCTGGTAATTTTCTTTGCAGTCTACTTTATGAAATATTAATCCCCATCCTTTTACTTTCAACCTACCAGTGTATGAATTTGAAATGAGTTTCTTATATGCAGCATATAGTTGAGTGGGTTTTATTTTTTAATCTACTCTGCCAATCTCTGTCCTTTGATTGGTGTATTTAGACCACTTACATTTAAGTTAATTATTGATATGCTTGCACTTTAGGATGCTATTTTATCATTTATTTTCCATATGTTTCTTTTGGTTCTTGTTCTGTTATCTCTTTTTTTTCCTTTATTGAATAAGATATTACAAATGTGTCCTTATCCCCCTAATGTCTGTCCCCTCATCCCCCCAATCCTTCCCTCACCCTCACCCCCTGCTGTCCACATCAATCACTTATGCTTATATGCATGCATACAAGTCCTTTGGTTGATCTTTCCCCCTCACCTCCACCCTCCCCTGCTTTCCCTCTGAGTTTTGAGCATCTGATCGATGCTTCTCTGTCTCTACATCTGTTTTTGTTCATCGGTTTACGTTGCTCATTATAATCCACAAATGAGTGAGACCATGTGATATTTATCTTTCTCTGACTGACTTATTTCACTTAGCATAATGCTCTCCAGCTCCATCCATGCTGTTGCAAATGGTAGGAGTTTCTTCCTTTTTACAGCCGCATAGTATTCCATTGTGTAGATATGCCAAAGTTTTTTAATCCATTCATCTGCTGATGTGCACTTAGGCTGATTCCAAATCTTAGCTATTGTAAATTGTGCTGCTATGAACATAGGGATGCATATATCCTTTCCGATTGGTGTTTCTGGTTTCTTGGGATATATTCCTAGAAGTGGGATCACAGGGTCAAATGGAAGTTCCATTTTTAGTTTTTTGAGGAAACTCCATACTGTTCTCCACAGTGGCTGCACCAGTTTGCATTCCCACCAGCAGTGAATGAGGGTTCCTCTTTCTCCGCATCCTCACCAGCATTTGTCATTTGTTGATTTGTTGATGATAGCCATTCTGACAGGTGTGAGATGGTACCTCATTGTCATTTTGATTTGCATCTCTCGGATGATTAGTGACTTTGAGCATGTTTTCATATGTCTTTTTGCCTTCTGTATGTCCTCTTTCAAAAAGTGTCTATTTAGGTCCGTTGCCCATTTTTTGATTGGGTTGTTTATCTTCCTTTTGTTAAGTTGTATGAGTTCCCTATAAATTTTGAAGATTAAGCCTTTATCGGAGATATCATTGGCAAATATGTTCTCCCATGCAGTGGGTTTTCTTGTTGTTTTGTTGATGGTTTCTTTTGCTGTGCAGAAGCCTTTTATTTTGATATAGTCCCATTTGTTTATTTTCCCTTTAGTTTCCATTGCCCTAGGAGCTGTGTCAGTGAAGAAATTCCTTCGGCATATAACTGAGATTTTGCTACCTGTGGATTCCTCTAATAATCTTATGGTTTCCTGTCTTACGTTTAAGTCCTTTATCCATTTTGAGTTTATTTTTGTGTATGGTGTAAGTTGGTGGTCTAGTTTCATTTTTTTGCATGTGTCTGACCACATTTCCCAGCACCATTTATTGAAGGGACTGTATTGACTCCGTTGTATGTTCTTGCCTCCTTTGTCAAATATTAGTTGAGCATAGTGGTTTGGGTCGATTTCTAGGTTCTCTATTCTGTTCCATTGGTATATATGTCTGTTCTTGTGCCAGTACCAGGCAGTTTTGAGAACAGTGGCTTTGTAGTACAGCTTGATATCTAGTATTGGGATCCCTCCTACTTTGTTCTTCTTTCTCAGGATCGCAGCAGCTATTCGTTTTTTTGTTTGTTTGTTTGTTTTTTTTATTATTATTCCAGATGAATTTTTGGAGCGTTCTTTCTAGATCTGTGAAATATGCTGTTGGTATTTTAATGGGGAGTGCATTGAATCTATAGATTGCTTTGGGTAGTATGGACATTTTAATGATGTTGATTCTACCAATCCATGAACATGGTATGTTCTTCCATCTGTTTATGTCTTCCTCTATCTCTTTTTTCAATGTCCTGTAGTTTTCTGGGTAGAGGTCTTTTACCTCCTTGGTTAAGTTTATTCCTAGGTATCTTAATTTTTTTGGTGCAATGGCAAATGGGATTTTTTAAAAATTTCTCTTTCTGTAAGTTCACTGTTGGCGTATAAAAATGCCATAGATTTCTTGGCGTTAATTTTGTATCCTGCTACATTGCCAAATTCATTTATTATGTCTAATAATTTTTTGATGGAGTCTTTAGGGTTTTCTAAGTACAGTATCATGTCATCTGCGAATAATGACAATTTTACTTCTTTTCTAATCTGGATGCCTTTTATTTCTTCTTCTTGTCTTACCGCTTTGGCTAGCACTTCCAGTACTATGTCGAACAGGAGTGGTGAAAGTAGGCATCCCTGTCTTGTTCCTGTTCTTAAGGAAAATGGTTTTAGTTTTTGCCCATTGAGTATGATGTTGGCTGTAGGTTTTTCATATAAGGCTTTTATTATGTTGAAGTATGATCCCTCTATTCCCACTTTGCTGAGCGTTTTTATCAGAAAAGGGTGTTGGACTTTGTCAAATGCCTTTTCTGCATCAATCGATATGATTATGTCATTTTTGTCTCTCAACTTGTTTATGTGATGTATCACGTTTATCGATTTGCGGATATTGTACCAGCCTTGCATTCCTAGAATAAATCCCACCTGTTCATGGTATATGATCTTTCTAATGTAATGCTGGATCAGGTTTGCTAGAATTTTGTTTAGGATTTTAGCATCTATGTTCATCAGGGATATTGGCCTGTAATTCTCTTTCTTTGTGGTGTCTTTATCTGGTTTGGGGATTAGGGTAATGCTGGCTTCATAGAAAGAGCTTGGAAGTGTGCCTTCCTCTTGAATTTTTTGGAATAGTCTGAGAAGGATTGGCTTTAGTTCTTCTTTGAATTTTCGGTAAAACTCCCCTATGAAGCCATCTGGTCCAGGGCTTTTGTTTGCTGGGAGCTTTTTGATTACTGTTTCAATTTCATCAGTAGTTATCGGCCTATTCAGGTTTTTTGATTCTTCCTGGTTGAGTTTTGGAAGCTTGCATTTTTCTAGGAATGTGTCCATTTATTTCATTGAGGTTGTCCAGTTTGTTGGAGTAGAGTTGTTCGTAGTATTTTTTGACAATCCTTTGTATATCAGTAGGGTCAGTTGTTACTTCACCTCTTTCATTTATGATTTTCTTTATTTGGGTCCTCTCTGTTTCTTGGTGAGCCTGGCTAGAGGTTCATCAATCTTGTTAACCCTTTCAAAGAACCAGCTCTTGGTTTCATTGATCTTTTGTATTGTTTTTTTTTTCTTTTTTTTTTTTCTCTAAGTTGTTTATTTCTGCTCTGATCTTTATTATTTCCTTCCTTCTGGATACTGGGCTTTTCTTGTTGCTCTGTTTCTAACTCTCTGAGTTGTACGGTTAGATCATTTATTGCCAGTTTTTCTTGTTTTTTGATGTAGGCCTGTAGAGCTATGATCTTCCCTCTCAGGACTGCTTTCATTGTGTCCCATAGATTTTGGATTGTTGTGTTTTCATTGTCATTTGTTTCCAGGATGCTTTTTATTTCTTCTTTGATCTCTCTGGTAACCCATTCATTGCTTAATAGCATGCTATTTAGCCTCCAAGTGTTTGATTTTTTTTCAATGTTTTTATTGTAGTTGATTTCTAATTTTAGGCCATTGTGATCTGAGAAGATGCTTGTTACGATTTGTATTCTCTTGAATCTGAAGAGACTTTGTCTGTGTCCTAATATATGGTCTATCTTTGAAAATGTCCCATGTGCACTTGAGAAGAATGTATATTCTGTAGCTTTGGGGTGAAATATTCTGAAGATGTCAATTAAGTCCATCTGATCTAGTGAGTCATTTAGGATTGCTTTTTCTCTGCTGATTTTTTGTTTAGAGGATTTATTCAGTGGTGTCAGAGGGGTATTAAAGTCCCCTACTATGACTGTATTGCTATTGATCTCTCCCTTGATATCTTCCAGAAGTTGTTTTATATATTTGGGTGCTTCTGTATTGGGTGCAAATATGTTTACCAGAGTTATATATTCTTGTTGAATTGCTCCATTTACTATTATGTAGTGGCCTTCCTTATCTCTTGTTATGGCCTTTACTTTGAGGTCTATTTTGTCAGATATAAGTATTGCAACCCCAGCTTTTTTCTCCTTTCCATTTGCCTGAAAAATTTTTTTTCCATCCCTTCACTCTCAGTCTGTGTGAATCTTTTGTTCTGAGGTGGGTCTCTTGCAGACAGCAAATATATGGGTCATGTTTTCTTATCCATTCAGCTACCCTGTGTCTTTTGATTGGAGCATTTAATCCATTTACATTTAATGTTATTATTGAAAAGTACTTGTTTGTGGTCATTTTTATTCTTAATGTTTGTGTTTCTTCCTGTCTTTCTGTTTCTTCTTTTTACAGCAGTCCCTTTAGCATTTCTTGCATTGCTGGTTTGGTGGTAATAAACTCTCTTAGCCCTTTTTTGTCTGTGAAGCTCCTGATTCCACCTTCAATTTTGAATGATAGCCTTGCTGGGTATAGTATTCTTGGATTCATTCCCTTGCTTTGCATCACTTTGTATATTTTATTCCATTCCCTTCTTGCCTGGTGTGTTTCTGTTGAGAAGTCAGCTGATATTCTAATAGGAGATCCCTTGTAGGTAACTTTCTGTCGCTCTCTCGCAGCCTTTAAGATTCTTACTTTGTTGTTGGTGTTTGCCAATTTAATTATGATGTGTCTTGGTGTTGGTCTTTTGGGGTTCATCTTGTTTGGCACTCTATGTGCTTCTTGGACTTGTGTAGTTTTTTTCTTGCCAGTATCAGGGAAGTTTTCTATTCCTTGCTTCTCCTCCTCTCCTTCTGGTATCCCTATTAAGCGAATGTTGTTTCATTTTGCATTGTCCCAAAGCTCCCTTAGGCTCTCCTCTTGCTTTTTAAGTTTTTTTTTCCAGTTGCTCCTGTGTTTGTGTTTTTTTTCCTACCTTGTCTTCTAATTTGCTGATGCGGTCCTCAGCCTCTTCTAGTCTGCTGTTTAAGCCTTCCATTGTGTTCTTTATTGCAGCTGTGTTGTTCTTCATTTCCTCTTGGTTTCTTTTCATGTTGGTGACATTCTCATTCAGCTCCTTATAATTCTCATTGAGTTGTGTGCATTTGTCATCCAGCCGTTTGAGCATCCTTATAACTATTACTCTGAATTCTTTCTCTGATAAGTTAGTAGCCTCAATCTCATTTAACTCCCTTTCTGGTGACTCCTCTTTTTCTTTCCTTTGTGGGTTGCTTTTTTGTCTTTCCATGTTTTGCTGTAATGTTTTAATTGTAGTTTCAATTGCTTTGCTACCCAGTTTCTTTAGGATGTGGTGCTACTGGTGTGACCTCTCAGGTCTCCTGGGTTTGGTAGTCTAGTGTAGCTCCCTACTTGGGCTATTTGAGTTCTCTTGATGTAGGCCTGTGAGCTGGAAATGCGCAACTGAGGTGTCTAGAAGTCAGCAGCTGTGGAGGGGGTGTTCCAATTTTTGCTGTCTTATGCCCTTGATTGAAATCACGCATACCCCGCAGGGGCTCACAATGGCACCCAGGAACCGTCTATTGGGGTGGTGGGGCTCAGAAAGCCTGCGTTCTGGCAAAGCGTGACTGTGGTGTCGAGTTCTGTCATTGTGGGGTGGGTAGACTCAGCTTTTGCTGCTGCCTCCGTGGTTGGATACACGCAATTCCAGCAGCAGCTCACAGAGGCACCTGTGGTGCGTTTGCCAGCAGGGTACTAACACACTCTGAAGGGCCCTGGCACTGAAGCCACTGGATTGCAGTGTCTGTGGGCAGGTATCCCAGAAGAGGGAATTCAGCGTTTCTACAGCCCAGCAGTGCACCCATTTGTTTAAGTGCATGACCAGCAGGGCTCGCAGCGGGGCCCCAGGGCTGCCTGTGGAGTGGTGGTCTTGGAAGACCTGCACAATGGAAAAGCATGCACCTGTAGTGTCCAGAGTTCTGCAGCTGTGGGGTGGGGAAACTCAGATTTTGCTGGTGCACTTATGGTGGACAGGCTCACATTCCCCGTAGCGGCACACAGGAGCACCTGCAGTGAGTTTGCTAGCACAGGCGCACTGAAGCACTCTGAAGGACCCTGGCACGCTTTGGGCAGGTATCCAGGAAGGGTGAATTTCGAATTTCCACTGCCCAGGGGAGTGCATCCCTATTAGTCCAAGATCGGACCCAGCAGAGGCTCACCACGGCTTCCCCGAAGTG
The DNA here is from genome assembly GCF_964212035.1 of Myotis nattereri. Classification (NCBI taxonomy): domain Eukaryota; kingdom Metazoa; phylum Chordata; class Mammalia; order Chiroptera; family Vespertilionidae; genus Myotis; species Myotis nattereri. Next base: position 58,732,297 of record NC_138077.1, on the reverse strand, counting down.
CCCTGTGGATAGATGGGCTGAGGGGAGTGAGCAACTGTGGCGGTGCAGTTCGCAGGTGCAGTTCCTGGGCACTGAGCTCTGAAGCACTCTGTGGGGCCCTGGCGCTTAAGTTGCGCAGCTGGGTGTGTGGGGGCAGTTATTCAGGCAGAGGGAATTCAGAATTTCTACTGGGTGGCAGTGAGCCTGCGTCTGTACAAAATCACACCCAGCTTAGTCTCCCAGTGACTCCTAAGGGAGTCTATGGAGTGGTGTGCCTCGGAGACCTGTGCGCTGGAGGTGCGCGAATGCGCACACAGGCAATGTGGGAGGTCTGCCGCTGGGGAGGGGGAGACTGCACTTACTGCGTGTTGCTCTTTTGGCACAGAGTCCCAGAGTCTGCTGGTGTGGCTGCAGGATTTTTGCCGGAGTGGCTGCTGGGTCACGGGGAGTTTCCAAGGCCTGTCTGGGTGGTGGTGCTGCTGAGTTCCTAGAAGAGGCCGCTCTTCCCTTTAAGATGGTGTGGGCTCCGTGCCCGAGTCCCGCAGTCCCGGGAGTGCCACAGCGGTGGTAGTCTCTCCCTGTCCCAGAGAGCCTGGTCTGTCAGCCTCTGCTGCTCCTGCCGGATTTAACTGTCCCTCACTCACTCACACACCACACATATCCACACACTCTCCATTTATCCCCTCACTCACTCACTTCCTATCCCTCACCTCCATCCTGCCAGCCGCCATCTTCCTCGGGTCAGCAATAATCCCTGTTATCTCTTTATCTTTCTGCAGATTACTTGTATGGATTATTTGATTTTTTTTTTATAGCACCTTTGAATTTGTCTCTGTATATTTTACATAGTAATTGCTCTGGGTGCTACTTATAATTATGTGCTGGTATCAGCATTTACCACTTCAAATGAAGTATTGAAACCTCACTTCCATTTAGGTCCCTTTACATTCCCACCTTTAAATTTCATTGTTTAGAATATTAGATGGTATTATAATTTTTGTTTTAATATTTGAATATGACATAAAATCCATAAGGAAAAGAATTGTCTATTGTATGGACTCATGCTTCTGCTCTTTCTATTGTTTCTTTTTGCTTCCAGGTGCTCAAAGTTTCCTTCTTTTTGAAGAATTTCCTTTAGCCAATCTTTCAAGGGTAGTTTTGCTAGTCACAAAATCTTTTAATTTTCATTCATCCTGTGTTTTTATTTTCCCTTCATTCTGATAGTTTTGCTAGATATAGAACTGTAGGTCACCATTTCTTTTCATTTAGCACTTAAAAATATTTTGTCATCTCTCCTTCATGATTTCACATAAGAAATCCATCAAAATTGGTGTTTTCCTACAAGGAATGTATTGGTTTTCTCTGGCTGCTTTCAGTATGTTTTTCTTGTCTTCAGTTTTCAAAAACTTATGAAATGTCTTGGCATGAATTCTTTGGGTTTATCCTGTTTAGAGTTAATTCCACTTCTTGGCTCTCTAGGTTGATATCAATCATCAAATTTGAGAAGTTTTCAGCCATTATTTCTTTTTTTTTAAAATATATTTTTTATTGATTAAGGTATTACATATGTGTCCTTATCCCCACGTTACCGCTATCCCCCCCTCCCCCCCCCCCCGGCTCATGCCCTCACCCCCCCTCCCCCCCCCCGTTGTCCGTGTCCATTGGTTAGGCCTATATGCTTGTATATAAGTCCTTTGGTTGATCTTTCCCCCTTACCCCCACCATCCCCTACCTTCCCTCCAAGGCCCGACAGTCCAATCAATGCCTCTCCGTCTCTGGATCAGTCCTTGTTCATCAGTTTATGTTGTTCATTATATCCCACCAATGAGTGAGATCATGTGGTATTTATCCTTCTCTGACTGACTTATTTCACTTTGCATAATGCTCTCCAGTTCCATCCATGCTGTGGCAAATGGTAAGAGTTCCTTTTTCTTCTTCCTCTTTTTAAAGAATACCTTTCAGCATTTCATATAATGCTGGTTTGGTGGTGATGAACTCCTTTAGCTTTTTCTTATCTGTGAAGCTCTTTATCTGACCTTCAATTCTGAATGAGAGCTTTGCTGGATAAAGTAATCTTGGTTGTAGGTTCCTGCTATTCATCACTTTGAATATTTCTTGCCACTCCCTTCTGGCCTGCATGGTTTCTGTTGAGAAATCAGCTGACAGTCGTATGGGTACTCCCTTGTAGATAACTGACTGTCTTTCTCTTGCTGCTTTTAAGATTCTCTCTTTGTCTTTTGCTCTTGGAATTTTAATTATGATGTGTCTTGGTGTGGTCCTCTTTGGATTCCTTTTGTTTGGGGTTCTCTGTGCTTCCTGGACTTGGAAGTCTATTTCTTTCACCAGGTAGGGAAAGTTTTCTGTCATTATTTCTTCAAATAGGTTTTCAATATCTTGCCCTCTCTCTTCTTCTGGCACCCCTATAATTCTGATGTTGGTACGCTTGAAGTTGTCCCAGAGGCTCCTTACATTATCTTCATATTTTTGGATTCTTTTTTTCTTTTTGCTTCTTCGGTTGGGTATTTTTTGTTTCTTCGTATTTCAAATCTTTGACTTGATTCTTGGGATCCTCTTGTCTGCTGTTGGATCTCTGTATATTATTCTTTATTTCAGTCAGTGTATGCTTAATTTCTAGTTGGTCTTTTTTCATATCCTCCAGGGTCTCACTAAATTTATTGGCGGTTTCCAGAAAATTCTTGAAAAACCTTATAAACGTGGTTTTGAACTCTATATCCAGTCGTTTGCTTTCCTCCATTTCTGTCATTTGTGACCTGTCTCCGCATTTTTTATGCTTCCCCGTGTTGGTAGAGTGGTTTTGTGTGCTAGGTGTCCTATAGGGCCCAGTGGCTCAGCCTCCCCAGTTACTTGAGGTGGACACTCTTGGTGCACCCCCTTGTGGGCTTTGTGCACAGTCTTATTATAGTTAAGCCTTGATTGTTGTATGTATCACTGGGAGGAATTGACCTCCAGGCCAATTGGCAGTGAGAATCAGCTGTGTCTGCAGTGGGAGAACTTCTGTGCTGAAGACACCCTTCTGGGGCAAGACTTGCTTCAGTGGGGCTTTGGTGCTCACTGAGTCTGCCCCCTGAGTGTGTCCCTTATGGATCTGAGGAGTTGTAATCTGGATGGTTCCACTCTGATCACTGGGTACACTGGCTCTTGGATCACTAAGGAGGTGCTAATTTAGTCTCTGCCTGAGGTTACCCAGCGGGAGCCTCGAAAATATCTGCAGATTCCCCTTCCTTTTTTGGAGTTTGGAGGTGCCCAGATGAGGCCCAGCTGTGAAGCAATGCAAGCTGCTGTGGGGCCTTGGCCCTTCTCTTGGAAGTTCTGGGTCTGTCTGGCCCAGCTGTAATTTGTTAGGTAATTTTCAGGTTGCCAGGGGCCAGGGCATTCATATGCAAAAGCCTCTGCTGCAGCCTGGGTGGGGCAGGGTCTCAAGGAATCAACAGGGTGGAGCAAACAGCTATGGGTGATCCTCAGCCCTGCCCTAAGAGGCCGAGCTCTCAGTGTCCCGGTAATTTAATTGCTGCAAGCACCTCTGAGGGAAAGCCACCCTTGAGTTCCGAGTTCTGCCTGCTGCCAGACAGTCCAGTTTCTCCCTGTATGAGTCCTGGGTCCCCAGAGACTTCCCGGAACTGGAGTTCAGAGCAGTCGGGAGCTTGTGACTCTCTTCCAATTCAAAAAGACAACCGCGTCCTCAGGTACCAGCCCCTTTTCGCATGTGCTCGAGCCTCCGTACCTTTGCACTTTACTTCCGCAGCTCCTGAGTCTCAGTGTGCTTTTCTCTTTCCTTTTAGTTGTAGAATTTCCACTCAGCCAGCCTTCCTGTAGTTCTGGTTGATGTCCATTTTGTCTTTTTGTTGTATTTTTGAAGTTGTTGTAGGAGGCAGCAATTTCGGTGTTTACCTATGCTGCCATCTTGGTTTCTCCAGCCATTATTTATTCAAATGCTCATTCATCCCCACTCTTTCTTCTCTACTTTCTAAGATACCAATGATATAAATGTTGGATATTTTTTGCCCCAGAGGTCCTAAGGCTCTGTTCTTTTCTTTTTCTAGTCTATTTTCTCTCTATTGGTAAAATTGGGTGAAATGTATTGTTCTGTCCTCGAGGTCACTAAGTCTATCCTCCATCATCTCCACATTACTACTGAGCCCATCCAACAAGGTTTTTGTTTTTTTAATCCTCACCTGAGGATATTTTTTCCATTGATTTTTAGAGAGAGTAGAAGGGAGGGAAGAGGCAGAGAGAGAGAGAAAGAGAGAAATATTGACATGAGAAAGACACATCAATTGGTTCCCTTGGTTAGGGATTGAACCTGAACCAATTCCCTTGACTAGGAATTGAACCTGAAAACCTGTGGTCTATGGGCAGATGCTCTAACCACTGAACAAACTGGCCAGGGCAACCCAGTGAGGTTTTATTTCTATTGTATTTTTCAGTTCTATAATTTCTATTTCTTTTTTTATAACTTCTATTTCTTTTGGGAGATTTTCTATTTTTCATTTGTTTTAAGAGAATTTGTAATTGTAGCATTTTATAATGTCAGCCTTCTGATTCTTATCAGATAACTCTAACATTTGATTTATTTTAGTGTTGGCATCAGTTGATTTCATTTAAGTTGTGATTTTCTTGGTATCCTGGACATTTTGTCTATCACATTCAGATACTCTGGGTCCTACTTAAATATTTTACTTTACAGGGAGGTACTTTACTTAGATTTAGCATATGATTATTAGCTTACTCTTGTACATCCCCATGGCGATTTCATTTTCAGAGTCTTTGTGGTGTTATTTGGTCTGTCTGATGTACCCAATTCTGCTGGGGCTTGTGCTGGTCTCTGTTAATGCTGCCTGAGTGTGTGGGAGGAATTTTCTCTGGCTGGATTGCCAGATACTAGTATATCTTGGTGAGGGAGGGGTGTAGAGAAATCCTTCTATTGGTACCCTCCCGCTATACAGGTTTCTCAGCCAGGGAGGAGAGTCTCAGTTCCATGGAGACAAAGTGGCTTCTGGGACCAGGCTGGTAGCTACAGGGCTTCTAATAGACAGGTACATTTTTTCTGGTTCCACCTGTCAGCCCTAGTGTCTCTGAGCAGGGGAGGAAAGTCTCCATTCCTTGGGAACAGAGACTTTCCCAGTTGGGCCAGCTGCTTTCCTTGGTTCACTCTTACTGGTTCCTCCTACCTACCTTAGTATTTCTCCATGGAAAAGAGGATTCTCAGACCCAGCAGGGAAGGAAAATGCATACCCTATTTTTGGCAAGGCTCCCAGCTGCTTCCCCAGAAGTCGTCAGAGGGTCTTCTACTGGATCCAGGGGGATGAATGAGCTGAGATACCTTTTATTGCTAGGTGGCAAGTCAGAAAATGCTAAGTTTGGGTGGCCATCTTCTATTGATTGAGGGACACAAGATGACCTGCCTTTGTGTTGTTCTTCAGGTCCTGAGTTCCCAAACCAGCTTGTCTTCTTTTTAGCACCATTCAGAGTTTTCCTTTGCTGTTTCTTGTGCCACTTTCAGGATTTATAGAGCTGTACTAAGCAAGGAGGAGCAGGGAATAAAATCTATGCCATCTTGCCCTGAACAGAAGTCCCTCATCTACTGAATTTGATGTATTTATTACCTATTAAAATTTCAATTTTTTCTGCTAATTCACACTCAATTACATTATGGAAATAAAAAATACCAAAGACACCTTTGCCCGAAGCTGGCATTTAGCTTATTTTTCCAACATATAATTAACGAGACTGGGGGGAGGGGGATGGTTATGTCCACACAATAGGATGTACATTGAGCTTGGGGCCATACACATAAAGATACTGTTGAGGAACACACACACACACACACACACACACACACACACACACATCTTCTCACAGGCCATATCCTTCCAGTCTTTTTAAGGAGGGTCTCTACATCAAGCACAAATGGATTCATGAAGCTACCAAGGGTCTTGGGGAAAATAGGAGGGAGTGGTAGAGCTTACTATAGAGAAGGTGCAGCCCCTCCTTTGGGGGTTCTGAGTGGCAAAACCTGCCTGGAAGGTTCTGCTTGTGAAGACTGAGTGGTGCCAGGAGAAAGGCGGCTCCAGAATTCCTCAGGTTGCCCTGGCTCTTCTCTGAGCTTTAGTCGGAAAGAAGGCTTAATCCAGTCAAATGCACCAAAGTAGGTATTTATTTGGGGCAGAATCCTCACACCAGTACATTTTTATTTCCTTCTTATTTATATACTCTGTTGTTCCCAAGAAACATTTAAAGCAATTTTAATGGCTACATACCATATACAAAAATATAAGTTAGATATAAGCAAAAACATAAAATGAACAAAAGGAAAACAAGCTGGTACAAAACTGCTTCTTGGAATAAATGGCTCATAAGAGAGCACACTGCTGGGAGTATTTCCTGTGCCATCTCTTCCTGGGCCCTCATGGGCACTTGGGACCAGGCACAGGGGCAGCAAGGTGGGAGGGACCCTCTAGATATGCTATAAAGTGAGAGAAGTGCCCATGGAAATTATCCTATCGTACTCCATAGATTTCCTGCTCTTGAAACATGTTTGACTTTTTTCTTAAAGATTCCTGAGTTCTCACTTGGAGAATGGCCATGGTTCTGAGTAGTGTAACCTAGCTGAGGACTCAGGCAATTAAGTTCTTTAGGAATCAAATCTCACTTGGGCCCATTACAAGTCAGAGACTGTCTCAATATTCAGAGAGTGTGAACCAAGTCTGAAACTAAGTCATTAATTCCTAAAACTCTTGCTTTTAAAATTCTTCTATTTGATTCTCAGAATTTAAGCCAAAAGTTGTAAGATACAGACTCGCAGTGTCCTTCCCGAGTCACCTGGAAGTGCAGGTGATACCGGTGATGTGCAGGAGCCGAGAGTCACCACAGAAGTAGTGCTGCATCCGGTGACTAAATGACGACACTCCTTCCACTATGGGAGCTGTCTTTCTCCTGCGGAACAGAACAGAGAAACCCACTCAGCTGGGTTTTGTTTTCGATGCATAAAATACACAAGGTGGTTTTGATTTAGGTGAAAATCTAGGTGAGTGGCGGCTGCTGGGACAGCAGATCTGAATCCAAAAAATATTTAACTCTTCATGAAGCCAGACTTTCTTCCTGGGTTAGGTTTTTCTTCTTTCCTAACTCTCTGGAGCCTCCCCAAACATCTTTAATTTCTGAAAATTTCTTGAAGTCTCATTCACTCTACGTTTTCTATTTTTAACATCTTCAAGCCTCCCTCAGACAGAAGAAAAAAGGTACCTTGTTCCATTCACCAGTCTCTCCCCCATTCGTTCATGAAGACATGGCCCACTCTCCCTTTCTTATATACATACTCCTGAACTATTCTCAACCCTTGTCTAAAAAGTTTGGCTTCGTATTTTAGTACTTCTCTGAAGTTACTTTTCAAAGATCAACTAATTACCTCTTCCTGACCAAACTCAGTGGCTTTTCTTCAGACACAACTTCTCTTGGTCTTTTGTCTTTTTCAACTTGCTCTCTAAGGTCAAGGACTATGGCTTACCTTCCTCATATTTCTCTAACTTTGTATGGTAGGGGATTGTTTTATTTAGGTTTTGAGTATCTACAGCTGTAGTACATGAATGTTACCTTTCTAATCTTATTTGAAATGGCAAGATACGGTATCTGTCCTAAAACGTATTGTTTAAAATGCACTGTTTATGTATGTTGCTACTCTTAGGAATTTTGTGTTTCCAGTTTGTCAGAAAAGTGAGTTTTAGGCACGTGGTTTCTAATTAAAAAGCTATGGGATGAATGCTGACACAAAGGAAAGCAACAAAGTGGCACAAAGGGAACTTTTCCAGGGTTTGCTATAGAAAAATCTAGACATTATCAAGGAATAGACATTCCTTGTAAGGAGAAGATGAAATATCCTGCTCTAAAAAAAGTGGTGTTTTTTTCTTTCTTTCATTAAGTCAAAGAGTCAAAAAAACAATCCTGGATTCTCTATAGAAAGTTTGAGTTTAGCTTAGAGAGGAAAGGATGCATTAGTTTTCTCTTAGAACAGGTTTTAGAATGAGTACGTACAGGCCAAGTTCAGAACAAACCGGAAGTGGCTTTCTGATAGGGTGGATAGAAAAGAATGATAATCAGTTTGAAGGAGACCAGAGCCTAGGGGCCACTCAGTCTGAAACCAGTGGGTTTTAAAGCTCTGTGTGACTGCTGCTTCTCATATTTCTGAGGTTGCAGCCTTTGGTGGAGTAAAAAGATCAGCAGACCTAAAATGAGATCTCAGTTAGTGCCCTAGTTCTGGCGTCAAGTGGGAGATTCCTCAACAGAACTTCCCTTTTCTCTTGGACACTGTGCAGAGAGTAGTTCTTACCTGTTTTGCATTCCCATGTGATCATTTACATGAAAACCCTTGTTTGTTGGTATCTACTTGTTACACATTATTCTTGAGAGAGAGGATTCCATGTGCACCAAAAGATTTTTTAAAATTTATATTGCGCCAAATATTAATGAAGTAGTTTTAATAAGTATTTTGTAAAAAAGTTATGGAGAAGGATAACTGTTGAAAGCTTGGTTTAAAAAAACAGTAATAAATCTTATCAACTCAAGGAGTAAACAAACCTCCACGTTATACATAATCAAAGATCACCATCTAGTGGCCCAATTGTATTATAACTTCTGCAGTTAACTGCAAGCTCCAAAGACTTCAGAGGCCAGGGAGGTGTGTGGAAAGCATCCAGCCCCACCGAGCAGAGGAGAAAAGAAAAAGACTTTGGTCCCACTAAAGGCATTCAAAATTCAAGTTACATACAAAACACGGTGCCCTTTAGACCAACCAATCTTCCAAATCAAGTTTCGGTCCTGGGCCTCTGATCACTCAGACTGTGAGTGGACAGTGGGAGGTGATTAAAGTAAAGTGATAGCTCTCTGGGAGATAAACTCAGAGACATCTAAAACAATGAAGGCTTTTAAAATGACCTTCAGCGAAATCTCTGCCTCTCACCAGTAAGTTCATAATAAAAAATATGGGTTGCTTGGGGGTACATCTGGATTATTGGTGTGTACATCTGGATGATAAAGGAAGCTTTCAGAAAATGAAGAAACATGACTGAAAGGGCACAGGTCTGAGAGTCAGAGACTGTTCTAATTCTGGCTTCACTCCCTACTGATGGTGTGACTTTGGACATGTTCCTTAATCTCACTGAGCCTCACAGAGCTTTTTAAGAATTATCTATAATAATAAAAGTGTAATATGCTAATTAGATTGGAAGTCCTTCTGGACGAAGCCGGGGCTGTGAGGGAAGCCTGGGTCCTGGGTGCCAGAGGGAAGCCGGTGCTGGCAGCCAGGGGAAGCAAGGCCTACTCTTGCTTGAATTTCATGCATTGGGCCTCTAGCCCTATATAATAAAGAGATAATATGTTAATTAGACTGGACAGTGAAACAACCTCTGGAATGACTTTCCAGAACGACCCTCCAGAATGACCAGTAGGCGGGGGCAGCGGGGTCACAGGGCTGCGAGGCAGCTGGGGCTGTGCAGGCCGAGCCCCTAGCACGAATTTCGTGCATCGGGCCTCTAGTATGAAATAAGCATTGAAAAGGGCTTACCCTAGTATCTGGAACATAATTGGTATTTCTTTTACCTTTCTCTAACTTACAAGAAACCTCATAATTTCACTTAAAGAGAAGAAAATAAAGACAAGAAGATACTTAAAAGAAAATGGGGTTTGGATTTGGGGCCCAAAACTGGCTTTGAAATTGCATTTCTTTGCTGTAATGAAGTTGAGAGACAGTTTAGTCACTATCTAATCGAAGTAACAGCAGTTGTCCCTAACACACTGTGTTTTCTTTCAGGATGTAATTTTCTTACTAGTAGCATGGAAGGAAGAGTTGTATCCAATGTAAAATGAAGACAGTAGTACCAATCTCACAGGGGGTTATAAGGATGAAAAGAGATGTAGCATAGATGTCCAGAGCTCCGCATCACTTAGGATACTACTAATTTTCATTATTACTGGTCGTTGCCTCTCTCATGGGACATCTGTGAGAGTATGACATAATTGTCACTGATTATTTCAGCAATGCCTGCAGGCCTTTGCTACCTTCCTCACTCTCTGACCAAAGTCCTCCCCTAGAAAGACCAGCACTGTGGCTCTCACAAGGTGCCTGCTCCTTTGCACACTCCATGCATGTGACTGGATTTTAAACCAATTACAGCAGAACCTGCATGTCCAAGTGAGAGCTGAATCCTTCAGTGTGTGAGAGAGACTAAAACTCTTGTTCCTGTAATAGCCCTCTACTCCGGCAACTTCTCTCGGAGCTTACTCCATATCACTTTATCTCAACAGAACTGAAACAGCAAGAGATTCTGGTCAAAAGAGAAATATATTTTTGTGGGTAGCTTCTAAGTCAGTTCTGAAGGGAGTTCAGGAATATTTTTTGAGCAGTGACAGCTTAACTTTGCAAAGTGACAACACTAAAAGAATACCACAATTTGGGAATATTAATTATAAAATATGTTTTCAAAGTCACTTTTTTTTTTTTTTTTAAAAAGGTCTTATTCAGAGGCCCCAAAAGGCCTACATCAATCCCTTTGTATCCCTTTTCGGCTGGAAAGCTCCCTCATACCTCGTGGCAACCCTGCCTGTTCACTGAATCCTAAAGTGTGTATATGTATATCAGTCCAAAGGTCCTTTCCCAGGAAGGTGGCAGGGGAGGGCTCAGAGGCCTCTCCTTGACTACAACACTGTCTTGCACACTGACGTGAGGCACCCAGAGTGGCACATACATCCTCTGTCGGGCCAGGTGTTCTAATTTGGGGTATGGAAATACAGTTGCTAAGTAAAGCAAAGCAGCTGTGACAGGAAGTAACAGCCTTAGCCATCAAGACCAGTGTTCAAGTCCTAGCCCCACTACTCACTTGGAGCTTAATGATTCTGAGCCTCACTTCCTCACCTGTGACTTGGGGGGACCTGAGGATGAGAAAGCCCTCTGTAAGCATCCAGCACCTCCCCCACCCTCGGGACTCACCAGGTCCCTTCTAGCTTATAAGAGGTGTCTCACCGAGCCCACAGGGCTCGCCGTGCAAAACAGGGAAGAGGCACCCTCAGCGGTGGCCTGTGTCAGGTGTGGCCAAGCCTGGCTGAAGGGTCCTTTCTGCCCATGCCCTACCCTCGGCAGGATGCCCCAGGCTCACCGAGCGCCTCTCCACATTCCCTTTTTTCCTGCCATTCTTGCCTGGGATGACATCCAGTGAGCGGTAGCTGGGCGGCTTCTCCTCAGGCCAGTTTGGGGAGTGGGAGCGGCGGCGGCGGTGGGCCCCCCAGTCCCGGGGTTGCCTCTCCTTCTCCTCCTCCGAGCTCCAAGAACTGAGGCCTGAGGGCAGGGGAGGGGAGTAGCTGCGGGGCCTGCGCCTCTGGTGCCTGTGCGCGCTCTCCCGGGGGCTGGGCCTGCGGGGTCTGTCTGGGTAGCGGCCCCTGAGAGGCAGGTGCGTGAACCGCCAGCGGTCCTCACTGGACGAAGGGACATCGCTGAGGCTATCCCTGTCTGACCAGGGCCTGGATGATGTGTTCGGCCTGGAGCTGCGGTGCCTTCCACTCCGAAGCTGGTCCAGCTCCCTTCCTTCCAACGCCCAGTGCCTAGGCTGCCGGTCCTGCAGCTCCTGGTGGAAACCAGAGTGGTGGTGCTGCCTCTTCTCCTCCCTCAGATCCCAGGCTCCAGGGGGAATTGGAGCGAGCCAATGCTGGTGGGAGGAGTTGCTGGTCATCAGAGAAGATGGCAGGTCTCTCAGTGGGGGCAGGCGGATGATTCTGCGTTCCACGACCTCAGAGCCCAGGGAGGACAGCATACTGCAGGGTTGGCCAGATATGGCTTTGAGGTTAGGGGGTAGGGGCTGGGCTGGGTTGAAGTTCCGCAGCTCTTTCTCCAAATACTCTAGGACACCGTTAGTGATGGGAGGGTGATTGGTGGGCTGGGTCATTGGCATTTGTGGGAGGCTGGATCGCAGGGACAAATCTGTATGGAAATAAGGATAAGAACATGCAGAAAAGCTGGCTCACAGAATGCTCCTCAGAATCAGGGCACCAACATGCCACATTATTTAGTTTGCATGCATCCCCTCCCATCCTCAGTCATAAAGATACCCACCATATTGGTCAGGAAAGCCCTGAGGTAGCCCATGCTCCTACTCTTGCCCTCTTCCCTCTCCCACCCTACGTCTCTGGCACAGTTTACCTCGCTGAAGCAGCTGGTTCATTGGATAAGATGAAAACTGAGAGCTCCTGTCCGCCCCCCAGTAGAGGGGTTTTTCCATCATCTGAGGGCCTAGGGCCTGAGCCTGCTTCATGTAGCGGTGGCGGGCCAGGGCTGCAGGGGAAAAAGGAGAAATGCAGACCCTCAGCCAGGGAAAGGCCCACACCTCCCACTTCACTTCTCTCCATCTAGCGGCCTTACCAAGAGGCCAGTTTCTCTCCTCAAAGTTCACTACGACTTATCCTGCATGGGAGTAAGAGGTTAAGGAAGTAGTGAATCAATTGCTCCTCCAGGAAGGAACTGGGAATAAATTCCGTAGGCAAGAGTAGGAATCCCACACCCCGGGATTATACCCTTAAAATTGACTTCCTAGTCTCAGAAACATTTCATCACCCCGCCATTCCCAAGGTCAACTATAATGCGCAGGGATATACATGGGTAATTAGCAGGCAGTGAAATCTCAGGCCACAAGCCAACAAGGCCGTCAGCCACAGGCCAAATATAGAAGGTACACATGCAAACAGTTTAGAGGAGGCTATGAGTCAGGCGCGGCCAGGGAAGCTCAGGGCTGCCTGCTCAGAGTGGAAAAAGAGAAGGACGTAGATGCTGAGGTCAATGGGCAGAATTACTGGTAAAGTGGGTAAGAGATCAACTGAAGGACTTATATGCATGCGTATAAGCATAACCAATGGACATAAGACACTGGGGGGTAGGGAAGGCCAGGGGATTGTCAAGGGTGGGGGGAAAAAGGAGACATATGTAAAACCCTTTGTAATACTTTAAGCAATAAAACTAAAAAAAAAAAAGAATGTTTCTAGCTAGTACGCCAGCCCTGGTTGGAGAAAACCAGTGGGAGGAAGGCAAGAGAATGCAAAAAGCTGGAGTGGATCCAGTAGACCTTCTGTATTCTTCTCCTCACTTTGCTAAGTGTTGAGGCTTTCCCCAAGCAGGAAGAATCTCTCAGAGGTGGGGTGGAGGCAGAGAAGGGAGAAGAGAAATACCATTTCCTTTCAGGGCAAAGAAAAGAACATAAAAAAGCAGCACAAGGGATCCATGGAAATGTCACTCCAGTCCCCAAGGTGCAGCTAACCCACAATGAGTGCATGTTAAAAACAAAAGCATGTAGTTGGTTTTGCTCATGAATTTCTATTTTGAGGTAATTTTGACGAGTGCCACATCTCCCAAAGTCCCTGTCCATCCATGCATGTAGAAGATGTACTTGTGTGTTTGAGTGCAGGAATTGCCTGCCCCAGGCTCCCAGCAGCACTCTCACCTCCTCTCAGTTCCCCAAACCCTGTGTCACCTCACCCCCTCACCCCAAGCAGCAGGCTCTGCCTGAGGCTTCCTCCTGCCACAGGAGGAGGGAAGAGAAGGCAGGCCTTCTGGACCCAGCTGCACAGGGTGGGTGATTTGTTGAGGCCAGCAGTTAAGGGGCCACCTGGACAGCTACCCAGTGGCTCCAGTGTGAAATAAACTTCCAGCACAACAGGATGTGGTTGCAGCAGAGCCCCCCAAAATGTCTGGAGCTCCAGCCCTAATGGTGAGTCACAGCCCAGCCTGGAGGAAATCAGATGCAAACTAATAGCAGCTCACCCAGTTGCCACACTTTCAAGCCAACAGACAGCACTCCGGACCCTCCAAAGACAAGTCCATTAGCCCAGCACTTTCCTCTCCTTTTTGCTAACAGATGCCTCTCCCAGCTCCCTACATGAGCCACCATCAGCACACACAATGCCCTGCCACTTTACATAAGCTAACTAGTCCTCAGAGAATTTTTTTTTTCTCAGAGAAATCTTCAATGTGGGATCAGATGAGGAAGTTGGGGTCCCAGAGGTTACCTCCCTAGCTCACAGTCCAACAGCGGGTGACTGGCAGAGACAGAGTGTGACCCTGTGTCTGACACCCAAGCCTGTAGTCTTTCTGCCAAACCACCGAGTCCCTCCTAGACACTTTTATTTCTGTGAAACAAACAAAAAAACCCTTCCCCAGTGGTAACTCCCCACTTTATTTTTCTCCAACTCAGCTCCACAACTTTCAAAACCCACTCCAGACTAGTCTCTGCCTCCAAGGCCCAAGGACATCTAATTCCATTGGGAACAACCCTATATACCACCTACCCCTCTAACTGACTCCTGACTTCCTCTAAATAGTACCCCTCCCCCTTTTGGCCACTTTCTTCCCCCACGACCCCAATTCCATAGGAGACAAAGGGAGAGTTAGGCTTACTCCTTGCTCTCCAAAGGACTTTTTAAGTTCATGGAACCCCCTGCATAGATAACTCCCTAGAGATCATTCCAGATCCTCCATGAACTTTCCCATCAAATGTTTACATTCTCCAGAGATTCATCTACCTGCTCCCTTCTTAACTGCTACCGCCTTTTCCTCAGGGTTCCTCCCTTCCCTGATGCACTGGAACTAATGAGATGCAAATGGGAAACACAGCCTCTGAGCTTCTCCCTTGCCATCCTGTCCCTGGAAACAGCCCCATGGGGATGTCTATACTATGAGGGTTTTCTGCTGCTCACCTAATGAGGAATCAGATAGGCAATTCTATATAATAAAGAGGTAATATGCAAATTGATCATCACGCCATCACACAAGATGGCCTCCACAAGATGGCTGGCAGGGGAGGGCAGTTGTGGGCAATCAGGCCAGCAGGGGAAAGCAGTTAGGGGTGACCAGACCAGCAGGGGAGGGCAGTTGGGGCAACCAGGCCAGCAGGGGAGGGCAGTTGGGGACGATTGGGCAGGCAGGGGAGCAGTTAGGCATCGATCAGGCTGGCAGGCAAGTGAGCGGTTGGGAGCTAGCAGTCCCAGATTGTGAGAGGGATATCCGACTGCTGGTTTAGGCCTGATCCCTGTGGGCCCGGAAGTCGGACATCCCCCGAGGGGTCCCAGACTGGAGAGGGTGCAGGCTGGGCTGAGGGACACCCCCCACCCCCAGTGCACGAATTTCGTGCGCTGGGCCTCTAGTAAAATAAGAAACACGGAGAAAGCGGCAAAGCTTCAAAAGTCTCCTAGAAAGTTATCTCTGAAACTCAATGGAGGAAAGTCTGCCCTGGTCACTTTTAATGAACTGGTTAAAAATACAGACTCCTGAATCACCACAAACCCTCCCTCAGTCTAATGCAAGACAAGAAAATCTGTGTTTTCAACGAGCTCCTTTATTCTAATGCTGGGAGTCAAATCAGAGTTGACTACTGAGGATCCTCAACAATCTTTCAAGAAATATCATTCTCGGAGATACATTTCCTTAAATATGGGCTTTGAGGGTCAGATGGACTTCAACTGGAATCCCAGCACATACCAGCTGTGTGATTCTGAGTGAGGTTTTAGAGGGTCTGAGCCGAGCCTCCTCATCTGTGAGATGGGAATAGTATCTATTTCACAAGATTATTGAGGTTAAATGAGAATTCACATGAAGTGCCTAATGTATGATTGTTGATAGATAATGGCTGACATTGTTTTAATAAATTGTTATAAGTTGCTTCTTTTGCCTTAGATCTCATCAGAGACAAATGTACATACTGGGAAACTACACCACCAAAGGCACGTTCACCTTCCTTTCTGAGGAAAACCTGGGGTACCATCTTTAAGATGTCCCCTTCCTGATAGAAATGACCCTCAATGACCCTCAACACTTCCCCCTCCTCCAGAGGCCAACGCTTCTTGTCCTCTGCAGCCAGCATCGTCAGGGGGCATCACTGACTTGCTTGTAACTGCACTCAGTTACCAGTCTGCTGCTCACCTAATGAGGATCTCCAACTGCACTTGCTTGTAACTGCTTACCGTTCCTTACCAATCCCCTCCACTCTTCCAGAACTTGTTCTTTTCCCTCTTTTGACGCATGATCACAGAGTCCTTTCACTTTTTCCCATACTACCAGTCCCCTATGACTTGACTGGCCAGTCATTTCGGTAACATCCTCAGGAACTTTCTAGAATCCCACACTCTTTGAACTCTTACCATCTCAGCTTTAGGGAATCACCAGCACATGCATCCTAGCTCCACACTGCCAGAGCTGACTGCATTGTGAGGCAACTGACCTCAAAGAGCCTTCCTCTCAACCTAACTTTCCCTGTCTGATATATAGACCTGGCTTCCCTCCTATAGAGCAGCAGTTTAAACATACCCCAGGTCTCATGCCTTCCCCTCCTCATGAACTTTTAGCAGATGGCATCATCTTTGTTGAGGAAGAGGAACCACCCTGGGCAAGGAATCAAGAGACCTAGTTCTAGTCCAGGCTCTGCCACTAACAAACTGTGTGTACTTGTGAAAAAGTCTCACCAGGCCTCACATCCCTCACCCATGAGGAGGTGCACGGCATGGAGCAGAGATTCCCACTGTGGCCTACTGCTGGTGTGCCCAGAGGTTCGGTGGGGAGGAGGGCTAGTAAACCATCTAGAGATGAAACTTGTTTCTCCAGTTCTCCCAGAAAAAATAAAGTTCACTTTCAATAGCTTTCACCTTTAAGTTCTACTGTGGGTTCTTTACTGGTATGGAATGAATGATCAAGTTACTGAAATGTGGTGTCATTTTAATTTTTCCCCTCTCTGGTTCTCTAGTAACTCTCACTAGAAAGTAGGAGCAGGTTGGGGAGACTGGCTGTGGTCAGAGAAGTTCAAGAACCACTGATATCATTCTTGAAGCTCTCTGCCATGTCTAGAATTTTTACTTGCTACGTATGAGTTCTCCCAGCTTCCTCCCTTATACTTTAATCATTGTCCATATCATAATGACTTCCTCTCTCTCTTCAGAGGTCAGGCTGTCTTTCCTAAAGGCAGTCATTTCATTGTAAGCCTGGTGTCACTCCCATTGGCTCCATCACTCCTCACTGATCATTTTACTTTACTTATTTTCCATAGGCCTTGGTTCTTTGCCTACAAATATGCTTAGGGTTACCTATTCTAAAAACAAGCAAAAAATAGTCATACACACACATACACACACCCTTCTCTATCCAAAAGCTTTAACAACTTCTGACCCCTCCATATAATCTCCTCTCATCACCAAACTTCGCAGGACAGTCTGCCCTAGTGACTCACTTCGGAACTTACCTCATCTGGTCAAGTTTAGGGACCTTTACTTGTGGCCTGCATTTCTTGACTTTACCAGTTCTTCTAAATGAACTCTAACCACTTAGGAGGAACTCTTCTCCCCAGAACCTGTTTATTAGCTGACAGTGGACACATTTATCATTTATGCTGGGTTTCTCCCCAGTCCTGCCTATTTTGAGTGTCCCACTGACCTAGGGATGCTAAGAAGACACCTTGAGAGGGTTTTTCTCATCTTTTCCTGCATATTAATATGTCAGTGACAGTGACTTCTCCATGGTGTTTCTCCATGGTGGGAAATTCAGGCTCTCGTGAGTCAGATGAACATGGATACAGCACCGTACTACCACTGCTACTCACTATCTGTGTGACTTCTCTGACCTTCAGTCCCCTCATCTGTCAAAAGTGATGATACTGGCCTTCTAGGGTTGTGAAGATTCAATGGGGAAATATGTACAAAGGGCCTACACAGAGCAAACAGCCAATAAAGGTTAGTTCTCTTTTCCTGTAAGACATCAACCTCGGAACACAGGCCTGAAGTCAGACTCAGAGCATTGACCTCAACATTGTAGACTAAGTTTTGTTTCCATCTTAAGAAGCAATTCCTTAAAAAAAAATTCCCTTTCAAGTGGACCAAAAGGATAAGAGTGGTTATCTCTGGGTGCTCAGTCTTTACATATTCCAAAATTTCTGGAATTTCCTCAGAAATGTAATACTTTACTGATATCACCAGGAATAGGATATATTATTTTAGAACACAAATACCACTTTCATTTAAAGAAGTTGATTCCATTCTAGCTAGTTACTAAGAAAAGATCATTGTAGAATAATTTATTTTTCTTTTATCTTCACCATGCATTCCGTAGCTAAATTGTTTAGGGCCTGTCATAATTCTGTTTTAAAAAGTCAAATGTCTGCCCAAAGAAAGCAAGATCTTCTGCTCCCTCTTCCCTTCCTTTAACACAGAAATTCTAAAAGTGTGGCTCTAGCCCAGGAGCATCACATCACCTGGGAACTTTTGAGAAATGCAAATTCTCAGGCACACTCCAAACCAATTAAATAAAAAAAACTGGTGGTGAGGGCTAGCAATTAAGCTTTAACAAGCCCTTGAGGTGATACTCAAGTTTGAGAACCACTGCTCTAACACCTCTTTCCTCAGATCTACTCTTTTCAAGTCATCTCTAAGGAGTGGCCTCCTCTCTCACTGCTACATTTAAACAATTCTCTCCAGAGACCTCATGTTAAGCAAGGTCAGTGCTAAGAGCAAATAGTGGAGCACAGGTATACCAGAGCCACGGAGGAAATGCTATCAGTAGGCAGAGTCATTTGAAGAAGGCCATAGGTAGGCTAGAATGAGGACAGGAAAAAAGTCCTCTCACTTGACTCTGTCGCTTGCCCAAGAATCATTTTCTGGGCTGAGGCCAAAGACCCCTGAGCCTGTGATGGGAGAAAGTTGTGGAGGAGAACCTGGAAGAGCCTATGGTATTGAAGTTGATCTGTTTGGGGCTCCAGGCTCCAGCAGTAAGCCATCCCACTGCTTGTCCATCCCCTCTCACCTTCCTCAGGGCAGCAGCAGCGGGTGGGACAGCAGGGGCAGCGGATGTAGCAGCAGCAATATTGAGGACAGCACTGGCACCAGCACACTCCAATCAGCAGGAGCAGGAGGAGGGCTCCCAGAATGATGAAGATCACCGTCAGCCAGTCTGCAGGGGAGAAGCCAAGCAGGGGTCACACTAAATATACAGGAGCAGTTCTAATAGCCTAGAGGTCTAACAAATACCGCTCTCAACCTACAGATTAAGGTTGAACAATATAATGAAAAAAAAAAAAAAAAAAAAGGTTAGCTTTGGTAAGAGAACTTGAGGTTGGCAATCCAAAAATAACAACCTGGCCTTGCTTGTTTCTGCTTTTTTTTTTTTTCCCTGTATGAAAAAAGTGTCATGGTGGGGCAGATAAATAAAAAGTTCCCACAGTACTTACGCAGGACAATGAGTTTCACCTCCTTATCTGGGTCACCTGATGTGTCCCCTGGAGCCTCAATTGCACAGTAATACACTCCATGGTCCCACCACATCACTTCATTAATCACAAGATCTGCTCCTGCAAGAAAGGAAAAAGAATGTGCACTGATTGAAAGAGAGGGAAATGCTTTCTGACCTATCGTAGATTCAAGGCCCTAGCATTGTCCTTCTACATCTTAAGTGGGCCCCTCATAGTTCAGAGAAAGGCCTCAATTCCTTTTATTGAGGCCCTGCTCTTTCTCCAAACAGTGTAATGGAGGTAGAACTGACCAGTCATTGAGGCCTATGAGGTATTTTGAAAGGGTTTTGTATATATCACTTCATTTAATTCCCACCACAACTCTCCAAGCGGGTGAGGTAGAGATTACCACTTGTCTCCCAGTGTCTATTCTCCCTTTCACTCAGAGTCATAGAATTTTTGGTCATGTATGAGGCCATCCAGAATAAAGTCAGTATTTCTCATTCTCTCTTACAGACGGACATGGACATATGACTCAGGGCGGATAGAATGTAAGCAGAAGTGTTACATCATAACTCAAGAACTTTCTTAAAAACAGTCTGGGGACACTTTTACCCTTTTGTCTTCATTC
Source organism: Myotis nattereri (assembly GCF_964212035.1). Lineage (NCBI taxonomy): Eukaryota > Metazoa > Chordata > Mammalia > Chiroptera > Vespertilionidae > Myotis > Myotis nattereri. Next base: position 58,712,434 of record NC_138077.1, on the reverse strand, counting down.
CTTCTTTTTTTAATCCTTACTTGAAGATATGTGTGTTTTTTTCCAATGATTGGAGAGAGAGAGTGAGTAATGGAGAAGGAGAGAGAGAGAAACATTGATTGGTTGCCTCACATATGCACTTTGACTGGGGATTGAACCCATAACCTGACCAGAAACTGAACTCATGACCCTTTGGTGCATGGGACAACACTCTAAACACTGACCCACACTGGCCACGGTTTTTCTTTATTTCTTCTTCTACTCTGTTATCTGGAAAGCAAATATGATGGTGCCATTTTGGATTATGAGGACGAAGATGATATTCTTGGTGGGTTAGAAGGAGCTTGGGGACCTGAGGACTTAATGAAAGAAAGCCATTACTACACTAGTTCCATCGACTTTCAAATTTATACAAGAGAAGAAATAACCTTTATTGTTTAAGTCACTAATACTTGGGGCTTTTGCATATTCACAACTGTAATCCTGATACGTGGGTACCATTATTAGCTGCATTTCAGATGAAGAAACCAAGAGGCTTAGCAGGCCTCAGCCTTTTCCAGGAGGCTAAGAAACAGGCTTAACAACAGAGAGCTAATGCTTAGCAGAGGTAGGTTCAAACCCTGTCTCTCTGCTTCACTATTGGTGCTCTTAACCACCAAGTTCTAATATCCTCTCCAAACTAGGTAGACAATGCTATAGTAGCCTGGATCACTTGCCAGCTGTGAACAGATATCTCTGGATCTTAAAGGAATAGGTTATGAGATAAACCTGAATAGGCAAAGATGAAATGCCATTGTTTTAAGAGTAAATGTTACTAAAAAATAATAATAATTTCAGTTATCAGGAACACCAAGCACTGTGCTCCCCCACTAAGATAGATGAATCGGATGTTCAAGATTAGCAAATGCAACACAGGCTCACTAAGACCTTTTGTGGGTCCAGCACTATGTTAGACACTGTGTGGATGATTTCAAGAGGAAATGCGGGAGATCTGAAGAGGAATAAGACCCATCTCTGGTGCTTGCTTCGGCAGCACATATACTAAAATTGAAACGATACAGAGAAGAATAGCATGGCCCCTGCGCAAGGATGACACGCAAATTCGTGAAGCGTTCCATATTTAAAAAAAAAACAAAAACCCATCTCTGTCCTAAAAGGGCTTAAAGCAGCCGTGGGCCAACTACGCCCGCGGGCCGGATCCGGGCCATTTGAAATGAAAAAAACTAAAAAAAAAAAAAAAGACAGCACCCTTTTATGTAATGATGTTTACTTTGAATTTATATTAGTTCACACAAACACTCCATCCATGCTTTTGTCCAGCCCTCCGGTCCAGTTTAAGAACCCATTGTGGCCCTCGAGTCAAAAAGTCTGCCCACCCCTGGCTTAAAGTCTAGTCGGAGCATCAGGGTAGCCTCCAAGACTCCATTATTTTAGCCACAGTAAGTGCCAGAGGACATCTTCCAATTCTTAAAGACCTTACTTTACAGATTTGCTCCTGCTTAGTTGACAGTCATATCTGCAATTCTTTTTTTTAAAAAATTTTAAGTTGGCATACAATATTGTAATAATTTCAGGTGTATGACATAGTCATTCAACATTTATATACATATGAAATGATCACCACAATAAGTGAAGAAATGATCTGTATATCTGCAATTCTTTCTTATATGTTTGTCAAGAAATATTTATTGAGGAAATGAAACAAAAATGTAAGCTCACCCACTATTGGATCTAACTTTGACTTGTTTCCTTCTCTTTCTACGTCAATCCCTATGATCATTTTCCTACTCATGTTTTTCCAAACCCACTACCTTTCCTAGAAACAAGCTTACCACAGACTTGGAAGAATGGTGAAAATGCTTTGGGGGAAATTCCCCCTCAGAGGTTAATGTGTATTATAAATCTTCCCCACTTTTTATTAGAGACATAAAGATTATTTTAGGGATGTCAGAGTAATGAGGGCATTCAAGTATGTTAGCATTTTAAATGATTCAAGAACTATTTTGACAGGTTCATCACAAATGATGCAGACATGAGCATAAAAGTATCAGAAAACAAGGCTCCAGATGTCACAAGCTTGAAGGTAGAAATAAAACCAAAGGGAAATGCCACTTTCCCATGAGAGTAAGAAAGAGCAGAGTCTGACCCAATGTGGCTGGTTGGGAATGGAGGTAGCAGACCGCACTGCTCAAAATTAGGGAAAAAAAGACATAAAAGCAGGGACTATCACCTTTGGGGACTTTCGTTTGACCTTCAGAAACTGTAAAGGAGACTTGTTAATGAAAGAGACTTATTAGAGCTCATTCTGCGGGCTCTGGAGAAAGTGGAACCACCCTGAATCTTTGAGAATGCCCCTAAAGACGGGAAAAGGACAGTTGTGCCCTAAAGCCGGGAACATGGCTTGGGGGAATCAGAGGTTGAATGTCAAAGCATCAAACGTAAGTTTTACAGCCAAAGTGTTAGAAACAAAGTTGGAAGCAATTGTTAAACTGGCTCCCTTTAAATGCTCTACCTTTAAATGGTCAAAGAATATTAACTGATTTCTTCATGTTGTTGCTATGGGAATTCTGAGTGGCCTGCCGGGTGTATTTCCCCCACCTTTTTTTTTCTTTTTAACCAGCAAATGTTTACTTAACACAGTACACAAAGCTCATTGAAACAGGCTCTGAATTTTGTGCCAATAACCCATCACACCAATCCTGGATTATAAGATAGGAATGTGGGGTGCTAACCCCTCCATCCCAACGTATGCTGAGTGATCGTAACTAAAGTTCACTGCACACTTTCTGTGGCTAAGTGCTTCATACATATCATCTCCCTTGATCCTGACAACTCCCCAGGTACTGTGGCAAGTTTCACTTTATAGAAATTGAGGCTAAAAAAGTTGAGGGGACTTGCCAGGTTCACACGCCCTATAAGTGAACTCACACCTGAGTCTAATCACCGCAAAGGATACGCTTTAAGCCTAACTCTCACATATCACATTTGATATTCACTTCAGTGTGGGGAGACAGAGCCCATTATGCCCATCTTGCAGATGAGGCAACGGGAGCTAGAGAACATAGCTGCCACGGTCACTAAGCCAACATGTGGGAGTAATGGGACCTCAGCCCGGTGTTTTGGATTCTAAGCCCAATGTTCTTTTCTGTACCACTGAAGGGTGCTGGTCTGAAGGTGGGCATCTCCTTGGAAGGCTCTATTTCCTTAGACGGGTAAAACAGGCACGGCCAGAGGGAAACCCAGCAGCCTGGGGTTCGAGCAGGTCCTGAGGGCGATTCATGGAAGAGTCAAAGGAGCCTGGTCCACACCTCAGCCCTGAATCTCAGGGACACAGAGGAAACCATCCACTCCTACACCGTTAGCCAAAGCACATCCAGAGACCAGCTTCCAGGGAAGTGACTTCCAGTGTCATGGCACATTCTGTACCAGCATAGCTGGCATTTTCCTCAAGGGCAGGGAGCAAGTAGCTCATCAGGCAGCAGAGAAAAGGGGAAATCCCCCACAATGACTCAGCCTGGTGTCTGCACCTCTGCACCCACTCACGGTTCTGGATGGTGATCTTGCGCTGCCGGTAATCCGCCCCCAGAACAGGCTCATTCTGCCCCCGCCTCTGGGCCACGATGCGGACCTCCCGCTGGCTGTCGTTGCAGTCATTGGAAGGGTCCTGGCCCAGGGATAAAGCTGCCTGGTATGCTGTGGAGAGAGGACACGCCTAAGTCACACAGCCACGGGGAACTCCCAGGAAGAAAGGTGCCCTCACTATGAACCTCTGTGTCCCCGGGGCATCTTGTTCGCATGAAGATTCTGATTCTGTGGGTCTGGGGTGAGAAGCAGAGATTCTGCTTTTCTAATGAGCTCCCAAGTGAAACCAATGAACCACACTTTGAGCCCGAGACTCCAGCATCCCCCCCAATAGGCCATCAAG